>NC_138178.1:11865568-12483068 GCF_964165515.1 Mesoplodon bidens | reverse complement strand
GCTAGTGCGTGCTCCCCAGTGGCGAGGGTATGACAGGGACAGCTGGCTCAGTTTTCAGCGTGAAAACACCCCCTCGGTGGACCAAACACAACGATACTGACCTTTCTGCGGGGGGAACGGAGATGTGCCTTTGACTGAACTAGACATAAAGACGTCTTGCTATGACTTTTGTTCCCCACGAAAGCAAAGAAATATTGCGTTTAATATGAGAAGTACTGTTCACAGCTTTTCTGTGCCCCTTAAGAAATATTACAGTGCTGACTTACTGGCCCTCTTCCACTGAGTTGGCCCCAAGGCCGGGGGTGGAGGGGGGGGTACGGGGAGGCGAGAACAGAGGAGGGGGTGGCAGAGGGAGTGCGCTGAATCGCCTGTTGCCTGTTTCCAAAGTTCTCCCTTTGCAGCAGCAAATTTATCAATCTTTTCATCTGACAATACTGTGAAATATATCATTGTCATCCAGAGTTGTTTGATAGATTATCTGCAGGCACACAGCCTTTTTCAAGGTCAAGTTGAAGATTCTTGTTTGCTGTTTAACCGGGTTGTTTAAAAACTCAGAACAATGCCTGCCTGTTAAATTTTCACTTGTTCTCATGGGGCATTCCAAAGCAAGTTTTCCTATTGACCGGATGTCAGGACATTTCATCCTCTTGAGCTTCTAAATTCAGCAACCAGGGCCTGGCAATGAAATCAACAGGAGAAGAAATGAGACTTAACCTTAGCATTTGCAGACACCAAGGAGATTGAGCCATCTTTCACATCTCCTCAAAGTGTGTACAAATTTTTCTCTGAATGTCACGGGGTTGGTTATAGCCACACACATCTCTTCAACTTTCTGCCTTTATTCTAGTGGGAAGCTGCAAATGCACTCCCCTAAAGTAGAAGTGCAAAGAAATTGTGGCCACTCTTGTCTTTGTCAGTGTAACCTGTTGCTCTAAGGACATTTTATAATAAAGTCAGCCTCTAAGTCGTCATGCTTTATGGACATATTTTTTTATGTTTTTAATGGAGATAGGCTTCACAGTTTGCACACTATCTGCGATGATTGATTTTTTTATTCAGCCAACTTTTATTTACCTTGCGAAAATGTTCTGGACCAATGTGATAAATTACAGATATGCAAATTTCTTTGAATGGTGTTGTAAGTGTGTCTAGCTCCAGCTGAATAACGCCTTGCAAGTCAGTCTGTGTGCGCTCAGGACCCCAGGGAGCTGATCAAAGCACCCATTCTCTTTCATCCCCGGTATTCTCCTCCAAACTATTTCGATACAATATGTTTCCATGATGCACTTAATGTGCTAGGGACATAGAACTCATTACAACCTAGCTAGTTCTGCCGACCTCTTTGTTCTGAGGCAGAAAGTCAAAGAAAAAAGGAAAAGCGCTGCCAGTTGCCAGCTTTCTGAAATGCTAAAGCATGCGTCATTTTTCACCAGGTCTCGTCGTGATATCCTCAAAAGACAAACTATGAAACCGGCCTCAGCCCTTTCTGGCATTAATTACACTGCTGTCCAGCCGATCTGTTTTTCCTATTATATGCATTTCTCAGCAGGGATTTTTTTTTTTGCAAGAGTAATGCAGCTGCAAGTTAAACTATGAATGCATTTTTTATCACTATGGAAAAAATAAGTGAAAAGGCTGCAAAACATACAACTAAACTTTGTAAAGACTTCTAGTAGCTAAGATCTAGGGTGGGACTTAGGAGGTTTGTGCAACTTCTGTAAAACCTGAAATTGACTTAAGAGCCTCAGGCATTTCCAATGTGCCCTCGGTGTTCTTTGGAGACACTCGTGCCATGTGAAATTCCGCTTTGGTACCCAGATAAATCTTGAAGGTGAAACTTTTCAAGGTTTCTGTGAAAATTCTGACATGAAACAGTCTATTCTACACCCAGCCAGAAGACTGTTTCCAAGGAATTTCTGTCCAGGATAATAGCAGAGAGAATATAAATTCTATTTCATTTCCTCCGTTTCTTGTAGGGTTGATTGGTTGGTGGAAATGGCTGGCAGCCAGTTCTGGGAAAGATTCCAGACCTGACTCCGATTAACCCTCTCTGGTGAAACTCTGCTGGAAACCAACTCACCAGCAATTGCCATTAATCTACTTACTAATTAAGCCAATTCATTTCTAAAGGAGAAAAATTCCTTTCTTTAGCCAAACTGATGGGAGGAAATTTGAAAGAAGCGCCAAACTGTGTAACTGTAATTCAGCCAAGGACTGCTAAAAAAAAGGTGTTGATATATAGCAGATTTAAAACAAGTTTCTAGGGCAACACTCCTTTGGAGACGGTGGCATATAGTGCATAGTAGATGAAGCTCGAATAATGCTCCACCGCGCTATGCCACCCCATGTACTCGAGTTAAACACGTCTCTCTCCAATTAAATCCAGTGCCTTTTACGCACAAATAACTCACCTCTGTAGCTTTCGTTTGCACCAGGGTATATCAGCTTTATGTGACAGCTACCACAAATATACTTCTTGAGATTTAATAAACAGCTTTAGAAATCTGCAATCCAGAGCCTACTGTCTTGAAACTGGGCTGCAGACTGGGCCTGACTTGTAGTCAAGGGAACAGAAAGGACCGAATTGACCACTGCGCCGGGAAGAAAGCAATCCGGTCTTTCAGGAAATGGTACCTGACATTCCGGAAAGAATAGATATGTAAATCTTTATCTTGATCCTTACCTGGAAGCACTACTCCAAAGAGTTTCCACACTTACTAAAGGATTGTTTACGGCGTTTAAGATACGTCTGGGAGTCCCGTGCCTATGTCAGAGTGGACCTCCTTAGAGGAAATTTAAAATCCCCTTCGAGGTTTCCTGGTTCGCCTTTATGGGATCAGTTGGCAGCAAATCAGTTCGACTCGTGTTAGAGAGAGACGGAGTGGATTAGAGAGGGAATGACACAGGGTTAGTGCCTCAAACTTTACACTTTATAATTTTAATTGAAGTCCGTTCCTTCCCACACTAAGGCGTTGGGGCACCCCGCTGAGCCCAGGAAGCGCCTGGATGGATTTGGTGGCTGCTCAGGGTCTGTGCGCCCCGCTCACCAAGCGCCAGTGAGCGGGGTTTCCTTCTGAGCTTGGAAAGGTGCGCACAAAGTGCGCACTTGGCCTTCTCTTCAAGCGCGGTGCTCCAGCGCGTGTGCGACACGTGGAGAGACAGAACAGTTATGTTAGAAACGCCTTGGAGATGGTGTCCCTTGTCAGGGAGGCAGTCCTTACGCCAGGATGGGGAGGGCCCTCTTCCTGGGGTCCCGCTCTGCGCAGCCCAGTGTCCGGTGCCTGCTCAGGAGCATCTGTGTCGTTCTCTGGGGTGTTCTGGGGCATCAACGGCTTCTCCAAAGGCTCTTCTTCCAGGGTTTCTGACAGCCTCACTAAACATAGGGAGAGACGAAGAGATGTGAAGTTTGTTTCACTTCTGTACATAAACCACTCCCCACCCATAGCTCTTTCCCTCCCTTTCAGTGGAGCCTCCCAGGCCTGGCTCCGGCTGGGGGGCCTCTTCAGTAACCTCGACGAGGGGGTGAGGACAGGTCAGTCAGGCGGCCAGATCCTCCTTGGCCTTCAAAATAGCATGTGCCCGTCAAGTCTTCCCCTGAGGTAGTTCTCCTGCTGCCCCAGACTGGAGAAATGGTCTGAGGTGCCTGTGACCAAGGCCTCTGACTCAGGAGTTACGAGCCATCGTAAGAGAATAAAACAAGGCAGGGGTTGTCTTGCGTTTGGGTCCTAGGATCTGACTAAGGTTTACATTTCCATTTGCGTTTTCAATCTTTCCTCTTTATGAAATAGCAAATTATGAATGAGGAGAGAAGACAATCAACTTGGCGGGGTTCTGAATTTGGGGCGTGGGGAGGTTTGCCCTCCCTGCTCCCCACCTCCCGCTCCAGGCTGGGCTCTCTGCTCGGTAGGGAGGGACATTTACCTGGTGTGTAAATTGTGAGGAAAGCGTTGGGGGTCTGAGACAGCAAAGCCACAACATGGGATATGATGTTCCAGCTTTGAAGGGGAACAAAGGCCCCGAGCTAACCCCAGTGAAAGCCAGGAGCGTGGAGAAGGCAACAAAGACTTGCAGCCTGCGGTCACCGGTAGGTGTCAATGTGGACACTCACAGCCGGGGCAGTGGAAGAGGGGGACACAGAGCCAGGCTGTCATTCCAAGGCTTAACATGAACAAAGATAAAAACGCGACAAGCTCAGCTTTCAATGGTTGGGAGGTTCAAAGTGGAGTGCTAGGGAGTGTATCTGGGTCAAGTATTCTCTGAAGCAGGGCCCCTCTTTCTCTCGTCCAGTATCAGCCAGGGAAGTTCTAAGGCCCCTTTCCCAAGGTAACTTTTCTTACTAAAAGAAGAATCTTCAAAATAATGTCCGATTCTACCCACTGCCTAAGTTGAAGAAGATGGAGCTTTCAGCACTTCCGGATCCCAGAGACCCAGGTGGCTGCATTAACTTAATGAACTGGAACAGCCTACCTTAACTTTTGTGATAAAGTTCATGTACTCTTGTAGGAATTTAATGAAAAGAAATAACATTCCTTTTATGAAACTGTGCATACATGTAGATGAATCGAAGGGTAAACATAATTTAGAAAGTATTCATCCAACAAAGAAGTTTCAGTAGTAAACCATTGAAAGAATAATGGAGACCTAGTAGAATTAAATATACCTGTGGTTTCAGATTCCCTATTAGAAATCAGCAGACAAGGCATTTACCAGCAAATGACTCCTCTAGAATCTGGGAAAGATAATTGGGAATCCTCCGCTAATGCAACGGATTAGCAAAGACCATCTTAGAGAATGAATAAGTGGAAATGATAACAAATTATGTTTATCCTAAGAAGGTGGACACACTGTGTTCCTTAAATTCTGCTACTAGAACCAAAATACAAGTTCTAAAAATTATAATAAAAATGTGATTTTCTTTAGCTGAAGTAAGTCTCCTAAATAATAATTTTAAAAAAGGATGTAAATATCCTTAAAAGACTAATGACATTTCACAGGTAATGCAATTTGGAAAGAAACACTTCCATGTTTTCTTTTCCAACAATGTGCATTTTTGTAAACTGCTATAAATTGCAATTCAAAAGCACTGATCTCGCCATCCCCAATCATTTTTTATACTGATCAAATGAATGCAGATACTCCCATTTGGGAGGGGCGACATGACATTTCACTTGGCAGTTCTAAACAGGTCACAGACCTTTCACAGACCCTAAGGCAGTGGGAGGGAGCTCTTTACTAAACCGTGTAACCAAATCAAACCAATGGTTACCCCTTTTCAAAACCATTGGAATGGTTTGCACAATGCTATTCACATAGCAGCACAGAAACTGAAAGGATGGTCATCCAATGGAAATTTCTTTCCTTTTGTTTACACTTGCAGAGCTCAAAAAGTAATACTTGGAGGAAAATAATTACATTTGCTATGATAAAAGTCTTAAATACTTAACATGCATTTTGGTTGGCGTGACCCGGCATAGATATGACCATCCATTGGTACATATATATATGCACATGTATGTATGTATATGCATGTATATTTATTGGAGATGTCTCTTTGTTTGAAACCTTAGGCACAAAGACACAACACGGCTGCCCTCAAGATGACCTATTGCTTTCAAGTTGCTTGAACACATCAGAATTTCCATTGTTAAGGTTGATTAATTGAAACTGATAAGTTACCATGAATAAAGATTGTTTTTCTGTTTAATGTGGTGGGCCTGATTTGGTAAATGCCTTATTCATGTAGCTTTGCGGTGCAGCATATGGGCAAGAGTCATTCAGTACCACAAACATATACAATTTATTATGCTTGTATGGGCACAACCAAAGGCCTCTCTATTTTAATGACAAAGTTTCAATGAAAAATTCCACTTAAAGAGTCACTAGGAATATGAGGTGTGATTTTGTAATTTATTCTTAAGAGTTTCCATCTCTGAGTTTCTGTGAGTAGTTTAAAAGATATCACATTTAAATACAGTTTAAAAAAAGATGCAAACATCCACATTACACCTTAGTGCTTGTCATTGGGAATACAGCAGAATTTATGTTAATGTTAGCAGACCTAAGAAGAGAAGGCACCTTTTCATCTGATGCTCCCCTGTGTGCTCTGCTAATGGTAAAGTTACCTTAAACGTTTCATCGAGATGCCAGCGATAAAAGCTCACACTGCCCAGTTTACAAGAAAATGCAAAGGATGCTGGTGAATAACATGTTAACTTCCTGACATCTTTTTTCCCCCTTAATAAATGAAATCAGAAGACAATACTTAAAAATAATTTAGGGACTATCACATGAAAATACAGTGGATCTATTAAGTTTCCCACAATTTTACTACTGTTAGCTTCCTTTACGTAAAAGCTGATGTCACTTTTCAGACTACATTAAAAACTGTCATGAATATTTACCGATAAAGGTAAGTTTTAAAATTTTTTTCTAATGATGTACAGAAACGTTTTTCTCCCTTTTTCATTTTGGCTGCTCATGTAATCCCCAGAAGAATAATAACAACAACAAAAATCTATGAGAGATTTGCTAATGAACTAAAGAAATGACTGTATCAAACCATCAAAGAGATAGCTACCATATTCAGCCTTTAATGTCTTATCAAATAAATTCTCTGGTCATTCATATCCATGAAACAGTTCAAGTTCACCCAACATTTCTCAATTAAATTAGATGGGTAATCCCAGTTCAACTCTTCGGGAGAGTAATAAACCACATTGGTCACAGTTGACCACAGCTAGTATGCGATTCATAAAGGACTGGGTGTCCATTGGAAAGCTAATCAGTGCACCGTCACTTGTAAAATTCCCTCCTGCATTTTGAAGCGATAATCTGTATCTAATTTTTAAAGAAAAATTTACTCTCCTTTCACTCTTCTGAGGCCAATTTCTTTTCTGGACCTGAATAAAGATCATTGGTGAAACAGTACCAAATAGCTCTGGTATGTGTATAACAAAAACCCACCTCTTTGTAGAACATAACAAATTATGCAATGTTCACAGATGCGCTTCTCATTGTGTCTTTTGTGAGAAAATGAAGGCCCAAGTCAATTCCCCACCCCCCTCTTTATGAAAGCCTGGGCTCCCCATGCAATCTGTCCTAATCCTAGAGAAAAATCATTATACCTAATATGGAAGCTTCATAGTTAGTTGAAAAGGGATTTTTCATTTGCACTCTTGGTCTTTGTAATTTATTTGCACAAGTGTGAATTTGAAGTTGCAAGCAAATTTGTTCCTATAAACAAGCAAGGAGGATTAAAATGTTAACTGCTCCTCTAGCCCACGTTTGATATTTAGAGGGAATGCTGTGTTCACACAATCCCATGGCTTGAATTTATAGGCTACCAAAGAAATATAGTATTTTTTCAATTACAATTTAAAAAAATTTACACACTGAAAATACTTTAAACATCGTTTCTGTATTTTGGCTTTTTATGATCTTTATGAGGGAAGGGGCTGCTAATGGCTAATCCTGATTTTCACCAGGTAGCAGTTTCTGCAGAAATGGTGACAAATGCAGAGAGGCATTTTCAGGTTCACCTTGCCTCGTGGGACCTCTGTAAATACTGCCATTACTTTTATTGAATGTGCTAACATTTGAGTGTCCGTCTTAGAATAGAAATTTCAAGCACTAAGAAGACTCTCTGCATCCTCAGTGCCTCGCCTAAGTCTTTGTTTATAGTAGGTGCTCACAGTTACCATATGATCCAACAATCCCACTCCTGGGCATATATCCAGACAAAACGCTACTTTGAAAAGATACATGTACCCCAGTGTTCACAGCAGCACTATTTCCAATAGCCAAGACATGGAAGCAACTTAACTGCCCATTGACAGATGAATGGATAAAGAAGCTGTGGTATATATAGAGTGGAATACTACTCAGCCATAAAAAAGAATGAAACACTGCCATTTGCAGCAACATGGATAGACCTAGAGATGATCACACTAAGTGAAGTAAGTCAGACAGAGAAAGACAAATACCATATGATATCACTTATATGTGGAATCCAAAATATGATACAAGTGAACTTATTTACAAAACAGAAACAGACTCACAGACACAGAAAACAAATTTATGGTTACCAGAGGGGGATGGGGGTGGGGAAGGGATAAATTAGGAGTTTGTGATGAGCAGATACAAACTACTATATATAAAATAGATAAACAGCAAGGTCCTACTATAAAGCACAGGGGACTATATTCAATATCCTGTAATAAATCATAATGGAAAAGAATATGAAAAAGAATATACATATGTATAACTGAATCACTTTGCTGTACGCCAGAAACTAGCACAACGTTGTAAATTAACTGTACTTCAATTAAAAAAAGTAAAATCTAGTAGGTGCTCATAAAGTCTGTGGAATGAATGAATAGATGAATGAATGAATGAACAAAAAGAAGGTGAAACCTATGAGGTTAAGAAGTGTGGGCCCCTCGGTACCCACAGCCTTTCCAGTTGCCTCCACACTGACCAGTCTTGGTCATGAAACTCGCTCTGACTAATGTGACAGAAGCCAATGTGGTGTCAGCAAACTTCAACCATCCTTGTGCGCTGGCGCTTACTCTTTTTTCCTGTTCTTGAGAACCCTGACACCACCATGAAAGCAAGACCAGGTTTGCCTGATCAATGATGAGAAATATAAGATGTGGTTGCGCCTGTCAGCCCAGCAGACGGACAGCCTGAGGCCACCGACAGCCAGCTAACTGTAGAATATAAGCAAGCCCCAGCAAGAGCAGGCACAAGACCCACCACCTAGGTGCAAGCATGTCTGAAGGCACAGAAGCATGGAATAGCATGGAAGAGTGGGGAACAGCAAGTCATTTGTTATGACTAGATTAGAGTGCTCATGTAGGGGAGAGGCAGGGATTATGCATGCTCTTACATGCTAAACTGAAGAATTTGGTTTTATCCTGAAAGCCATAGACATTTACTGAAGGATGCAGAGGAATAACAAAGTGTGTAAAAGTGAATCAAAGAATGAAATCCTTAGTGACCCCAACACTTAATGCTCAGAGCGGGGGCAGAACTGAGTAACCAGGAGAGAACGAGAAGGATGTTCTGAGAAGTAGGAGGAGAACAAGAACAGGTTGGTGTCTTGGAGTCAAGAGAAGAGCATTTCGGGCTTCCCTGGTGGCGCAGTGGTTGAGAGTCCGCCTGCCGATCAGCGTCCGGAGCCCGTGCTCCGCAACGGGAGAGGCCACGGCAGTGAGAAGCCCGCGTACCGCAAAAAAAAAAAAAAAGAGGAGAGCATTTCAACAGTTAAGGGATGCTCATTAGTAACAGAATGCAAGGGGTGTGGCCCAGTGCCAGGGGATACACTGGAGGAACTGAAAACTATTTCACATTTGAAGGATTCGCTAGGGAGGGTGCTCTAGGGAGGAACAGTGTCAGGGAGACGCAGAGCAGAAAGCAAGTGGAGTCATCTGGGGCTAGAGAAGGAGAGAAAGCAGGTTCGGATTTCTCTCTGGAGGGCTGACATTAAAGGTAAGGAGGACCAGAGGGTGCTAGCCTTAAGAGGAAGGGAGGGGATGAGTGAGAAAAGATGGCGGCATCGACGGGATTACAGGAGGAGAGCACCGGGCTGCGGGGGGACTCTTCAGCCAGAAGACAAATAGGGACGTTAGGTTGTTACCCAAGTTCATACAATTATGATGTGACGTGAACGTCAGACTCAATTTTATTCAACATTTATTGATCACTTACTGAATGCCTGGGAAGTGGCAGGCACATTTATACACAAGCCTTATCATATTTGATTCCTTAAAACGACAACATACCTTGAAGTTGGAGGAAGGAGCTTTCTAATCAATCACAGGGAGATGTCTCCGTTACTTGAGACGTCAACGGCAGAACTCCTTACCCTACGACGTAATGCCAACTGGAAACACAAGGTCCCTGAACTCACTTGGGATGGTGGCTGTCTATCTATTGAATGTGGATGTCATGGAAATTATCAAATTGCCATCCTGCTTTTAGTTTCCTAGAGCTGCTGTAACAAAGTAATATAAACCATATAGCTTAGAACAACACGTATCTATTCTCTCACGGATCTGGAGGCGGGAAGTCTGAAATCCAGGAGTTCACAGGACCTTGCTCGTTCTCAAACTCTGAGTACAATCCTTCCTTGCCTCTTCCTAACTTCTGGTAGTGGCTGTAGATCCTTGGGGTTCCTTGGCTTACAGCTGCACCTCTCCAATCGCTATCTCTTTCATCACGTGGCATTCTCCCTGTGTGTGTGTCCCAATTGACCTCTTCTTTTTTTTTTTTTTGCGGTACGCAGGCCTCTCACTGTTGTGGCCTCTCCCGTTGCGGAGCACAGGCCCCGGAGGCGCAGGCTCAGGGGCCATGGCTCACGGGCCCAGCCTCTCCGTGGCATGTGGGATCTTCCCGGACCGGGGCACGAACCCGTGTCCCCTGCATCGGCAGGCGGACTCTCAACCACTGAACCACCAGGGAAGCCCCCAATTTCCCTCTTCTTATAAGGACACCAGTCATATTGGATTAGGGCCCATCCCAATCACCTCATCTTAACTTGATTAAATCTGCAAAGACCCTATTTTATAAATAAGGTTACATTCACAGGAACCAGGGTTAGGGTGTCAACATATCTTTTGGGAGAGGGGGGACATAATTCAACCCATAACACATCCTTTTCCAGCAAAGGTAACTTATTGCCTATTTCACAGACAGAACACCAGGGGAAAGGACTTTTACTAAGGTGCAACAGAGACTTTTAAAATGTTCTTTCAAGAAATGGTAGATATTTAATACGTGCTTTTGATGTATAGGATAATAAGAAGTGGGGCCATTGCTTACAAAGGAGAAGTGTTCTTAGAACAGACTGTATACATAAGGTAGGCCTGAAATCAAATGAAGGGTCTTTGGTCTAGAAACATGAAGAGAACTGGTTTGAACATATAGGAATTTTTTGGTGGGGGGAGAAGGAAGTACAATATACAAAGTTCATGATTTATTACACTGTATGGACATGATAAATAACAATTTAAAAAGAAAAAACTCCAAAGATATACTGGGGGTCTTCCCTAGTGGTGCAGTGGTTGAGAATCTGCCGGCCAACGCAAGGAACATGGGTTCGAGCCCTGGTCTGGGAAGATCCCACATGCCGCGGAGCAACTAAGCCTGTGAGCCACAACTACTGAGCCTGTGCTCTAGAGCCCGCATGTCACAACTACTGAAGCCCACGTGCCTAGAGCCCATGCTCCACAACAAGAGAAGCCACAGCAATGAGAAGCCTGCACACCACAACGAAGAGTAGACCCTGCTTCCTGCAACTAGAGAAAGCCTGTGCGTAGCAATGAAGACCCAACATAGCCAAAAATAAATAAATTAATAAGATAAATTTTAAAAAACCCCAAAAAACAAAGACATACTGGGATAAATAGATAAACATTTCTCAGGTAAAGAAATGTAAAACAATGAACAAGGCTGTTATGGGCTGAATTGTGTCTCCCCCAAAAGACGGTGGAGTCCTAACTGCCAGGACCTGTGAATGTGACCTTATTTGGAAATAGGGTCTTTGCAGATGATTAAGTTAAGATGAGATCATTAGGGTGGACCCTAACCCAGTATGTCTTCATCCTCATAAAAAGGTGAAATTTGGACACAGATACACACACACGGAGGGAAGACTGTGTGAAGACATGAGGAGACCACATCTACACGCAAAGGAACACGTGAGGTTCCTGAAGCTCTGAGAGCAGCATGGACAGGTTCCCCCTCACAGACCTCAGAAAGAACCAACCCTGCTGGCATCTTGATTTCAAACTTCCAGGCTCCAGAGCTGTGAAACCACAAATTTCTGTGGTTTAGCCAACCAGTTGCTGTACTTGGTTATGGCAGCCCTAGCACTCATACACAGGCTGAAACCACAGACCTGTATAATTCCAGCTGCAGAAATTCACAATGACAGCCAGGAATAAAGCTCCTTTTTGGTGACAGAGGCTAAATGTGCTCCATGTTGGGTGAAAGAACAAACCACTCCTCAAAGACAGAAGCATGAATGAAAGGAAATTGGGAGAAAAAAAAAAGTTTCTAACCTTGGGCTACTATGGCTTTTTAGAAAGCTCTGGGCTTAGGGAGGCTCAAAGGCAAAACTTACTTCACTCACAGGAACTGAGCCAAGTGACCTGATGGCTTAAAGGCTTCAAGACCCTATTGTCACAGCAGGACAGGCACCCCAAAACTTATAAGAACTGGCTGTAGACTGGGAGTGAGAGTGGCGGAAGTGGGTGCAGTTACCAAACTGTACTCAGGAAATACTGCATTCAGGTGGCGGGAGGGGAGAGGGAGAGAGAGAGAGAGAGAGAGAATGAATATGAATGAGACAGAGAAACTTGACCCTGTAAACCAAAATTCCAAAATAAATAAAGGAAAGGAATGCTAGGAAAGACAACAGAAAGATAAGCTATCAGAATACGAATTCACTCCAGATAAATTTCAGTTGGTGAAATAGTTTGACAAAGATTTTAAAATGTGTGTTTAGTATGCTCACAGAAATAATTGACTGTGTCCACTAAACAAATAAATTATGATGCAAAACAGGCCAGGATAAAATAAGAACTGGTGGCTCTGAAAATGAATCAATTTAAAGTCTTGGGAAATAAAAAAAGTCACTAAAATAAAACTAAAACATGGGCTAAATTGGGCATAGATGAAGAGAGGATTGGAAAATTGGAAAAGGTAACATCAGGAAATCCATCCATATGCACAACAGAGAAATAAACACAAAAATTAGAAAATGTAGATTAGAGGCATGAGAAGATACTGTGAGGTGCTTCAGAAGAAAATAATGTGTAGGATGTTACACAAGCAATATTTGAAAAGACAATGGCTGAGAAATTTCTAGAAGTAAAGAAAGATATGAATGATCCAAATTGTACTCTGAATATTGATCAAGATTAAATGCATTTTATAGAATGAGTACATTACAGTAAAACTACAGACCATCAAGAATAAAGACTAAACCTTAAAAGCTACATAAAGAAAACTTAAATGACCACAAATGGTTGACAAATCTACAACAAACTTCAAGAAGCCTGAGCAGAGGCTCAAAGGCAATGGTATAATAACAAAATGTGGAGGAAAAAATAACTGCCAACCCAGAATATCGTATCTTGCTAAACTACCCTCAAGAGGGAGATAAAATTAAGACAAACAGAATTTATCATCAATAGGTCCTCACTAAACAAATTATTGAAGTAATGATACTTTTTAACATGCACATATACTAAAACATACACATACGCAATGGGTACTCAACATGTAATTCTGTGTTTTCTGAATATTTGAAATATTTCATAAAAAACAAAAAAATAGTTTCTAAATTAGTCAACAAGCCCTTCCTCAATTCATTCTTACTGATATGTAAACACAGATAATAAGATTATTTGATAGTTGTCACTCTAGCTTACATTTGTGTAGCATGTAATAGTATACAACATACTTCTTCCTATAACCTACTTTTTTTCCCTGTGATCATTTCATTCAAGATAAGGAACATGCATTAAAGAATCTGAACCAGCCGGGAACAGGAAAGGCTGAGGACTGAAGCCCAGTGACACTGCTCTACACTGACATAAATATCCGCTTTTCTGATCTCTATTTATTCCCTCAAATTCCAAACTCGGGGTTCCTCCCATTGAAAGGAATATTTACATGGTATCCTTCACATGCAAAGATGTCACTCCCAGTTCACTTAAGGGTGCAACTTGATATGAATTTGCATGAATCCATACACATCTTGTAACATTTTGTCATTTCTCTAACAGAACCATTCCTAAATTTAAAAATTAATACTCACTCAACACTAAAACCTCTCTCAATATTTTGTTACCACCATAAAAGGCTTATATGGTTTATAATGACTGGGCAGCAATGGGCAGCTGAGGTTTGGGATGAAATCAGTGGCCACAGGATCCAGAAAGGCTGCTGGAATCCAACTCATGGCCCAATGACTGAATAATAACACACACCAGAAACCATCTTTGCCTCATGCTACATGCTTTGGAGACCTCTGAGTACCAATTTGGGGCATAATTAGGAATATGCTTAGTGGCATTTATTCAATGAAACATTGTCTACAAATACTTAAAAGTATCACTAGACTGAATTAATACAAGATAGTCCATCAAATTAATAAAGTACACTTTTAATATGTATTAGTTGTGACCTTTTTTCCTACTAAGTTGTTATGATCTTACAAATTCAGAGTACTTTGCCTGCCTACTTGTTTCAACTATTAACATTATTTTCAAAGCATGTATTATCTGTTTTCATTTTTCACATTTTTCAATTCCCTATTTGACCAATGGACAAAGCTTCAGTTGGATAGAGAACTTCAGATTAATTCTCGAATCCAGTTGGTCATCTTGGCTCTTTTCTGTGCCATTGAGAATTCCCTGTATTTGGAAAGGTATGTTAAGAGACACACTGCTGATCTTCCAGGCTTTATTTGTCATTTAATATCCTAAATCCCATGCCTCGAATAGAAAATATCTCTAGAACACAGGCATAAAGAGCAAGGCAAATTCTTAAGAAAAGGTAGTTGAGAATCAGCCCAAATCTCAAAGACAAGGATGACGTATATAACTTAGCAATACAACATTTGAATTACAGGTAATTGGTGACAATAAGGGAAGTAGAAAAGTTGGTGGCAGTGACATCATAAACATTAACAGACCCCTTAATACATTATATTTAGTAAATCAGGTTAGTCCTATTTTAACGTTTTTAATAGCCATCAATTACATGTTAAGTGATGTTATATATTATGTATGTATGTGGTATATGTGGTAATACTGTAAAATATGCATTTGAATATGAATACCTTAGTAAATTATATTAATTATAGCTGAAGTCTAGAAACAATATGTAAAACAATGCTAACACTTATGCCTAAAATGCTTTCCTTTTTATCTTTTAAATTCCAATTACTTGTGTGATTTTTAAAATTATTTTTGTGTTTAAAACAAAAACAGGGTCAACTGAACTCCACTTTCAATTAATATTTATTTTTATAAATTGGTGGATAATACACTTAGTAAAAAAAAACACTTTTCAGGTCCAAAGTTTCCAAGGGTGAAAAGAAAGGTTTTAAAATCCTATCCAATGTATTGCGATTGTTCTACTATTCTTTAAAAGCCTTTAAAATCACTTCTTCCATGTTTCTTCCCTAGAAGTCTGAGAGAATTAACAATACAATGTAATCTAGGTTTAAATTTGGGTGTCTCCTGTGTTTCAGATATTTATGTTTGAGCTTTCTCTTACTGACAAGCCACTTAAAGGGTCACTGTTACTTTGAGGTTTTATCTATGAGATTTGTGTCTTTGGGGATCATTAGGAACATTTTCAAAGATTACAATGTCAATAGCACCTAATTACTGGACTGTGAGAAAGGTCTTCTTAAGTACATAAAATCTGTGGCAGTGCACAGTGCACAATGGGCAGCTCAGATCCCAAATTTTATCACAGTTAAGTAGCAAACAAATTAATAATGTTACCTGGGATCTTTTGGGATAATTACTACTGTGTAAAAAAAAGGCTTTGAAATTCTGCAGATAGTATGGTACCTCATTTTTTTTATTCCCTTATATTAATGAGGATTTATTTATCTCTTAAACTTTCTTTGTTGCAAGAATAACTCTGTTGTTCTTGCTAGAATTTTTTGGAGTAAAGCTTGCAACATAACAAAAAGTTAATTTCAATTTGCTTAGGAAAGATATATCACCTGATATAACATTGTTTTAAGTTATGTTTTGTTTTATTTTGCTCTTTTCAAAATATCTACCATATGATCTGATACCAGTGACAAATTTTATTCTTTCTTATGCTTGGTAGACAATTAGTTCCTAAAGAATTAAAGGAGAGACCAGTTCTTTTAAATCACTAGCCTACTGCTGAGGACATTATAGCTCTCATGTAGTAGATTAGAAAGCAGGTTTGCCTGACTTTATTTTGGGAACCCAGGGATTATATTATCCACAGCTCAGGAGGAGAGGCAGGGGTGGGGTTAGCTAGGCACTTCACCTCACTTAATCCTCATAACAAAGCTAGGAGGTGGGGTCGCCATCTCCATTTTACACAGCAGAGGGAGCTGAATGAAGTTACCCAGGGGGTGACTGGAATGAGACAGGAACCGAAGTCTGTCCACCTCCAAAGCCTTTCTGCTACATCACGTTTTCCCATTGTGTGTTGTTGAAAATGGGATCACACACTGTCATGTGTGAGTCTTGGGGCAAGTCAATATAATTGAGTGGTGACAAGCCTGGGCTCTAGGGCCACATTCTCTGGGTCTGAACCCAGCCTTATTTATAAATTAATAATCTATTTGTGGTCATAAACCTGGCAGCTTACTAAACCCCTCTGAATCCAATTGTCTCCTCTAAGGCTTGAGAAAGCAAGAGTGCTGACTTTATAGGGTTTTTGTGAGGATTAGAGTTAAAACTTAAAAGGAATTTGGAATAGTACCTACACCCACTAAATGGTAGTTATCCATAATTTTCAAAAGTATCTTGTGGTATGAAAATACAATGTAAGAACCTCTATCTTTGATGCAACACCAAGATGCTGTTAACAGGGAGGATAAATATTTGTAGGGTATTTAAAATATTAATATTCTATTTATATAATATAAAAAACAGAACTCAATACCACAGTGACTTTACAGGGTTGAATTTGGCTTCTGTCACCATATAGGTTACCCCCGTGTTATAGAAAGTAATTAAGATTTGTCTATAAGTCAGGTACGTATGAACCATGTAGCTAAACACCTCTTTGAAAATGTATTTGTGAATTAGTGCTTGAAAACACTGATAACGTATTGAAATATTTCCTAGGGCCTGAGGGGGTTCTCCGCCTTCTGAAGTACCTGAGAAGCTTGGAGTGATTTGTTTTGTGACGACGGTTTGGTCCTTTGACCGTCTAGTGTGAATACTGTTCAGTCCCCATAATCGTGAAAGGTTGATATCTAATGAAAAAAATTCATCTACTCCCCAATTAGTAAATTTGTAATTCAGTTTCCTCCTGGCATTCATGTATTGGTTTTTTTATCCATTAAAAATAGAAAATTTATTTCTAGTCAATTTTGGATTAACTGGAACCCAATTAACCAGAAACTTTTGTTAACTGGATGATTTCCCCACACTATCTTCAGAGGGGAAAACATGACATGTCAACGTTATATCAGAGGTTTTATGGAAAGAAACGTCAGGGTTATGCCCAGAGGCTTTCAGTGTGACATTGTCACCCACGCCTCTTCTGCAGTGCAGTCATATTCAGAATGATGCGCTTTGTGGCATGCTGCAAAATTATGGATCATAAAATAGCATTTACTTTCAATTTTATTAGTAAGGCAAAAAAAGGGGGCTAATGAATTTTAGGAGGGCTTTCCGTAGACAGGGTGGAAATAACTCTACACTTTGCATTTTCAGGACAGAAGAAAGGGAGTGACTGTTTGTTTTGGCCAAAGCTGCCTTATGGCCCAGGTGGCCATCAAGGTCGGTTTGTATGACTACAAATGGACCTTTGAAAACTGGTTTGCTTGGCAGAGAAATATCACTTTTGGATGTAAGACTGTCAATTGAATTTTTTGCTGTTAATTAAGCTCTCTAATTAAAATGTCAGGTGGAACACAGGTTCCAAATTTAACAATTTATATTTTTATGATAAATCATGAGTCTCTCTTCCCCTAATACATTGTAATATTTTAGAAATAACTTACTGTATGGGTTGGAATTTCCAACAATTCAACAGAGCTAGTCCCTTATTTAAATGCTGATATCTTCGGGGACTTCCCTGGCACTCCAGTGGTTAGGACTCCGCACTTCCACTGCAGGGGGCCCGGGTTCGATCCCTGGTTGGGGAACTAAGGTCCCCCAAGCCACATGGTGTGGCCAAAAAAAAAAAAAAAGGTGATATCTTTAAATTGCATGCCCTAGGCTAGCAGCTGCTACAGAGTCCAGGCTGGGTGTTACTGTCACCTAAATGCCAGTCCAGGAGGCAGCCAGCACTGTGACTGCTGAAAGATTCCTCTGCACCCAGGCAGGCACCTCCGGAAAAGATACTATCTATACCCGTAAGCACTACAGAAGAAGCCTCTCCACTGCATGGAGACCCAGAAGAGAGGTTCCTTTCTCAATCTAGTTTTCAAAAAGTTGATTTTAAAATTAGGGTCCAGCAGGAATAAAGATGCAGACATAGAAAATGGACTTGAGGACACGGGGAGGGGGAAGGGTAAGCTGGAATGAAGTGAGAGAGTATCACTGACATATATACACGACCAAACGTAAAACAGATAGCTAGTGAGAAGCAGCCACATAGCACTGGGAGATCAGCTCAGTGCTTTGTGACCACCTAGAGGGGTGGGATAGGGAGGGTGGGAGGGAGACGCAAGAGGGAGGAGATATGGGGATATATGTATATATATAGCTGATTCACTTTGTTGTACAGCAGAAACTAACACACCATTGTAAAGCAATTATACTCCAATAAAGATGTTAAAAAAAAATTAGGGTCCAGGATTTAAACTCATATCATACACTTCCTCCTTGTATAAAGATTCATTATAAAAGTCTACTTTTAAAGATTCCCAGACATGAAAAACAGAAATTACTGACACCCTTTGATTACCATCAATAATTCAAACAAATAACGTTGCATTTCATTAATCCAACTTGTTTATTAGAGAAAAGCAAGCATGGTTGTTTCCTAAAGACTTACAGAAACGTGTGGACAAAATGTACTTCCACCTCCAAATGAGTCCAATTTGAGGCCGCACAAGGACTGATGGGAGATAAAGGATGCTATAAATAGTTGTCCTCTTCTTCTAAGCATTAAATTGGAAAAATAGGGATTTAACAGGAGCTCCAGGTTTGTTGGCAGTTTAATTAAAAAGAAACAGGATTCCAACTGAGACAGTTCCTGGTTTTGAAGTATGACTCAATTCATTTTCAGTTAGCAGAGATCAATATTCAGAAATACATATTAACATTCTTTTATTTATCATATCTATTAATTTAATAAATTGGCTGAAAAAAGGCATGCATTCACCCAGAAACCAAACATCTCAGGACAACAAAGAAAAGCATTATTAATCTTAATTACCCATCCTGCATGAACAATTTCTCCAACAATAAGGATTCTTACCTCTTGGTGAAGGAGGGAGGGATATGTGATCCCTGTCTAGGTCGACATACCTGTTGTCTATCTGTAGGTAAACCAAACCGTTTCATTACTGAGGCTGAATAATACTGACTGATTAAATGTTAAATAGGGAAAAAATAATCTACCTACCGAAGATGCATGATAAACATTTGCAGAAGATGTCGACGCTGTTACCGATTTCACTTTGGATTGCACAAATAAAGGTTTATTAACTTTCTGAAAGACACAAACGGTATGTACCGTGTTATCCAGGGGAAATAATGACCACCTCAAACGGATGTAGAATGTTTTTCAGTCCTTAGTTAACTGAGATATGAAAATCATGCTCTTAACTTATTTGCTCAAATATGGCTGGGGAAATCTTTTCCTTTAAACCCAAGGAATAGACCCCTTCCTAATTCAGGCTACTTTGAGAGAAAATTCAAGAAAAATGTTTTCCTTAATGTCTCTTCTGACTCTACTTCCTTTTGATCATCCCTATGCCATATGGGATTTACTGCTTGTAACTGGTCAGGTACCACCAGGTCATCCCCAGCACCACCCAGCTCCTGGAAGCTACACAGTGATGGTCCTGGTTCCCAGGAACTGAAGAGTGAAAAAACAAAAGCATCTCTTCCAGGAGTTCGGAAGCAGTAGCACACAAGCAGAATTGCCACCAACATCATATACTGCAAAGTAAATCATGACATTAAAAACGCACAAGTGAAAAGGACCAAAAGTCCACCAAGCATGATTATCAAAAAGAGGTCTGAGGTCCATGGATGCACCCTAGAAATTTATGTGACGTTCTCCCTACTCAAGGCTTCTCTCTTGTTGGTTTGTATGTGTGTATACACACATACATGTAAGTGTGTTTGCACGCATTTTTCTATTTCCCCACAGCTTGCTCCCGCTCTGTTTTTGTTCCTCTCACCAAATAAACCATTTAAATATTTATTTTTATCTTTTATTTGAATACATTCTTGCAAAAATATGTAATTTTGTGCATGTATTTTAATTTGTGCTAATGGTATTATGTGATATCCTGTTTTGTTGATTCTACGGCATAGCCTTCTGATATTTTAACATCCCTAAAATCAGGATGCATCTGACAATAGATGGAGCGTCACAGTAAGATTGGCAGCACTTTTTCTCTTTTAGAATCTTATAAAATCTTGAACCGATGTTGAGCACATCTTAGATTCAGGGTGAAAAACAGCATATCTTGTGTGTTCCATTTCTTTCACTAAGGACTATGTACAAAGTAATTTCACTAAGTACTATGCTTTTAAGGTCCATCCATTTTGCTGCATATACATAAAATCTAGCACCGCAGAGTACTACATAGTACTCCAGGCATGTGTCGGCCCCATTTTGCCCATCTGCTCTCCTAAGGTGGTCCAAGTCACACCATCTCTTACCAGCATCACCTCAATAGCTTCCTAATCTGCTTCTTTCCCTGCCCCTGGCCTCCATAGCTGCCAGAGTTGTCCCTTTAAAATGTTAGTGAGATTGTCTTACTGCTCTGCTGAAAACTCTGAAACGCTCCCAATTTTACTCAGAGTAATAGAAAAAAAAAATCAAAGTCCTATTATCCCTTTAACCATATTTATTCCTGTTCTCTCTCGTTGCTCACTCTGCTCCAGCCACACTGGATGTTTTGTTGTTTCTCAAACATGCCAGGCACACTTCTGTCTTAGAGTCTTCCGATGGTCCTTTCGCTGTCTAGAAAACTCTTTTAAATATACACATGGTTCTTTCCTTACTGCCTTCAAGTCTTTCATAAAGATGGTAAAAGAAGCCAGTGTTCAATGCATGACTGCTGAGAATTTAAGTTCCAATGTACTCCATTGTTTCATACCGTGGGTGTAGAAGAAAATACCACCTCTCTGACAGGGCTGAAAAAGGTAAAATCTGCTGAAGTTGGGGTCAGAAATAGGAGCTGTGCATATCAACCTGCCTTCCAGCTGAAATGTAAAAGGGAGATTTGAGCAACACACAAGAGAATGCAGTTGATAACACTGGGTTTCAACACATCTCACCCTGTCAAGGATGAGAGAGAAGAGTAAATAAAACAGGGACTATGAAAAAACTGTAGAGTCAGTTAAAGAAACAGTATCCTGAAATCAGAACTATATTCTTTAAAAAATGACCTATTATGAGATCTAGATGAAAACTTCATTAAGCTTGCTGTCCCCAACAATAGAGTATAAGAATATACGACCTCTAGAAACTACTGACAAAAGTCTCTGGAAAAGAATCGGCGGAGATAAAATGCAAACTAACATAATATTGTCAACAAAAGCTATGACTTGTTTATGGATTAGACGATTCAGCACCTAAAAGGTGCCAACTGTGCCGAAACTGATCTATAGATTTAATGCACTTCTAATCAAAATCCCAATAGAATTTTTAATTTGTTTCTTATGGGGGTTTTTTAATACTGTGAATATTGACAATCTGATTCTAAAGTTTATATGGAAATGTAAAGATCCAATAAAGCCAAGGCATTCTTGAAGAACATCAGGGCAGGAGTATTTGTTTTATCAGAAAAAGATTTATAATAAAGGTATAGATATTAAACCAGTGTCACATTGATGCGAGAACAGACAAATAGAACAGTAGGACAGAATAGACAGAAACAGACTCATACATATATGAGCCCTTACTATAATATATAATGGGTGGAATTATGTATCAGGGGAGAAGATGGAATTTTTAATAAATGGTGCTAGATCTGCTGATTATCTATATTAAAAGAAAATGAAATCAGATATCTACCGTTCTGTACACTAATATCAAATCTAGGTGGATTAAACCTCTAAATATGAAAGGCAAAACAAGAAAAAAATTTTAAGTTTATAGAGAAGAAAATATTTTTTGTTTTTTAGGTTTTTTTAAATTATTGAAATATAGTTGACAAAATTATGTTAGTTTCAGGTGTACGACATAGTGATTTGACATTTGCATACATTAGAGAAGAATATATTTTTGATTAAAGGTTTTCTTAAATACAGAAAAAAAAATAAAGGCAAAAAGGAAAATATTATTAAACTAACATTGAGATTAAGAACATTTATTTATGAAAAGACACCAAAACCTTGTCCACAAACTGGGAGATAACATTTGCAACCCAAGCATGCTTCTTGGTACATATTTGTACTCAAATATCTGTGAATGGACAAGTGACTAGAGTATAGGGAGCCAAGGGAAAATGTTGGTTTACCCAAAGTTCATTCACTCATTCACTCATCACTCTCTCCCCTTCCCTCTGTCTAGTTTTCTTAAATATTCGCTGTCCACTTTGATGAGTGTCTTGAGTGCATATATACTGTGTAGCTATATAGATACGGATTCATGAGCCTGAATCCCAAATAAGTAGTGGCACACAGATGGATTCTCGACTACATAGAGTCCATCTCTCCTCCATAGGAAGACAGATTGCATGAACATCTGAGGCAGGGCCAAGATTTCTCTCAAGAAAAAACTGGATCTATTACTATGCTTGGACTGGAATGATTTTGAGATGTTAGAAGTCTGTGTCATAAAGCCTGGACAATTCAAATTTGGACCAGAAAATTTTACCAGATAATCCTTAAAAAGCCTGCTTTTTGAGTAGCACAGCATTCTCCTGGGTCCTCCAATATTTTATTTGTCCAGCTGATTAAATATCTAAAATGAGGATTACTCCAATTAAAGTTGTAACCTTCAGTTGAGAAGAGAAAAAACAAAAAGGAGAAGAAAGGGCTTCCCTGGTGGCGCAGTGGTTGAGAGTCCGCCTGCCGATGCAGGGGACACGGGTTCGTGCCCCGGTCTGGGAAGATCCCACATGCCGCAGAGCGGCTAGGCCCGTGAGCCATGGCTGCTGAGCCTGCGCATCCGGAGCCTGTGCTCTGCAAGGGGAGAGGCCACAATAGTGAGAGGCCCGCCTACCGCAAAAAAAAAAAAAAAAAAAAAAAAAAGGAGAAGAAAGAGACTTCATATATTCCCATCTATATAGACCAGTTTTGGAACATTTCAGGGGAGTCAATTATTAAGATCCTCAGCAAGGTTCTTATTGCTATGTAAATTTAGTTAAAAATTAGAAATAATATTATCTTGCCAATGTTCTTAAGTTCTTTGATCTCTTGCAGCAACTTGGGAGTTAGAAAACTGTCTTAAAGTGAAAATTGTGGGAAAAATTTTAAAAAGAAAGTGATTTTAGATTGTAAGCCTCTTGAAGCAGGAAACCAAAATTTATATTTCTTGTGACTTTTTCCACAAACCTGATTTGTCCTCAGAACACTTAGCTGTGTAGCAGTTTCTCAGTAGCATTTATAGTATGTTAAGCTACTGATTGGGTGCAATTTATTGATTATCTTTCTACACTGGTCATCATTGGCCTTTACAATTACAACTCCCAAGTGAAAACATTAAGTAAACAGTTTTAAAAATAGTCTATTTTATATCATATGATATCACTTATATGTGGAATCTAAAAAAATAATACAAATGAACGTATTTACAAAACAGATATAGGTTCACAGACATAGAAAACAAATTTATGGTTACCAAAGGGGGAAAAGGAAAGGGATAAATTAGGAGTTTGGGACTAAACAGATACACACTAGTATATATAAAATAGATAAACAACAAGGACCTACTGTATAGCACAGGGAACTATATTCATTATCTTGTAAAAACCTATAATGGAAAAGAATCTGAAAAAGAACATATATATATTCAGTTATGTATATATATATATGTGTGTATGTGTATATATATGTGTGTACATATATGTGTGTGTATATATATATACAACTGAATCACTTTGCTGTACACCAGAAACTAACACAACATTGTAAATCAACTAGACTTCAATTTCCAAAAACAGTCTATTTTAGAATTGGGCCTTATCTACAGGTGACTTCTAGTGTGAAAACGAATGGCTTGGAACTAGGAATAGATTCTTTTACCTCCTTTTTCCATTTGGAAGTGACTGGATATTGGATCTTGAGCTGTGATAGTTCCTACATTCCATCCACGCACACAAGTGGTCAGGTGGATAAATGCCTCCTGGGGAAATGAGTCCCCCTCCTCTGAAATTTTCACTTGCCTCCATTATAGCTCAACCATACTGTGTGGTAACAATTTGTTTACACATCTATGTCTCACACTGGATTGAGCTCTTTGGGTTCAGACACTCTGTCTTATGCCATCAGCATTCAGCAGAGTGACTCATGTACTATCTCCAGAGCCTCTAAGGTCAGGGGTTCGAAAAATGTTAACTTCAGAAAGAAACGTAACAGGTATCATCAAAGAGACAAAGAGCGTCTAGCCAGTGTGTACTTACAACATAATTGAAGGATGTGTCAGCCAGCACTGCAAACTGACGGAACAATGCGTGTCTAGTAAACATCTCGTTCTTAAGGACGTGAAAGCTGAAATAAAAGAAGCAGTGGAATTAAAATGAACAGAAATTATAGGAAAGAGCAAATCGGTATTATGTTCTTGTGATTAGAAACTAGAATGTTCAGTGTCAGAGCAAGGAGATACAAGTAAAAATTTAAAAATATTAGTATGAACTTATCACTCTTTGATTTTTAAAATTATGTATTTTCCAGTCCTGAAGAGCAAATAGGAGGGAGTAGCCATACTAGACATTAACATATACCACAAAAGTCATAGTATAAAAACAGTTTGGAAAGGAAAAATAAATGGAATAGAATAGGAACACTGAAACAGATTCGGGAATGTACTAGAACATAGTATGTGACCAAAGTGGCACCACAACCCAATCCGGAAAGGACTGGAGTAAAGACCTAAATATGAGAGGTAAATCAAGAAGGCTTGTCTAAAAACGTGGGAGAATATTTTAGTGGAGATGGAGAAAGACTTTCTAAACACACCTAAGGCAAAAATATTGATGGATAAAAATTAAGAATTTCTGTACAATAAAGGTCACCATACACAAAGTTCATAGACTAGGAAAAGGTATTTGTAACATCTAAAATTGATAAGGAATTAAAAATAAGAATACACACATAAATTTCACAAGCCAACAAGAAAGCAAAAGATGAAAAGAGTTCACAAAAGAGGGACGTCCTTTAGAAGGAAAACATCAGATCCAAAAAAAGCATCTGAAAGTCAGTTATTACCAAGTATTAGAACTCAATCCTTGTATCTCTCTATTTTTCTCCAACACTCATTCTTAGCTGATCTCATTTAATCCCATGGCTTTAAATACCATCTATACTAATGCATCCCAAATTTATGCCCCCAGCCTAAACTTTCTTCTGAACTCCAGACTCATATACTCATCACTGCCACTAGACCTCTACCCTTAAGTGACTAAAGGCACCTTAAATCAAAATTGATTTCCTGCCAAAATGTACTTGCTTGCTTCAGTTGAAGGCAACTCCATCTTTCCCGTTGTTTAGGTAAAATCCTTGCAGTCATCTTTGACTTCTTTCTTTCCCACCTTATCTCCAATCTTTCAATACATCCTACTTTCAAAATATATCCCCAATTTAATCATTTCTCAACAGCTCCAGGTCTCCCATCCCAGTCAAATCACCATCATGTTTTGCCTAAGAGGGGTTTATTCTTTCTGGAGCTCTTAACTTTTCTCCCTGCTTTTCCTTTGGCTTCCCTATGGCCTTTTTTTTTTTTTTTTTTTTTTTTTTTTTGCGGTACGCGGGCCTCTCACTGTTGTGGCCTCTCCCGTTGCGGAGCACAGGCTCCGGACGCGCAGGCTCAGCGGCCATGGCTCACGGGCCCAGCCGCTCCGCGGCGTGTGGGATCCTCCCAGACCGGGGCACGAACCCGTGTCCCCTGCATCAGCAGGCGGACTCTCAACCACTGCGCCACCAGGGAAGCCCCCCTATGGCCTTTTATCAACACAAGTCATAATTCTTTTAAGACATCAGATCATTGGGTCTTTCCTCAGTTCAAGACTCTTCAGTGAGGTTTTAGGGTACCAACTCATTATTCTGAATATTGGTAAATATTGGATCAAGCATTTACCTTGCCTTATCTTGTCTGAAACTATATTTCAGGGTAAGCAGTGGGGAAAACTTTTTCTTTAATAGAATTTAGCTAAAAAATATGCAGAAGGAAAGATAAAATTAAGGTATCACCAATTTGCAACCCTAATGAAATCTTGGACCATGGTTTGTGATCATTGATGGATGTTAAAATTATTTGGAGAAAGGTCAGTGATGAACCTTAAAATACATGAATTAGCCTGATAACACTTGATTAAAATAATATAGCCAGACACTATGTGCCCTATGATGCAATGCATAGGAATTGCATAGTAGTTCGAGTGAAATAGTCTTGCCTAAAATATTGAACCGGAGTCTAATCAACTCTCTGGATTTAAAGATCAGTTTGTAAGATATAGAGATAGAAGAACATGCTAGATGACACCACACATACATACACATGTGCACATAAACACTTAGTCAAATCCAGAATGGGGGACATTCTACATAACAAATGAGCTTATTTCTCTAGCAAATCAGTGGGCTGGAAAGAACAGGGACGTAAGTGGGACCATCATAGAAAAAAAAACAAAAAGATTTAAAGGATATAACACCCAAATGCAGTGGTCCACCTACCGTGAATCCCGATTTAATCAAACAACTGTAAAAGATTCCCTTGAGATAATCAAGGAATTTGAATAAGATTTGGTCAATAAGTAGTAGTAAAGGATTTATATTGCTAACTTTATTAGGTGTGGTAATGACCTAGTAGGCATGTAAAAGAGAAATTTTTCTTATCAATTAAAAACAAAGCTTCTAGTGATTTCCCATCTCAGAGCAAAACCCAAAATGTTCTACCTCACTGAGCTCTTATACCACTCGTCCCTGCTCACGTCTCTCCAGCCACCTGGCTTCCTCACTATCCTTGAACACACAAGCAAACCCCCACCCCAGGATCTTTGCAAGTGTTGTTCCTTCACCTGGAAGTCTCTTCCAGATAATCACATGGCGTGCTCCCTCACTCATTCAGGTCTCTATATCTGAAGATAAATATTATCATGTGCAAATGAACGGAAATGTTTTAATAGCCCTACAGAGGAAGATGACTGTGTAGGCCCGATTAAACCAGGTATCAAGAGTCTGTCCGACACCAAAAACAACGGGAACTACGAATCTGCAGCCTGCAAAAAGGAGACCCCAAACACAGTAACATAAGCAAAATGAGAAGACAGAAAAAGACACAGCAGGTGAAGGAGCAAGATAAAAACCTACCAGACCTAACAAATGAAGAGGAAATAGGCAGTCTACCTGAAAAAGAATTCAGAATAATGATAGTAAAGATGATCCAAGATTCTATTTCCAAGATCCAAAATCTTGGAAATAGAATAGACAAAATGCAAGAAACAGTTAACAAGGACCTAGAAGAACTAAAGATGAATCAAGCATCGATTAAAAACACAATAACTGATATGAAAAATACTCTAGATGGGATCAATAGCAGAATAACTGAGGCAGAAGATCGGATAAGTGACATGGAAGATAAAATAGTGGAAATAACTGCTGCAGAGCAAAATAAAGAAAAAAGAATGAAAAGAACAGAGGACAGTCTGAGAGACCTCTGGGACAACATTAAACGCACCAACATTCGAATTATAGGGGTTCCAGAAGAAGAAGAGAAAAAGAAAGGGACTGAGAAAATATTTGAAGAGATTATAGTTGAAAACTTCCCTAATATGGGAAAGGAAATAGTTAATCAAGTCCAGGAGGCACAGAGAGTCCCATACAGAATAAATCCAAGGAGAAATACGCCAAGACACATACTAATCAAACTGTCAAAAATTAAACACAAAGAAATCATATTAAAAGCAGCAAGGGAAAAACAACAAATAACACACAAGGGAATCCCCATCAGGTTAACAGCTGATCTCTCAGCAGAAACTCTACAAGCCAGAAGGGAGTGGCAGGACATAATTAAAGTGATGAAGGAGAGAAAACTTCAACCAAGATTACTCTACCCAGCAAGGATCTCATTCAGATTTGATGGAGAAATTAAAACCTTTACAGACAAGCAAAAGCTGAGAGAGTTCAGCACCACCAAACCAGCTTTAAAACAAATGCTAAAGGAACTTCTCTAGGTAAGAAACACAAGAGAAGGAAAAGACCTACAATAACGAACCCAAAACAATTAAGGAAATGGGAATAGGAACATACATATCAATAATTACCTTAAATGTAAATGGACTAAATGCTCCCAACCAAAAGATACATATTGGCTGAATGGATACAAAAACAAGACCCATATATATGCTGTCTACAAGAGACCCACTTCAGACCTAGAGACACATACAGATTGAAAGTAAGGGGATGGAAAAAGATATTCCATGCAAATGGAAATCAAAAGAAAGCTGGAGTAGCAATTCTTATATCAGACAAAATAGACTTTAAAATAAAGACTAATAGAAGAGGCAAAGAAGGACACTACATAATGATCAAGGGGTCGATCCAAGAAGAAGATATAACAATTGTAAATATTTATGCACCCAACATAGGAGCACCTCAATACATAAGGCAAATACTAACAGCCATAAAAGGGGAAATCGACAGTAACACACTCATAGTAGGGGACTTAACACCCCACTTTCACCAATGGACAGATCATCCAAAACGAAAATAAATAAGGAAACACAAGCTTTAAATGATACATTAAACAAGATGGACTTAATTGATATTTATAGGACATTCCATCCCAAAACAACAGAATACACATTTTTCTCAAGTGCTCATGGAACATTCTCCAGGATAGATCATATCTTGGGTCACAAATCAAGCCTTGGTAAATTTAAGAAAACTGAAATTGTATCAAGTATCTTTTCCGACCACAGTGTTATGAGACTAGACATCAATTACAGGAAGAGATCTGTAAAAAATACAAACACATGGAGGCTAAACAATACACTACTCAATAACGAAGTGATCACTGAAGAAATCAAAGAAGAAATTAAAAAATACCTAGAAACAAATGACAATGGAGACACGACCACCCAAAACCTATGGGACGCAGCAAAAGCAGTTCTAAGGGGGAAGTTTATAGCAATACAATCCCACCTTAAGAAACAGGAAACATCTCGAGTAAACAACCTGACCCTGCACCTAAAGCAATTAGAGAAAGAAGAACAAAAACATCCCAAAGTTAGCAGAAGGAAAGAAATCATAAAAATCAGATCAGAAATAAATGAAAAAGAAATGAAGGAAACGATAGCAAAGATCAATAAAACTGGTTCTTTGAGAAGATAAACAAAATTGATAAACCATTAGCCAGACTCATCAAGAAAAAAAGAGAGAAGACTCAAATCAATAGAATTAGAAATGAAAAAGGAGAAGTAACAACTGACACTGCAGAAATACAAAAGATGAGAGATTACTACAAGCAACTCTATGCCAATAAAATGGACAACCTGGAAGAAATGGACAAATTCTTAGAAATGCACAACCTGCCAAGACTGCATCAGGAAGAAATAGAAAATATGAATAGACCAATCACAAGCACTGAAATTGAAACTGTGATTAAAAATCTTCCAACAAACAAAAGCCCAGGACCAGATGGCTTCACAGGCGAATTCTATCAAGCATTTAGAGAAGAGCTAACACCCATCCTTCTCAAACTCTTCCAAAATATAGCAGAGGGAGGAACACTCCCAAACTCATTCTACAAGGCCACCATCACCTTGATACCAAAACCAGGCAAGGATGTCACAAAGAAAGAAAACTACAGGCCAATATCACTGATGAACATAGATGCAAAAATCCTCAACAAAATACTAGCAAACAGAATCCAACAGCACATTAAAAGGATCATACACCATGATCAAGTGGGGTTTATTCCAGGAATGCAAGGATTCTTCAATATACGCAAATCAATCAATGTGATACACCATATTAACAAATTGAAGGAGAAAAACCATATGATCATCTCAATAGATGCAGAGAAAGCTTTCGACAAAATTCAACACCCATTTATGATAAAAACCCTGCAGAAAGTAGGCATAGAGGGAACTTTCCTCAACATAATAAAGGCCATATATGACAAACCCACAGCCAACATCGTCCTCAATGGTGAAAAACTGAGACCGTTTCCACTAAGATCAGGAACAAGACAAGGCTGCCCACTCTCAGCACTCTTATTCAACATAGTTTTGGAAGTTTTAGCCACAGCCATCAGAGAAGAAAAGGAAATAAAAGGAATCCAAATTGGAAAAGAAAAAGTAAAGCTGTCACTGTTTGCAGATGACATGATACTATACATAGAGAATCCTAAAGATGCTACCAGAAAACTACTAGAGCTAATCAATGAATTTGGTAAAGTAGCAGGATACAAAATTAATGTATAGAAATCTCTGGCATTCCTGTACACTAATGATGAAAAATCTGAAAGTGAAATCAAGAAAACACTCCCATTTACCATTGCAACAAAAAGAATAAAATATCTAGGAATAAACCTACCTAAGGAGACAAAAGACCTGTATGCAGAAAATTATAACACACTGATAAAAGAAATTAAAGATGATACAAATAGATGGAGAGATATACCATGCTCCTGGATTGGAAGAATCAATATTGTGAAAATGACTCTACTACCCAAAGCAATCTACAGATTCAATGCAATCCTTATCAAACTACCACTGGCATTTTTCACAGAACTAGAACAAAAAATTTCAAAATTTGTTTGGAAAAACAAAAGACCCCGAATAGCCAAAGCAATCTTGAGAACGAAAAACAGAGCTGGAGGAATCAGGCTCCCTGACTTCAGACTATACTACAAAGCTACAGTAATCAAGGCAGTGTGGTACTGGCACAAAAACAGAAAGATAGATCAATGGAACAGGATAGAAAGCCCAGAGATAAACCCACACACATATGGTCAACTTATCTTTGATAAAGGAGGCAGGAATGTACAGTGGAGAAAGGACAGCCTCTTCAATAAGTGGTGCTGGGAAAACTGGACAGGGACGTGTAAAAGTATGAGATTAGATCCTTCCCTAACACCATACACAAAAATAAGCTCAAAATGGATTAAAGACCTAAATGTAAGGCCAGACACTATCAAACTCTTAGAGGAAAACATAGGCAGAACACTCTATGACATAAATCACAGCAAGATCCTTTTGGACCCACCTCCCAGAGAAATGGAAATAAAAACAAAGATTAACAAATGGGACCTAATGAAACTTCAAAGCTTTTGCACAGCAAAGGAAACCATAAACAAGACCAAAAGACAACCCTCAGAATGGGAGAAAATATTTGCAAATGAAGCAACTGACAAAGGATTAATCTCCAAAATTTATAAACAGCTCATGCAGCTCAATAGCAAAAAAACAAACAACCCAATCCAAAAATGGGCAGAAGACTTAAATAGGCATTTCTCCAAAGAAGATATACAGATTGCCAACAAACACATGAAAGAATGCTCAACATCATTAATCATTAGAGAAATGCAAATCAAAACTACAATGAGATATCATCTCACACCAGTCAGAATGGCCATCATCAAGAAATCTAGAAACAATAAATGCTGGAGAGGGTGTGGAGAAAAGGGAACACTCTTGCACTGCTGGTGGGAATGTGAATTGGTACAGCCACTATGGAGAACAGTATGGAGGTTCCTTAAAAAACTAAAAATAGAACTACCATGTGACCCAGCAATTCCACTACTAGGCATATACCCTGAGAAAACCATAATTCAAAAAGAGACATGGGGCCTCCCTGGTGGCGCAGTGGTTGAGAGTCCGCCTGCCGATGCAGGGGATACGGGTTCGTGCCCCGGTCTGGGAGGATCCCATATGCCGCGGAGCGGCTGGGCCCGTGAGCCATGGCCGCTGGGCCTGCGCATCCGGAGCCTGTGCTCCGCAACGGGAGAGGCCACAACAGTGAGAGGCCCGCATACCGCAAAAAGAAAAAAAAAAAAGAGACATGTACCAAAATGTTCATTGCAGCTCTATTCACAATAGCCCGGAGATGGAAACAACCTAAGTGTCCATCATCGGATGAATGGATAAAGAAGATGTGGCACATATATACAATGGAATATTACTCAGCCATAAAAAGAAATGAAACTGAGCTATTTGTAATGAGGTGGATAGACCTAGAGTCTGTCATACAGAGTGAAGTAAGTCAGAAAGAGAAAGACAAATACCGTATGCTAACACATATATATGGAATTTAAGAAAAAAAAATGTCATGAAGAACCTAAGGGTAAAACAGGAATAAAGACACAGACCTACGTGAGAATGGACTTGAGGATATGCGGAGGGGGAAGGGTAAGCTGTGACAAAGCGAAAGAGAGGCATGGACATATATACAGTACCAAACGTAAGGTAGATAGATAGTGGGAAGCAGCCGCATAGCACAGGGAGATCAGCTGGGTGCTTTGTGACCGCCTGGAGGGGTGGGATAGGGAGGGTGGGAGGGAGGGAGACGCAAGAGGGGAGGGATGTGGGAACAGATGTATATGTATGACTGATTCACTTTGTTATAAAGCAGAAACTAATAAAAAAAAATCTAAAAAAAAAAAGAGAGTCTGTCCATCCTGTCTCTGATTTAAATTTGAAACACTGAGATCAGGAATAAAACAGTTTTGAATTAGTTTTTCTTTGAAGTGACTTTGACTACTCTTTTTTTGTTGTTTTGTTTTTTGACTTTGACTACTCTTCTTTTTTAGGTCAGTTATTTTGCAACTCTTGAAAGAGGTATGTGAGGGCATTTCATATTAGTTAATATATACAGAAAATTGCAAGGCTCCCAATTTCCTTAAAAGACGATTAGTCACATTTTTACAAAAAGAATTTGTATATATCACCACACTATACCTGTTCCTGAGAATTAAGAATTTCTTTTCCCAGTTTTTGTTGATCTGATCTGATTCCTTCTTAACCCTGTAATAAATTTATAGGTGGTTAAATATCGTATTAGCTGCAAATGAACAATTATGAATTACTATTACCAGTACCTCTCCGACTTCTTTTTCTCTTTCTCTAACTTAGCCTTTAACATTTCTATTTGCTCTTCCAAACCACGTTTCTCTTCTTCAATCTTTCAATAAAAAATACATCACAGAGTTAATTATACCCTGTTTCCCCGTAAATCTGAAAGTTTATTTCTATTAAATAGCATGCATATTCTAACTATCATCAAAAATTTGATGGAACAATGAGTTATATTTACTTGCAAATTCCCATAAACTGCAAGAATTTAAGATCCCATGCCTCCATTTCCTGTAAATGATTCACTTCAAAGCAGCCAGTGTGAGACAATATTACCAAGTAACCAAAATTTATCTTCATCACCCCTCCCCCCTACCATGTATCACTTTTTCTAAATCTCTTCATCATAGCAGCAGCTGCCCCCAGTTACTCTATTTCCTCTTTCTATCAAAACTGTTCTCAGGAAAGGATCTGACCAACTCAATCACATTAGAACTGTATGCCATTTCTCAGTATTGTTTCTACTTTACAAGGGGACAAAGTTTTGGCAAAGGAATGAATCTGTAACAGTGGAATTATAGGCATGTCATGAATGAGATTTCTTCGGGTGTGGCAGGGATGTACCCCAGAATCATACTAGAGAGGCAATCAGGTCCTCTGTCTCTTCATTAGACTGATTCTTGGTGTAGCTTTCAAAGTCATTGCTCCTCTCTAAGGACAGTCAGCATCAATATAAACAATATTTAAGTTAATAATAAGGGTCATATTAGTCATTATTATACCTTAGCCACTGATAGTCTCGCTTTTTCTCCATGCATTGCAGCAGGTATTCCATGTCTAACCTGGAAAGAAAATAAACCAAGGCAAGTATAACATTTCTAGTCAATGCATAAAGATGTGGTTTTTCTGCAGCTTAGAGAAAGGCAAATGAGACTAAAAATATGCCAACCCTAGTCCCATAGGGGTCTTGACTGCCTCATTTAATTTACAAGACTCAGTGTTTATACACTGCATTTGCAATTGGACAATTACATCCCATTAAAACCAACCTTCCCACTACTGTTTTTTTGTTTTTTTTTTTTTTTTTTTTTTTTGTGGTACGCGGGCCTCTCACTGCTGCGGCCTCTCCCGCTGTGGAGCACAGGCTCCGGACACGCAGGCTCAGCGGCCATGGCTCACGGGCCCAGCCGCTCCACGGCACGTGGGATCCTCCCGGACCGGGCACGAACCTGCGTCCGCTGCATCAGCAGGCGGACTCCCAACCACTGCGCCACCAGGGAAGCCCTACTCTTTGTTTTTTAAATGCATTACTTTGTAATTATATATGGGTCAAATTTTACCATTACACTTTTTTTTTTAAATGAAGTGGGCAGTTATTACCCAGTGAAGTCACAAGCTTAAAAAAAACCTTTTATTTTATTTTTCTCAACTATCTTTTGGATTAAATCTAATGAATCCCAGTTATAGGTATAAAAACACTGCATTTCAAAATGGTTAAGTAAATCACATATTGCACTTTTTTGTTTTTTAGATTTTAATGCATTCGTTTGCTCATTTATTTAATAATAAATAAACTTTTATTTTAAATGATAATTAAGACGAATTTTCACTACTATTCCTCTTGAATGATGCAGAGAGCAGATGGCAATGAGAAAATATACTGAATATAAAAACCTGCTTGATTAGCTATTCTTATATTCCTCTACAGAACATAGACAGCAAAAGGTGCTTCTTATTACCACCACTACTTTCTCCAGTGGGTTCTGTGACCCAAAAGCTTTTGATCTGTTGCCCATCATGGGGGCAACAGATGGGGTGGGCTCTGCCACGCAGGGTCTGGAGCCAGGTCTTCAGAATAAAGTAAAAGGAACCCAGAGCTCCCTGGAGCAATCAGAAGTGAGGGCTGAGAAGAGCTAGAAAAGAAGAGAATGGCCAGGCAGGACCCCAAGGCTGGAGCTGCTAGTGTGTGGTGAAGCCACAAGTGACCAGTGCCCAGGGGTGATGTCCAATATTCAATGTGAAATGGCATCTTGGTGATGCAGACTGTCCCTGTTACTCACCTTCTTCAACCTCGTCCAACTAAAGGTGTCCTGTGAGTGAGTGGTTTTAGTAGCAACCACAGAATTGGGTTGAATTCAGTGTCTGATTCAACAAAGTGTGAGCTGGGATGACACAGAGTGCAATGGGACTCAGAAGTGGACTCGTTTCAGTGTAAGAAGGAGCCCAGACATAGCAACAACCACCAGAAGATGCCATGGGCGTCTGGAGAAACAAGTGGACACGTTTTCGGCTGCCACAAAGCACAGAATGTGGGTTTGAGCCAACTTTACTTATATCTGAAGGGGCAGAGAGAACCCAGCTGACATTAGCTGCCATGTAACAAAATTTGTAACTAACAGCCATAAAAGTTATAAGTTTTTGAGTGCCTACTATGGGTCAGGCACGTCACACATATTACCATTTACTTCTATACACTAACCTATTGATTTCACCATCCCTGTCACTTTAGATTTTTAGTGATAGAGAACGCACACACATATTTTAAAAATAAACTGCAGATAGTATACGTGAACATAAAACTCTCACTTCCCAGAAGCCAAGGGTTTGGTTTTGTTTTAGTTTCTCTCATCATTATCATTATAAATGAACAGTAGCCTTTATTGTTTGGACTCCCCACAAATAAAGATTAAGAATTCAGAGCATTCGAATTACCTTCCACCTTCTCTCTTCCCTCTCATGCCTGATTTTTTATTTGCAAATGTTTAGCTCTTACTGTAGTTGCCTTCATTATGACGTCAATATATGTAAACTTCTATATGGTGATCTACGAACTCCCTGCTGATAATTCCTGATTAGCCCCTGGCTGATAGGAGAATTTTCAGCAGGGACTTAATCCTGAACTTGGACCCTAACCCATTGCTCTTACCTTAGTTCACTAAACTCTAACTCCTACTCCATCAGTCCCCTCAGTCCTGAGGAGCTTTCTGGTGGTCCTAGAACTACCCAGATTATTGTTCCCTTGGTTGTCTGCACACCTTCCTAGAGAAACCTACCACCTACAACCACCAGCATAGTGACTCAGTCTCCCCAAGGCCCATATGACAGGAAGTTAGCCAAAAACAAAGCCTGAGGCCTAGCAACACCTATTTAACAAAACAGCGGGAATCTTGGTTATCATTAGCCTCCCTTGGCTTCGAATACGTGGGGGTCACCCAAGTCATGGGAGGCATGCACTTTTGGGGCTCCCTCTACCTGTTTGCTCTCAAAGAGCACAATCCGCTTGAACTGCCTCTCTGACCAGGACGTGAGGAGTACACAGTGAATTCACTGCCACTTGGTTAACAGTAGACCAAGGAAATCATGGGAGTAAGAACCCCAAGCTTTGGAGGGCACTTGCCCGTATGTTAACGGGAATAAACTAAACCAAATTTTAAAAACGAATCCACAGGAAGTTAGGAAAACAAACTGGCAAAACAAAATACGTTTCCACTTAGGAAGACATTTATATTTATTTATTTCACTCTATCTGAAGTCATATCAGTATCAGGACTTCCGGGTAAGATGGCGGAAGAGTAAGACGCGGAGATCACCTTCCTCCCCACGGATACACCAGAAATACAGCTACACGTGGAACAACTCCTACAGAACACCTACTGAATGCTGGCAGAAGACCCCAGACCTCCCAAAAGGCAAGAAACTCCCCACATACCTGGGTAGGGCAAAGCGGAGACATTCCCGCACAGAGGATCGGTGCCGAGCAGCACTCACCAGCCTGAGAGGCTTGTCTGCTCGCCCACCAGGGCGGGCGGCGCTGGAAGCTGAGGCTCGGGCTTCGGTCAGAGCGCAGGGAGAGGACTGGGGCTGGCGGCGAGAACTCAGCCTGAAGGGGGCTAATGTGCCACAGCTAGCCGGCAGGGAGTCCAGGAAAACTCTGGAGCTGCCGAAGAGGCAAGAGACTTTTTCTTCCCTCTTGGTTTCCTGGTGCGCGAGGAGAGGGGATTAAGAGCGCTGCTTAAAGGGGCTCCGCAGACGGGCGCGAGTCACGACTGAAAGCGCGGAGCCCAGTGACGGGCGTGGGACGCTGGGGCTGCTGCTGCCGCCGCCAAGAAGCCTGTGTGTGAGCGCAGGTCACTGTCCACACCGCCCTTCCGGGAGCCTGTGCAGCCCGCCACTGCCGGGGTCCCGGGATCCAGGGGCGGCTTCCCTGGGAGAACGCACGGCGCGCCTCGGGCTGGTACAACGTCACGCCGACCTCTGCCGCTGCAGGCTCGCCCCGCACTCCGTGCCCCTCCCTCCCGCCCGGCCTGAGTGAGCCAGAGTCCCCGAAGAGGCTGCTCCTTTAACCCTGTCCTGTCTGAGCGAAGAACAGACGCCCTCCGGCGACCTACACGCAGAGGCGGGGCCAAATCCAAAGCTGAGACCCAGGAGCTGTGAGAACAAAGAAGAGAAAGGGAAACCTCTCCCAGCAGCCTCAGAAGCAGCGGATTAAAGCTCCATAATCAACCTGATGTACCCTGCATCTGTGGAATACATGAATAGACAACAAATCATTCCAAATTGAGGAGCCAGGAGTCAGTGCTGTGCCTCTGAGGTGGGAGAGCCAACTTCAGGACACTGGTCCACAAGAGACCTTCCAGCTCCACATAATATCAAACGGCGAAAATCTTCCAGAGATCTCCATCTCAACAGCAGCACCCAGCTTCACTCAACGACCAGCAAGCTACAGTGCTGGACACCCTATGCCAAACAACTAGCAAGACAGGAACACAATGCCATGCATTAGCAGAGAGGCGGCCTAAAATCATAAAAAGTCCGCAGACACCCCAAAACACACCACCAGTCGTGGACCTGCCCACCAGAAAGACAAGATCCAGCCTCATCCACCAGAACACAGGCACTAGTCCCCTCCACCAGGAAGCCTACACAACCCACTAAACCAACCTTAGCCACTGGGGACAGACACCAAAAACAACGGGAACTACGAACCTGCAGCCTGCAAAAAGGAGACCCCAAACACAGTAACATAAGCAAAATGAGAAGACAGAAAAACACACAGCAGGAGAAGGAGCAAGATAAAAACCCACCAGACCTAACAAATGAAGAGGTAATAGGCAGTCTACCTGAAAAAGAATTCAGAATAATGATGGTAAAGATGATCCAAGATTCTATTTCCCAGATCCAAAATCTTGGAAATAGAATAGACAAAATGCAAGAAACAGTTAACAAGGACCTAGAAGAACTAAAGATGAATCAAGCATCGATTAAAAACACAATAAATGAAATGAAAAATACTCTAGATGGGATCAATAGCAGAATAACTGAGGCAGAAGAACAGATAAGTGAGGTGGAAGATAAAATAGTGGAAATAACTGCTGCAGAGCAAAATAAAGAAAAAAGAATGAAAAGAACAGAGGACAGTCTGAGAGACCTCTGGGACAACATTAAACGCACCAACATTCGAATTATAGGGGTTCCAGAAGAAGAAGAGAAAAAGAAAGGGACTGAGAAAATATTTGAAGAGATTATAGTTGAAAACTTCCCTAATATGGGAAAGGAAATAGTTAATCAAGTCCAGGAGACACAGAGAGTCCCATACAGAATAAACCCAAGGAGAAATACGCCAAGACACATATTAATCAAACTGTCAAAAATTAAACACAAAGAAATCATATTAAAAGCAGCAAGGCAAAAACAACAAATAACACACAAGGGAATCCCCATCAGGATAACAGCTGATCTCTCAGCAGAAACTCTACAAGCCAGAAGGGAGTGGCAGGACATAATTAAAGTGATGAAAGAGAAAAACCTGCAACCAAGATTACTCTACCCAGCAAGGATCTCATTCAGATTTGATGGAGAAATTAAAACCTTTACAGACAAGCAAAAGCTGAGAGAGTTCAGCACCACCAAACCAGCTTTACAACAAATGCTAAAGGAACTTCTCTAGGCAATTAACACAACGAAGGAAAAGACCTACAATAATGAACCCAAAACAATTAAGAAAATGGGAATAGGAACATACATATCGATAATTACCTTAAATGTAAATGGACTAAATGCTCCCACCAAAAGACACAGATTGGCTGAATGGATACAAAAACAAGACCCATATATATGCTGTCTACAAGAGACCCACTTCAGACCTAGAGACACATACAGACTGAAAGTGAGAGGATGGAAAAAGATATTCCATGCAAATGGAAACCAAAAGAAAGCTGGAGTAGCAATTCTCATATCAGACAAAATAGACTTTAAAATAAAGACTACTAGAAGAGACAAAGAAGGACACTACATAATGATCAAGGGATCGATCCAAGAAGAAGATATAACAATTGTAAATATTTATGCACCCAACATAGGAGCACCTCAGTACATAAGGCAAATACTAACAGCCATAAAAGGAGAAATCGACAATAACACAATCATAGTAGGGGACTTTAACACCCCACTTTCACCAATGGACAGATCTTCCAAAATGAAAATAAATAAAGAAACACAAGCTTTAAATGATACATTAAACAAGATGGACTTAATTGATATTTATAGGACATTCCATCCAAAAACAACAGAATACACATTTTTCTCAAGTGCTCATGGAACATTCTCCAGGATAGATCATATCTTGGGTCACAAATCAAGCCTTGGTAAATTTAAGAAAATTGAAATTGTATCAAGTATCTTTTCTGACCACAATGCTATGAGACTAGATATCAATTACAGGAAAAGAGCTGTAAAAAATACAAACACATGGAGGCTAAACAATACACTACTTAATAACGAAGTGATCACTGAAGAAATCAAAGAGGAAATAAAAAAATACCTAGAAACAAATGACAATGGAGACACGACGACCCAAAACCTATGGGATGCAGCAAAAGCAGTTCTAAGAGGGAAGTTTATAGCAATACAATCCCACCTTAAGAAACAGGAAACATCTCGAATAAACAACCTAACCTTGCACCTAAAGCAATTAGAGAAAGAAGAACAAAAACATCCCAAAGTTAGCAGAAGGAAAGAAATCATAAAAATCAGATCAGAAATAAACGAAAAAGAAATGAAGGAAATGATAGCAAAGATCAATAAAACTAAAAGCTGGTTCTTTGAGAAGATAAACAAAATTGATAAACCATTAGCCAGACTCATCAAGAAAAGAAGGGAGAAGACTCAAATCAATAGAATTAGAAATGAAAAAGGAGAAGTAACAACTGACACTGCAGAAATACAGAAGATCATGAGAGATTACTATAAGCAACTCTATGCCCATAAAATGGACAACCTGGAAGAGATGGACAAATTCTTAGAAATGCACAACCTGCCAAGACTGACTCAGGAAGAAATAGAAAATATGAATAGACCAATCACAAGCACTGAAATTGAAACTGTGATTAAAAATCTTCCATCAAACAAAAGCCCAGGACCAGATGGCTTCACAGGCGAATTCTATCAAACATTTAGAGAAGAGCTAACACCCATCCTTCTCAAACTCTTCCAAACAATATCAGAGGAAGGAACACTCCCAAACTCATTCTACGAGGCCACCATCACCTTGATACCAAAACCAGGCAAGGATGTCACAAAGAAAGAAAACTACAGGCCAATATCACTGATGAACATAGATGCAAAAATCCTCAACAAAATACTAGCAAACAGAATCCAACAGCACATTAAAAGGATCATACACCATGATCAAGTGGGGTTTATTCCAGGAATGCAAGGATTCTTCAATATACGCAAATCAATCAATGTGATACACCATATTAACAAGTTGAAGGAGAAAAACCATATGATCATCTCAATAGATGCAGAGAAAGCTTTCGACAAAATTCAACACCCATTTATGATAAAAACCCTGCAGAAAGTAGGCATAGAGGGAACTTTCCTCAACATAATAAAGGCCATATATGACAAACCCACAGCCAACATTGTCCTCAATGGTGAAAAACTGAAACCATTTCCACTAAGATCAGGAACAAGACAAGGCTGCCCACTCTCACCACTCTTATTCAACATAGTTTTGGAAGTTTTAGCCACAGCCATCAGAGAAGAAAAGGAAATAAAAGGAACCCAAATTGGAAAAGAAGAAGTAAAGCTGTCACTGTTTGCAGATGACATGATACTATACATAGAGAATCCTAAAGATGCTACCAAAAAACTACTAGAGCTAATCAATGAATTTGGTAAAGTAGCAGGATACAAAATTAATGTACAGAAATCTCTGGCATTCCTGTACACTAATGATGAAAAATCTGAAAATGAAATCAAGAAAACACTCCCATTTACCATTGCAACAAAAAGAATAAAATATCTAGGAATAAACCTACCTAAGGAGACAAAAGACCTGTATGCAGAAAATTATAAGACACTGATGAAAGAAATTAAAGATGATACAAATAGATGGAGAGATATACCATGCTCCTGGATTGGAAGAATCAATATTGTGAAAATGGCTCTACTACCCAAAGCAATCTACAGATTCAATACAATCCCTATCAAACTACCACTGGCATTTTTCACAGAACTAGAACAAAAAATTTCAAAATTTGTTTGGAAAAACAAAAGACCCCGAATAGCCAAAGCAATCTTGAGAACAAAAAACGGAGCTGGAGGAATCAGGCTCCCTGACTTCAGACTATACTACAAAGCTACAGTAATCAAGACAGTGTGGTACTGGCATAAAAACAGAAAGATAGATCAGTGGATCAGGATAGAAAGCCCAGAGATAAACCCACGCACATATGGCCAACTTATCTTTGATAAAGGAGGCAGGAATGTACAGTGGAGAAAGGACAGCCTCTTCAATAAGTGGTGCTGGGAAAACTGGACAGGGACGTGTAAAAGTTTGAGATTAGATCCTTCCCTAACATCATACACAAAAATAAGCTCAAAATGGATTAAAGACTTAAATGTAAGGCCAGAAACTATCAAACTCTTAGAGGAAAACATAGGTAGAACACTCTATGACATAAATCACAGCAAGATCCTTTTGGACCCACCTCCTAGAGAAATGGAAATAAAAACAAAGATAAACAAATGGGACCTAATGAAACTTCAAAGCTTTTGCACAGCAAAGGAAACCATAAACAAGACCAAAAGACAACCCTCAGAATGGGAGAAAATATTTGCAAATGAAGCAACTGACAAAGGATTAATCTCCAAAATTTATAAACAGCTCATGCAGCTCAATAGCAAAAAAACAAACAACCCAATCCAAAAATGGGCAGAAGACTTAAATAGGCATTTCTCCAAAGAAGATATACAGACTGCCAACAAACACATGAAAGAATGCTCAACATCATTAATCATTAGAGAAATGCAAATCAAAACTACAATGAGGGCCTCCCTGGTGGTGCAGTGGTTGAGAGTCCGCCTGCCGATGCAGGGGATGCGGGTTCGTGCCCCGGTCCGGGAGGATCCCATATGCCGCGGAGCGGCTGGGCCCGTGAGCCATGGCTGCTGAGCCTGCGCGTCCGGAGCCTGTGCTCCGCAACGGGAGAGGCCACAGCAGTGAGAGGCCCGCGTACCGCACAAAAAAAAAAAAAAAAAAAAAAAAAAAAAAAAAAAAAAACCTACAATGAGATATCATCTCACACCAGTCAGAATGGCCATCATCAAGAAATCTAGAAACAATAAATGCTGGAGAGGGTGTGGAGAAAAGGGAACCCTCTTGCACTGCTGGTGGGAATGTGAATTGGTACAGCCACTATGGAGAACAGTATGGAGGTTCCTTAAAAAACTAAAAATAGAACTACCATATGACCCAGCTATCCCACTACTAGGCATATACCCTGAGAAAACCGTGATTCCCAAAGAGACATGTACCGAAATGTTCATTGCAGCTCTATTCACAATAGCCCGAAGCTGGAAACAGCCTGGGTGTACATCATCGGATGAATGGATGAAGAGGATGTGGCGCATGTATACAGTGGAATATTACTCAGCCATAAAAAGAAATGAAACTGAGCTATTTGTAATGAGGTGGATAGACCTAGAGTCTGTCATACAGAGTGAGGTAGGTCAGAAAGAGAAAGACAAATACCGTATGCTAACACATATATACGGAATTTAAAAAAAAAAAATGTCATGAAGAACCTAGGGGTAAAACGGGAATAAAGACACAGACCTACTTGAGAATGGACTTGTGGATATGGGGTGGGGGAAGGGTAAGCTGTGACAAAGCGAAAGAGAGGCATGGACATATATACACTACCAAACGTAAGGTAGATAGATAGTGGGAAGCAGCCGCAGAGCACATGGAGATCAGCTCGGTGCTTTGTGACCGCCTGGAGGGGTGGGATGGGGAGGGTGGGAGGGAGGGAGATGCATGAGGGAAGGGATGTGGGAACAGATGTAAATGTATAACTGATTCACTTTGTTATAAAGCAGAAACTAATAAAAAAATAAAATTAAAAAAAAAAAAAAGAAACAACTTAAGTGTCAAAACTAGGGAAATGAGTAGCTATGACAGAATCATATTCTTGGATATTATTCAGTTTACTAAGAGTTTTTAATGACATGGAAAAATATTTTTGATAGAATGGAAGACCAGATAAGTAGGACACAAAATTGGATATACACTTTGATCAAATTATTTAAAGAAAGACCTACTGGATGAAATAATAATATTGGATGAAAATATGCCTCAAATGTTAACAGCTGTTGCTGTTAGAAATTTACTTTTTTCTATAATTGTCAAGGTATGTCTATTATAAACAGGTTACATTTTGGTAATCAGAAAAAAAGTGGAAATCTGAGAAAAGAGAGACTAGATAATATTATACTGTCAAAAAAAAATAAATAAAGTTTATTTAAAAAAAAAGATTCTGGGACTTCCCTGGTGGTGCAGTGGTTAAGAATCTGCCTGCCAATGCAGGGGACACGGGTTCGATCACTGGTCCGGGAAGATCCTGCATGTCGCGGAGCAACTAAGCCCGTGTACCAAAACTACTGAGCCTGTGTTCTAGAGCCTGTGAGCCACAGCTACTGAACCCACGAGCCACAAATATTGAGCCTGCGTGCCACAACTACGGAAGACTAGAGCCCGTGCTCCGCAACAAGAGAAGCCACCACAATGAGAAGCCCACGCACCGCAACGAAGAGTAGCCTCCGCTCGTCACAACTAGAGAAAGCCCGCACACAGCAACGAAGACCCAACGCGGTCAAAAATAATAAATAAATAAAATAAAACTAAAAATTTAAAAAAGAAAAAAAGAGATTCTGTGTTTAAATTTGCATACAGTAAAAATTAGTTCCAATTTTCAAGGCTCCTTTTTCCTGACTCTCATATAATGATCAACTCTGTAATAACTAGAGATAAAACCATGCTAAACCATATCTTCTATAAAGCAAATAATTATTCAATCTCTCCCAAAGACAATACTCTGACAATGACAGAGATAGCTTCTCTTTTCATTAAAAAAAAAGCACCACATGTAGACTAGAGTGTTTGCTCTCCAGTTTGAGTTGAACTTTCAACTCCCGCTACAGCACGTTATATTCAATCCTGGCTCTGTCCACATTAAACTGTCATTTTGTTTTGCCAGCTGCTGGCGTTCCATTTTCTCTGGAATACATGTGCTGGTCTTTATGTGGCTACTTCATTGACAGGTGCAAACACTGGACTGCTAAACAGTAGATAGAGGTGAAAATGAGTGGTAATAGAAAAGGAGATAACTTCCTAAGTAGGAAAATGTAAATTAAATAATTACAAAGATAATCGAACATTGTGACTAGACATAATTCATTATAAATATTTCTCTTTTTTTGAATTTGTATATATATTTATAGCTAAAAATCTATAAAATTAAGAAATGTTTTATTTACAACAGAAATTTAAAAATTTTGATCCTTAAATTTATTTCCCAGTTTAAGCACTTAAAACATATTAAAAAAACACCCAACATTTAATAAATATAATCTAAATTTGGAATCAACAGCCAAGGTTTGTAATAACAGGAGTACAATTATGGTTATTAACTGTCACATGATCCACCAGATTCCTTATCATATCCTCTTTCTCCTTTTCTTGTCAATCAAAGACTCATCACATTCTTTCATTTCTCCCAATTTCCACAAACATCCCTCTTCTGAAACTTGGGCTGATCCTTCTGGGTTTAATGTCTCCTTGAGTCTCTCCTTTAAGCCATCAAATATATTTCTATCAAAACAATGTTTCTAACTCATGAAGAAAGATGATCTTCTGTCCCTAAAATGTCATTAATCTTTTTTTTTTTTTTTTCCGATACGCGGGCCTCTCACTGTTGTGGCCTCTCCCATTGCGGGGCACAGGCTCCAGACGCGCAGGCTCAGCGGCCATGGCTCGGGGGCCCAGCCTCTCCGTGGTATGTGGGATCTTCCCTGACCGGGGCACGAACCCGTGTCCCCTGCATCGGCAGGCGGACTCTTAACCACTGTGCCACCAGGGAAACCCAAATGTCATTAATCTTGACTTCCATATTATCATTTTTTTTTTCTGATTACCTTCTAAGCAAACAACTAATTTTGAATACCAGTAATGTGCCAGTGGGTGGTAGCTGGCATGGTGGTGGGTGGGGAGGGGAGAGTGATGCAACCATAGGAAGAGAGGAGAAGCAGCCTGTGTGCTTACAGTCTGGAAAGAAGAGACTTAAGAATTGAGAACACTGAGGATAGACTAGGAGGTTGTATGCAGTCAGGCACTGATCACTGTGTAAGCCAGAAGGCAAAACAGAACATTTACCTCCATATATCACTGGTGAATTTTCTTCTAACAAAATTATTAGAATTCAATTTCAAAATTCTTTCAAAAATAGACAAGAGGGCTCCCCTGGTGGCGCAGTGGTTGAGAGTCCACCTGCCGATGCAGGGGACACGGGTTGGATCCCCGGTCTGGGAAGATCCCACATGCAGAGCAACTAAGCCCGTGCACCACAGCTACTCAGCCTGCGCTCTAGAGCCCTTGAGCCACAACTACTGAGCTCATGTGCCACAACTACTGAAGCCCATGTGCCTAGAGCCCGTGCTCCACAACGAGAGAAGCCACCACAATGAGAAGCCCGTGCACTGCAATGAAGAGTAGCCCCCGCTTGCCACAACTAGAGAAGCCCATACGCAGCAATGAAGACCCAACACAGCCAAAAATAAATAAATTAAATAAATAAATTATAAAAAAATAAAGTGGCGAAAATGGTAAATATGTATTTGGCTCCCTCACAGGACGCAAATAATGTCACTCCCATACTAATAACAAGACAAATCCAGATACACTACAAAATCACAACTTTTCTTGAACTCATCTGAGAACTGAGGTCACAACCAGGTAACTGAATTCCAAAGAGGAGTGAGCCCCTCCAAGGAGAGAGGAGACACATGCACAGCCTCATCCACAGTAGAAGAAGCACCATGCCAGTTGCAACACAAGCAGGTAAGAAAAATGAGCTAAAATACAAAGTAGTGCGGAGCAAGTATGGGTTAGCAGAGCAGTCTGAAGTAGCTGGGAGCACATGTTAAAAGGTGAGTTCACACTCACTCACAGCTTTTGTCCCCATCCCCCACAAGATGCTCATGCGAAAAGCTGAGGGCAGAGCAGGGCAGGAGACTCGTGGATTGTGCAGGCTTGAAGAGAAGACTAGCTGCTGCTAAGAGAAAAGCACCTTCTATCCTAAGAAGCAAAAGTCTTAAGCCTCTGGGAGAGGGAAAGCAAACTCTCTGGCCAGTCAGACTCAAAGAAAGTGATCAGTGGAAAAGTGTCAGGCATCAAGCCCCATCCCCTTCTCTTAGGGCTTTGTTTCCTAGGAAGGAAAGCTTTGAACTGCTGGGGAGGGCAGCAAAGCCTCTCGCTCATAGGGCATAGGTGAAGGCATAGTATGGCAAGGGGGCAAATAAAGAAGATTTTTCCTCTTCTGGGTGAGGCGTCAGTAATTGTACTAGGCCTTAGTGGAGGCCTTAGTGTACTAATACCAAGTGGAGGTTTCCTATTGCAGAAGAAACAGGTATCTCCTGCCCAAGGTCAACTTCAGATACAAGGTGGAGGTAGACTGCCACAGGGAGGAGGGGCAGGAATCCTGAGAGAGCCCACCTCTGAGCCACAGGCACACAGCACTTCCCAAAGAGTAAGTTTGCTTTAGAACAACAGAGAACTCTTTCTGCCCTCACCTGTGAAGTACCAAGCAATAGCAGTCTATTACCAAGGAAGGCATAAGAGCATAGAGAGAGACTTACCTAGTGGCACAGGTGGATAGTTCTGCTGAAAGCTAAAGGTGGAGCAACACACAGAGAAAAGCACTCTGTTACCCTCATTCCCATTCTAAGCACACACCCACCGCAAGAATATCAAGGTTGTGGCCCACTAAAAGGAACCATAGCAACAACCAAACTCAATTCAACTTTTGGCTAGATTGGCTCTACCGCTTACAATAACAGTCTGTTACAGGAAGAGGCATGCCATTTCCAGTTGTGGACACTGTTTATTTCAGTCTCTACTATTCTACACATGATGACTGATATTCAATCGAAAATTATGAGACAGGGCTTCCCTGGTGACGCAGCGGTTGAGAGTCCGCCTGCCGATGCAGGGGACACGGGTTCGTGCCCCGGTCCGGGAAGATCCCACATGCCACGGAGTGGCTGGGCCCGTGAGCCATGGCCGCTGAGCCTGCGCATCCGGAGCCTGTGCTCCGCAATGGGAGAGGCCACAACACGGAGAGGCCACAACACTGAGAGGCCCATGTACCGCAAAAAAAAAAAAAGAGAAAATTATGAGACAGACAAAAAGGAAAAGAACCTATTGTCAGGAGACAAAGCAATCAACAGAATCAGATTCAAAGATAACCCATGGATCATGGAACTATCAGATGAGGACTTTAACTATAATTAAAATGTTAAAGAACCTAGGAGAAAAAGTGAACAATATAGATGGCAAACAATAAATAGATAATTTCAGCAGAGATTTGAAAAATGTAAAAAAAAAGTCAAATGTAAATATTAGAAATTTTTTAAAAAGATGAAGAAATTAATTTCTTTGATTAATCAATACAGCTGAGGAAAACAATTAGTAAATTTGAAGATAGGTCACAAAAATACCCCAAACTGAAACACAAAGAGGAAAAAGTCATTTAAAATCAATGATCAGAATACCCAAGAATTTGGGGACAATACCAAATGGTCTAACATACGTGTAATCAGAATCTCAGAAGGAGAAGGGAGAGAGAACAGGGCAAGAGACATAATTAAAGATAATGGTAAGGAGTTAATGAAAGACACCAAACCCCAAATTCAAGAAAGTCCATCAGGACAGACAGAAAGAAATAGAGAGGAACAACAAACACTCCAAAACACATTATAGTCTAACTGTTGAAAAGCAAAGAGAAAGAGAAACTTCTAAAGGCATTCCAAAGTAAAAGACACATTACAGACAGAGAAACAAAGTTAAAATATACAGTAGACTTTTTGTCTGAAACTATGCAAGACAAAAGATAAGGGAGTGACATCTTCAAAGTATTAAAGAAAAGAAACTGTCAACCCATGCTTCCATACTCAGAAAAAAATCTGTCAAAAATACAGGCAAAATAAAGTTTTTTTCAGACAAGCAAAAGCTGAGAGAATTTGTTGCCAGCAGACTTGCACTATAATCCCTGCAAAAGGAAGTTCTTCAGGAAGAAAGAAGATGATACCCGACAGAAAGTTAGATATATAAAAAAAATAAAAGCTCCAAAATGGTATAAATGAAGGTGTCAAATGCAAACCTTGCCGCGGCAAATCATATCCATTTTTGTTACATGAAAATATCTATATTAAATTATAATTTTCTGAAGAATATAACATGTTAGAAACTCCAAAGAACTGTACTTTTGATGGACACATTGGAAAAGATCCTCCAAAGGCATTCTGAGCAAGATGAATGGACAAATATGAGTTGCACAGTGACTTTCTGGAGAACTCTTAAACACTATCTTTACTGCTGAAGACTAAGCTATTTGGTGGGAGATTTCCAGGGGTTCCTACAAATTGCAATGACTTCTTACTGATCTCTTATCAACAAGCTGCTTGGGTGCTTCAGTCTGAAATCTTTTTTTTGTTGCTTTCCTAATAGATGTTCTCCTGGCTATTCCAGTGGTTGTATAAGAATCCAAAACTATTGAAACCTTTCTAATTTAAGTATAAAATTTACCTTTAAAATACACTTATGCCTTATTTAATGTAAACCAGACAGAAATGTTATGAATCTTAATCAGAATCCACTTGCATATATTCAACTAGAGAGAAAGACCACCAAAATTACTCTCTAGGACGTTCAGGCTCCTGTCTATCAGCTCTGGTGGCATGAAACACAGTATGGGTTCACCATATGCTTTCAGCCATTGGATTAACTGGACTCCATAACACTTCATGGCACTGGTTATAGGTAACTCCTTATTCTATTCTGGATATATATATATATATTCATATAGTCAACAGAAGAATGTCTCCCACATAGAAATTAGTGAAGGAGATCCTCAGGATTAAAAAATCCTTCAAGATTTTTTAAAAGCCTAAAAATCAGTATACCTGATTCCCTAATAAGGCTGCATAGGCTAACAAAACATAAGAACTCTTTGGATTTGGCTGGCATAAAATCAATTCAGTGAGCTATCCTTGGTCATCTAAAGTTGATCAGAAATGCAAGTTAGCAGTAATATGTAATAGGTGAATATGGGGAAACAAATAGCTTTCCTTTAATTAGTTTAGTTTTTTGATGAACGAATGGAGACTACAACTGAGGCATTACATGAAGGAAAGTCTAAGTACCACCCTCCACGAAAGGGGAATTGAAATATGTTGTAATTTATATAAACTAATCCCTAGGATTTGAGGAGAAACCTGAAGAGGTCAGGGCTGGAGAAACTGACAAGTTGGAAGAGCTGGACCCGAAGAGGGTGGCTGATAGTCCAATGCCAGCATCCAGTGGGGTGTAGGTACCTCAGGTTGACAGCGGTGAACATCGGTATTAAAGCTGTTCTATGACAGTGAGTTTGTAATAGAATTCACAGCAGAACTAGTACATGCAATGATGGCAGTTAGGATGGATGGCAGCACGTCAAATGTTCAGGGGGTGAGACCCAAGTCCCAGCAGTGTCAGGACTCTGGCAAATGACCTGGTGTTCAAGACTGGCCCCAATTCCCAGGGAGAACTGGAAAGAAACCCACAGCTGAAACCCAGGTAAATGGAATAAAGCACACCATGCAGTGAGGGGTCAGGTGGCTGTCCTGTGGGCTCCTGAATGATGTTTCCTCTGTCACCACCAAGGAGACATGTGGTCAGGACCTAGCATCTGCCCTATGGCTCAGAGTGTCCAGGGAAGAATAGAAATTGATACTAATCTCTTCTTTTCCTGATTTCCACAACAATCTTAAGCCTTTAAATGAAATTATACTAAATATTGCAAACTCTACAAGTAAAATGGTATTCTTCTTCCCCAGCAAAAATAAACAAGAAGACGACAAAGCATAAAACCTTTCAAGTGATTTTTAACAAAAACCATTTTTCATTTGTGGAACAAATGTTGGATATTATTTTCACTAAAATATTTTCAGTCCCAAATATACTGAAAGTACTTATTTATCATCAAACTACTTAGAGAAGAATAATACAGAAAGTCAATGCCACCTTTCAGTTGAATTTTAAATATGGTATTACTCAGATTTTTCAATTTTGGTCTCTGACAGCAGAATCTAAAGATGCATTCACTTTAGCGGCAAATGACAAATTTAATTTTAAAATAAAAAACAAGTAATTGTTGTGTATGATTTCAATTATCTCTACATTTTAAAGTTATTCCTATTCAGGAATTCCCTGGCGGTCCAGTGGTTAGGACTCAGTGCTTTCACCACTGTGACCCTGGCAAGCTGCACGGCACAGCCAAAAAAAAAAAAAAAAAAGCTACTCCCATTAGGAAACAAAGATCCAGTACGATAAGGAAGATTCTTTTGTGTCAACATAATCTATCAAAATACAGTAAATATCCTTTGACAGTCCCTGAAGACCATACAACTGTACACGTGTCCGGGACTGTCCTAGCTCTGTATTACTCCACCACCCTGGGCTGCCAGGTCAGCAATGAGCAAAACGCTGGCTTTTTCACACAGCTCTGCAGAACAATGAACTACCTGCTTTATCAAGCCAAGCCCAGGGGAAAAATAGCGAAATAATGAAACAATGAACAGGTTATATGATTTTCTTCTCTGATGGAGTTTATTTTCAACTTCACGGGCAGCTCAGTCAAATAAAAGGGATGTACAGGAGAGGAATGGGAAAGATCTTCCTTTCACCCACCTTGCCTATAATACTCTACACCCATAATAATTCCATATCCCATAGTAATAATAATTTTTTAAAAATTACTAGCTTGGGGCTTCCCTGGTGGCGCAGCGGTTGAGAGTCCGCCTGCCGATGCAGGGGACGCGGGTTCATGCCCCGGTCTGGGAAGATCCCACGTGCCATGGGACAGCTGGGCCCATGAGCCATGGCCGCTGAGCCCATGCGTCCGGAGCCTGTGCTCCGCAACGGGAGAAGCCACAACAGCGAGAGGCCCGAGTATGGAAAAAAAAAAAAAAAAAAAAAATTACTAGCTTGCAGGGTGACTATGGTCATACTTGGAAAACTATTGCAGAAGTACTTCACCTTGCAATTCTTGAATGTTTAAAGAAAAACGTTCTAGAGGTTTTAATAAGTTTTTTCTGATGTCCAAATTGCTTTGTATTGAATGAACTTTAAGAATGGGAATACGACTGACTTTGTCCCCTGTCCCATTTCCCACATGGAAGGGTCCTGATGCTTTCTGTGGATCTAAGCGCGTACCATATGTTCCGTCAGCGCAGACAGGTGACCCCATGGAAGCTCAGAGGTTTTCCAGGGAAGCATTTACTGGGTGCAGCCTTAATTAACTAATTACCCTGGAGCGGGGGCTGTGGGAGGGAAACCTGGGAATCCAAGTTAACCTTGCTTTGTGAAACCTCAGTATTTGAAATGTTTTACAGCTATCAAAAAATAAACTTTACACAAAAACGCTGTCCAAATACAAATTTCATGTTGTGAAATCTTTCATAAATAGAAATCACACAGCAATGTTCCTATTGTGCTTTTCAGACTGAGGTTGAACACTCAGTTTATCACTGTGTGCGCCGCTGGGTGAAGCACGTGTGCTGTTCCCACCGAATGACACAGATTTCAAAAAATAAGTATGATTAATTAGATAAGGTAAATGACTGATGTAAAAAGTTCCTGCAGCAAGCTCTCCCTTTGGTCATTTACACGTGGTCAAGATGACAAAACCCTTTAAAGACAATTTTTAAGAAGTCCAACTACCTCAATATAATTAACTATTTAAAGGACAGAAACAGGAAAATGATAACCAGAGTGCATATAGAGAGAGCTAATCTACAATGAAGAATACACCACATGGGGAGGTGATGGAAGGGAGCACTCATTATAATAGGATCATTATTAACAAAAGTGTATATGAGAGTAATAACGGTGAGCTAGAAAAATATATTTCTCTTTAAAATCGAGTCAATTCCTATGAAAATGTAAACTCCAGCTTATGTCATCTCTCCCCTCCGCCAGTCCAATTTTTACTTATTGTTACACATTAACTTCCGAGTATCCCAGCTGACAAAATGTACTCTTAAGCTTCGGAAACATCTAGATAACAGTCATTACGGTCAGAAGGAGAGACTGTGACACTAGGAGAAAACCCTACTGAAATGACACCTTCTCAGAGACGCTGTCTGCCTTTGTCTCCCCTTCACGGTGTCTTTCCTGTAGGGGTATTTCTGCCCCTTGTCGTTGGGACTTTGGAAGCTCAATTTTGATGGGTAAATTCGGGGCTTTGGAGTTTCTAGTCTGCAATTCTAGGATTTAGTTAGGGCCCTGGGTTTGCTGTAGGGAAGGGGTTGCCCTGTCCCCGTCTCCAACCCCACTCTACAATGCCTCAGACCACAGACCCCTGGCACATACCCTGATTTCAAGGCAGCTGACAGAGGTTTATGGAACAGGACACTGCCTCGGCCACAGGCTCCCTAAGTCCCAGGCTTGGACTACAGCCCCTTGCCCAGTAAGGCTGGCCGCCCCCCCCCCGCCCCAGGTCAGCAGGCAGCCCTGCATGCTCAGCCCGGGGGGGTTGCTTTTTGTTTTCTTGCTTTGTTGTGGGCCTCCTCCCCCTGCCCCCCCCCAAATACTTCCCAGATCTGGATTCTAAAAATCTTACTTCTAGAACCCAGTCATTGGTCAGTCATGTACCGCATTCCCCAAATGTCCTTCTCCTCCTCAGGAAATTCTAGTTGTTGATACTTCCTAACTCTCTGCAAAGTGGAAGCACTCTTAGAGGAGAATGCTTTTTCTCAAGTCCTGGGGTTTGCTTCCAAGTGGAGTGACTGCCACCAGTATTAACACCTCGGCCTCCCTCTACCTGCTGCTCCACTTCCCTCTTTCTCCTCCGAAAGGAGAGAAAGTGGTGGGTTCGAGTGGTGAGCCATCTGCCTGGTGAGTGAGCGAGAGAGGGCTACGCCTTTTCCTGCCCCCGTTTGGAGCAAGGATGACACAGCGAGCATGATTCTGCTCTGTCCTCCTGCCCTGAGTGTTGGAGAGGTAGATTCCGCCCCCTGGGGGAGAAGGAGGAAGAACACAGGGACACATAGAAACAAGACAAAAGAGTCTGGGAAACCAAAAGATGCTAGTGGACAGACTCTTTCCAGGAAGTGCTGTACCTTGGCCATGTGTCACCCATCAGCCTCTAAGCTTTCTAAACATCAACGTGGAAAAGGAGCTTTGACCGGTTGCACGATTCACAGGGCCCACAAGACAGATCGATTGTTCAGAGAAATGTGACTATTCCCATAACTAAGCTCAGAAGAAAGTTCGCCCCAGGATCATTTTAAACGGAGGTATTGGTTAAAGCAGTGAGCAGTGTCTCTGCACAGTCCACACAATAAGCCAACACTGAGATGAACATCACAGACCTACTTCTTGATGTGCCCTTTAATATAGACCAATGGCACTGCCGTAGGCCCAGTAGAAGCAATTCTGATTATCTGGGGGTAAGGAAATTACTAGCATATAATTCACGGATGTACGTCTCTGATAGCATGAGCTAGTCCATGGTTGATTTAGAATAGTCCATGAGCAGGGCTTCCCTGGTGGTGCAGTGGTTAAGAATCTGCGTACCAATGCACGGGACATGGGGTTGAGCCCTGGTCCGGGAAGATCCCACATGCCGCGGAGCAACTAAGCCCATGTGCCACAACTACTGAGCCTGCACTCTAGGGCCCATGTGCTACAACTACTGAAGCCCGTGTGCCACAACTACTGAAGCCCGCACACCACAACTACTGAAGCCCGCGTGCCTAGAGCCCGTGCTCCACAACAAGAGAAGCCACCACAATGGGAAGTCCGCGCACCGCAAAGAAGAGTAGCCCGTGCTCGCCCCAACTAGAAAAAGTTGGCGTGCAGCAATGAAGACCCAACACGGCCAAAAATAAATAAATAAATTAATTAATTAAAAAAAAAAAAAAGAATAGTCCATGAGCAAATGGACTTTCCAACTGCACATCTTTCAGGGAGTCTCCAGGAAGCCTCTGATAGATACTGGGTAGTCATGAGTTACAGATTACATACCCTACAAAGCGCTTGGAATGTGGCTTCTCTGTGTTGCTAATTTAATAGAGATCCACGAAGCCATGGTGACTAAGCCAAATAAAACACCACACTCAGGACAAGGGTGGCATCCTCCTGGGTAAGGTAAGGGGCCTGATGAGGACGCATCGGTGAGGGGAAGAGCAGCCAGAGCCCCCTGCCCAGATGCACGCAGAGGGAGTGGGGGAATCGGGTGTCTGAGACTGTTTGCAGGTGAAGGTGTCCCGGGGTGTGGTCCTCTGAGTGAGCCTTACCGTAGGCTGCTCTTCCTTTGAAGCCTTCTTTGGACTCTTGACTCTTTTGGCCTTAGAAAGCAATGAAACGGTGGAGGAAGAACGTGGCCTCGGAGCGCCTGCACTCCCGGGCTGTGAGGGCCACGGGGACAAGGTGGTTTCTTTCTCCTTGATGGCTCTGAGGCTCTGGCACAGAAAAAGAGCAAGCTCTGTTATTCTCACTATACATGCTTCCGATTCACCTCCCTCTCTTTTCCTCCCTTGTCCTCCTCTCCTGAGCTAGAATCGCAGTCCCGAAGGGCCTGGATCTACTCTTGCTCCCTGTCCCACCATCCCCGGTCCCCCAGCACCCCCGGCTCCTGCCTGATTTCATTTGCAGGTGAGGCCCGATTTTCCATTCCTCCCACTGATGCTCGTGTGCTAAGAAAAACATACCAAGAAATTAGTGTTTTCTGGAAGCACCTGGAAAGGTGGGGTCTTGGTGGAGTGGGGTGAGGTCGTAGCTTGAGGTGGGTGTCGTATTTGTACAGAGGTGGAGGTAGGCATCGGGGGCCGCAGGCAGGAGCGACGGGACAGGAGTCTGAAGGGCCAGGGCATTGAGCCCGGGGGTCGGGATGCCAGTGACACCTTCCACTCACTCCCTCCTCGCTGCTCTCACCCACCAGTCCCTCGTCTCCCATGCACACGTCTTGCCTCACTTTTAAGTGTTTTCTCCTTCAAACTTGGATGTGGGAAAGTGAAAAGCCTCGGGATGGTGTGTATAGGTTCTTCAACCCAGATGCCCAAATAAGAAATGAACAGAGTAAGAGAAAAAAAAATAGAACTTAAATGCAAACCTTGGCGACTATAGTGTCAAACTTTCTTCTCATTTCAAGGTCCTCTTTCTGTTTATTAACCTGTGAAATTAAAGACCCATGTCATTTGTTATCATTTGCAAAGATTAAGAAAGAGAATTTTTGGTAAACTTCCCTTAAGCAATGAAAGAGTGGCATTTTAAACCATTTCACTGCCCAAACTATTATAGGAATATAAATTATAATACTGAATGTAAATTAGAAGAGAAAATAAATCTGCACCCAGAAAAAAAGTACTTTATAATATAGATTATAGGAAAACATGCAATTGTTTGCTTATGTGTATTTATTTTATTAACATTATTGTGTACCAGGCACTGCACTAGACTCTTAGAATAAATAATACATAAACCTTGCCATCAAGCATTTAGGTTCTAGCAGAAAATGGGTTTCTAAAATGCTCCAATTAGGGAATTCCCTGGGGGTCTAGTGGTTAGGACTCTGAGCTTCCACTGTGGGGGGCAGGGGGCAGGTTCAATCCCTTGTAGGGGAACTAAGATTCCCACAAGCCATGAGGCTGGGAAAAAAATTAATTAAATGCTTCAATTAAAAAAATTTTTTAATATATACCAAAAAAGGAAACAGTGCAAATGTTAGTTAGAAATAATAAAAATATGACCATCCGACTTGAGGAAGAGAACAATAGCTACAGTGTTGAATCTCCCTGTGTAATTGTAAGTGTCCCATGACCACCACCCTCCCAACCAGGTAACCACTACTCTGAATTTTGTGCTCGGGATTCCCTTTTATTTTCTTGATAATTTTTTGTCGCTTTTATAGACTTATCTTTTTACCCCATTGGTATCCTTAAACAATATACAAATTTAGTTTTGCTTATTTTTAAACCTTGTTTAAAAATCATAATGTATGTGTTCTTCCTCAACTTGTTTGTTCCATAGTTTCGGAGATTAACTCATGTTGATACTGGAAGCGGTTCATTCATATTGGCTGCTGTATAGTATTCAAGTGTATGAATAGAGCATAATTTATTAATCCATTTGCTGTCAATGAACATTTGGGAAATTCTTACTTTTTTCTTTTATACATAATATGGCTTTGAATATTCCTGTACCTGTTCTCCCAGGCACATGTGCTAGGGATCTTCTGTGTGACGTTATATGCCTAGGAGCGGAACTCTGGGACAGATGTTAAGAGAATGATCAGCTTCAGAAGATAACCCAAATTTGTTTTCCAAAGTTTTTGTAACCATATACATAGTCCCCAGCAGTTTATGAGAATTCTCTACTCCACATTCTCACCAACACTTGGTACTGTTATATTATTAATGAAATCAAGCACATTTTCAATCAATGTTCATTGGCCATTGAGTTTCCTCCTTTGTGAAGGGCCTGTTAAAAACTTTTGCCCATTTTTCTATTGGGTGGTTCTTTTCTTATTGATTTGAAGGAGTTATTCACGTATTCCTGAAAACAGCTTTGTGAATACATAAATGGTGCGAATATCTTTACCAAATCGGTGGCTAGATTTTAAACTTTCTTTGAGGGGGTCTTCTGATGAAAAGGGGCCCTTAATTTTTGTGGGGTTGAAATTTTTAACTTTCCTTTTATGCTTTATTTTGTGTCTTGTTTAGGCAATAATTTCTACTTGCAGCTCATATGATTTGTAAAATTTTAAAAGACTGTTTTCCCTTTATATTTGAATACTTAATCCATATAAAATGGATATGTATCATGTGAATTAAGGAGCCAGTTTCATTTTATGCAATTGTTGAATCAACTGTCAAGCATCTTTAGTGAAAATTTCACCCTATTTACATTGATCTGTGATACTGATAATATTACTGAGTATTTATGTATGTCTGGTTCTGCTCCTGGGTTCTCTATTTTCTCCCAATGGTCTATCCCTGGCCTAGTACCATGGTGTCCTAATTACCTTAAATTTGTATTAATAGCTTACAGGAGAAATCGCTCCCTACTCCATCATGTCATTATTTCACTTTGTTTCCTAGCTATTCTTGACTCTTGTTGTTCCATATTAATTTTAAAATAAGCTTGTCAATTCCACGAAAAACCTTGTAGTAATTTTGGTTGGAATTTTATTGAATATAGAGATCAGTTTGGTGAGAACTATTATCTCTAAGATAATCTAGTTTGCCTATGGTGACTAAGTTATAGCTCTCCATTTATTTAGTTTTTGTAATCCTCTTAAGTTTTTTTTAAAGTCTTTATTGAATTTGTTAATATTGCTTCTGTTTTATGTTTTGGTTTTTTTGGCCGCGAGGCATGTGGGATCTTAGGTGCCCAGCCAGGGATCAAACCTGCACCCCTTGCATTGGAAGGCGAAGTCTTAACCACTGGACTGCCAGGGAAATCCCAACAGGTTTTATAATTATTTTCCATGGAGATTTTTACAAATTTTTATGAGATTTATTTATGAGCCCTTTATAAACTTTGCTATTTAATTATAAATTTTTATAAATTATAATTTCTCCTAATTTTTGATTGAGAAATCCAATTGATTTTAGAATGTTGATCTTATATCCAGCGATCTTGTTAATTTAAATAATTTGTCTTTAGTGTTTTGGGAGATTGGCTAAGTGAACAATTGCTTCCTCTTTGAATAATAACAGTCTTGTTGTTTTCCATTCTACTCCTCACACCTCTTGCTGTCTTTTTTCTTATTCTACTACACTGGCCAGAATTTCCAAAATAACTAAAAAAAATGGTATTAGGCAACCTTACCTTGTACTGATTTTAAAGAGAATGCTTCCTGTGTTTCACCAAGAAGTCTGTTTGCTGTAGGTTTTACTCTTTAGCAAGGTAAAGAACTTCCTCCTACTTCTCATGGGACAGCGGTGTGTATGTGCACATCTGTGTGTGCGTAAGATTGGATGTTATTTTTTCTCAAAGAATTTGCATGCATCAACTCAGAATATCATATACTTTTTCTCCGGTAATCTGATTGTGTGGGGAATTACATTAATAGCTTTTGCCCAATCCTTTTAAAACTTTATGCATTCTTTTGAATTTTGCAGCTTGAGCCTAATATTGTTTATGAGATTCATCCATATTGTTATATGTCACTGTAAGTTATTCCACAACTAATTTAATTTACTCTACTTTAGATGGACATTTGAATTGTTTCCAATTTGGGGCTATTACCAACAATGCTGCCCTGACATTCTTGAAAATGTCTCTCTTTTGTGAGTCATTCTAAGGTATCCTCATCTTAAACATTAGTAGAAAATTTGCCAAACAATTGTCAAAATTAGTTCTACTACCTTTTGAAAGTTATGAAAGTGCCCATTGCTTCACAACTTTGCCAACACTTAGTACTGTAAGCCTTTTATTTTTGTTTTTAAACAATCAATCTGGTGTGAGCAATACTATTTCTTCATGGGTTTACTCTGTTTCACTTATTGTTAATGAGGTTGGATATATTTTTGTAGGTTCCTCATCTGAATTCCCACTTTTCAACTCTTTGCCTATGTTTCTAGTCGATAGTATGTCTTTTATTAAATTGATTTTAGGGCATATTTATATTTTGGGGGTACTCATACTTTGTCAACTCTATGACTTGTGAAATCATCACTACAGTCAAGATAATGAACATCCCCACGACTCCCAAAAGTTTCCTTATGCCTCTTTGTAAGCCAATCCCGCCTCATCACCAGGCAACCATTGATCTGCTTTCTGTCACTATACATTAGTTTGCATTTACGAGAATTTAAAGTAAGTTGAACCGTACAAAGGTATTCTTTATTTTGCCTGGCTCCTTTCACTCAACATAATATTTCTGAGATTCATCCTTGTTGCTGTGTATAAGAATGATCCATTTCTTTTTATCTCTGAGTAGTATTCCACTGGGTAGATAAGGTACAACTTATTTACCCATTCACCTATTAATAGACATCAGGGTTATTTCTCCTATGAACATTTACATACAAGTCTTTGTGTGAATATACATTTTTACTTATCTCAGATAAATACTTAGGAGTGGAATAGCCAGATCACATGATAAGTATAGATATAAATTTTAAAAAGTATTTAAATTTAAATATTTTCTAAAGTGGTTGGATATTTTACATTCTCACCAGCAGTAAATGAGAGTTCTAGGTGTTCCTCACTTTTGACAACACTTGATGTGGTCAGATTTTGACATTTTAGTCATTTTAGTGAGTATAGAGTGAGTGATAATATCTCACTGAATTTGTATTTCCCTAAAGATTAATGATGCTGAGCATCTGTTCATGTCATAGTTCGCCAGCCATACGTCTTCTTTAGTGATGTGTCTGTTCAGATTGTTTGCCCATTTAAAAAATTGGGCTGTTGACAGTGTTATTGAATTGTAAGACCACTTTATGTATTCTAGATGCAAATCTTTTGTTAGGTATGTTTTGCAAATATTTTTTTTCCAACTCTGTAGCTTGCCTCTTCAGTTTTCTTTTAACATTCTGAAGAGCAAAAGTTTTTAATTCTGATGAAATGCAGTTTACACTATTTAAAGAAATCTCTGCCAAACCTGATGTCACTAAAATCCTTTCTTGTGCCTTATTCTATTAATTTGTGGGTTTAGCGATTACATTTAGATTTATGAGTCATCTCAAGTAAATTTTTATATGAGGTATGAGGCAAGGGTTGAGGATCATTTTTTGCCTATAGCTAACCAATTATTCCAGCATCACTTGTTGAAAGGATCATTCTTTCCTGCTTGAACTGCCTTGGCACCTTTGTCAGAAATCAGTTCATCATATATGACCCAAAGGGTCTACTTCTTGGCTTTCTATTCTATTCCATCAATCTATATGTTTATCCATATGCCAATATCACTTTATCTTGACTACTGTGCTTTTAAAGTAAGTGCTGAATTCAGGTTGTGTGAGTGCTTTCTCCAGCTTGTTCTTTTTCAAAATTGTTTTAACTATTCAAGGTCCATGAATTTCCATATACATTGTAGAGGAGCTTGTTGATAAAAAAAAAAAAAAAGCCTGCTGGGATTTTGATTGGGATTGTGTTGTATCTATAAATCAATTTAAAGATAACTGACAGATTAATAACATGCATCTTCTGAACCACGAACACGGTATGTTTCTCCATCTAGTTAAGTCTTCGGTTTCTCTCAGCAGTGTTTTGTATGGTTTTGTACATATTCTGTCAAATTTATCCATAACCATTTCATATTTTTATGTTATCGCAACTGGAGTTTTTTAAAATTTCAATTTTTGATTGTTCATTGTTAGTACCTAGAAATGCATTATTTTGATCTTTGTAACCTTGCTAAATTCACTTATTAATTCTAGTAGTTTTTTTGCAGATTCCTTAGAATTTCCTATATAAATGATCATGGTTATCTGGGAATAAAAACAGTTCTACTTTTTCCTTTCTAATCTGGATGCCATTTATTTCTTTTTCTTACATATTATACTTGCTAGGACCTAAAAAACAATGTCTAGTGGAAGTGATAAGAATAGAGAGTCTTGTCGCATTTTCTGATCTTAGACTTAAAACATTTAGGCTTTCACTATCAAATGTACTAATGGTTATGTTTTGTAGGTGCCCATTACAAGCTTTAGAAGGTTTCCTTCTATTCCCAGTTTGCTGAGAGCTTTTATCATAAATGTATATTGGACTTGCTCAAGTGCTTTTTCTACATCTATCTGCCCCTGGCTCCAACGTTTTACATTTTTCCCACATGCAAAATACATTCATCCTCATCCAAGGCCTCAAAAAATCTCATTCTATAACGGCATCTGCTTAAAGTCAGGATCTCATTACTTAAATCAGGTCTAGGTGCAGTTGAGGCTCCTTGAATAAGTCTATCTTGATTGGAAGACCCAGGAACTAAAGAGACAAGTTATCTGACCCCACAGCCAACATACCATGGTGGGACATAGGATAACCACTAAAGACCCTCCCCTTGGGTCATGGATTTATCTATTCCCACTGGAAATGTGTGATGGTTCCTAGGCAGAGAAATTCAGACATGTATTTTATTAGAGTAAATGTCTGGGTTACCAAAATATCAGTTTTCTAGCTGAATGGCCAAATGCTGGCATGTTACATGTAATAGAACTGGACAGACTTGAAGCATGGCTCAGAGGGAACTCAGGCAACAAGGAAACCAGTAATGGGATCAAAGCCCACTGCAAAGATAACTCAGTGCTGTGCCCTCAGAATGAGAGGCTAGAACAACCTTTGTAACTCCTTTCTATCTCAAGTCTGGATTGTTCCTAGAAATAAGGTGCACTGGGATGAAGTAGATAGAAAATTAGTTAAGGGTAAGAGTTCAATTATGGTAGTTTTCTGATAAGGACCCTCTTTTTTGTTAGCTTCACGATCAATGAAAGTTCAGGTTACAAAATCTACATATAAAAACCAGTAGCATTTCTATACACTAACAATGAATTATCTGTGAGAGTAACAAGAAAATGATCCCATTTACAATATCACTAAAAGCAATAAAATATTTAGGGATAAATGTAACCAGGGGGGTGAATAATCTCTACACTGAAAACTACAAGACACTGATGAAAGAAATCAAAGAACATACAAGTAAATGGAAAGAAACTTCATGTTCATGGATTGGGAGAATTAATATTGTTAAAATGTCCATACTACTCAAAGCCATCTATAGCGTCAATATAATCCTTATCAAGACTCCAGCGGCACTTTTTACAGAAGTAGAAAAAACAATCCTAAAAATTATATGGAGCCACAAAGTCCCCAAAAAACCAAAGCAATCCTGAGAAAGAAAAATAAGCTGGAGGAATCATACTTCCTGATTTCAAACTATGTTATAAACCTATAGAGTCAAAACAGTATGGTACTAGCATTAAAAACAGAGACATAGACCAATGGAACAGAATCAAGAATATGGTCAACTAATATTTGAAATGGCAGCCAAGAATACTCAATGGAGAAAAGATAGTCTCTTCAATAAATGGTGCTGGGAAAATTGAACAGTCACATATAAAAGAATGAAACTAGACCCCTATCTTACACCACTCATAAAATTAACCCAGAATGGATGAGGGACTTAAATGCAAGACAGGAAACCATAAAACTAGATGAAAACATAGGGAAAAGCTTCTTGACATGGGTCTTGACAATTATTATTTTTTTTTGGATATGACACCTAAAGCACAAGTAACAAAATAAAAAATAAACAATTTGGGACTGCATCAAACTAAAAAACTTCTGCACAGCAAAAGAAATAATCAACAAAATGAAAAGGCAACCTACAGAATGGGAGAAAATATATGGAAATCATATATGTGTAAGGGGTTAATATCCAAAATACATAATGATCTGATATAACTCAATAGCAAAAACCCAAATAATCCAATTAAAAAATGGGCAGATGATCTGAGTAGACATTTTTCCAAAGAAGATGTTCAAATGGCCAACAGGTACATGAAAAGGTGCTCAACATCACTAATCCCCGGGAAAATACAAATCAAAACCACAATGAGAGATCACCTCCCACTTGTTAGAATGGGTTATCACTGAAAAGACAAGAGGTAACAAGTGTTGTCAAGGATGTGGAGAAAAAGGAACCCTTGTGCACTTGTTGGTGGGAATGTAAATTGGTGCAGCCGGTAAGTAAAACAATACACAGGTTTCTCAAAAAATTAAAAATGGAACTACCATATGATTCCACTTTTGGGTATTTATCCAAAGGAATCAAAACACTATCTTGAAAAGATACATGCATCCCATGTTTGTTGAAGCGTTATTTACAATAGCCAAGACATGAAAGCAACCTAAAAGTCCATCAATGGATGAATGGATAAAGAAGATGTGGTATATTTATACAATGGAATATGATCCAGCCATAAAAAAGAAGGCAATCTTGCCATTTGAGACAACATGGATGGACCTGGAGAGCATTATGCTAAGTGAAATAAGTCAGACAGACAAAAACAAATACTGTATGATCTCATATATGTGGAATCTTAAAAAACAACAACAATAACAAGAACAATAACAAAAAACTCATGGATACAGAGAACAGATTGGTGGTTGCCTGAGGCAGGGGGTAGAGGTGGGACCAAAATGGGTGAAGGTGGTCAAAAGGTACAAACTTCCAGTTGTAAGATAAGTAAGTCCTGGGGACGTAATGTACAGCACAGTGACTGTAGTTAACAACACTGTATTGTATAATTGAAAGCTGCTAAGCGACTAAATCTTAAAAGTTCCCATGATAGGAAAAAAATTATGACGGGCATTCCCTGGAAGTCCAGTGGTTAGAAATCCACCCTTTCACTGCCGCAAGCAGTGAAACAACGAAAAGGAAAAACTGTGTAACTTCACGTGATGATGGGTATTAACTAACTAGACATATTGTGGTGATGATTTTGCAATATATGCATGTATCAAATCAATCATTCTGCTGTATACCTGAAACTAATATGATGTTATATGGCAATTATATCTCAATTTGACCAAAAAAAAAAAAAGATAAATGAAAGCCACCAAGCGTAGGAATCACAGAAAGATTCGAAATTATTTCATATGCCTCTCCTAAAACTAACTAAGGGTACATCGTTCCATACTTCATTGCTTACCTATACTTACTGATCCTGCCTTTTCACTGCAACCTCTTTGACTGTTTAAACTAGGCTCTTAATAGGCCAGAAAATAAACTGTATTGAAAACAGTAATAGACAAGCATGGAACAAAAACCCTTCAGGGAGCACGTCTTTTAATTTTTACAAAGTGACTCTGGTCAACCCCACCTTCTTCCACTCCTCCATCTGGCCACAATCACAAATCTCCATTTCTGGAAAAAAGCACTGTAGCAACAAAGAAAGCCCTAATAGCCACAAAGCCAGCCTCCCTTGCAAGTGAATAACAGAATCCCTTGGTGGGGGGAAGGGGGGTGCCAAATAGTGATCTTGTTGGGCCCAAAATTATGCCATGGAAACCCAGTCCTAAGAAGAACCTTAAGTACACTCCTTCTACTGAAAATATGAGGCTCCAGACCAGCTCTGAACACGCTGAAGGCTCTTGTGCTGTCGTGAGGTTTGCGATGCAAGATCTTGCTGCTTGGCAACAAGCGTGGTGCTCAACTTCTAAACAGCAAAGTAAAACATGATTGGTTCCCCGTGGGCAATATAATAGCACCAGTTAACCGCTTACAGTTCAAATAAAGTGGCAAAGTAATTCACAAACTGTGGAGTCCCTTCCTAGCATAGGCACGAACTCACTGATGGAGTAGTTTAATTTCTTCTCTAATACTGCTAACAAACTGACAGTTTAACATCTGCTTCCCACTCCATAAAAACACTTTGTATTTTAATGACAATGTGCACATTTAGTTGTTTGTTTTCAGAAGCAACTCCTGGACTGGGGGGAATGACAGAAGAGGAAGGGGATGGGGCAGAAATCGACCACGGATACTCAGTTCATGGAGATGACTTTTATACACCAGGGATTTAAAAGTAAAGAGTTCAAAATAATACATTTGTTAACACATGGTTTCTGTGGATAGCTAACCATAATTTTCTTCCTGGCCTGCATTCCCAAGTTGGTTTCATAGAAGGCTTTATTGTAGTCCCAGAGCATTGTTCTGCATTAATTTCTATGACAAGGCACCCAAAACACATGGTGCTGAGAGTAACAAAACAGAGTTAGGGAAACAGTCATGACTTGGCACAAAGTGTGACAAGCTGTAAAAAAGGGAATGTTTCAATATCTGAAGTGGTGTTGATTTCCTATGAACAACCTTTTCTCTTCTAAACAGTATCATATTCTTTTCAAGCACATTTAGAACGCAAGTCAAGCTGTGTTTTATTTTTGATTATAATAAACACAGTCAGTTTACTGTAACAAAGACATAGTAGTGGTGATCAGTTGAAAGCCAAAGTACGACACCATGAGCTGTACGGGGGGTGAAGTCGGGGAGCCTGAGGGGGGGGCGGGTAGTCAACTGATAAAAGACCAGCCGTCTGGAAAGTTCGCTTAAAAGAACATAAAAAGGCAGTGTTTTCTTATGAGACTAACACAGAATGCCAAAATATCTGGCTGGGCTCTTTTTTGTTGTCACTTATGGCAATTTGTAACTAAAAATAGTAAATCCTTCAAAATACTGGGCTCTCATATTTGTTTTTTTTAATCCTTATAATAAAATACAAAAATTTTGTACACTGCTTTAAATTTTAATACTCTTTCTTGTATAAGACTCTTCTACATAGTAAGTATATTTATTAAAGAACTACTCAAATTGTTTTCTCCAAAACAATCATTAAAAAATATTTATAATTATGCATGCATTTAGATTATGGATAAAGGTGAAATGAAGAGTTCACAGTAAACAGTTACAAATAAAGTTTATAAAACTTTCATGATTAAGTTCCTGGATTCAAATTTATTAAGAAATAATGTAAATCCCCTTACCATTTCTTGCACTAATGATTTTTCAAAATCAAGCTCACATATTAATTTGTCTCTGCCATTGATTAGCTGAAAGAGAGGAATATTACATTTTGATTAAAGGTAAGAAAACACTCAAGATTCCTCCTCAGTGAAATCTAGTGAAACATTTTGATTCTAAATGTGAGAAAAATGGATCCCAATATGATCAAAGCAAAAATTAAATGTCCATAGATTACCATGTAATAATGATATACTACTATATAATTACTTTTATTATATAAGCAAGCAAAACATACATAAAAATGCCAATTTATGTACAACCTTTCTCACCCCACCCCCCAAAAAATGTGACTCAATGCATAATAAAGCAAGTCCTACTCTATCAAAAAGAGCAATTTTGCTTTACTCATTATATGAACCATTTCTCTTATTTTAGGTTTTGGTGCTATATTTATATGCATATCAAGCCATATTCATAACAATTGAAAATAGCCCTCAAAGCATATACTGCAGGGCCTTTGTACCAACTTGACTTGCTTCAGTATTTTATTTTTTTATTTTAATTTTTTATGAATTTATTTTACTTTATTTATTTTTGGCTGTGTTGGGTCTTCATTGCTGCACGCGTGCTTTCTCTAGTTGCGGTGAGCGGGCTTCTCACTGTGGTGGCTTCTCTTATTGCAGAGCACAGGGTGCACAGGCTTCAGTAGTTGCAGCACGCAGGCTCAGTAGTTGTGGCTCGCGGGCTCTAGAGCACAAGCTCAGTAGTTGTGGCACACGGGCTTAGTTCCTCCGTGGCATGTGGGATCTTCCTGGACCAGGGCTCGAACCTGTGTCCTCTGCATTGGCAGGCGGATTCTCAACCACTGCGCCACCAGGGAAGCCCCGCCTCAGTATTTTAAATGATCATTTGCAATTTGCATGTAGTATATACACTGACAAAATTCAATCCTTGGTTTTGACATCCAGTCAATTCAATTAATTCATATATTCATTAATTTAATAAACATGTATGGAACACCTTTCAGATGCCAGACATTTTGTTCGGCTGTGGAGGTAGGGAAACAAAGTTAAACAGATCCCTTCCCTGGAGCACCTACAGTATGCTAGGAGAGCAATGTGAACAAAATGACTGTAATACATAAGAAAAAAGGTTAATAAGTCAAATCTTCAGGTAGTCGAAAAGCATAAAAATCCACATAACCTGGCAACCGTAATTATAACAAGTTCTGCTATACCCGGTGTTAATGGCACAGAAGGGCCATTTGACAAGGGTCTTGAAGGATCTGCAGAAGTTCAACAAGTTGGAGGAAGAGAAAATGGCAATAAAAATAGCAAAGTAACCACAGAGAAGCCTGGAGTAATGGAGGAACTGGAAAAAGTTTGGTGTTTGTGGACCCAGGGTGCATAGAGACAGGAACGGCAGGAAATGAAGGGAGACAGAGATTCAGGGTGATATCATGAGGGGGCTTGTTCACCTCAATTAGGAGCGGAGGGCAGACTGGTGTAAAGTGCAGAATAGGGGTTGGTTCAAATCAGAGTTCTGCTGCTTACTAGCTGTGTGGGTAATTTAATTCTATGCTTCAGGTCTTCATTTTCTCATCTATAAAATTAGGATAATAAAACCTACTTTGAAGAGTTCTTCTGAAAAGAATTTGAGACAGCAAATGTGAAAGTGCTTAGCTGCTCCCGGCACATAAAAATCACTGGTAACATTTTGAGGCAGCCTGATTTTATGCTGAAGGCAATGGGAAGCCACTGAAGGTCTTAGCACGTAAGATTAGGGTATTAATAACCACAGCAGGGGTGTGGAAGCTAGATTTGAAGGGGATGAGAGTGGAGACAGGAAAATGAAGTAGTTATCTATGGAAATGATGGGGCCTCAACTAAGTCTGTAACAATGTTGTTGCAGAGAAAGGGGATGGGGGTAAATTTTGGAAGGAATGTCTACAGACCTAATGACCAACTAGATATAAGGTAAGAAGGAGAGAGTAGATGGGAATTCCCTGGACTCCACACTTTCACTGCTGAGGGCCAGAGTTCAATCCCTGGTTGGGGAACTAAGATCCCACAAGCCGTGCCATGCGGCGTGGTCAGAAAAAAAAAAAAAAAAGGAGAAAGTGGAGAAGGACCCTAGATTTGCCACTTGGTCCTCTGGGATAGATGCCAATGTCATTCATTTAAGTGGGGAACACAGCCAAGTCCAGATTTGAGGAGTAATGAGTTCAAGATTTGACACTGAATTTGATGAACATGTAAAGCATTTTTTTAAGCAAATATTTTTGAGAGCTAATATAAAGGTAATAAAGGATAGACACAGTTCTGGACCTCCAGGGAGCAAATAGTCCCAGGTATGCGGGGGCACAGAGGAAGCCCCTAATTACCATAGGGGACAGAAGGGGACTGTCAAAGAAGTCTTCCCAGTGCATGTAACATGGAAATTGAGGGTGAGGACAGAGTTAATATTACAGATGTGGTGTTCAGGGAAAACACGAAGCGGGGAGAAGGTTCGGAAGTTATCTGTAACTCGATGTGCCAGTTATGGGAGAGTTTGAAGTCAGCCAGAGAGAAAACAAAGCAAGGATAAAGAGAAATTCCCAAGAACAGCATTCAAGTGAAAGATGGAGGAGGAGGAACCATTGACAGATAGTGCTTAGGAAGGTGTGAGGAAGTGAGCAAAACATCAGAAGCAAGCATTGCTGCAGAGGGCATCTCTGACATGGGGCATAGTCCTGCCACAAAGAGTAGAAGATTCAAGAAGGAATGAGACTGAAAAGGATTGAGGGCAAGATGAACCTCATGGTGACCTTACCAACAGGGAAAAACTAGCAACAGGGGTGTGAAGAAGGGGCTAGTAGATACAGGTTTCTTTTAGTTGATATTTGAAGAAGAGTGAATGGTAATTACTTCAGGGGTGATCAGGGTCAAGGGACACCACCCAGAATGATGGCTTGGCTATGTCTGTAGGCCAGAGGGAAATGCTTAAAGGCATGTGAGAGAGAGAGGGAGAGAGAGAGAGGCTGATGAAGAAAGGTCCCCGAAGAAGAAGAAGGAAGCTTGTGAAAATGACTATACTACCCAAAGCAATCTACAGATTTAATGCAATCCCTATCAAATTACCAATGGCATTTTTCACAGAACTAGAACAAAAAATCTTAAAATTTGTATGGAGACAAAAAAGACCCCAAATAGCCAAAGCAATCTTGAGAAAAAAAATGGAGCTGAAGGAATCAGACTCCCTGACTTCAGACTATACAACAAAGCTACAGTAATCAAGACAAGATGGCACTGGCATAAAAACAGAAATATAGAACAATGGAACAGGACAGAAAGCCCAGAGATAAACTCATGCACCTATGGTCAACTAATCTATGACAAAGGAGGCAAGGATATACAATGGAGAAAAGACAGTCTTTTCAATAAGTGGTGCTGGGAAAATTGGACAGCTACATGTAAAAGAATGAAATTAGAACACTCCCTAACACCATACGCAAAAATAAACTCAAAATGGATTAAAGACCTAAATGTAAGACCAGACACTATAAAACTCTTAGAGGAAAACATAGGAAGAACACTCTTTGACATAAATCACAGCAAGATCTTTTTTGACCCACCTCCTAGAGTAATGGAAATAAAACCAAAAATAAACAAATGGGATCTAATGAAACTTAAAAGCTTTTGCACAGCAAAGGAAGCCATAAACAAGACAAAACGACAACCCTCAGAATGGGAGAAAATATTTGCAAATTAATCAATGGACAAAGGATTAATCTCCAAAATATACAAACAGATCATGCAGTTCAATATCAAAAAAACAAACAACTCAATCAAAAAATGGGCAGAAGACCTAAATAGACATTTCTCCAAAGAAGACATACAGATGGCCAAGAGGCCCATGAAAAGCTACTCAACATCACTAACTATTAGAGCAATGCAAATCAAAACTACAATGAGGTATCACCTCACACTAGTTAGAATGGGCATCATCAGAAAATCTACGAACAATAAATGCTGTAGAGGGTGTGGAAAAGGGAACCCTCTTGCACTGCTGGTGGGAATATAAATTGATACAGCCACTATGAGGACAGTACGGAGGTTCCTTAAAAAATGAAAAATAGAATTACCATATGACCCAGCAATCCCACTACTGGGCATATACCCAGAGAAAACCATAATTCAAAAAGACACCTGCACCCCAATGTTCATTGCAGCACTATTTACAATAGCTAGGTTATGGAAGCAACCTGTCCATCCACAGACAAATGGATAAAGAAGATGTGGTACATATATACAATGGAATATTACTCAGCCATAAAAACGAATGAAATTGGGTCATTTGTCAAGATGTGGATGGACTTAGAGACTGCCATACAGAGTGAAGTTAGAAAGAGAAAAACAAATATTGTATGTTAATGCATATATGTGGAATCTAGAAAAATGGTACAGATGAACCAGTTTGCAAGGCAGAAATAGAGAACAGAAGTAGAGAACAAACGTATGGACACCAAGTGGGGGAAAGGTGGGTGGTGGGATGAATTGGGAGATTGGGATTGACATATATACACTAATATGTATAAAACAGATAACTAATGAGAACCTGCTGTATAGCACATGGAACTCTACTTCGCTGTACAGTAGAAACTAACATAACATTGTAAAACAATTATACCCCAATAAAAAAAAAGTCAGAAAACAAAAGAAGGAGGAAGAGATGGAGTCAGGCAAATGGGTGGAAGCATGGGTCAAGGCAAAGAAGAATGTCCCCTCTTCTGATGAGAAGGAGTAAAGGTGAGGCTAGGTAAGCTAAGTGACAGGGTGAGCAAGAGAGTGGAGAGGAGAAAAAAAAAATCCAGGAGTCCGCTATGTTCTCTGTGAATTAGGGAACAGCGAGGAGGAATGGAGTATGGAGTTGGGGAAAGTAGTAATGATGGAAAGAGTGGCAGTGGGTGGTTAGAAAGGGTGCTAATTACAGATACAAATGACTGCCTATAAAATAAACAACAAGGTCCTACTGTAGAGCAAAGCGAACTATATTCAATGTCCTGTGATAAACCATAATGGAAAAGAACATGAAAAATAATATATATATGTATATACATAACTGCATCACTTTGCTATACACCTGAAACTAATATAGCATTGTAAACCAACTGTACTTCAATCAATCCATCAATAAGTTTTTTTTTTTTTTAAGGATGCTAATTAGATCCAAGGGAAAGGATGGGTAGAGGGAGGGCATAGCACCTAAAGGCAAGGATCAGCTTGTCTCCAATGGCACAGCTCAATCCCTGAGCAGGGCTGGGGGACAGTGGGTACTGGTTACATGACAGCCTCAGAAGGGGAGGTGGTGGTGTAGTTGAAGATGTGAAAGGCTGAACAGCAGGTTTAGAAAAGTAAAGGAATGAGAAGTGGAAGGAAAGGAAAAGATTTTGTCTTTAGTCTTATACGTTGGTCTGAAAAGAAGTGTCATTGTTTCCAATGGGCATCAATTACTGGCGAACACCAAGGCCACTGGCCCCAACCCTTCCTGCCTCCGTAGACGTCTCTCAGCAATTATCTCTTCTCTCTGTTGTACTTTTACCCCCTCATTCTTCTTTCCATCGACGTCATTTAAAAATACTCTAGTTTCATCTTTTAAAAAATTCCTTCCTCAACCCCATGTGCCCCTCCAACTATTCCCCGACCACTCCCTGGCCATCCGCAGCCAAACTTCTAGAAAGTTGCACATGCCCACTGTCTCCACGTCTGCATTCACCCCCCCATTCTCAACTGCTTCCACATTCCAGCAAATGACCCTCATTAATTACCAGGGTCATTTTACTTGCCAAAGCTAACTGTCCAATCCTCCCTTTTTAGCCTTTTGCACACCTGGCCTCTGGGCAGCACTGGGCACGCTGAACGAGTCCTTTCTCTTTGAAACTCTTGACTGGCTTCTGTGATAGCCACTCTCTCTCCTGCTTTCCCCCTGCTCTACCTCTGTTGTCATTTTCATTTGAATGTCAGTCTTCACTTCTCTCTGCTTTATCTCTCCCGCCTTCAACCTTCTTAAAGACCACAGCTTTTACTGCCTAACCATCTCTTGAATTCATCCATCCCCTTCATCCCCGTGTCACCGCCCTCTTTCTGTTTCAGGACTTTATACAAGAAATCCTAGTTTATACAAGAAATCTTTTAACTGGCCTCTCTGGCTCTGGATTTTCCTCCCTCCCGTTCATCTTTTTTCTGAAACACGAATTCGATCCTGCCCCAACGTTCAAAGCTCCCCATCCGCTCAGAAGGCAACTCAAACCCCTTGGCAAGAATAACACTCCTCCACGATGTGCCCTGCTTCTCACCACCCCTGTTCCCACACCTCCTTCCGGCCAGAGCACGTCATGTGCCCTCTCCCTTCTCTTGTTCTGGCTCGTCCACCTCCCCTTCACCCTTGTTAACGCCGACCTTGCTTCCAGGAGTCACCTCGGTGCCCCTCCTCCAGCCTTCCCCGATCCTTTACAGTCCAGGCTGGCTGTGCGACCACCTGCCCCCACGGCAAGCAACGCTGCCCTGCTTCCTGACACTGATCACACCTGGGCTATCATCTCTGACGACTGTCCCCTCTCAGAAGGAAATTCATATTTACAAATTTATAAATTCATGTATTCAGCCACAGCTGGAACACAGATCCAGCTGTCATTTGATTATTAAAATTTAAACATAAAAGCTACCGAATCCCATAATTGACAGCATTTAGCCCATGGAGATGGCAAGAGGTCAGCCTACCCAAATTCCATCCCATTTTCAACTTGTTTTTAATTGCATCCTGGACTGAAAAGGGGAACATGTGGCTTATCCAGAGGCTGCTGAGCTGCCCCTTTCCTCTCTTCCGGTTCTGTTTACTCCTCCCTCACACCCCAGACTCGCCCCTCTTCCTGCCCCAGCACAAATTCTCACCACGTGGTCTCACCAGATCCCACCTCCTGCTCTAGCCATACCAAATCACAGAGTTCCACGGGCGTAGCTTACACTTTATGCATTCACACGCTGTATGCAGCTCTTCCGCCCTCCTACCCACCTGGAAAAATCACTTCAAGTGAAGGAGTGTGAGATAGGTGTGGACGAATTTGTGAAGCCTTTTTCTAGAACCTTCCAGGTAAAGCCAGGCATCTCTTCTCCATGTACGTACTTCTATTACAGTCCCTATCACACTGCCCTATGGTTTTTGTCTCTCCCTCCAGACTTGATCTCCTCCACAGAAAGGCTGCGTGTGTGTGTATGTGTGCGTGTGAGATGTGTGTATATAACACTTTTGTATCTCAGCAGTGCCTGGCACTAAAAGGCATCTGACGAACATTGCTGCATTAATGGATTTAGTGGAGGACAATGGAAACAAACCGGTAAATATCGGCTCTCATTTTGTTCAACAACTCCAGATCTGCTTTCCAACTGACAAAGCACTTTGACGTACATTATCTCACTCTGTCCACACAGTAAGCCTGGGAGACTCAGGAAGGAGGATGAGGAACCAGCCCAAGCGGCCATAGTGTCAGAAATGGAACAGGAACCCAGGGTTCTAGATTTTTCCTGATCAATACCAAATTATACCTACACTCAACATCTGGGTAAAGGCCCAGTGAATATAAAGAAAAAAGGAAAAGAAAAGAGACAGGATAAAAAAAGATGATCAAACAAACTACGGATTTGCTATGTTTGTCTAGAACAGAGTTGTCGAATAAAAATATAATGTGGGCTTCCCTGGTGGCGCAGCGGTTGAGAGTCTGCCTGCCAAGGCAGGGGACACGGGTTCGAGCCCTGGTCTGGGAAGATCCCACATGCCGCGGAGCGACTAGGCCCGTGCACCACAACTAATGAGCTTGCGCATCCGGAGCCTGTGCTCCGCAACAAGAGAGGCCACGACAGTGAGAGGCCCGCGCACCGCGATGAAGAGTGGCCCCCGCTGGCCGCAAATAGAGAAAGCCCTCGCGCAGAAACGAAGACCCAACACAGCCAAATATAAATAAATAAATAAAATAAATAAATTTTAAATATATATATATATAATGTGAGTCATATATATAATTTTAAACTTTACAGTTTATAGTTGAACTTATAGCTTTGTTAAAAAGGTAAAAGAAACAGGTGAAATTAATTTTAATAATATATTTTATTTATCCCAATAGCTATTCAAAATAGTATCATTTAAATGGGTAATGATCCACATTAAAAATCATTAGTGAGATATTTCACATTTCTTACGGTACCTAAGTCTTTGAAACCCAGCGTGTATTTTTCGCTTAGAGCACATCTCAATTTGGGGGCTAAAATTTCATGGGAGATACTTGATCTGCATTTAGATTTCATAAAATTTACAAATAAAAAGGTAGATTCACATATTCAAGTTATTCAAAATATACATAAAAGTTTTTCAGTAACTGAAACAAATATCAGTATTTTTATACTGAAATTTAAAAATTAAAATTAAACAACTTAAAATTCAGTTTCTCAGTTGGTGTTCAGCAGCCACCCATGGCTGGTGGCTACCACAGGGCACTGCGGCTCTAGAAAGCTGAGGCAGCATTTAATCGAAATACTTAAACCCACAGAGGGTATATAACCAGCCACTCAGGGGGGATGTTTCTTTCTAACTAATGGCTTAACGGTGAGAGTTTCTGCTTTAATTTCCTTGAACTGCCCCCAGAGAAGAGTAGGCTCATCTGACTCATCTTTCCCAGCAACAGTACTGACTGAGTAGTTTAAGAAACATTTACATAAACTTAATAAACTTGCAGGTTATTAAGCGAAACTAGAAAGCTGAGATTCCTTTTTTAACCTTAGAATTTGATGCCAAGAAAGTTAAACTTGTCAGTTCTGTAGACTCTTGTTATCTCTGTAAGAATGGCATTTGCACCCTCATCACTGAAAATAGGATGAAGCACAAGAAAATGACATCATGTTGTGAAAACCCGTGATGGATTCAGTGATCACAGAAGACATCTCCCAACTCTGACCGATCATGGTATACATTTGTTTACAAAATAGTTCTTGGAAGTAATTTTATCTAAAACCTAAGAATACCCAGAGCTGCAAAATCAGGTTGAAATCTGAATCTAAGTCACCTGAGCTCTGGATATGAGGCTAGTGTGACTGAGGAACTGAATTTTTAATCTTATCTAATTTTAATTAATTTTTATTTAAAAATTAACACTCGATTCAGTTCGCAGAAAACCTTTATGTTTATTTGGAATAAATGAGGCTGTAAATCCACGTTTCGTCTATGAATTTTATGAACTCTAAGTACATTCTCATTCTCTGAGTCACTCAGAGAGTATTTTTATTTTTAAGTGCGCCGGCACCGTGCTGAGCGCTGGGAAGAGATCAGAGACGGAAAGATAGTACTGTCTCTGGGTTGTGGGGTCTTCGGCGAGGCAGACTGACCATCACAGAAAAGGGTTTTGAGAGCTAAGAAAGCACAAAGCAGGAGCCCCTGACGTGGGTGTGGAGGGCAGGAACTGCCGCGGTTGTGCGGCATTAGATGCCCCAGGAAATCTTGATCTTCATGATATCAAAAGAATTTCCTGCTCTAAATACAGATTTCCTGGATATACAAACCAAGTTCATTCATATACAGAAAAATGAACATAAACCAGCATCTGACTTGAAAATAAGGCTGATCATTTTTAATAATATCATTTTTCCACAAGCACATCTTCAGACTCCCTGTGTCATATGCTTTTTCAGTTCTTACAGTCAATAAGGTAGATACTCAGTTATCCCAAATAAAAGAAAACATGAATTTGTTTTCAAGATGGGAATCCTTTTTCATTACTAAAGAAATAATCCTGAGTAACGGGCAAGATTAAATACAGAAACTGACTTTTCTCTACATCATAAGGCAAGGGGGACACAGGGTTATTTCACCAATTATGCTGGTATTTCCATTGAAAAGAGTCATTCATCAATGTAAAAAAGTTACAGTACCTTTTGAATGGTTTTATGATCCTTTTCTGCCATCTCTTTCAGACTTATAATTTCATCTTCTGTAAACAAAAGGAGAGAGAGGCCAACCATGAAATTACAAGCTTATGGCCCTGTATTCAATCTGCCTGCTTCAGGGCAGGCTGTACACTGCTGGCAGGCATGGTGGACACAAGTCCTAGCAGGACTGTGACCTTCACAACTGCCCTTGACACTCACAGCCTTATTCCTGCTGTTCAGATGGCTGGTCAGATAGGGATTAAGAACTAAGTTCAAGATCCAAGTGTGGCTGAGGGCTGAAAGCTTTTCATCGATACTAGAAGAGACATTTTTGCTGTTAGTCACAGCCAATACAAACGGCTTTAGCAGGTGGTACTTTATGACTCAGTAAGAACTACCGAAACCTGAAAAAGCATTACTATACCACATCAGAAGAGAAACGAAACTACACTGGCGTGGTATAATTTTACATTCAAGGAATATTGTCCTATATCTGATTTTATCAATGTTTTGCTGTAAATTTTGAATTGCCTACTCACAGCTTTTCATACTGCAGATTAAGGGCATCATTGTGTGACTAACATAAATACAAAGATAGCAGTACATGTAAAGACTTTAAAGCAATCTAACTTGGTGATTTAAATGCAATATTTACCAATGGTTAAAGATATAAAAAAGAGGGTTTAAAGTCTACAAATGGAAATTTGTACCAAAAATTGAAGATAATGTAGTAAGTAGTAGCATATTTTTCTGAAGGGCCAACTCTGTTTCTCCACAAAGCACACCCCAATATTATGCTTAAATATTAAAATGTTATAAATTTTAGATAATTGATTAAGCACATGAAACAGAAATCAGCACAAGTTTCTATTTGTTTATAATATTTCTAAGTGATATAGAATACTGATTAGCACATTTTTTTCAGAGGCCAATGCTTGGCTTAAAAAACAACCACCCTGAGTTAAAAAGGCATGGCTAGGGGAGTATGACCAATTTCTGTCTCAAGAAAAGAATGAAAATCAAAAGTGGCTAACAAACTGATGCTTTAAATGTAAGTAACCAAACAAACATATGTTTGGAAAAGACAAGCATGGCTATGAATTTTATAAAGTGCCCAATGTACAGAGTTTTCTCAAAAATGACTCTAAAATGTTACCTAATACTGAATTTTCTTTTAGATTGAGTTGGATTTCTTCTTTGAGTTCTGAAATGACTTGAAGCAGGCTCTCATTTTCCACTTTGTACTCCAAATTTTCCTTTTCCAGAGCTGTTCTTAGAGGGCTGCCGTCTTTGATAAAGGAGTCCTAAAAGATGGAGAATTCCATATTTCTAAGCAGGGAGCCAAGGATTTAAATATGCAACACAAGACAATACAGATACAGAAGAGCTATCATATAATTTTCTGAATTCTATTACACACTTATAATATGAATAGTAAAAAGGAAGGAGACTAAATAGAGCTTGCTGGGAGAAAGGCTGCAGTACATTCTGTACAAAGACCACAGCACATGGGGACAGTTTATTGACAGGAATAATGCATATCATACTGTTTGTGTGCCCTCATCATTCAGGTCAATTCATTATGGAGGCAGCTGGGGCCCCTCCACCCACACTTCCCTCTGTGTGTGTCTGAAGTGCTGTCCGCCCCGTAACCAGGCAGGCTGGGGAGACCGCGGATGGGCAGCAGCCGGGGGGTGGGGGGATGGGGGGGAGGGCAGCCGCGCAGGGGGGGCGGGGCAAAGCGCACGGCTAAGGAGGGGGGCTTGTCGCCTTTGTGGCATTCCCCAGTGTCAGTGCTGCCAGTGTCATGAGGAGCACATCACATGTCAAAGTGGTGACGTTTTCAGGCTGGGAGCCGCATGGAGTCCATCAGGCACACGGATAACCACACAGTTGGTTTTCTGCTTGGTGAAGGAGCCACCCAGAGGCAATTCATATTCTGAACATTAACGTGGCTTTGCATGCCTGTCACACTGGGACTGTGCAGGCGTTTAATGCTATTGAGAACTTCGGTTTAAATCTCTATGCAAACAGTGATTACCTTGTAAGAAGGTTTCAGGATAACTTACAACAAAAGACTTTAAAGTTATAGTTTTAGTAAAGCAAACTCATTTACATTTTTATTATGTGCGTCTTTTGTTTAAATCCTGCCATGTCCATTATGGGAGAAGCTTTTTCTTACGCAGTAGAAGCTTATGGGGACAGCTAGTCTTCTTTTCTTCTTCTTCTTCTTGTTTGTTTCAAAGCTTTTGAAAACATCTGAATATGCTTGCTTATGGCTGTCTAGATTTCATTGCCGTACTTTTTTTTTTGAATTAAGATGTAAAGAATTGGAGAAGCTGGTGCAGAACTTTATACTTCATGTTGATAAAATATTAAACTGATTATGCAATCTCAAAATACTAAAGAGCATGCTTGAAAGTCATTGTATTGTTACACTAAAAGAGAGAAGCGTCTACATGCCTTCCTTCAAAATTTATAGACACTAGAAATACTTCTGAACTTTAAATTAATCTTCAGATGAATTATAAGCTATTCTTTTTGTAGCAATGCCATGATTACAAATACACAAGAATAAATTCTCCTCTCAAAACCAAAACCATTCCTCCCAATATAACTGGTGTCCCTTTGAAACTATACTTTTATTTAACTTTAGAGATATCTTTAAGTAAATTATTAAAAATGTTTTCCTTGTGGTCATAATGGTTCAAAAGAAAAATAAGTGGGTACAATGTTTTATAGTACATGAATAAATCCTTGAAAAACAACAAGTGACTTACTAATGAAGTTAGTTATATCAGAGTTAATATTTAAAATAATGTTAGGGCTTCCCTGGTGGCACAGTGGTTGAGAGTCTGCCTGCCGATGCAGGGGACACGGGTTCGTGCCCCAGTCCGGGAAGATCCCACATGCCGCGGAGCGGCTGGGCCCGTGAGCCATGGCCGCTGAGCCTGCGCGTCCGGAGCCTGTGCTCCGCAACGGGAGCGGCTACAGCAGTAAGAGGCGCACGTACGGCAAAAAAAAATAATAATAAAATAAAATAAAATAATGTTAAATTTTGCACTAAGCCCAATTATGAATCTTCATGATTTTGAGTCACCATTCCATTTAACCCCAATTCATTCTTAACTAACAAATCTAATAGCTAATAAACAACACTGTTTTCTTAATAAAGAATCCCAGTCATTAATTTCTTGTCCCACATGGTTCAACTTGAGAACATCACAGAATGTATTTATAGACTAAAAAAGCTTTCTTAAAGACAAACAACATCTGCCTTAATAGGCTTAAGCATACATTTCCTAACAGTGGCAGAAAATGAACATCCACTGTGGATTACGTGAGCACCCATTATTATAAACTAAACGAGAACTATTTGAATTAATCAGATGAAGTGTAAAATTTACTAGTGGTAGCAGCTAACCCCTAAGTGGGTTTTCTAAAAATCTGGTAGAAAAGCAGGAAACAAGGAACACGTCCAACTCGAGGGGTTTTTTCTCTACAAATCCACCGACAGCCCCCGTTCCTGAGAGGTTAACCTTTAGCTCTGTCCCCACCATCTGTCAGCTGCAGGAACTGCAAGTAATTAACTATTCAGATTCTCACAGCAATGAGGACACTCATTAGCAAAATGAACAAAGGGATAGTTCTGGGCGGCTATGGTCATCTGTTACACTCTGAGTGGCAGGTTTTGTGGTGGTGTTCCTTCTACCATCTGCCCACACCACTAGCTTTGGCTCACTTAAACCATGAGACTTCTTTAAAACAAACTGCATTAACAAACCGAAGTTAAGAAGGATGGAGATCATTAAAAGGTGGCTAACTAGTTAAAGCTATTAAAAGCCACATTATAGCCTAAGACAGCCTGTGTGTGATCCATAGTCACTCTGGAAATTTAAATTTATAAAGTAACTTGCCAATTGAGAGTTTTTCTATCGTGTAGTGAAAGCTAGGACTTCAAGTGGTGGCTTACATGCTATTTCTCTGGTGAGCCAAGATGTGCAGTATCACTGTTCCCAGGTTTCAGAATCCCAAACTGAGTCATGAAAGAATCGTTTCTGAAAACAGGTGTACTCCAGAGCCTTGCCACTCAAAATGTGGTCCAAGGACCAGGAGCCTCAGCATCACCTGGGAGCTTTTTGAAAATGCAGAATCTCCAGCCCCAGCCCAGAATCTGTATCTTACCAAGAGCTGCAGGTGACCCATACAGACAATAACACAATAAAGGCTGAGAAGCACCGTTTGGAGCACCGCAGGTGCCTTCCCAGCAGTCTCTCTTCTGCCATATTGGCGTCTCAATCCTGCAGGCTCCACGTACAGTACTTGGACATCTCAATTTGATGCTGCGGCTGGAGTGGGCTTCTGCTGCATGCCCATGCTGCATGACAGTCACGGAGAAGAGCAGGTGCTTTCCCAGTGAGTGACAACCAGGAAAGCGGCACACTGGGGCAGTGCAGCCCTGCAGAGCTGCCACTTTTGAATGACAGCTCTGTTTCAGAACTGTCAGCAACAAATAGTTACGTTCACCTATTGGTGGGGGCGAGGGGATGTGGGTGTGACAGTTGCATAGCTCAACCATGCTGGGTAAGAAAGAACTGAAAAATCTTTTCAAAACAACTCCAACTGCGCTGAAAGCACATGCATGTGCCTGGGCACACAGACACACAGGCACACATACCTCGACAGGCTAGTTTCTTTAGCAACTCTCAGGTGGATTTATCAGCGTACTGCATGGCAACCTGATAACTACAGCAGTGTGCCATTAAGTCACTGCAGGTTTTTACAGAACCTGAAAAGACACTCAGCCCTTGAATGTAGTTGGTCTGGGGTTGGGGGGTGAGGTGGGGGCAGGAATTCAACATTAAACGTGTTCTGACCTGGAAAGATGAGGCTTCTGGAACTTGAAGAGATTCCTTTTTCTGATTTCCATTTTGTCATAAATATAAGTTAAACTAGCTGTTTATTAAACCTTCCCCTTCCTATCATATTCTTAGATTTCATTCTACAACAGTCCTAGAGAGGGATTATGACTATTAACTATACAGCGATTTATATAATTGGACTATGAGAAAGAACAAACTAGAGCGTTTCCTTACTGTTTATTCAGTTGGTTTATTTCAAGCTTTTTGCAAGTTTTTTCCATTGCTGCATTGAAATTTTCTAATTGTTTCTCCAAATTCAGTTTTCCAAATCTAGTTTCAGATACTTGCTGTCGCAAGTTTTTTACACCACTAGAGGGAGCAGTCGTATTAGATGAAATTTCAAATTTAAAAGGTAAATCACCTAGAACTTGAGTGGCATGGCGTTCTAGGAAAGCTAGTTCTTAGAGGATCTTTAAAAAGAAAATTTCAGACGTTTATTTTATATAACCCGTGATCTGCTTTTGCAGTGTTCATGTCCGTCCTCCCAAATGTACACTAGCCCTGCTCTGCGTTGTCCTCAGTTAGCCTGGCGCTTTGCTGGGGTCCTAAGGAGCTGGGAAAAATGTATACACCCGGTTCATCAGAGGTCTCACTTTCCTCAAATCTTAAGGTGTTTACAGAAAGACTGATGTGGTATCCTTGGGGACAAACTACAGTGAAACAACCAAGGTCTTCAGGATGCCACCCGAGCCAGAGAACACCTTCTTATACAAGAGCGGGGTGCAGCCTCCCACTTTCTGTGGTCCTCACCAAGCCCCACCCACCCTCATCCTCTATACTCAGGCCGTCCAGACAGACCAGTTAACGTCCAGACAGACCAGTTAATGGGTTGAGGACACTCAGGGGTGTAAACACGCCGAGAAAGACCTCGTGTTTTACTGGAAGAAGCTCAATTACCAAATTGGGATGTTCTCAGCAGTGCATTTCATGGAATGTAAACCAGATGGTCGTAAGGACTTGTGTATTTCCTCATAATGATAACTAGAATTTATATGCATGTCTTTCTTCAAGGAACTCATGGCATTTCACATCCACTACAACAGGTATCCTCCTCATAACTCTGTTGACTAGGCAGGTATCACCTCCCATTTCACAAATGGGAAACAAATGGATCAAAATTGACTTGTTAACTGATACTGGACATTGGTAGCCAAGGCAGGATTAAAAGCCAAAACTGTTAGTCTTTTTTCAACCTTTTCTATTAAATTATTTTCTCCAAAAAATAAGAGTAAATGTAGACCCAAGACAAGAAAAGTAAATGCAAAAATTGGATGTGCCTCTCCCTCCAAGGCAATCAGAACATGTAGAAAGAAATAATATTCAATTTTATTAGGTCTACGATAATAATACTTAATAACACATTGCTTAGAAGATGCTCTGGTTTTTTTTAGAACATAGAGAATTCTAACAGATTAAACAAAGCACTCCTTCCCCAGTTCGTAAATAAAGTCCTTTAGAATGGTGCAAGTTCAATTTCTTATCGTTTCTAACTTTGGGGTTTTAAGTAAGAATACTAGTGTGGGACTTAGATAAACCAAGGACTGCACTTAAAGGGCCCAGAAACCCGCAAGTGTTTCTTCTTAGTGTTAACACTTTGATGTATAACTTCTCAGGCTTTTTCCATACATTTATATGCATGTGTCGATATTTATGTGTATCTATACACAGGTATTAATATACACTATATATTAATTATAACATACATTATAATGATATACCTATAGATCATAATACCATAACCTATTATAATAATATAATGTGTATATATATATATATATATATATATATATATATATATATATATATATATATAGCAACTTTAATTCTTCCTCTATACAGAGGATAAAGCTCCTCCCTCCTCATGCGGGCCTTTGGATTCAGCTGGACCTCGGTTCTCATGCCACGTCAGCATTTACCAGCTGCGGCCGGGGTGTACGTCAGCTTCCTTATCGGTAAACTGCGCTGTGATGTAAGGAGGTACCCCTGCCAGTTGACACTCAACAGGCTGTGATTCTCTGGCCTCCCTGCTGGCCTCTCCTACTCAAACCATCCACTTCTTGCTCTTAGAACCCAATACGAAAACCCCTCTATGGCTCTGGGCTGTGCTTGGGCAGTAGAGCCGGCAGCTCAGAGCTGATCTGAGATGAAAATAAACTCGCCTCTAGGGTCCACACTTTCCAGATCCTTCACATTCACCTCCTTGACAGGCAGCTAAGCTCTCCTTTCTGCTTTCTCTCTCTTTGCATTTTTTGTTCTCGTCAGTGCTTTGAGCAGTAAAGCAGCTCCTGGCTGCTACTGCAACGGGGAGAAGAGGGCGAAAACCCTCTGAGAATTTTCCTTCTTGACATTTCCACTTAAGGTCATCCTGTTCCAAGTTGGTTTCTTGGAAGCCTCTGACTTGAGATTGTTTTGTGTCTTTCAAATTATCTGGACTGCAAAAAAGGTGGGACTCTTCCGAATTAAAACAAAAATCTCTTTACATTCTCTTCTAGGGTGGGGAAATTTTTGTAGTGGGAGATAGGTTATTTTATTTCTATTACAATTAAAAATGGAGAACAATTATATTGCTCCTATTTATAATTATTATGGGTTTTCTAGACTATGGTGTCGAGCAGAAAAGGGTTGGACTGGCTTATGTTGTGGAGAGATACCCAAAATACATGCATTGTAATCCCTTTATTCCGACCCCAAGCTTTTAGACAGTTGTAACTTCATTTATATGTATTAAAATGAATTACTCTTTGCTGTGAAACTTACAATTTTTTGAGATCCAAATTCTTCATATTGGTCCAGTTCTTCTCTTAATTCCTTAATGAGTTTTTCTTTCTCCTTCAGTTTTTTTAACAAAATCTTCATTTTGACAGTCATTGTGTCATGCACAGGTGTCTTCTCTTCTTCTACCTCAAAGTATTGCTGGGGGGAAAAAGCAGCATTAAAAGTCAGACACCATGCTAGCACCAGCAGAAACCATTTCATGTTTTATTCAAGCCCCTGTCTTGTAAAGTTATTTTATTTTTGCAACTTGCACACAAGTTTTAATAAACAACTATGTTTATATTGAACAATACACTAAAGTGTCATGGTATACGGCACAGTATTATTCTATGAGACAAAGCATGAGTCTGACTGCATCAGCCATGCCAGTAATAATAATAATAATAGTAAACCTTAATAGTAAATCCACATCATGATTGTGAATGTCCTACCTCAATCTTCCTCTAGAAAGGAAGCCAGCAAAAATTTTTACTATGTAAGAAAGGAAATGTACTTCAGTGGTGCAACTAATTCCCTCAGTGGTTTGGAATGGAGATGTGAAAAGAAGAAGAAGCATTTCTTGACAGCCTATTTTAAGCATTGAGGTGCTAACCTATTTGCAGTCATTACTCTGAAGAATTGTATCACAAGACCAAAACAAGGAAAAATGCTTTAAAAATGATGCTGTGCTTTACTGCCAACATATAAAAATCTCATTTTCAACACATACGTGCAAAAGCATTTTGTCCATTTTGGACTCTTGGGAATTACAGAAGAATTATTTTATTTTTGTCATTTGTTTGTTACTAATACATTTGGACACATGGACATACAGGAAATATAGTAAAACCTAACCATATCTGCTAATATATTATATTTCAGAGAGTTAGATTTACAAACTAAAATTTTTCTAATGTTATATGATGAACCCTGGCAGACTGAGAAGAAGAACAATACATCGAGGTAGCATTAAGAGTCAAGCTAGGGCTTCCCTGGTGGCGCAGTGATTGAGAGTCCGCCTGCTGATGCAGGGGACACAGGTTCGTGCCCCGGTCCAGGAGGATCCCACATGCCGCGGAGCGGCTGGGCCCGTGAGCCATGGCCGCTGAGCCTGCGTGTCCGGAGCCTGCGCTGCACAACAGGAGAGGCCACAACAGTGAGAGGCCCGCGTACCACAAAACAAACAAACAACAACAACAAAAAGAGTCAAGCTGAGGGCATAACACTGACACAGTCTACACCACACTAATGAAAAACATCAGTAAGTGAATATGCAGTAGAATTAAAAAGAGTGAAAATAGAACAATCCATATGACAATATTAGCTTTTTAATTGGGAGATTTTAAAGAACAGCACTGAGTATGTAGGTCTATTCTTCACATCTACTCTGTTTATGTCTACAGTTCAAACGCTCTGCAGAGACTAAGACAGTTACCCCACTGGTGCTCTGAGTGTAAGTGACAGGGCAGCTCAAATCCAACAGGTCTGAGCGGAGGTTTCCCATCTTCACTCTCCTCCTTTCTACCTCCCCCATTTATAACAGCAGCCCAAGCCAGAAACCGATTTTCTGTCATTTTAAGGATCCCCTCTCCCCTCACCTCACTAAATCCGTCCAACCCACCCCTAAATCACTCCCGAGCCCACCCTCCCCTTCCCTTCCCTGTTCCCCCGCCTTCATGTTACCACCAAATCTGGGGGCCGCTCGCCCACACGCAGCAAAGCCGATTCACCGACACCGGGTTGCGGTGCCGTGTGTTTATTGTAAGGCGCCGAGCCGGGAGTCCAGGACGGCTAATGCTCAAAACACCCGAACCCCCTGATGGGATCCAGCAAAATATTTTTAAAGGCCAGGAGAGGGAAGGGAGCCCAGGATGTGCGATCAGCTCGCGCACCATTCTCAGAGTGGCTGACGGTGAGGTAGCGGTGGGGGGGGGGGTGTCACAGGGGTTAATATTATCAGTCCTTAGGCTCCAGGAGGCCTGGGGGCTGGGTGCGCATGGTCATCAAGTGGTTAACATCTTCCATTTGGTGGAGGTTTTAGCATCTGTGAAACAACTCAGGAAATGTGCATCAGATACTGTTATCTGGGTACTTCAGAAAGGAGCTATAGCAGGGGACCTGGGGGAGGGCTCTGTCCCCGGAATGCCCCCTAGGGTCCTGCTCAGTTACAGTGGGAGTCCTTGTCTTCACCTGGACTATTGTACTAGCCCTTAACTCACCTCCCTGACTCTTCTTTTGTCCTCTCCAACCAATCTCCACCCTGTGGCCAAACGGATCTTTCTAAAATGCAACTCTCCCCGTCCCCATAGTCTAAAGTCCAAATCCCTTAGCACAATGGACAAAATAGCACCCCTGTTGCTCTGCTGCTGGCTGACCTGGCCCCTGACTCGTGCCAGCCTTCTGTCCCCTTCCCCCGCCAGCCTGGGCATTTAATCAGTGCTGATACTCAGCAGGCAATTTCTCAGAAGCACCGAGGGACCACAGGTCTCCACGCACTTGGAATTTCTAGGCCATCTAATCAGCTCTTACTTGTCAATCTCCTGAATGGCATTAGAATAGGTTAGCCTGGGCCTGAAGACCAGCTCTGTCACTTACTTAGTAGCTTTGTGAGCTTGAACAAGTTTCTTAAATCCCCTGTGCCTCAGTTTTATCATCTGTAAAATGGGACAAACAATAACACTACCTGAATTGTTGTGAGAATTAAATAAGATAATGCATGTAAACAATTTTGGACAGTGTTTACAGCACCGTCAGCTCCCAGTATTATATCTCAGTGTTTATTATTGTTGTTACTGTTTGTCATCCAAACCCAGATGCCACCTGCTCTGGGAAGCCTTAGCATCCCTCCCCTGCCCACCTGCCTTCCACTGCTCTGTTCTTTCTATATCTTATAAACATTCTTCTTCGGTCCATTTGTTTATTACTTGTTTTTTGCTCACTAATCTTTATGTTCTGAATGGGATAGATTTATTTGTCCTCCTAAAAAATAGCAAAACAAAGATGCTTCTGACAAGCTGTCCGAGTCACCTCCTTTATAACACAGCACAAATGACCTCTGGGAGCTCATTTAAAATCCCACCAGAAACTGGGCTGAGATGCTGCACACACATGGCATCGCTGGGGCCAACCTGCCTTTAGGATGCACTCGGCCCCTCTGGACTTCAGGGCAGCGGGGGCCAGAGTTCGTTGGAAGAAAAAAAGTTTCACTTTTGACATTTCATAAAGTAATCGTAAGGCTCAAACACATTGCATTCATTTCTCTTCATCTCCAGGAATGCTTCTGATGTTTTACTAGTGTTTATTGAATGAGCTGGGCTCAAGAGGAGGTGAGCAGAAAGCAGGTTTTTATTTTTCACCACCCCTTCACATCCGATATCCTGTCTCATGTTTCAATCTCTTAGAAGAACTCTCGGGAAAGTGCCATGACTTTTTTTTTTAACTCTTAGATAGCTACAAAAACACAGAAAGAAAGAAAAAGAAAGAGAGAGAGAGAAAGAAGGAAAGAAAGAAGAAAGAAAGAGGGAAAGAAGAGAGGGGAAGGGAGGAAGGAAGGAAAGAAAGAAGGAAGGGCCCCCAAAATTTTTAAAAACCCAAAACTCAAACCCCCAAATTCCAATCCAGCTGACTCTTACCCATCAAAGCTCCTGACCTTTCCCAGTCCCAGGCTCCCTTACACTAGCAGCCTGCAGGGGAGGAGAGGGGTTGAGCCTGGCTTCCTTTTCTAGTATCCAGAGATTTGGTCAAACACCAGCCTAGATGTTGCTGCGAAGGTATTTTTCATGTGAGGTTAACATTTAAATGAATAGACTTTGAGTAAAGCAGATTATCCTCCACACTGCAGGTGGGCCTCATCCAATCAGCTGAAGGCCTTCAGAGAAAGACTGAGATCCCCAGAGGAAGAGGGAATTCTATCTGCAGAGTGTCTTCAGACTTGAGCTGTAACATCAGTTCTTCCCTGGTCTCCAGCCTGCCAGCCTATTTTTCAGATTTCAGAATTGCCAGCCTCTGGGACCACAGAAGCCAATTCCTTAAATCTCCATCTCTCTCTCCCCCCTCTCTCTCTCCACACACCCTACTGATTCTTCTCTGGAGAATCCTAATATCTACATCGAAAGAACATACATTCACACAATGCCTCCCACTCCAGCCCACACCACAGCGTTTATTATGGACGGCTCATCTCCTTTCCATAGTACGGTGACTTCTCTGGCAGTTAAGAACTGGTGCCCGTCGTGCTTGAGGCACTGACATCTGCTCCATCCTCCCTCCCTTCATGTAACTGATCTTCTGACCACACTGCACCCTGAGAGCTTGGCTCTGACGCAGGACACAGGGAGGGGAAGGAGGCAGGAGTGTGTCTTTGGTCTTTTAATTCACGAGGGCAAGAAAATTTTATTTTGGACTTGAATTCTTTTCTTACAAGAAAATTTAATATTTAATTTTTCCTTTGGCCGTCGAAAGTAGGGGATTAATATTCAAATCTGGGACATAACTGTTGGCTTTTTATTATTAGAATAGTTTTATGATGCTATTTGACCTCATGGGCAAAACCTCTTGACAGACAATATTGGTCAACACAGCTGGATGTAATCTGGGGTGAATAACAGACCAGGAAGTAAATTCTCAGTAGGGGATACAAAGTGACCTTGGAGTTTGATGTAAATGATGCACTCTTCTAACCCGGTGCTGAGTCTTCTGGGTCACCAGCAGTCTCGGGATCCCCAGAGTAGCAGTGGTTGGTATTGGGGGGCTGCATCATGAAGGTGGGAGCAGGGCTTTCCTCTCCCCCAAGGCTCAGACCCATGCCTAGTTGATCACAGGCTAAACAGTTACGTTTAATGTATTAAGAGAAGAAGAAAAACCCAGGGAATGTTGCTTCCTTCCACGTGGAGTGACGTCCTCCATCGATTATCTGATTAAGACCTTGGAAAAAGGAACTTGGTCACATCTTGGCCACCCCCTCCCCCTTGCCCTTCTCTTTGGGGAGCAGACGCTCTGCTCTGGCAGGAAAAGACCTCCTCAGCCCACTGCTGCCTGTGATGGGAGTTAATCTGCCAAATTCTGGGGTTCAGCACTGAATAGCCTGTGTTATCAGTAAGACGGATGATCTCCATCTGCTGGCTCCCTGACTTTATTTTAACTAGTCTAGAACCTCAGTAGGGAAGACAAGTATTATGTATCAAGTCTCATAAATACTCCAGTAGTATTTATCTCTCAAGTTTGCAAATCTAAGCAGGTCACGAAAGCTGCTTAGAATTCTACAATGATTCTTTGATGTCTTTGAGATAAAATATAAATTCTGTAGGTTCCTTTTCCTGTATCCCCTCTCACCACTTTCTCAGCCTTCTCGTCTTCCAGTCATACCAAAGGACTGGCAGTTCCCTGGCTGTGCCTTGAAACTTAAACGCCTCTATGATGTCAAGTGGGCCACCTCCCTGCCTTTCTCCCATTTTCCTTAAGCTTGACAAAATTCATCATTGTTTGTTGGGGCCCAGTGTAGGCTGCCCTAAAGTGTGCCTCAATGGCATATTGATTATTTTGAATTAAAGTTTCTTAAGAAATGGGACACTCAGACCCTCCTTTCTGTCTCCGTGAAAGCAGGAAATCAATCTCCCATAAGAAAGGTGCCCTCCCTACATCTAGAGGTGGAAGGACACCCTTATCACATCCTGCCGCACTAGAGAAGACAAGGGGGTGATCACACAGGAGAAAGAGCAGAGTTAAGGGGGAAGATGCTTCATACAGCTTGTGTCTCGGTGACTATGGGATGATTTATTTTGTAACTCTTTTCTTTATAGTCTTTAGTTTCTTGCCATTTCATCTAAGCAGTCTTCTCTCTCACTCTCTTTTCAACAAAAAGCCTCACTCAGGCCATTGCTCCAGGGAAGGGAATTGGTCACAATCCAAAAGCATGTGTCCTGCCCTTAGCAGAAGCCCATCATGGTTTCATAAGTCAGAGTACAGAAAATTCAATCCCCTCCAAACACTGAAATGTTGGTGTTTTATTGCACAGTACTGTTATTAGGACTTTAAAAAAAATCTGAAATAAAAATCATTTAACACCTGGACAGTATTTGCTGCACTAAAATTTGGAATCTAAAGTTAGTGCTCTTGTTAGAAAGGGATCTTCTATATCTCTGCAACCCTCCAGAGGTGGAAGACAATGATAATCAACACAGCAAGGCTTCTATTTTAAGAATAAATACTTTCCCCGTTCAGAGACTATTTTTTTTAATAAGGTTTCCTTTTTTTTAATGTAAATTTATTTTATTTATTTATTTTTGGCTGCGTTGGATCTTCATTGCTGCACACGGGCTTTCTCTAGTTGTGGAGAGCAGGAGCTACTCTTCATTGTGGTGCACGGGCTCTAGGCACACGGGCTTCAGTAGCTGTGGCTCGTGGGCTGTAGGGCGCAGGCTCAGTAGTTGTGGCGCATGGGCTTAGCTGCTCCGCGGCATGTGGGATCTTCCCGGACCAGGGCTCAAACCCGTGCCCCCTATATTGGCAGGCAGATTCTTAACCACTGCACCAACAGGGAAGCCCACTGTTCAGAGACTTTTAAAAACAATTTTAGGGTTCCCCTGGCAGCAGAGTGGTTAAGAATCTGCCTGTCACTGCAGGGGACATGGGTTCGAGCCCTGGTCTGGGAAGATCCCACATGCCGTGGAGCAACTAAGCCCGTGAGCCACAACTACTGAGCCCATGTGCCACAACTACTGAAGGCCGCACGCCTAGAGCCCGAGCTCCGCAACAAGAGAACCCACCATAATGAGAAGCCCGCGCACCACAATGAAGTGTAACCCCCGCTGGCCGCAACTAGAGAAAAGCCTGCTCGCAGCATCAAAGACCCAATGCAGCTAAAAAAAAAAAAAAAAAAACTATTATTTTACCATTTTAACAAACTCATTTTTTAACATGACAGCCTTGAAACAGATTTGGGTAATTCTGAATTGAATCTTCATCTACATTTGAGAAAGTAAAGAAGAGGACAAACCTGAAATGCTTTCCTTGAAACAAGCACTGCTACTTGCTATCCTTAAAAAGGTTGCAGTTCTGCAAAATGAACTACGAGTTGTTTGCAAGATCTCTTCAAAGTTACCAAAAAAGACACATTGAGTATTTGATGGGGAAGACATCATGGGAGAATATTTGAAGTCAAGTTATAACCATTTTCCATTCCAGTAGATGATGGCTTAGCCAGAGGGGAGAAGACATGAATATCAGGCTTTTCTCCAAATATCTGAGTGAGGACACTCAGAAGAGGAGTTAGTTCCATTTACCCTTCCTTCTGAACACCGATTATAGTCTCACCGAAAAGGAAGGCATTGAGATAAAAACTTAGGTATTAAAATCTGCATTTTTCTGCAATCCATTTGAGTTTAACTCTAGTCTTTTTTTTGTCTTTTTATAGAAATATAATCAATATGATGCTACACATGAAGCATTTTGCAGAGTGCCTGGGCCATAGTAAATACGTCGCTAAGTGATAACTGCTTTCACTGTCATTAATTATCTGCCTAGGGAAAAGGAGGAAGTTTCCCCAAGCACTCACAGATCTTTAACTAATGCCCTGTCACCAATGCCACCTAAGACAAAAGAACTGGAGCCCCAGACTATGTCAGATTCCAGGAGATCAGGTCTGCGCAGAACAATGGAGGTACAGCTTATGCAGGGCTCTCTCTACTCCTGTGTCCTTTTCTCAGGGTAAACATCCCTCCCCATCCCCCTCTTCTCCTCCAAAGTCCCCCCAACAGTCAGTTCCCTAAGGCCCTCTGACTGGCCCAGACTTTACTCACAGAAGAAAGAATACCCACTAAGAAGGTAATGACTTCATTCATTAGCCCCCAGTTAGTAAAGGAGAGGGAGGTGATTTGATTTGAGGAAATGAAATTCTGATGGTTCTATTTCAAGCACTCTGGATGTGCCTAAGGCTTTTGAACAATAGGACGTATTCTCCTCTTACTCTGGCACCCTAAGAGAGCTCTTCTACACAAAGAGTCCTGCAAGAACACATGAGCATCTATTCTGTACATATTCATAGGACCTACTATGCACAGTTCTGGGCTAGTCACAAATTATTCTATGTATAAGAAAAGCCTCATCATTCAGTGTAGACAGAGAACACAATAAAGCTGCTAAGTCTCTCTAAAATTCTCTTTAAAAGACCTGGGAGACCATCATCTAAAGAAGCATCTAAGTACACGCAGTACGTAAGACACAGGAAGTGAGCGTATTCCAAACTTGAAAGCAAAATTAATCCATGTTCCATGCCAAAGGGTCTGAACTGAGAATCACCTCCACCAGGCTGCCAGCCTTCATCTGCACTTCACCTTGATGCCTCTACAACACACATGTCTTAGTCTAATTCAGACTGTTCAGTTTTATAAAAGTCACAGGACTCTCTTCTCTGCCAAGAGCTACATGCATCACATGGGGTGTGAGGCTGGTTATAGGTTTTCCCAATGCATTAGTGCCAAAGAACTGTGTCCCTACCCCAATTCTGCTCCCTCCTTAGGATACACATTTGATTCCCCACCTTGACAAAGCAAGGAAGCGCCCAGTCCTTCTCCATTCAGGAATGAGGGGCAGAGTCTAAACCACTTGGGCCTCTGTAAAGGGACTTGATTCATCTCTGCAACGCTTTTCTGGGAGCATTTAAGAACCCAACCTCAGGAGTTAGACCACCTCTGTGTCATCCATTCTAGCCTGATTTTTCTTAATCTTCTCTGGTTCCCTGATCCCCATGTGGCTATGTACACCTAACATCCATCTCAAGTCCCTCTGACTTTAACTCTTTTTTGACCTACTTTTCTGATGCAGTTTTGGCCTTCCCCCATAAATATATATTCTTTTTTTACTTTATTGCCCAATGCACCAAGACTGTAGGTTAATGACATTTCTACAATCAGCCCATCTCAAAGGACGAATTAGTCTGACCCTCCTTCCATCCAGCTGCTCCAACAAGGAATGGATTCAATAAACTATTCCAAACAAAAAGCCGTTCTTATGTTTAATGATGAATTATAGGTAGGATTCCCTTCAAATTCAGTGGAAATGATCACTCTCTTGAGTACTATTTAATATTGTTCTGCAACTTCTGTCTAGTGTAAAAAAGTGATATACATTTGAGAATGTAAGGCATATTATCATTTTCAGTTAGTAGATGTAAATATTTAGAAAATACAAATGGGACTTCCCTGGTGGCACAGTGGTTAGGACTCCACACTCCCAATGCAGGGGGCCCGGGGTTTGATCCCTGGTCAAGGAACTGTATCCCACATGCATGTCGCAACTAAGGGTTCGCATGCCAAAACTAAGGAGCTGGTGAGCCACAACTAAGGAGTCCGCCGGCCCCAACTAAGACCCGGCGCAACCAAATAAATAAATAAATAAAAGAAAATAAAAAGAAAATACAAATAAATTAAGAACTGTTCAAATGAGATCTGATAATCCCACATTTGGAAATCTATCAACAAAGTGGTTGGAAACAGTAGTTATAAAAATGAGTGGTTTCACATCAAAAACATTATGCCGAAGTAAAAGTCAATTGAAAGAGCACATATTGTACAATCCCACTTATATGAAATAGGCAGAACAGGTAAATCCATAGTGACAGGAGTTTAGCAGTTGCCAGAGATTTGAAACAGGAGAGGAAAAGGGAGAGAGGAGAATAGGGAATGACTGCTCATGGGTACAAGCTTTCTTTGGGGGGTGATGAAACTGTTTTAAAATTAGCTTAGGGTGGGAATTCCCTATCAGTCCAGTGGTTAGGACTCGACGCTTTCACTGCCGGGGCCCAGGTTTGATCCCTGGTCAGGGAACTAAGATCCCAGAAGCCATGAGGCCAAAAAAAAAAAAAAAAAAAATCAATTAGGGTGATGGCTGCACAACTCTGTAAATATACTATAAGCCATTGAACTGTACACTTTAAATGAGTGAATTTTATGCTGCGTAAATTATATCTCAATAAAGCTGCTAAAAATCAACAGTTTCCATGTTTATCAAAATACTCAAAATATGACAAAAATTATCTCATCTTCTAAAAACATAAACTATTTAGGAATAATTTAGTTGTATGAAAAAGATATACAACCCACATAAATAAAATTATAAAACTGCATTGAGATACATGAAATAAGACATAAGTGAATCAAGAAATACTCTTGGATAGGAAGACTGACTATTCTAAATGATACAAATTTCTTCCAAAATTCGTGAATAAATTTCCAAACAGTTCCATTTTAATAAAAATGCCAAGGGAGGCCGTTTTGGAATGGAAGTAAACACAATTATTTTTAAATTTATCTGGAAAAATAAGAGAACAAAGACATTTTCGAGAAAGAGAACTAATGAAAAAAGACCCAAACTCACCAGATATTAACATATTATAATGCTAAAAACATTAAATACCAAAACAGCAATGGAGAGCTATAACACTGCATAGATAATCTTATATAGCCACAAAATAGCAGAGATAACCTTGAGATAAACCTTATTGTTGGCATATGATGAGTGTTAATTAAAGAAGGAGGCCATCAGACTGAGGTGGCTCTAATACCTTAGCAGCCTACTTAAGCAAACCCAAACCTGAGCCTGTAAATGCCTCAAGGTTAAGAAATCAATACCTAAGGACAACCAGTCACAAACAGACAATGAGGCTTTTCCATAGAAGGCAATCCCTTAAGCTACAGCCAATAACCCCCTTGCTTTGCTTCTTCTACCTTTTCTCTTTAAAAGTTTATCCCCTGACTCCTGTGTTGGAGTGCTCCTAACCACTTCTGATTTAGTGCTGCCTGACTCGAATCAATTTTCGCTCAAATAAACTTAAAAAAAAATTTGTTCTTTTTACTCATCCCTCCCCCCTTTTATTGAAATATAATTGACATACAATATTATATTAGTTTCAGGTGTACAACATAGTGGTTCAATATTTATGTACATTACCAAATGATCGTCACAGTAAGTCTAAGTTACCATCTGTCACCATACAAAATTATTACAATTTTATTGACTATATTCCTTATTTCGTACATTACCTCCCCATGACTTATTTTTGCTCAAATAAACTCTTAAAAATTTAACACGCCTCAGTTTATCATTTAACATGAGGGAAACATCATAAATCATTGAAAAAGGAAAAGATATTCAACAAATGACGTTGGGAAAATTGCTTATTAATTTGAAAGCTAGTGACAGTCTCCCAAACTTTTATCCCTCCAGTTTCTCTAAGGGATTTTCTTTTTTTTTTTTTTTTTTGGCTGTATTGGGTCTTCATTGCAGTGTGCGGGCTTCTCATTGTGGTGGCTTCTCTTGTTGTGGCGCTCAGGCTTCAGTAGTTGTGGACGCAGGCTCTAGAGCGCAGGCTCAGTAGTTGTGGTGTACGAGCTTAGTTGCTCCTTGGCATGTGGGATCTTCCCGGACCAGGGCTCGAACCCGTGTCCCCTGCACTGGCAGGCGGATTCTTAACCACTGCGCCACCAGGGAAGTCCTCTCTAAGGGTTTTTATATGCTCCTAAATCCCTCTGTGTCTGAGGGACCTAGAGTAGTGTGTTTTCTTATCTGAATCAGAGCTGATACATTTCCAAGACCAAAAGAAGCTAAATAAAGTGTAATTTTTATCAAAACCTTTTCTTTTATCTGAAAATAAGGTAGTATAATATCACACAAGAAATTGTTTTAACAGTTAAATAGATTTAAAACCTTGCTCCATAGCTGAAAAAGCACTTGTATCTGTATCCTGAACTGGTCTCCAGAGGGCAGCAGAGAGTCATTTACACTTAACCAAAAGTGTGTACTTGGGCTGTTTTTTCAACTCTTCTGTTCTTTCTTATGACTAAGCTTAACAAACTGGGTGGCCAGGATTTGGAAGGCTGTCTGAGGCCATGGATCAAAGTGATGCCAACAAGCCAAAGCAAAGATTCAAAGAATCACTTTTATATCTTTAAAATAATTCTTTAATTAGATAAACCAATGAACCACAATTAATACACTGTTGGCTAAGCATATTTAACCAGCACATGTTTATGAAACACTGAGGCATATAAAGCATTTAATCCTTTCAGGGCTTTCTATTCCTAGACATACAAAAAGTATATAGAAAGAGTGATAGTCACTTATTCTGTCATATTTTTTGAGCATTTGATACACACTAAAAGTTTATCAGTGACCCAGAAATTGTTGAAGACACAAAGGGTTATAAAAGCATGTTTCACAAAAAAAAAAATCATGTTATTCTGACTTACTTTGTAAACAACAAAAATTCTGGATCGATAGGTGAAATGCTTCTATAAGCTGACGAAGTAAGGAATAGTTCAGCCAAAATTAAGTGAATGCAGACATCCAGAGACTTATGCAGGACACTGAAGCTGGCCTGTACTCCAGGGCATTGCAAAACCAGGTAAATTTGAACTTTGGTTTTCACCTCTTAACAGGGCACAGAGAAAAGGCATCACATAGGTCTTCCTCAAAGTGGTGATTCTAAATAATAGGAGACCACCCCATTAAGGTTGAGACACCAAAGGGCCATCTCTTCAGCGTGAGAAGGAACTAGAAGTAACCACCTTGAACCCTGTACCTCCTCCCATCCCAGTAAAAGTGAAATTGCCTCCTGTCTGGAAACTTGGCTCAAAGTACAGAGGTGGAGAACAGTCTCTTCTGAGTTTTATAAGCATGAGATGGCCCACATTCATACATCTGGGTGGTCTAAAATGCCTCAAGCTGAGAATTAGGTTAAAGCGGTCACAGACCCAGGAGTCTCGCAGAAGCAAACAGAAATCTTCTCTACAGAGACTCACCTCTATTCCAGGCCTCAAAGAATTTCTGCAGAAATATGAGTTCACAGTCAAAAATCATGAAACCCGAAAGTAAAGGACATATCATGAGCGACAGCCAGTACTTATTAGACCCTCAAAGATGAAAGACATGGAAATTATGAAACATGGAAGATCAATCAAGTACACTGAAATATATTTATAGAAATAACAGGACAAGTTATGGGCAAAGAGCCAGAACCATTAAAAAATAACCAAACAAACCAAACATAGAACTCCTAGTCATAAAAAACATTGTAAGTGATATTTTAAAACTCAATGAAAATGGATAAAATAGTAATAAAAATATGCAGTGGGGTTTAAAAATATAGGATTAAAAGATACGAGAGTAATGAGATATATATTAAGCCTTTATTCCAACACATTTTTGAGTTTAAAGGAAATAAAGGCCCTAGACAAATATTTCACTATATCTGACTCGAAAGGAATACAAAACCCAAATAGTCTCATAATCAGTAAGGAAATTGGGAGTTCAAAATATGTCAATCAATCAGTCCACTCCTCTAGGCCCAGGTGGCTTCTCTGGCAGTTCTAAATATTTAAGGAAGAAAAAGTTCTAATTTTACACAAATGCTCCTAGGAAACAAAATGCGGGTAACATTTCCCAGCTCATTTTGTGAAGCTACCATAATCCTGATTCCCAAACCTAAAAAGAATAGTATAAAAAAGGAATCTCAGGGCTTCCGTGGTGGCGCAGTGGTTGGGAGTCCGCCTGCCGATGCAGGGGACACGGGTTCGTGCCCCGGTCCTGGAAGATCCCACATGCCGCTGAGCGGCTGGGCCCGTGAGCCATGGCCACTGAGCCTGCGCGTCCGGAGCCTGTGCTCCGCAACAGGAGAGGCCACAACAGTGAGAGGCCCGCGTACAGAAAAAAAAAAAAAGAAGTATAGCTCACCACACTGATGTTCACAGGTTTAAAATATCCTAAGCAAAAGATTAACACACTAAGTTCAGGAACAAATTTTAAAAAGAAAAAACACATCATGACCAAGTTGGGCTTATACAAAGAAAGTAAGGTTGATTTCACATTTTTAAAAATCAGCTAATTAATTTCACCACACTAATAGATTAAGGGGAAAAAAATCATATGGCCTCTCAATAGATGCAAAACCCCCCACATTTTACAAAATTAAAATTCATTCATGACTTTTTCAAAAGTCTCTTTGCAAAAGAAATAGCCTGATAGTATCTACAGCAAGTATTATGTGTAATGTTGAAATACTGTATTCAGTATTGATATAAAATAAGGATGCTTGCTGTCATCACTTTTACTTAACAATATGCTAGATGCCCCAACAGTGCAGCTGGCAGAAATGAATGAATGAATGAAGAAATGGTGTAAAATTGTAGGACAGCAAAATTTGCCATCCCCAAATGTGTCTCTCTGGCATGAGGATTAATTGGGCTGATTATTTTTAAGAAACAGAAAACTCAGAAAGTTTTTCTTGTTACCTCCGCATTAGCTGCTTAAAGAATTTAGATAAAGGGCCTGTCTCCAGAATGGAGCTATCACCGGAGATATCTCTAAAGAATATGGACTAGGTGTGCTGGGAGAAACGTGGCAGGGCCTATAGATCAGGGTCCACACTGTATCCCATTGTCTCTGCAGGACCCAGCAAACATTTGTTTATCAAACATTTGCTTTTCCATCTCTATTTCCTTCCTCCCCCTTGAGGTCCCAAACCATACCAACATCCTCTTTTTGTCTCCAGGGAAGCCCTATAGCAGCATTTTTAAAACAAAGCACAGAACGTGGAAACCATGAGGAAAATATAGGAGTTTGACTACATTAGTGTAAAAAAAAAACCTTTGGTTTATTAAAGAACACTGTAAGAAGAGTAAACAGGGGACTTCCCTGGCGGCACAGTGGTTAAGAATCCGCCTGCCAACGCAGGGGACGTGGTTTCGAGCCCTGGGCCGGGAAGATCCCACATGCTGCGGAGCAACTAAGCCCGTGCACCACAACTACTGAGCCCACACGCAGCAACTACTGAATCCTGCGTGCTCTAGGGCCCATGCTCCGCAACAAGAGAAGCCACAACTACAGAAAGCCTGTGCGCAGCAACGAAGACCCAATGCAGCCAAAAAATTAAAAAAAATTTTTTAAAGAGTGAACAAAAAACCAAGAGAAGACATGTGCAACACATAAAACAAACAAAAGATGAGTATCCAAAATATGTTTTTTAAAATACTCTTATTAACCAAAAAGAAAACAAATAACACAATCAACAATGAATTTGAACAGGCACATCACCGAACACGAAAACTGAATGGCCGATACACATATTTTTAAAAGGGTTAACCGTATTAATAATCAAGGGAAACACAAATCAGACAAAATGAAATAGTTTCATGTCCATGAGATCAACAAACATTTAAACATCTGACAATATCAAGTCTCGACGAAGAAGAGTAACAAATATTTTCATATTATGATCAGTTTGGAAGGCCCTTGGCCTTAGATAATAAATATGAAAATCCACATACTCTCCATTCCACTCTTACAAACATACTTTAAAAGCACTCTCGCACATGTGTACCTGAGACAGTACAAGAATGTTCAGGACAGAACTGTAAGAGCAAACGGCAATTTCATATGCCTCAACATAATAAAAATTGATAAGGATTACAGATATCTTAAGGGCACTTTACTATATCTGAAATCTGTGGTCAGTGGACAGAAAACTGTAAGCCTAAACACTAACACAGGATAATAAAGGGCCAGAAAAAGACACCAACACCAAGGAGTGTCATCAATTTGTATAAGAGCTTATTTGTTTCACAAACATTTAGACTGCACTTATCATGTGCCCAACACTGTTGTAAGTGCTTCACAAGGATCAGTTCATTTCATCCTCAGAACAGGTCTATGAGCTAGGTACTAATAGGATCCTCATCGGACAGATGAAGAAACTGAGGCAGAGAGGGTGAGTATTTTGCCCAAGGTCACATGCAATTAAGTGGCAGAGCCAGGATTCGAACGCAAGTAGTTTGAATCCCAAGTCCTTGTATTAAAACATACACTATGCTAACTCCTAACCATGATGCTATATTGTGCTGGCAGAACCACTAGGGAAGTAATTTATCCAACAAATGCAATTAAATCGCTTATTGATGTGAGTGTAAGGATACCGTTCCAGCTATCTAGTTACTGCTGCATAACACAGCTCCCCAAACTTAGTGACATAAAACAACTATTTATCATGCTCACTCACTAAGGAATTAGGACAGGAATAGCAAGATGGCACGGTCTTGCTCCTTGCCAGGACCCCAGATGGCAAGACTAAATGCCTGGGGGCTGGATGACTTGAAGACTGGGCTCAGTTGGGCCAATGGCCCCAGTACCCACATGCAGACTCTCCAAATGGCTTGGGCTCCTAACAGCATGGCAGCTGGATTCGGAAGGCGAGAACCCAGAGAGCAAACATCCCGAAAGCATAGGATGTAGTTGCAAGGCTTCTTTTGTCCCTGCCTTCGAAGTCGTGCAGCGTCACGTTCTGTCTTTATGACCAAGTCACGGAGGACCCTCAGATCCAGGGATGGGGAATTAGGCTCCACCTCTGGGTGTGGGGGAAGCAAGGTAACCTTGCGGAAGAGCACGTGAGTGGGAGACAGTTGTCAGGGTCACCTTTGGAAACACAACTTGGCCCAGGGTCACAGAGGCTGTTGACAGGGCAATAGGTTCTGGGATATTTTTAGCCACAGGTAACTGAACAGGCAATTAACAGTGGCTTAAATTCTATGGGGGTCTTTGTCTCATGACATAAAAGGGCCAGAGGCAGGGCAAGTCCAGAGTTAGTTGCTCGGTGATGTCATCAAGGACCCCAGTGCTTTCTGTTTTTCTAGTCTGCTACCCTTAGCACATCCTAAGTATCCCACTCCTTGCTTTTAGGTTGGTTGCAGCAATTCCAAGCATCAGAAGGAGACATAATAATGTCAAACAAAGAAAAAGAGGGGCATATTTTCCCTTGAGTCTCTTCTAATTAAAAAAAAAAAAAAAAAAAAAAGGAATAGGGACTTCCCCGGCGATCCAGTGGTTAAGACTCCCGAGCTTCCACTGCAGGGGGCAGGGGTTCGATCCCTGGTGGGGGAAGTAAGATCCCACATGCTGCAAGGCACAGCCAAAAAAAAAAAAAAAAGAAGAACCTCCTTTCTAAACCTCACAGTTAACTTACCTTCAGGTCACATTGGACCTGAACTTGCCCTTGTTCATGCCATAGCTGGGAAAGAAGCTGAGAAAGGATCTAGCATTTTGGCTTCATAGTAAGAAGTGCTTCTGCTAATAAAAAAAAAGGAAGGGGAAGAATGACAGTGGAGCCACCAGTATCTGCCACAAGTTCAGGCAACCTCCCTTCATTTAGCAATTATTAGCTGATTGCTAATTGTGTACCAGGCACAGTGCTAAGGGGCAGGGCATGGCGGTGAGCAAGACAAGCAACCCTACCCTTATAAGGCTTACAGTCCAGCACAAAACAGAGACATGTAACAAGCAATCACATAATTAAAACAGAGGTGTTCAGTACCATGAAAAAGAGGTATGCAATCAAAGCATGATTTGCTGTAAATAAAGCAATATTTCTTTATGGAAATATACTGAATGAAAGACAAGATTATAGTTATAAATACTAAAAGAATCACAAGGTCCTCGCTAAGATGAAAAAATAATGATTGGAAATGATGAAGAGAAGGAAGCATGGTGTCTGGCAGATAGATCGCATCCCCATCATTAGAAAAGTTACTCCATTGAGGATCTGAGACTGTTCCCTGGGATTTACTACAGACCTGATGAAGCCTCTCTTGAGACTCCCTGACCTCCTTCTATCGAACTGCATGCTCACCAAACAAACTCTGGAATACTGCATCACTTGCCCAGGTGGACTAGATACCAGACTGGAATTTTTCAGTTTCTGAGAAGTTCTATCTGTCACCATAAAGCGTTATTTTGGTCAGTTTAAAGTAAGCATGAACAGTCTTAGACCTTCAAAGCTAAAATCGCTGACTGGGAACCCACGGTGAGCCCCACCCTGGGCACTCACAAGATACCAAGCCAGTTTCACCCACGATGGCACTCAAAACTCACCTGGTACCTTCCTTTGATGGTAGCTATGGCATCGGCCAGCTGCTGATTGTAGCATTTTCTTAAGGTATCCTCATTCTGCAAATGAAAAATAAATACACCGAGCACCACAGTGTATTTCCAAATGCAACTCTCACACCTACAAGGGAAGGGCTCAGTACAAAACCATCATTCAAATCATATGCTCTCTCAAAAACTTCACTTTGTAATCATTTCCCCTATGCTTACAGCTAATACAACACATTCCATTTTCACTTACACTGAACCAAAAGCAACAGAGAGCTCATATGGATAAAATAAATACAGATAACATGAACATTTTCTCTCATCTTCCATATCATAGTCTTTTTAATGTCTTAGAACTGCTTATAAAATAGTGAAATCGGGGGATGGGATAAGTTGGGAGATTGGGATTGACATATATACACTACTATGTATAAAATAGATAACTAATGAGAACCTAATGTATAGCACAGGGAACTCTACTCAGTGCTCTGTGGTGACCTAAATGGGAAGGAAATCTTTAAAAGAGTGGATATATGTATACGTATAACTGATTCACTTTGCTGCACAGCAGAAACTAATACAACATTATAAAGCAACTATACTCCAATAAAAATTAATTAAAAAATAAAATAAAATAGTGAAATCTATTTGGAGTTCACATCCTCTTCTGGTCCTGGTATTTTTGGATGAATTATGCTCATGCAAAGACATCTAGGGCCACTAATCCACAAACTAGAGTCATTTTCTGATTAATCAAATTATTTGATCCTATCTGTTATGGATAACAATGCAAGACAGTACGTTAAAAAATACTCTGGTATGGAATCTAAAAAAAAGAAAAAGAGTTCTGAAGAACCTAGGGGCAGGACAGGAATAAAGACGCGGATGTAGAGAATGGACTTGAGGACACGGGGAGGGGGAAGGGTAAACTGGGACGAAGGGAGAGAGTGGCATGGACGTATAGACACTACCAAACGTAAAATAGATAGCTAGTGGGAAGCAGCCACATAGCACAGGGAGATCAGCTCGGTGCTTTGTGACCACCTAGAGGGGTGGGATAGGGAGGGTGGGAGGGTGATGCAACAGGGAGGGGATATGAGGATATATGTATACATATAGCTGATTCACTGTTATACAGCAGCAACTAACACAATACTGTAAAGCAATTATACTCCAATAAAGATGTTAAAAAAAATACTCTTGATTCTGGTATCAGTTTTGATTCTAGCATGGAGTGTAAACCACCAATGGGCTTTAGAGTCAGGATTGGATTTCAATGTCACTGTGACACTTACTATCTGTCTGACTTTAAGCAAGTGACTTAACCTTGGTGGCTCAGTTTCCTTATCTGCAGAGCAGGGATAAGAGGATTTCTACTTAGGGACTGTTGAGGGACTTAAAGAGGAAATGCATTAAAAGGTACTTTGAATGGTGGGGTCAACAACACGTGGGTGTTTTGTTTTATAGCAGAAAAATAACACTGATGCCTGTTCTTAATGACAGATAAATATGATAACCTGATCAAAGATTTTAGGAAATTCCTCAGAGCAGCAGAGTTTTCATGTCTTTGGCTCCTACGGAGCCATTAAAACACAAGTCATATAAAACTGTAGTTAAGGGCTGAAATTCAAGCATTAAACTGTCTGGCCTGGGACCTAAACCCTGATGGTTTTTTAACTGGTGACCTTGAGCAAGTGAATTAACCTTTCTGTGCCTCGGTTTCCTCATCTGTAAAAGGGGTATAATAATTGTACCTACTTTGTCAGGTTAGTCATGAGCCTTAAATGAGTTCATACACAGGGTACTCACAAAAGTTTCTGCACATAGTAAAGCTATAGGTACCATACAGCTTTATGTAGTCATCACATGAGACATAACACATACAAATTAAATTGCCCTCATAAGTTCCTAAGCTAAAAACTGTAGTACCTACACATCTAAACACAAAATTAATCCACATACGAAACAGAGGAAATGAGAGAACTTCTACCTGTTGGTAACGTTTTTCGATTGTCAAGATCCTGTCATGTAGAGAAGTGAAGAGTCTGCAAGATTCCTCTTTAAGACGGTCCTCAAACTTCAGTTGAATCAATTGTTTGAGGAACCCAAAATCCACCTGAAGAGATTTAACAATCTAAAAATGGAAAAACATACGTTATTGTAGAGAGTAAGGGCCCTCTGTGTAAAGATTCCAGCACCTGGTCTGGTCTGGGCAGATCACTTGGGCACCTGGGTCAGGGGCTTGTCCTGAATTGAAGATTACCTCTCCAAAGTCATGTACACTGGGGATTCCAGTTAATCTGCTAAACTAATACATGCTGATGGACGAAGGGAGAGGAGGTTCCCAGCAGTTTCCTACCATACAGAGTAAGTTATCCTTTGCCATGAATCAAAAAACGATTGAAAAAATGATTTTCAATATGTGATTTTCAGATCAGGAAAAATGGGTAAGAATCAACATTTGTTGTGAATTTACTAGCCAAGTACTTAAATATATAACCAATGTGTTGACTAACAACTGATTGGTATCATCCAAATGCAAGGTATTTTTGTCTCCCGCTTTCTATTTAAAATGTATTCACTAGGACTTCCCTGGTGGTCCAATGGTTAAGAATCCGCCTTACAATGCAGGGGACGTGAGTTCGATCCCTGGTCGGGGAACTAAGATCCCACATGCCACGGGGCAGCTAGGCCCGTGCGCCACAACTACAGAACCCATGCACTCTGGAGCCCGAGCCACAACTAGAGAGAAGCCCATGCACCGCAACTAAGACCCAATGCAGCCCAAAATAAATAAATATTTAATTCAAAAAATAAAATAAATAAAATGTATTCACTAGGTAATCTTCCCTCGCCCTGAATGGAAACTGTAAGCAATTCCTACCCATTCTTGGGAACAGAAAGTCCCATCATCACTCAAAACACAGCCCGAAAGTAGCATTTAGAATGTGACACTTCCAACTTCATTCATAGGTAAGGCTGCTCCCTGCACTCCAGGCCAAGGGCAGTAACTGGCAGCTGCAGGTCTTTAAGGAAGAGAGTGGGATTCACTCTTGAGCTCTCTCCCCTCTTACCTCCTCCCCCCACACCCCAGTTGCTTCTCCACCACAGACAAGGCAGAAGGGGTAAAGGGACACGGCTGTTCCTACCTGGCGGGGGGCTTCACCCTGGTCTGGTAGGACAGGAGAACGGCCCTTATTCCCTCGGGCACCAACACAGCTTCTCTAGAGGTTCCCGCTGCAGGTACCCTCTCTCCTGTGGATGCACAGGGACAAGCAGCTGCTTCTCTACTCCCGGTGATCACTGCTACTCCGCCCTCAGGCCCTATGAATCTAGAGTTTTACCCTTTCTTCTCCCTTGTGTTGGGGGCCCTCTGTCCTTCTCAATCTGTCAACTGGAGAGGACCCAGAATGACCCCAAGCTGGCGCTCTCTCTCTTTTTCTCAGAGGCCACATGTGGTCCACAAGAAACAATCACACAACCCTCACCCCAGCAACTCTGGCAGTGCAGACTGATCCCAGCTCAGCCGCTTCCCCTTCTTGCCCCAGCCCACGTTAGCTTCCTTGCACATGAATCGGCACCGGTCCTCTGAGTCTTCCAATAGCAGCAAACATATTTCAAGTTCCACAGAAGCCTGCCTTACTGGCTTTGGGCTGAGGAAGAGCCCTTCTGCTACCCCTCCCCCAGAAAGAGCATGGCAATAGTGTTTCCTAAAGAAACTGCTTCAGCAATTTTTCCCCCTGATCCCCGTTTTTATTATCCTTGGTCTGATTAAAGAGCTAAGAGTCATTGATCTGATGTGTAACGTTCTCTTCGTAAATTCTGCAAATGGGATCTCACACTCACTTCGGAATTTGATACCTGGCTACTAGCATGCTGGGAAGAAGCTCGATTTTAGCATCCTGATACTATGTGGAAGGTTTTATTTTGCAGTTGAGGATTTCAAGACTTTGAGAGGTTAAGTGACTAACTAGGCCATCATTACATGGCCAGTAAGCGGAAGGTCCAGATTTGAACAGAGTTGTGACTGACTCATACTCCTTCTTTATACCATGTTGTCAACTTATGAAGGTTACTATTTTGAGAAATAAAAAAAAAAAATTCTACTGCAAGTGAAAGCTTAACAAATTCCTTAAATTCCAGGGACAAGATGAAATGACTTTGCCTTTAGAAGATCCAGCCCTATATGGACGGCTTGTTCTGAAGAAGGGAGGGACAGGAATCCTGGTATGGTCAAATAAACTCCTACTGGCCTAAGACTCCCATGGATCACAATTTACAAGAGATGTACCTAAGATACAATGACACAGAACTGAGGTCAGTGTAGAAATAAGAAAGTTTTACCAGGCAAACAATGTCCCAAAGAATGTTACTATAGTTATATTAATATTGAACAAAACGGACAATATGTGTATGTGCATATAAGTATATATGCACACATGTACATATGTGTGTGTGTGTATATATATATATATATGTATATACACACACTCAACAAATACAGGTTATTTTTAATTTCCCATTTCCATGGCACAATAATGAAGACTGAACTCACACAAAGCCTCAGGACAAGTCGCAACAAAGACCAAATAATTCATCTCACAAAGACTGTCCGCTGACAACGAAGCACTGAAGTTAAAACTCAGCAACATAACGGTAACTAAAGAGCATGCCTGGAGATCTAACCAACTTCTTATGAAACAATGGGCCAACTAAATAAATGGGAAATTGGAGCACTTCAACCTAAATACTAATAAAAATACCACATCTCAAAATTTGTGGGATGACGTTAAAGAAGTAATTAGTAGGACTATATTGTCTTAAATATTGTCATTTATACTGTCTTTAAATGCTTATGAAAGGAAAGAAGGGAGCCTCAGAATGAATGACCTGTAGGCATGGATAGCTAAGAGCCCCGTGTCCATCACACAGGTCCTTCCTGACTGAGACAAGCACGACTTTGTCGGCGCAGTAATGTGCCTCGCCAACACACTCACTCCTTCAGAACCCTTTGCAGTTAAAGGGGTCATGTGATGTAGTTACGGCCAACGATAAATACGCTGGGGTTTTCGATGGAAAGTTTTTGCTTTTTCAGTAGAGCTACCACCACTCCATTCCACTTCTCCCCTATTCTCCTTCCTCTGTGAAATGCAGATGGAGGCTGGAAATGGAGCAGCCATCTTGTTACTGTGAAGTCAGAAATATGATAGCAAAATCCATGCACTAATGATGGACCTGTGAAAAGATAAAATGAACCTGGTACACAGATGACATCAGGGAGCTACTGCCCTAACTTGTAACTCCAGATATTCTAACCCAAGACTTCCTGTTAAGTCAATATAGTTGCACTGTCTGTACACAGAGCTATATGACATCCCAACTAATACCCAGATCCAGTTCACGGAATTAGAAAAAGAAAAACAGAGTAAACCCAAAGATAGTAGGAGGAATTAAATAAGAAAGATAAGAGGGACTTCCCTGGTGGCGCAGTGGATAATACTCCGAGCTCCCAATGCAGGGGGCCTGGGTTTGATCCCTGGTCAGGGAACCAGGTCCCACATGCATGCCACAACTAAGAGTTCGATGCCACAACTAAGAAGCCCACATGCTGCAACTAAGACCCAATGCAACCAAATAAAATAAACAAATATTTTAAAAACACATAAATAAGTAAATAATAAGGATAAGAAAAGAAATTTATGAACTAGAAAATAAAGATATGATAGAAAGGATTAATAAATCCAGAAGTTGGGTCTCTGAAAAAAATTAATGAAATAGATAACACTGCCAGGATTCATCAAGAAAAAAGAGAGGAGGTATGAAGACCATATTAAGAATTTTTAAAGAAATATAACTACGGATACAATAAAGACCTAAAAACGATATGCAAAGACAATAATCAACACCATAACCAACAATTTGAATATTCTGTAGAAAAATATAACATCAAACCGACCCAAGAAGATTTAAGAAAACCTTAATATAATCATAACAAAACAACAATAGCAGTAAAAATAAGCAGACAGTTTTACATGCAAGTTCACACTGAAGAAATAGATACTTCCAATCTCAAGCCAGTAATTCCAGAGAATAGACTAGGGAACACTTCCCAACTCACTTTATGACAATACTATAACCTTGCTACCAAGACTGAACAACAACAGCATAAGGAGAAAAGAAAATTATAGGACAACCTCACTTACGAATACAGATGGAAAACAATCCTTAGTAAAACAGCAGCAAATAATGCAATGCAAAAGGAAATATTATAGTCCAGTTGGGTTCGTTCCAGGTTTACCATCAAAAAATCAAATTTCTTCACATCATCAGATAAAGGAGAAAAACCGTATGACTGTACGACCATCTCAACAGATCCATGAAAAGCATTCAAATCCAGCCATCCATGATTTTTTTTTAAAAAATGCCTCTCACTAATTTGAAATAAAGAAACATCCTTAATCTGATTTAAGCACATTGCATCAGATTTTGGTTCAGCTATATTAAAAAATCCAAATAACAGAAGCATAAAAGAGAGGTAAGTTTACTTCTCTTTCACTAGGTGGTGAAAATGACCCAAGATCCTTCTATCTCCTTAGTCTTCTGTATACCTCAAAATCATGGTGTAACTGGTAGCATCCATGGTCTAGGCACTGAAGTAAAAAGAGGAAGGCAAGAAAGAGAGGAAGGAAAGAGGGACGGGATGAGGAAGAAGTAAAGTGGCAGACAGTGCATCGGAACTGTGCCTTAAAGGTTGCCCAAAGCGGCCACCCAATATTTCCACCTAAATTCTACTGACCAGAACTTACTCATGTGGATGCTAGTTGCAAAGGAATAAAGTTATAACACTTTTCTGAAGGCATAAAAGAAGACAATAAATTGGGACATATGTGGGAAAAGAGACATCCTCAAAAGTGGGAGTGTAAATTGGTATAATTTCTATGCAGGGCAACTTGGCAACATCATTCACAATGATTAATGCATGCATCCTCTGACTCAGACATTTCACTTTTAAGAATTTACATCCCAGTTTTACTGGCATGTGAGTATGAACAGAATTATTCATTGCAGTGAAAGATCTGAAACGACTAAAATATGATGTCCATCAGTAGGAGGATAGCTAAATAAATGACGCCAGTTTGTGATACAATGTACTTGTAAAATAGATGAGGAAGCTCTTTATGTACCAACGTACATAAATGATTTCCAAGTTATGTTGTTAAGTGAAAAAACAGAAGCAAAGCAACCTAAAGTATTTGTAGTAGTATGCCACCCTATGTCACAGTTTTATTGATTAGGACTTTTTTTTTTTTTTTTTAAACAGTGGTTAGTAACTTTGTTTTTTTTGGTTTTTTTAAGCTATACTTTTTGTTGTTGTTGTTTTTTAAAATTTATTTATTTTATTATTTTTTATTTTGGGCTGTGTTGGGTCTTCGTTTCTGTGCGAGGGCTTTCTCTAGTTGTGGCAAGCGGGGGCCACTCTTCATCGCGGTGCGCAGGCCTCTCACTATCGCGGCCTCTCTTTTTGCGGAGCACAGGCTCCAGACGCGCAGGCTCAGTAGTTGTGGCTCACGGGCCTAGTTGCTCTGCGGCATGTGGGATCTTCCCAGACCAGGGCTCGAACCCGTGTCCCCTGCATTAGCAGGCAGATTCTCAACCACTGCGCCACCAGGGAAGCCCAGGACTTTTCATAATAACTCTTGATATCTAATGTGTATGAAATGTTCTGTTTCTTTACAATCAAAAAAGCCCCAAAGCTTTGCTGTACAGAGAAATAAACACAACATTGTAAATCAATTATACTTCAATAAAATTTAAAAAAATATTTTTTTAAAGCCCCAAAGGAAATATGATAGAATATGGAGATCTGAAAAAGCTGTATGGTAGTATAGGGGAGCCACCTCAAAGTGTGTCTCTTTGGCATGAGGATTTATTTAGGCTGATTATTGTTAAGGCCCCAAAGACTCAGGAAGAACCTTTGACATTCCCCATAACTTCCTAGAAGAATGTAGATAGAGGACCTGTTCCAGGAAGGGAGCCTAGCACCATAGATAACTATAGTATACTATGCACTAGCTGTGTAGACCGGGAGGAACCTGGCAAAGTCAGTTAAAATTCGTCTCTGTGTCCCACTGTCTCTGCATGGCCCAGCAAACATTTGTTTACCAAATATTTGCTTTTCCATCTTCATGTGAATTGTCTTCCTCTCCTACGAAGTCCCAAACCACTATCCTCAACATCCTCTTTTGTCTTTAGCTGAAGGTGAGAGCTTTGGCTATTTTGGCAAGTCACTCAGTTTTCCTGGGTCTCTCCCACATATAAGTTATTAAATTTTTGTTGGATTTTTTCCTGTTCATCTGTCTCATGTCAATTTAATTCTTAGACCAGCCAGAAGAACCTAGAGGGACAGAGGAAAATTTCTTCCTCCCTGACCATGGGTGACACAGTTATTCACTACTGTATATTATTCTTGACATTTTTCTATATGCCAAAAATATTTTGTAATTTTTTAAAATATCCTAAATAGTAAATGTTCACAGATGTCAAAAGAATTCTAGAGAGTAAGGAAACATTTCACTAAACAAGTTAACATATATAAGCATGACATAAATATGACACAAGTAGTAGTTTATACTAATAATTTTAAAAAACACAACTGTCATCCAACTCAGTGTGTAAAAGATACTAATATTTTTAAAATGTTAATTTAATCATTTCAATTCTGTCAAGGAAAGACATAAAGGCAAATAGTACCCACAAATTATCTCAGAAGTTTCAAAACAAATCCAGATTTACCTCCACTAGCTTTTGTGTAGATGAACTCAACTCTTTTAATGGCAAAATCTCACTGGAATCTGTTTGAGTAGCATGGTCTGAGCTGAAAAAGCCAACCTTCAAATCATCTGAAATGTTAAATCTGAAAAAGAAAAAAAAGGGAGGACGGAGAGATTAACTGTGGTTTATATAATAGATATTTCCTTAAAAATATATTTAGTGAGCATATTTCATGCAAATCATATTTTACAGATTCAAAGGATTGGTGAAGTGAGGAAACCACTGAATTATCTTCTCATGACTAGGGGTTTTCCCCAGGACTCTGCTGGATTATCAGATTCCCTGGACACTAGCACATTGCTCCACTGATACTCATCTTATTTCCATTTTCTGAGACATGACCAATTTATGAGCCTACTTTTAATATCTTATTTACGTTTTATGTGTGCTTCTGCTTGAAGCCATTATAAATTATGCACGGGCATAGCAAGCAAAATTACTTTGATAGAGGTTCTCAAAGTGTGGTGTGAGGAACCCCTGGAGGTTCCAGGACACTCTTTCAGGGAATCCACAGGTCAAAATTATTTTCATAACAATATTAAGGTTCTATTTGCCTTTTCCATTATCATTCTCTCACAAGTGTTCAGTGGAGTTTTCCAGAGGCTACAGGTTATGTGACTGGATGACAGATTGAATGCAGAAGCTGACAGGAGAATTCAGCTATGTTCCATTAAGCCAGGCATTGAGAAGACTTGCAAAAATGTAAAACAATGACACTATTCTCATTAAAGTTTTTGCTTTGAAAAATAGAGTTCATTTTTCTTTAAAATACATCATTTATACTAACACAGAATTGGTTTATCATTATTTTAAACGTCTCTCCTTTAAAATTTCTAATATGGTAACTCTGAATAGATATAACATAAACTAAAGCTCTTTGAGGGACCCTATAATTTTTAAGACTGTAAAGAGGTCCTGAAACCAAAAGATTTGAGAACTTCTTTAAGATAATCACACCACTGTACTATATTTGACTTTAAACAGAATTCCCCCAAAAATCTAAGTAGGAGCAAGTATTTGTAATGTTCTCCTACAGACTTTTAACTACAGGCATCTCAGACTGTAACAAGAAGGCCAGTTTTCTGGATGTACTCTCTCTGTCAATTTGACCAAACTTACCACAACTATTGGTTTCTAAAATGTCAGGTGAAAAAAGAGAGCCGTGAAAGCTCAAGTAGAATTCCCAGACTTTTCAGTGCAGGCTCGGTAGACAGAGCGTCTGTGTTTCTACCCCTCACTTGTCTGCTGCCCAGGTGTGGCAGACTGTGATTGGGGGCACCCCATGGCAAGCCCTCTCTTTTTACCGCTGGCAGAGCCTCAGATTTATCTCCCATGGAACTCAGGGGAGGGTGATCATATTCCCAGTATCAAGGGTAACCCTCGTCTGGTCTCAGCCCACCACAGTGATCCCATTCTTCTGGTCAGATATTTTAGGGGTGGGTGTGGGACTCAGCTCCGGTGAGTGTGACGGGAGAAAAGATCTGTCGGGGGCTTGTGGGAAAGCTTTTTACACAGAAGCACCAGGGAGAGGCTTCCTCTATGACCCTGGACATTGCCACGTGTGGAAATGAGGCCAGGAACTGGCACAGTCATCTGGTGACCACGAGAGGGGCCAGCCAGAGGGCAAAGCCAGTGCACAGATGACGAGCTTTTAAAAAGATGGAAATAATTTTGACTGCTGACTTTGTTTAGCCATTGACTCAACTCTGACACTCATCACACTTCTGGTCTTCCTGGAATGTCATACAATAGATCAACAATTTGTGAGAGTTTCTGTCAACCACAGCTGAAAGCATCCTAACTGATATTCAGTGTGACATTATGTAAATTACTTACCTTTTCTGTGCCTTAGTTTCCTCTTATGCGAAATAAATAGTGCCTATTTCATAGGGTTATTGCCAGGATAGTGAGTTGAGAAGTACTCTGAATGGTGGATGTCACACAGTAAGCCTTCACGAAATGTGACCTATTTTTTGTGACAGTAGCTGTTGCTATCACCACTAGGTCTTGAAAACATCACAGTTCTAAAAATCACATGCAGAGAACACTACAAAAGCATAGCAATAGTCAACCAAGAAAGGCTAAATGGAAATATTTTTAGATTTTGATATGCACTACACTGTAATGATTTTCAGCTAATCCCACTAAATTTTCAACTGACCTTCCGCACACCCATCAATATTATACTGATGACAGGCCTAGTCAGCAGCATTATTCAAAGCAGAGGGAGCATCCGTAATGCTGTACATCTCAATTTCAATGAAAATTTCTAGTGTTTTCCCACAAAAAAATTGTATTTTAGATTTGGCCTACTTCCTTTTAGGAGGCTATTTTTTTCTCACTAACACAGTACCTTTGGGAGAGGCAATCTCCATTGGCCCAAGGGTCCCTGCATGTTCCTTCTGGGCATGCCAAGAAATACAAAGGCCCTGATCACTCTTTCCTTGGGCCATTCCTGAGTTGCGTTTGCAGTGAGCAACCTTGAAGGATGAGGTAATGCCTTTCCCCTGCCAAGAAGCAGGCTTGCTACTCCTTACTGAAAAAGTGGAACCCCCCAAACTCAGGGATCCTCTCCTTTAATACAACTCACTACTGTGTATAGGCACCCATGGTAGGTCTTTTGTGACACCCTCATGGAACTTAGGGGGCATGGGGAATCCATGCAAATAAACATGAATCACTAATACTGTTTTTGCCATGATGAAGTCCTTTGTCTCTGACCCAGGAGTCATGTCTTCTGCCAACAGCCATGAAACAGTAACAAGCAAACATATTAGCTTGTGAGGAGGGTAAGATCTCACACACTGCAGAGTCCTGGACAAGTACCTGACCCATAAAATCCTCTTGATAAATGCTTGTTGTATTCAATTCCTTAAAAAAAAAACCCAAAAAACTAAGATATAGCAATTAACTGAAAAGATCACCAATATTTAACGCTTTGTCTATCTAAAATCTATAACCATTTTTGAAAATAACTTCTGAAAACCACTACTAAATTATAATCACTATGTTAAAGTTAAATATGTATAATATTGTACTGAACTATAGAAATGGATGAATCATATGATCAAGTATGATAAAAAAATTTTAATGTACTTTTTCTTCTTTTTTTTTTTTGTGGTACGCGGGCCTCTCACTGTTGTGGCCTCTCCTGTTGCGGAGCACAGGCTCCGGACACGCAGGCTCGGTGGCCATGGCTCACGGGCCCAGCCACTCCGCAGCATGCGGGATCCTCCCGGACCGGGGCACAAACCCGTGTCCCCTGTATCGGCAGGCGGACTCTCAACCACTGTGCCACCAGGGAAGCTCTAATGTACTTTTTTTTTTTTTTTTTCTGGTACACGGGCCTCTCACTGTTGTGGCCTCTCCCATTGCGGAGCACAGGCTCCGGACGCGCAGGCTCAGCGGCCATGGCTCACGGGCCCAGCCGCTCCGCGGCATGTGGGATCTTCCCAGACCGGGGCACGAACCTGTGTCCCCTGCATCGGCAGGCAGACTCTCAACCACTGCGCCACCAGGGAAGCCCTCTAATGTACTTTTTAAAGCAATTTATAACAAATAGGAGAAACCAACTTTTAAGTGGTGATGACATAAAATTTCAGGGAAAATGTTCTTGGTACTTTTCAAAGCTGACAAATATTGATGACAAACTGTCCACGTGGTAAATTTTTTTCTAGAATATGTGTTTTAGAAATTTTAACGAAATTCTTTTATGATACATTTGGGACTCTTTTAAAACATGAAATAAAAATAAAATCATTATACTTCTGAACAAGCGTCCCACAAAATATAGATAATAAACATTTCCTAAAATGACTGCATCTCCAAATCTTTTGTCATTTTCATCTATCATTCCCATTGTTCTAAAACTCAGGTTGTACCACTACCCCACTACGGAGGACTTTGATAGCCTTCCCCTGCTTAAGAAAATGAAACTCAGTCTTCTTATTCTGACCTCCAAAATATGCAGGCAAACTACTTTTCGGAGCTTCGTGCTTTTAACAAAGAATAACTGAGTACCTACTATTTGCCAGGCACTATTTTTGGCACCAAGGATAACAGCAGTGGACAAGGCAAAGGTTTTGTTCTCGTGGAACTTACAGTCTCATGGGAGACAACCAGTAAACAAGTAAACAAAAACATGTTACATATTCTGAGGTAGTGTTAAGCCTCATCTCTCATTAAGTATACCCCATGTGGGCTTCCCTGGTGGCACAGTGGTTGAGAGTCTGCCTGCCAATGCAGGGGACGCGGGTTCATGCCCTAGTCTGGAAGATTCCACATGCCGCGGAGAGGCTGGGCCCGTGAGCCATGGCCGCTGAGCCTGCGCGTCCGGAGCCTGTGCTCTGCAATGGGAGAGGCCACAACAGTGAGAGAGAGGCCTGCGTACTGCAAAAAAAAAGTATACCCCATGTACCAGCTCATCTGTCACACATCTTCCTGTTAAAGGTTCCCAAAATACATCTGTACCTCAGCCTAGGACAAAGTTTCCCTACAGTTCTACCTATCAAAACCATACGTAGTCACTTTCTTTTCCATGTTCCTTTTCCTTCCCTTCCCTTCCCAGAGGACAGGAATCAACATGGTGGCCAATGAGACGGGTCAATTGTTCAATGATGAAAAAGCTTGGGAACCATGCAGAGGAGAAGGCCAACGGTTCCAGTAGCCAAGGATGGAGGGAAGTTGGGAGAACACGGGCAGCAGCACAGAGGCAGCAGGCAGAGGAGAGAGCCCACATGGCTGGGAGATCGGATACATTGAACCAACGTGTAAATGTACTGAAGATGATAGAAGTCACGTTCTTTAGTCCCCGAAATGATATTTACAAACTTAAGAAAAGAGTAGGCTAGAATATACCTTGAGACAGTGTAATGGAATTGGAAGTTCTGGCATGAGGGCACAGTTTTATAATTATGTACGTAGATAGATAAATAGTTATAGGTACATATATGTGCATATGAATGTGTGCATATATCATACATATGTACATATATTTATATACCTTTGTTTCTAGTTCTGTCCAATATGAGAGCCTAGAAGCAATGACACCCCAGTAACAACGAGCACACTGAACACTCAGATGTTGGTTTTTAAATACCATTCTGCACTAAAAGGAACCAGGGCTTCTTGGAAAAATGGCTGGTTCCAAAGCTGGGCTAACAAAAGTATAAAATGAGCCTGGAACATCTTGTTACTCCAGAAAGTGAGGAAATACTCAAAAAATGATGGGGACACCTGAGAATGACACAGAAACTAGATTGAAGAGATTCCCACTGGCCATATCTGGGACAATTTGAGCATCAAAATAAATGATGAGGGACTTCCCTGGTGGTGTAGTGGTTAGGAATCCACCTGCCAATGCAGGGGACACGGGTTCAAGCCCTGGTCCGGGAAGATCCCACATGTCTTGAAGCAACTAAGCCCATGTGCCACAACTACTGAGCCTGCAAGCCACAGCTACTGAGCCTCCATGCCACAGCTACAGAAGCCCACACGCCTAGAGCCCGTGCTCTGCAACGAGAAGCCACCACAATGAGAAGCCCGCACACTGCAACGAAGAGTAGCCACCACTCGCCGCAACTAGGGGAAGCCTGCGCACAGCAATGAAGACCCAATGCAGCCAAAAATAAACAAATAAAATAATTTAAATAAATAAATAAATGATTATAAAGTATCAGCTTACAACCTATTGAATGAAATATGAATCCAGCAGTCCACACTGACATAAATGAATGAATAAACAGATAAATGAGAATGGGAAGCTCTAGTAAATGTATTAGAAAAGAATGATGAAAACAGAATCACCATTTGGCAACCACCATAGAGGTGACTGATTAAGGTGGGAGTTATCAATGGCAGCTAGGGCTAAGCTTAGCTTAAAGGCTAAGGCTGGTCAGTGGAAGTGTTTGATTAGGAAAAGGATATTCTGTTGAAAAATTAAGAACAGGACTACTAGGACTTCCCTGGCGGTCCAGTGGTTAAGACTCCATTTCTCCAGCATTCCTGCCAAGAATGCATGACCTGAGTCTGGTTATAAGGAAACAGTAGATGGACCCAGGTAGAGCTGGTCATGCTACAGAATGTCTGTGCTTTTTGAAAAAGTGTCAAGGACATGAACAACAGGGAGAGGCTGAGGAACTCTTCCTGCTGAATATGTCTGAGGGGACAGGATAGCTAAAGACAACACACACTCCTAGATAGGATCCTGGACCAGAAAGGAAAGAAAGAGTCATCGCTGGTACACTTGGCACAGCTTGAAAGGGGCTTGTTATAGGGCTGTGCAATGTCAATCTGCTGATTTGAGAGCCGTGTTGGTCACGTAGGAAAGTATCCCTTCTAGGAAAAACACACTTGAGTGCTTAGGAGTGATGGGAACCATGTCTATAGCTTGCTCACAAAAGCTCCTAAAAAGACTGATAATAATGAATGTCTGAGTGTTTGTATGTGTGTGTGAATGTGTACAGGGGGAGAGGAGGAAGAGGAGAGAGAAAACAAATATGGTAAAATGTTAAGAATTTTAGAATCTAGGTGAAGGGGATGTGGGAGTTCTTAGTTCTGTTCTGACAACTTTTCTGTAGATCTGAAATTATTTCAAAATAAACTAGTTTTTAAAAGTCATGTGCATCCTTCAAGCAAGCTCAAATTTTACCAATTTCACCCAGTAAGAACTGTCAGTATGTTAGGCCTTAATGAACAATGAAATGTGAATTTGGAAGCAACATATACCACATTTGTGTGTGCTACTTCCACCCGTTTTCCAAGTCCCAAGTAAGGAGCCGACTTTTATTGGAGCCTATGGAGCCTAGAGTAAGAGAAATCTAGACTGCAGTGCAAGCTGCTCTTCCACGTGGACGTCACGGACCAGCAGAGACACTGGGACTCTCAAGAGTGTCTGGAACAACCAGGTATGATCTGGTTGACCCTTTGGCGAACGCCCATCACAAAATCGCAGCATAGACCTCTAGGATTTTGAAGTACATCTTATGCCGTCTTGTGTAGATGACTATCATCCTTTTGAGAAAAGAGCCTCTAGCTTGCTTCTGAGCCTTGGAACAGACTGAATGCCTAACCATGAGTCACCAGGTGACCTTGTGGCCTGGGTTTCCCAGGACAAACTGGGTTTTATCTGAACCGCCAAACCATGAAGCTGGGCAAGGGCAGCTTCAATCTCTCATCAGGTGGGAGGGGTGTATCAGACACCAGACTCAGGCAGAAGGAAAGCAATTTATAGGAGTAAGTGGCCCTGTGCCTCTTCCCCCTCAATCCACAGCTATGGCCTCATGGGAAGTTCTGGATGATGAGCTGAGGAAGAAAAAACTCAAGCCTGGTTAACGATGGAGCTGCCACCAGAAGGTGGATACCTGCCGTCTTACAGTCTCACTCGGAGGTGACCCTGAAGAATAGTCAGGAAGAAAAATCCTCCCACCGAACAGAACCTGAAGTAGTACATTTGGTTTACTACTTCTTCTGGATGAGAAATGGCCAGAACCACACATCTGTATTAATTTATGGGTAGTTGCTCAAGGCTTAACTGGATGGTCAGGAACTTGGAAGGAACAAGATTGAGAGACTGGTGACAAGCAAGTCTAAGGGAGAGTTCCATGGATGAGGCTTTAAGAATGGGTACGGCCTGTAAAAATTTTGTGCCCCATGTGAATGCTCACATATGATCCACTGCAGAAAAAGTGCTCAGTAATCAGGTAGGCAACAAGACACACCCTGTGGATATCAGCCAGTTTCCACAGCCATCCCAGTTCTCGCTCAATCGCCCTTCAACAAAATGGCCATGGTGGCAGGGATGGAGTTCAAAAAAATGGACTTCTCCTTACCAAGGCTGGCCTGACTGCTGCAAGCCCTGAGGGCCTAATCAGCCCACGTAGAGAGCCCCTAATATGGCCATATTTACTAGTGAGGATAGCCAGCCACCTGGTGGCAGGTTGATAACATTGAACCTCTCCCATCATCCTCATTGGGACAGACATATACTGGATATGGATTTGTATTCCCTGACCATAACGCATCTAACAGAACTGAGGCAGGAGATAGATGGGCCCCAGGCTGAGCAGCTGGGGTTTGTCCCCTGTGGACAGATACTCCAAGTTGAAGAGGAGGAGGAGCTGAGCCCTGCCCAGATAAGAGGCCATATATTTCTCATTCTTGAGGTCAAGGAGACCCTCCTGACTATACAAGAGCAGAAAGGCTCCTTGGAGGTCAAAAGGGAGTGACGTCAACCTACGCACAGGCCTCTTCACTAGAATCCATCTTGGCTAAGAGATGCGTGCACGCAGGGGAGGACCCTGAGGTAAAACAAATACAGACTCAGAACCAGGAAAAGCAAGTTGATTGGCCAAAGGAAACCCGGAAGAAATGCCCCATATAAGTGATTCAAACTACCACGAGGGCATGACTCTCTCTCTCTGAGGCCGCCTGTGTGTCTATCCACACGTACTCTTTTTCCTCCTAATAAGCACTTTGTTTCACTACTTCCCATTTCTTTGTGGAAATTCACTTTCTGCAAAGCTGTACAGGCCAGGGCCTTGTCACTGGCCACTGTTCCCTGGTGGTCTAGTGGCTAGGATTTGGGGCTCTCATTGCCGAAGCCTGACTTTAATCTTTGGCCGGGAACCAAAATCCTGCTTCATGCCACTGCAGGCCAAGGCCACCTGAGATCAGAACCATCATCCATTGATTCACAGAAGGCCTTATCCACCATCATAACATTGGGCATGGCATCACTTCTAATCAAGGTACTCTATTTCACAGCAAAAGAAGTACAGCAATGGACTCATGCCCATGGAATTGACTGGTCTTATAAGCAGATAAGGTAGGAGGGTTCATGAAGAAAGAGAGCCAGGCATGGCTTTCTTGACATAAGAGAAGCCATTTTTGGCCTAAGCCATTTTGTGATCTAAGCCTGGCCACAATGCTTGCCCTTGAACAGGTCTCCATAATTAATGACCTTACCGGAAGTGAGGGAAATGCAGGAACAAAGGAAATGCAGTCAAGAAACAATAGGTCAGTGACAAAACAGGGTCCTAGTTCCTCCTCAAGAGACATACATAATAATATATCTTTGAGTTCTGCAGGAACTAAGGCCCCCACCCAGGTGGAGGATGGAATGATGACGTTGACCCTCTTGACTTCAATCAACTAAAGCTTGGACTCTGTCAACTTCTGCCCCAATTCTATGCTGAATTCTCCTCTACCCAAGTCCCTTCATGAATATGCACGTACCCTCAGGTTAAAACTTCCCCAATCTTGCTGTTTGGGGACACACTGCTTTGGGAAAGATCCCTGGTGTTCTCCTTACTTGCTGCAAGTAATAAATCATTCCTTCTCCTGATCTTTGGCTTGGTTGTGTCTTTTGGCTCAACACCCACCAAGAGGAGAGCCCAGTTTTGGGGTAACAGTCTTATCACATATCCCATACCCAGTAGAGCTGACCTAGTGGAAAGGTAGAATGGCTTATTGAAGACTCAGTCATGGCAGTTGAGAGACAAATCCACGAAAGGATGTGGTTCTGTCTTATAGGATGTAGTACACGCTTTCAAAGGGGAGCAGAATTTGCCACCCCAAAATATGCCTCTTTGACATAAGGATTATCTTGAGTTAGTTATTTTTAAGAAACTACAGGACTTCCCTGGTGGCACAGTTGTTAAGAATCCTCCTGCCAATGCAGGGGAAGATCCCACAAGCCACAGAGCAACTACTACTGTGTTGCCACAACTACTGAGCCTGCGCTCTAGAGCCCGTGAGCCACAACTACTGAGCCCACGTGCCACAACAACTGAAGCCCGCGTGCCTAGGGCCCGTGCTCCGCAACAAGAGAAGCCACTGCAATGAGAAGCCCGGGCACCGCAACAAAGAGTAGCCCTCGCTCACCACAACTAGAGAAAGCCCATGCGCAGCAAAGAGGACCCAACACAGCCAAAAATAAATAAATAAATAAATTTATAAAATAAAATGGTAAAATATTTGGGAAAAAAAAGGAAAGAAACTACACACACAGGAGAAGCTCTGAAAACGGAATAAAAGTTACCCTTTTGTATGAGACATTTACATTTGTAAGGAAAATCTCTGTTGTAAGCTTGTCTTCCTGGCTGTACCGGGAAGAGGAGAATGACTAAATCTCTAGAAACTCTTATCAATGTAGAAGACATGGACTTAAAGCTGCATAACAACCATCCCCTTGTTTACCGTCTTTTACCTTGTTAATCTGTCTTTTTTTACAGGGTGGGGTCGGGGGTGCTCTCAGCCAGTGACATAGAAAGGGTAGAAGGAAAATTGTTAGGGGAACCACTGACTGAAACCGCCCACCCTGGCCAGACAAGATAGTAGCCACTTGCATGAGTTTCTTGACAACAGGAGGTCCTGGTAAGGAACGTGGAACTAACAAGCTACCACCACCCGGAAGAATTCGGGAAAGGTCAAAAGGAGAGAGGAGATGCAAGCCCATATGTCCTACCAACCTCCCAGAATCCTTCTCGCTGGAATCCGTCTTGGCTGAGCGATGAGTGCACCACCAGGAAGGACCCTGAGTCAGAAAGACTGGCCAGAGACAACCTGGAAACTAACCCCATTACCGTAGAACCCGAGACCGCGAGCCCCGTGTCAGAGCAGTTCTCCTGGGGACCCTGACCCTGCTGCTCTCCACCCGGGCACCCCTTCCCAATGAAGTCTCTTGCTTTGCCAACACGTGTGTCTCCTCGGACAATTCATTTCTTAGTGTTAGACAAGAGCCCACTCCCGGGCCCTGGAAGGGGTCCCCCTTCCTGCAACAAAATTACTTTTCTTCCTCTACACTTTGAATCAGTACAAGACGCCATCTCTCCCACAGCCACAGGTCCAGAAATTGAGGGGTAAAAGGGGAAGAGGATCCTCTCACCCTTACACCTAATAATCCACCCCTAAAATCACTGCTTTCCTGTCCCAGCAACTTCATGAGCTGCTGGCTTGGAGGTCTTAGTTCCCAAGGGGAGAATGCTTCTACCAGGAAGCACAACAATGTTTCCACTGAATTAGATGAGAGTGAATTGAACTGGTACCTGGCCACACTGTGTGATCCTTACACCACTAAACCAAAGGCAGAGAAAGGGGGCACTCTACTGGTTGAAGTGATTAATTCGGATTATCAAGAGGAAGACAGGTTGTGGGTACACAGTGGAGTCCAGAACGATGTCTGGAACCCAGGAGTTTCTCTGGAGTAACTCTCAGCATTTCCATGTCCAACAGCAGAGATTAATGGAAAAATACAGCAACCCCCCCCAAAACAAGACAGGACTTTTGAGGACTCAGGACCTTCAAGAATGACGAGATGGATCTCCCAGCTATGTACAGAACCTTGGCTTGCCTGTATCTTTCACCAAGTTCCTTGGCCACTCAACAAGCCATGCCCATGTGAAATGGAGACGGACCCTATGGTGCTTGCCCGCCATGTCCTCAGGCTGCATTTTGCCTGTGGAAAAACTTTAGCCAAAGAATAAGTTTAATCAGAGAAGTGAGAAAATGCAGAAACAGAGGAAAACAGTCAAAGGAGACCAAATAATAATAGTTTAGTCAGTAAGCAAAGTCAAGGACCTTTAGTTCCTCCTCAAGGGCTATAGGTAATATTCTGAGCCATATCCCGTGAGCTGTCTTATAGATACGGAAACCCTCACCAGGTGGAAGAAGTTAACTACGTGATGACCAGGCTGTAGCCATGACATAAGCTGCCACAATTCCAAGAATTGGCCTCAAAGAAATGGAAACAAACCGACCCTGGAACTGATGATTAACTGTACCTAAAACGATCGAGATGACGCAGGCCAGACCACCGGTGACCAATTTCAAGACGACTGTCAGAGCTGACTGCGCTGTTTCTGCAGGTAGCCGCCTTGCTCTGTCTATAAAGGCTCTTGCTTCCTGATTGTCGGAGTTGAATGGGAGTCTGCCTTGGAACAGGCCTCCGCCCTCCCCGCCTCCAGTTGCGGGCCTCGGAAATAAAGCAACCTTTCCTTTCCTACCGACCCTTGTCTCTCGACAATTGGCTTTCCAGCAGCGAGCAGCCGGACCTTGGTAACACATGGACCAGCTCTTGTGACCAGGAAGAGCTAAATCAGACTCCATGTTGGATCTGTTTCTTTTATTTTAACCTTTGCTTCCCGTTGCTTTTGTTCACTAAAAGGATACCCTCTATACATAATGGCCTGCCTTGGGGAACCCTGCCCCTCTGCCTGAATGTTAAACAAAAGTGCCTTTGTTCAGGGAAACATCCTGACCCTGTCCACTTGTGAATGGCTGCAAGAAACAAGAAATTAACACATCCCCTCCCTGAGGCTGGCCATTCCAGGAGATATTTGCAGGAATTATGGCCTTTTTACTTTACTTCCTCACCCCCTCCCCCTCTCTGTTCCATCAAAGAAACTGGCATCCAAACCCCGATAAGATGGGGTTTTTTGGAGATATTAGTCTCCCATCTTTTCCGTCTGAGGCTTTCCGAATAAAGCCTCAACACCTTGTCTCCCGATTTACTTGCCTGTGGTACGGCGAGCACTCTGGGCAGCACCCTCTGGCAGGTGTCTCTACCACCAGCCACATCCTCTCCCAAGAGGTCTTAATCTCAGCATTTGGTCGGGTGGGAGCCTGCTAAATCTTAGTCCCTTCTGTGCTTACACCTCCTCTGCCCTTGGGGTCACAGCTGCATTTGCATTCCCTACAACAATGCTGCTTAGGGTCTTTTATCACCTTTACCACCTTTTACTAGTTAAAAATCCTCTTTAATATTTAATAAGAAACGGGAAATGTTTGTTCCCTGTTCAAATACTGGTGAGGTTTCTGCCTCCTATTTGGACTCTGAGTGCTATATCAATACAATAAATACAAACAACAACCTAAACTTAACCTGTTTCTTTATATTCTGCAACGCCTCCCATTTAACAGAACTCAGTGACTCACCCCTCCAGCCTGGAAATGCAATCCTTTACCCTTTCCAGCACCAAGCGGCTCCTTTTTACTACTCAGCTGCATTTTTCAATAAGCTTGACCACATATGTTCTTTCCTTTCTTCCCACTTTAAGCAAAAGATCTGTGGTAGGTGGTAAATTATGAATGTGAGTAGGTTTTATGATAAATATATAATGTTACATGTCAATTAGATCTCAAAACTAGAAAAAAAATAGAGGTAAAAAAAAAAAAAACCACCCCAAATACATATATCTTCAGGATATGATTTAGAAACTTGGAATCATGTTTGCAGCTATTCTGTCTGATGCCATAATATTATAGTAATACAGTATGATATTTTAAAACCAGGTTCCAGAATTTTATAGATACCTCCTCCAGGGTGTCTAGAAATAATATTAGTGCCTATTTACTGTGTTAAAGAAAGAGAAAAACACAGGCTCAAAATGGCATTACTCGTTCTAAAGCCCATGATACCAAATCTAGACTTAATACTTGACTTAACTGCAGTTTCAACCTTCCCCAGAAACGTAATCCTAATCAACCCGTCTGGAATTTTCTGGCAGCACCAAGAAGATAATCTGTCACGGGGGTGTGGGGGGCTCTCCATTCCGCCCCCAGAGGAAGAAGAGGCAATCTGCATGATAAAACGCCTGCCTTTCCCTTTCCCCAAAAAGATAAGCCCTAGCCTAAAAGCATTGCTTTCTTCTCTTTCACTAATAGCTTTTTCCTATAGAAACCCCCCATTTTGTACAACCCCCTTGGAGCACCCTTCTAATTGCTAGGCAGAATGCTGCCCAATTCATGAATCACCTAATTAAACCAATTAGATCTTCAAATCTACTGGGGTGAATTTTGTTTTTTAACAATTGAATGCGGACTTCCCTGGTGGTGCAGTGGTTAAGAATCTACCTGCCGCTGCAGGGGACGCGGGTTCGAGCCCTGGTCCCAGAAGATCCCCCACGTGCTGCGGAGCAACTAAGCCTGCGAGCCACAACTACTGAGCCCGCGTGCTGCAACTACTGAAGCCGCACGCCTAGAGCCCGCGCTCCGCAACAAGAGAAGCCACCGCAATGAGAAGCCTGCGCACCGCAACGAAGAGTAGCCCCCGCTGGCCTCAGCTAGAGAAAGTCCGCGCGCAGCAACAAAGACCCAACGCAGCCAAAAAAAAAAAAAAAAAAAAACACAATTGAACGCTTAACTTGTCCTATGTGCTTCGTCAAGATATACGTCTTGATACACACACACTTTCTTCTCAGGTTATCTACCTTTCTTGTTCTGAAGATATGGAAGCTGAGGCTCAAAGACTGTAAGTACAGTAAGTCCCCTAATATGAACCTTCAAGTTGCGAAGGTTAATCTAAAAATCACAAGCCTGGGAATTCCCTGGCGGTCCAGTGGTTAGGACCCCACGCTCTCACTGCCGAGGGTGCTGGTTCAATCCCCGGTTGGGGAACCATGATCCCGCAAGCCACATGGCATTACCAACAAAAAACAAAAAAACCAAAAAACCACAAGCCTGAGGTGACAGAGTCTTACCCTCCATCCCTGGTGAGAACAGGCCTATGGCTCTACTATCCCTAACTGGTCCTAACCTTTTGAGTGACTGATTTAGAAAGTTCTGGCTCATTCAGAATCTAAGTGAAACATGAAAGTTCACTCTTCAGCTTCCCATCAAATTCCAAATGTGTCTAATTTTAGATAACAACCCCTCTGCCTAGAATGGAAACCAACATCACAACAAACTAAGTGGTTCCTACACAGTCCTTATTTACAGGTTTAACAATTTGATTTCTGAATAATAGCTTAGTTATTATGCATAAAATACAGTCTTGGAAAAAGAGCAATTACAGGGGGTTTTTCAAACAACTTCGATAAAAAATCAACATGTTAACTTATAGAAAATAGATCCATGAATATTTTTAAATAGAATGCAATGACATGTCTCACTAAATCCTAGAATAATCTATCCTAACAAATGCTCATTAATGAATTAGTCAAAGAAAGTGGCATGAAGTGCACCAAACTTTCACTATGGTGTACTGCTCAATTTTAACTAAGGAAAATATTGCTTCCACCTTTTTCCTCTTCAAAGAGCACACAACTTTGATGTGCCCCAAGGCTCACACACTTCTTTTCACTCACTGCCTGGGTGATCTGACCAAGTTTCCCAGCTCTAGATCCATCTTTGTGTCAATTACCCCCACAATGGTACAGCCATCCTGAGCCTCTCTCTGAACTTTAGGGTTTAAAGGTAGCAGAATATGGCACCCCAAAATATGCCCCTTTAGCATAAGGATTATTTTGAGCTAATTATTTTTGAGAAACTGCAGACACAGGTGAAGCCCTGGAAACAGAGTAGAAGTTACCCCCCTTTGTAAGAGAAATTTACATTTATAAAGGAACTCTCCTACCAGGAGGATGACTCTAACTCACAAAAGAATCTTATTAAAGGAGAAGACGCCCCTTTAAATCCACATAACAGACCTTACCCTTTTTTACTGGACTTCTTGGTAACCTCCCATAACTGGCCTCCCTCCACCGTACGTCTTTCTTTTGTATTCAGCTGAAGATGGTATTTAAAGCGATGGCTTGGGCCATCTTGGAGTTTTACTCATTTTTCCTGGGTAACTCCTAGGTACACATGAGACATGCATGTTAATAAACTTGTTTGTTTTCCTCTTGTTAATCTTTTATAACCGGGGCTGTCTCACCCAAGAACTCAGAAGAGTACAGGGTAAATTACTGTTCCTTCTCTAAAGACTCACATAACCAACTACCAACTTAACAGCCTAGATGGATGGCTAAGAGTTACATCTGAGATATTATGTCCAAAAGTAAGTTTATGATATTCCCCCCAAAGCTATTCGTGTCCTAGTCTTCTCCATCCCAGTTCATGGCAACTCCATCCTTCCAGTTAGCCAGCTCCCACTCTGTGCCTATCAGTCCTACCTTCAACATAGATCTAGAACCTGACTAGTCTCACCACCTCCAACTCCTATTACCACCACGGTCATTTTTCACCAAGCATGTTGTCCTAGTCCCTTAACTGGTTTCCCTGTTTCTTCCCCGGTCCTCACTATAGTCTAATATCAAAGCAATTGCCAGAGTAATTCTGTTGAAAGATAAACCAGATTATGTCATCCCTCTCCTGCAATGCCCTCGTGTCTTCCCATCTGTGACAGTGTGATTTATAATAAACATATATATATTTTGGTCTTCATCCGTGCTTCCTGCCTCACCGCAAGCCAAACCCTTGGAATTTCCTAAACGATAAGCACAATGAGAGAATCTTTTGTTATACTGATAATATTTGGTCTTCTGTCCTCAGTTTCTGAAATAGTGGGAAAAGGTGAACGGGGTGTCTTTGGCTATTCATGAGAAGCCCCTTTCAACCACACCTGATTTTATGTGAATGAGATGACTTTTGAAAAGCCCCTAAGGATGGGGGTGGTTGCCAGGGGAACCAACCATGATGAGAGGGTTAGAACTTTCCATCCCAACCCCCAATTCCACCTCTGGAGAGGGCTGGAGGTTGAATCAATCACAAAAACTCAATGATTCCATCAATTCTGCCCATGCAATGAAGGTTTCATAAACATCCCTGAATTACAGGGTTCAGAGAGCTTCCAGGTTGGTGAACAAGAATGAACTCATGTGCCAGGAGGGTGGTGCACCCCAAACTCCACAGGGACAGAAGCTCTTGTGCTCCAGACCCTTCCAGACCTTGCCCTATGTATCTCTTCCTCTGGCTCTTCATTCATATCCTTTAATATTCTTTGTAATAAACCAGTAACCGAGTAGGTAAACTGGATTCTTGAGTCCTGTGAGCCACTCTAGCAAATCAACTGAACTTGAGGAACCTCTGAGTTATAGCTCATTGTCAGAAGCACAGGTGACAACCTGGACTTGCAATTGGCCTCTGAAGAGGGAGGACAGGGGCAGTCTTGTGGGACTGAGCCCTTAACATATGGAATCTGACACTATCTCCAGTTAAACTACAGGACACAAGAACAAAATAGTGGTTACCAGTAGGGAGAGGGAAAGAGGGAGGGGCAACACAGGCGTAGGGGATTAAGAGGTACAAACTATTAAGTAAGCTACAGGATATAATGTACAACATGGGGAATATAGCCAATATTTTATAAGAACTGTAAGAAGAGTATACCATTTAAAAATTGTGAATCACTATATTGTACACCTGTAACTTACATAATATTGTACAGCAACTATACTTCAATTAAAAATAAATAAATAAGCAAACTACAGGACACACCCAGTCAGTGTCTGCTGAGAATGGGAGAATTGCTTGGCGGTGTTGAAAAAACACATCTGACCACCTCATTCAAGGTCAATGCTGAAGTCCTTACAAGGATCTAGGTCCCAGGCCATCCGGCACCATCCCCTTACCTCTGACCTCATCTCCACTGCTCTCTCCTCCCCCACTGCTCCCTCCTCCCCCACTGCTCCAGCCTCCTGGCGACACCCACGCCCACTCTCTTCGGCTTCCTGTCTTGCCTGGAACACTGTTTCCTGAGAGGGCTCCCCCTCCAGCCTGCAGGTCTTCCCCCCAAAGTCATCTCCAAGAAGCCTTCCTTGACCACAGTATCTAAAATTACAACCTCCTTCCCCACACCACACACTATTTCTTCGGCTCTGTTTCCCCCTTAGCACTCACCACCACTTATTTATTATAGAGTCTGCTTGTTTATCGCTGGTTTCCTGACTAGAACTAAACTTCACAAAGGACGGGCTTATGTTGGTTTGTGGACTGCTGCTTCCTCATGGGCTGATTCTTCCCTCATTCCGGGACTGCAGTCAGTACCGAGCCTCTCCCGCTCACACCAGACACCTGAGCACCAGCACAGTTCCCACCCCACCCCACCCCCAGCACTACAGGTGAAGAGAAACTCACACGGGCATCAGTGGTTCCTTTGTTCACCCAACAAGCACAAACTGAGCCCCTGGCACTGTCAGTCTGGCCGCTGAGCACCGCCAGCGCGTTTTGCTGGAGAAGTTCCCCACCACGGAATGCCGCGCAACCCAAGGCAGGGAGTCATTGCTCTCAGTCGACCACTAGAACAGGTGAGACACTGGGCCCACCGAGCTTACCATCCGCTGCTGCCAATATGTGTTTTCACAACCATCAATCAACCAGGTTCTGATCCCTTTTAACAAACGCACCCACTTAATACAGTTGAGCGGGGGCAGCTGGTCTGGCGGCACCATTTCACTGCGTCGGTCCCCACCACTGGGCTCTGGTCCCTTCTTCCCACTCGGGAGCGGCCTCAGTGGGCGGGGCTTGCCTCTCAGCCCGCCCACCGGGCACCACGAGGCCCTTGTCTTAGGGCTTCCACAGCAGCTAACCTAGTGCAGGCCACTTACGGATTTCGAAAGGTTTTTAGAAAGAAAAGTACCTTTTTTTATTCCCCCCAAGAAACATCAGCTCTACATTATCCAAATAAAACTGGAGCAGAAGAGACAAAGAAGAATTATGAGATCGAAAAACTATAGAAAAGGGTCAATAACAGTTATATTGGCAAACACTTCTGTGGTACTATGTACGCTATATGTATGGCATTCTTCCAAACACTTTCCTCAGATTAACTCACTGGAGGTTCGCTATGAACTATTAAGGAGGCACTATGCGCCACCATCACCATCGCGGCTGCTTCCCCGATGAGATAACGAGGCACAGAGACGTTAGCTAACTCGCCCAACTCTTGGGCCCTGTATCGTGTCATTAGGATTCGAACCCAGGCAGTCTGGCTCCAGAGTCCGTGCTTAGTGTACAGTAGTACATTTTAGAAATCAAAACAGCAGCCCTGTGGCCTGGAGCCCGGAGCCCGGGGAGCGGTGGAGCGCGGGAAGGGGCGCGGGGCGCCATGTTGACCTGGGGAGGGGCAGGGAGCGCGGGCCGGGGCGCCGCAGCTCGCGCCAGTCACCTGGGTCTGAACCGGAATTGCTCAATAGTGGACTCGAGGTTCTCGATGATCTTCCAGCACTCCTCGGTCTCGGGCGCGTCGGCACAGCTCTCCATCGGAGCCGCGGTGATGGCAGCTGGGCCGGGCGCCTCCCGCCGAGTCCAGGACCCGTCGTCCGTTGCCATGGCGACTCCCGGGGAACCGGCAGAGCGCGGGAATCCTGAGGGCGCGGGCGCGGCGGGCGGCCTGGAGACTGCCCGGGAGTCGACCCGCTGCCGCTTACACTGCCCGCCTGGCTCACGGCTTCCTGTTCTCGGTGCGCACGGGCCAGGCCATGTCCCCAGGAGAGCTGGACTCCTGTAGATAACCCTGCGGCAGCCCACCACGCCCCGAACTCTCCGCGCCTTCTCCTGTGCTAAAGCTCTGAGCTCAGCCTCCTGCGAGGCCCGCGCACTTGGGGGGCGTGGATGCCTAAGCTGCCTTCCTACGTCATCACCCCTCTCCTCGCGACATTAGATGGAAGCTCGACGGCCCTCGCTTTCCTGACCTTCCTCCGTAGGCTAAAGGTCATCTTCCGGGAGGATGAAAAATAGTGCACCCATCTAATAGCGATGCCCTTTGCATGATGAGCCTTGGGATCTCAGAGCAATCCCATAATAAGAGGGAAGCAGGCAGCCTGATGAATTGCCTATACCTGCCAGTTGGCCACAAACGTAAGTGTTCGTGGACAAAAAATTTTTTGCAGAGATTAATCAGGTTTACATTCCTATTTAATATAAAAGGTCAGAACTAACGCATCGTTTTAAGCTATACCGTGTTGTGTGGAATTCATTTTTACTGCTTCTACAATAAGTTCCTTATAGTGCAACTGTTGCTAATCCTTTATTTTAAATGATGTACCACTCATTGACAATGATAGCAAACATCTATTCTGATATCATCAATATGTCATTGCCTGGTTTTGGAAGTAAGTAATTTCAATTTAGAACTAAGCATTTCAATCTGTTGTCTACAGGAAAACAAAATATTTTCTTCTCTCTCATAATAATTATGTAAAAAGTTAATTTGGTATTGGATGCTCAACATACAAAGAATAAATCACTGTAGCATTATCACTACTCTTATATTTAAAGACAAAGATGAAAAGTCCCAAATGCCAAACAAAATTCATAACCAGTGTCAACACAATCTTCCGTGAAGATTCATTTTTCCTTCGGGAAGTTGAAGAAAGGAGAAAAAGAGCTATTTTTACTCTACGGTGGTTTTTATTTTCAAAATCTAACTTCTAAGTCTATATAGGAAATTTTTACTATATAGTGAAAAGAGTATTTAAAAATATATGTATATGTAAGTGTAATATATGTATAAATTAAATTGTCTTAAGTGAATTTTTATTTTACCACAATGCTTATGAAATTTTTTAAATGAGTAAAATTCCAAGTTAAAAAGCCTGATCCATTTTGAACCAGGCCAAGATAGTGAAAAGACTGACAAGCTGTTGGCTGTTTCACTAATGCAATGCTAAATGAATATTTTGAAACTGAGGAGGGAGATCTCACAGTAGATTTCATGAGTCATTGCTCGGTTCTGTGCAGTGTTTGTTGACCTATAGGGACTGCATAGTTACACCATCCCACAAAAACATGTACTGAACAAAACCTCTTTGTTTGCCCATGCTATATAGCATATCAAGGAGCTTCAGATTTCAGTGTCTAGGAGACCAAGTTATGATGATGATTGTTTTTTGAAACTATGAACTACATAACACTTCTTACCTACATTTATCTCTCAGGTGTTCTGCCTTATAAAATTGTTCATTTCAGATCATATTCCCGCCTCCAATACTGTCACTGTCAGAGAATTTATTATACTAAATGCAGGCCTTTGGTATCACATGTTGAGTTCATTGATGGTTGTTAATGGAAAGCTTGTGAGCTGTGGATTAAACATTAAAAAAAAATAGCTCTGAAACTTGTTTTAGTACATTGGGCAAGGTTTTTGTTTTTGTTTTAACATCTCTGAGCCTCTCTTTTCTCACCAGTATAAACTAGATAATCAACCTGTCTTGGGGTGGTTGGAAATAATCCATAAAGCAAGAAAAGCAGGCAGCACATAAAACACACTGCAAGTAGAATGCTAACCAGGACTTCAAAGAGTGTGTTCCTTCCTTCTAAACCACAGCCGAGGAATGTACTATTTTAAGTTTTCCATTTTAAATATGTTGGATATTTCATAAGCGAAAATAATTTTTACTTGCTAAATTAATAGGACTAAGGCCCCAATTTTAAATTTTCAAGTGCTTCTCTGAAACATGTATAAATATAATGTGTCCTTATATGAAAATATCACCTACCAATTATTAAAAGTGTGAACATCTCAGATGAAATAGCATGCGGATTTGATTGAGTCAAGTGCTGGCTCTAAACATAGAAATTTATATATTGCAATTGGATATTATCAGTTCTAGAGTCTAGTAAAAGTAAAAGCCAAGAGGGTTTCAGTGTCGGTTTGTAATTTAAATTCTTTCTAGAGCATCATCCTGCGTAAAGTGCTTATTTTTCTTTTATCATCAGCTGTAATCTAAGATTATGTGGTACAGGCTCTGTTATGTAAACTTGTTTTATGTCGTGCTTCATCCAGAACCAAAGTTCTTAAATAAAGAGTTGTAACAAGAAATAGCAAGGCCCTTAGCCAGGACAATATTATGCTACTAAATCCTTCATGGAAAAACTCCTGAGACTAGATCATTTTAATGTCTTAAATTTTCCTGCCATGAGATAACACGTCCACTTTTTTTTTTTTTTTTTTTTTTTTTTTTGCGGTACGCGGGCCTCTCACTGTTGTGGCCTCTCCCGTTGCGGAGCAGAGGCTCTGGACGCGCAGGCTCAGCGGCCATGGTTCACGGGCCTAGCCACTCCGTGGCATGTGGGATCCTCACGGACTGGGGCACGAACCCGTGTCCCCTGCATTGGCAGGCGGACTCTCAACCACTGCACCACCAGGGAAACCCCATGTCCACTCTTATAAAAATCCATCAGTAAGTGTTTGTTGTCTGGCTAAAGCTGAAAACCAAGATGAGAAGCAAGATCGGGAGTCTGGACAGGAGTAACTTTGATATGGAGCTTAGATTTTACTGCCAAATGCCCTTGACTGCTGTAGTAAAGGGTATCCTCTATTTAAATCTAAGTTTACAAGGGAAATCAATAAAAATGTGAAAAAAATGGTAGAGTTTAGCCATCTGCAGAAGTCAATCTATCTGAGATGGGGATTCCCTGGGGGTCCAGTGGTTAGGACTCCCCGCTTCCACTGCAGAGGGCACAGGTTCCATCCCTGGTCAGGGAACTAAGATTCCCCCAAGCCAGATGGCATGGGCAAAAAAAAAAAAAGTGAGTCCAGGGGCTTCCCTGGTGGCTCAGTGGTTAAGAATCCGCCTGCCAATGCAGGGGACCTGGGTTCGATCCCTGGTCCAGGAAGATCCCACATGCCACGGAGCAACTAAGCCCGTGCGCCACAACTACTGAGCCTATGCTCTAGAGCCCGCGAGCCACAACTACTGAGCCCACACGCCACAACTACTGAAGCCCGGGCGCCTAGAGCCCTTGCTCTGCAGCAAGAGAAGTCACCGCAATGAGAAGCCCGTGCACCGCAACGAAGACCCGACACAGTCAAAAATAAATTAATTAAATAAATTAAAAAAAAAAAAAGAAGTGAGTTCATTGAGAGAAGATTTATGAACCTGGGGCTGAAGGGAATTTGGGAAATCTCCAAGTCTGATCATGTGACCAGAGTGGATCTTCATGCCTGGGACATAGGGCATCTGTAACATGTCCACTGTAATATATAGTGAGGTCGTCCAGGAAATGTAGAAGTCTGAATGGAGAGCAAAAAAAAGCAGTTACTGTATTTCATGCAATCTATCCAAAGGTGTTAAAAATGTGAATCTTAGAATCAGTGAAAGAAGGTATAGTAAGAATTTATCAGACAGAAATCTGTTCAGGGCGCTCCATTTCATCACATCATAGAGGGATCTAGTCTCATGAGATGTGGAACACTCATCAGGCTTTTCCATAACTTGGATAAAGTACCCGCATAGTACCTTCTAGTTCTCTGTTCTTTCTCCAGTGTCACAAGGCAGCTTGCCAATAACTAATCCAGACTCACAGGTACATAGATTTCCAAGAAAGACTTGGTGTAAACAGCAAAAATGTGATTTTGGTTAGTGTGAGTATTCCTCTGTAGCCTGACCTAACGAACTGATAAAATACAGGATTTAGACCCACCTTCACAAGGGCTAGACTCAGAGGCAAGGCTTTCCCCACAACAAACCTGCAAGTCAGCCTTTGCCTGGGCAGTCAGCCCAACTCATTAACGTCCTGTAACTGCAATTTTAGGCATCCATCATTGTCCTTCAGCTTCAAACCCTATCTTGGAAAAGTGGTAGAAAAAAAATACAAATTGAGCAATTTCAAAGTCTTCAGCCTGATGATCTTCAAAGCAGAACAGTAGCATCAGCTCTCCTCTGGGTCTATAGCCTGCTTGTCCACCCTGCAGATTTTGGATTTGCCAGTCTCCATAGTCATGTGAGTCAATTTCCTAAAATAAATCTATCTATATACTATATTAAATATAATCATCCTATTGGTTCTATTTCTCTGGAGAACCCTAACAGAGTGACCAATGAAAAATTAACAAATTAATCAGAGGATACCATTATATTCTTTGTAGCACTTAATGTTGCTAATTGTAAATATCATGGTTAATTTTATATCAACTTGACTGGGCTAAGGGATGCCCAGAGAGCTGGTAAAACATTATTTCTGGGTGTGTCTGTGAGGGTGCCTCCTAAAGAGCTTAGCATTTGAATGGGTAGACAGAGTAAAGATCCCCCTCACCAAGGTGGGCAGGCATTATCCCATCTGTTGAGGAACTGTATAGAACAAAAAGGTGGAGGAAGGGTGAATTTGCTCTCTGCTTGAGCTTGGACATCTATCTTCTCGTGTCCTCAGACATGGATGCTCTTGGCTCTCAGGCCCCTGGACTTAGGCTGGCACTTAACTCCATCGGCTCCCAGTTCTCGGGCCTCCAGGTTTGGTACAGAACTATATCACCAGCCTTCATGGTCCTCCAGTTTGGACCTCCTCAATCTACAGTGGATTGTGGGACTTCTCAGCTTCCATAGTCACATGAGCCAATCCTTCATAATAATCTTTCTCTATATCACTTATATCCCATTGTTTCTGTTTCTCTGGAGAACCCTGACCAATACAGTAAGTATACTAAAAGGACCGAGAAAAATAATTATTACAAGTCTAACATCTACTGAGTGCTGACAATGCCAGGAACTTTTCTAAGCACTCAACACACTACTCATTTAGTTGATTACTCACAATTTAAAAAGGAGAAATGGAGACACCAAGAAGTGGATTTTCTTGCCCAAGTTCACCTTGGCTTGCAAGGGTAAGCTCTGTGCACTTGGGCTCTGAGCACTGACGGTCACACTCCAGAGCCTACACACTTAATTGTTATGCTATATTGCTTCACCAAATTGTCATGAGAAACAAATTGTTTAGTTCTTCCCATGATGTTAGTTTTGGCAAGTGGCCCGAGAATTCTCTCTAAAGCTGTCAGGCCCATATCAGCAACTTAATTATGAATCTATGTTGCTAGGGCTTGTAGAGAATTTGTAGAGAATCAAATACATTAGCACACTGTCTACCAGACCCCAGTTACTGGGAAAATTCACCTTTGTGCAGTATTAATGAGAATAAGAAATGAAGCAGAAAGATGTGTATCCTTAGAAGCTACAAAGTTCATGTTGAGGACCTATTTGCTTTACTCCTAGGAAAGCTTCTTAACCTCTTACTCAGACCCTATATATCCTAACCATCATGTACAATTCTAACAGTCTGATATCTGCTTTCTATCTCTACAGCCAATAAAAGTTGGGGGATGAGCTGCTGAAAATGATCAGGACATTGACAGCAATGAAAGGTAATGGCTGGCACAAAAAAGACTAAAAAATTCATAACAAAAATTCAGATCACATGGGAGGCTTAGGCCACTGTGAGTAATAAGGAGACTTATACTCATCACTGGCCCTGAGGCCATCACTGTAAAATAACTAAGGTTCATAATAATGACCACGAGTCACTGATTCTCCTTAATGCAACTATTTTAACACACTCTCTTTAAAAGGCCGGTGTGTGTATAAAACAGTTAAAAAATATTGTCCCAATTCTACAAGTTATTCTAGCTGGATTCATTCTCTGAGATGATTTTCTATACGCTGAAACTTCATTTTATTCCTTAAATGATATGTAACATTTCTCTGTCATTGGCATGGGATTGCTTTGCGGTGTGGAAATGTCAGAGATTTCAGAGCTGAAGGGACCTTAGAGCTGGTATACGTTAGTCCTCTCAGTCAAGGACATACAGGTAGTTAGGCCACAGCTACATCCAGGATTTCTTTATCCATTGGTCTGTCACAGTGTATCAGTGTATTAGGCTGTCGTATGCTACAGCAGCAACCAATCCTAAATCTCAGTGACTCAATACAACAAAAGTTAATTCCTTACTCACACTACAAATCCCACAGTGTTGGCAGGAAGTTCTGCTGCACACAGCCACTTAGGGATCCAGCTGATAGAAGCTCTGTCTATCTGGAACATAAGGCCTCTTGAGTTACTTTACCAAGAAAAAGAAGGAGAAAGTGTCAGGCACCAGTTATTAAATACATTGGCCCCTTCCACCCACTCCATTGATCAGAGAGAGTCACGGGGCTCCACCAATTGCAAAGGCAACTGAAAAGTCTTTTCTTCCAAGTGCTCAGGAGGTAGAGGGGAGCTGATGCTGGGGAGCACTAGTAATATCTACCAGGATTCCTTCCATCACATCACCCTTCTTAAGTAACTTTGCAAACAAGGCAGTGATGGAGATAATAACAATGATGAAGGTGATGATGGTGATGATGGTAATATCTGATGTTTGCACAGGTCCTGAAGGTCCAGAAAATGCTTCTCTCATTTACTTTATTATTATTATTATTCTTTTAAAAAAACAAGCTTTGGCCAGTTTTATTAAAGAAAAATTGTGCATGATTTACTTTTCACCAGTCTGTTCTGGCATGCTTCTAATGATAACAGAATCACCTGGATCAATGATAGCCAGTGTGCATACTCTGTAGTATTTTCCACACACTGTGCCCAGTTCAATATTATTGCTAGTGTGGTGATGGACACCAGTTTTGGCAACATGGCATAATACTCTATTTCAGATTTCCTCAAGGCTGGGCAGTCGTTGGTGAGGCTGACCGGTTTCGCTTTGCCTTGTCTGATCATTTTCAGAGTCTGCTTGTACCCCAGCGCATACTTTCCACTTTTCATAACGAGTTGGAGCCTAGAGTTGATCAACTCCAGGGACTTTTTCAAGCAGCTGCCAAGATGGCTGGGGAGCAAGAAATCTCTCATTTACATTACTTTTTTTTTTTTTTTGGAAGATTTATTATTTATTTATTTATTTTATTTTTGGCTACGTTGGTTCTTAGCTGCGGCTTGCCGGATCTTCATTGAGGCACGCAGGATCTTTTGCTGCAGCGCACCAGCTTCTCTCTAGTTGTGGCACGTATGTTCCAGAGTGCGTGGGTTCTGTAGTCTGTGGCACCGTGGGCTCTCTAAGTTGAGGTGCCCGAGCTCAGTGGTTGTGTCACCCGGGCTTAGTTCCCCTGCAGCCTCTGGGACCTTAGTTCCCCAACCAGGGATCGAACCTGCCTCTCCTGCCTTTACCACTGGACCACCAGGGAAGTCCCTCATTTACATTATTAATTCAACGGTGTGCAATAACATTCCTTTTTCATATGAGAGAACTGAGCTCAGAGAATGTTCATCTGGATGGAACGATTGGCTTAGGATCACATCAATGAGTATCTAGGAGATGAAATACTGAACGTTTAGTCACAGCTGAAGAGGAGGCCCTGAGGGGAAAGTGGGATAGGAGTTTAACCCAGGAAATGGCTGACATGAGAAACCCAGTCCCAGAATTCACTGCAAAGGAGCTTTGAAGCATAAGGGATGAAAGAAGTAAAGACAATAGTGGAGCTCGTTTCTAGTTGTGACTCATTTACTTCTGACCACATACGCCCTTTTCTTTCACAACAAAACATGCCTGGCCTATAAGCAGAGACACTTAATATTTATTACACTAATAAAAAAGAAAGTAAAAAAATGCATGTCCCGAATAGCATGTATTAGGTGTTATGTAAGAACACTATTAGATTTGAAATATCACATCTGGCCTAGAAATTTAAGGCAACTCATTGCCTTCAACTCATTGAATCTAGATGTGACAAAACAAATTACAGTTGTGAAATAAATGGATCCCGCTTGAACTATGGGAGAACTTAGCAATCAGGATTTCAGAAGCAAAGGTAGCCAAATGAGAACGGCAGACCCAACCCCACAATAAATATTTAGCTGTACTTTTAACATTAAGTTTGGCACAGAATACAGAGGAGACGTCTGGTCTTCTGGAAACTTACACATTGATGAAGAAGACAAAACTAATACATGTAAAATGATACGCATTCCTGTAAAACACTCTACAATAAACTGCTGTTTTGTACAGTGAAAACTCCAAATGATGTAGGAAATGTGAAGAAAACGAAATGCTAAGAAAGAAAGAGGGAAAAAACTAAAGGAGGAAGACTCAGTGAACTCTTCATAGAAAAGCTTGATGTGGACCCAGGAATGGAAGCTGAATACAGTCTGGATAGGTGGAGAGGAAAAGAGAATCAGTTCTGGAAACAGCATGAACAAAGGCTCCAGATACACTGCGTTCCTGAGAAAGTGCCTGGCCCTGGCTATGGCACACCAACTTGCGTGTTCTTAGTTGTGTATGTGTATCTCTGTCCCATAGATTATAATCATCTCCAGGAAAGGGCCTTATTTATCTTTGTGTAAGTGGTGCAGGCATTGCATGTGGCACATAGAAGGTGCTCAAAACTCTTTCACTGGGGGGCTTCCCTGGTGTCACAGTGGCTGGGAGTCCACCTGACAGGGAAGGGGACGCAGGTTCGAGCCCTGGTCCGGGTGGATCCCACATGCTGCAGAGCAACTGGGCCCGTGCACCACAACTGCTGAGCCTGTGCTCTGGAGCCTGTGCACCACAACTGCTGAGCCCTCGTGCCACAACTACTGAAGCCGGCGCACCTGGACCCGTGCTCCGCAACAAGAGAGACCACCGAGGTGAGAGGCCCATGCACAGCAATGAAGACCCAATGCAACCAAAAATAAATAAATAAAAATTTATTTTAAAAAAACCATATGGTAATGTATGGAAACTAAATTTAAAAACAAAAACAAAAACAGAAAACTCTTTCATTGGGAATTCCCTTGTGGCCTAGTGGTTAGGATTCCAGGCTTTCACTGCCGGGGCCCCAGGTTCTATCCCTGGTCAGGAAACTAAGATCCCGCAAACTGCAGGGCCAAAACAATAAAAAATAAAAAGAACCTGGAAGAATGGGTAGGATTTTAAAATAAAGAAGAAGAACTAACCTTCAATAATACCAACAGCAACATCTGGGGGTTTATCTAAACTTTACAAGAGTTGTGAGTAGTATCACCTCAAAGACAGGGAAACAGATGATGCCTTCTCAGACGTAGTGGTTATGGACGTTTCTGCTGCATTGCTAATGAAATGTTAGTTTAACAAACTTTTATTTATGTCTCAGTTTTCTGAGACAGAATCTATATTTTATTGGCCTTTGGGCAGATCAGTAGAGGAAGGACTGAATGGGTAATTTACCTCCTCAGTCAGGAAATCATTCTGACTAAATGGGTTTCTTAATGAAGTGCAGCATCTTAGCCTATCTCTACTTCCTCTCCTTTGGCACAAAGGAAATGTTCAGCTCTTTTGTTTTCAAAAACCTCAAGGTGTATCAGTTAACCAGCTGTCCTGGATGTGGCTTTGCTGGTTTGTGTACCACTATTGAATGAATTAGAAAAGAAAAGAAAAGAAAGAAAGAAAGAGAGAGAGAGAGAGGAAGGAAAGGAAGGAAGGAAGGAAAAAAGAGAGAAAGAAGGAAGGGAAAGAAAGAAAGAAAGAAAAAAAGAAAGAAAGAGGGAGAGAGGGAGGGAGCAAGGGAGGAAGGGAAAGCAAAAAACGGCCAGGCATGGAGAGAAGTGATTATAGTAAAAAGATCCAAAGCACCAGTGGGTGAATTTCAGCCTTGTTTAGAAACTCTGGTGATAGTAGAGGCCACTCAACACCTACTTGATTTTTTTTTTCTTAAAAAAGAACTTTGCTTTAGGAATCAAAACATCTAATCGTTTTCACCAACACTGTGCTCTGTGGATGTCTCTCAATGCATTTTCTCACAAAGATTTAGTAACAAAAGTTCCAATTAGGTGTCATGTTCTCAAGACTTTCCTCTTAGACAACATTGAGTCAGGTGGTCTAAGTGCTCAACCTACCACCTGGGCATCAACAAAACATCTGAGGGACATGCATGGATCCTTCAGTGGACCTCAGCCCCAGACATTTAAAAAAACACATTTCCCTTGCAAAGTCCCAGGAAAGCAAGTACATGGGCTGATCTGTGGACGCATAGAAGATTATATTCGATTTTTATTTGGTTCAATGAATCAGAGGTGCATTTAGATGGTGATGTTGTATATTTTGGCTGGTGCTGCCTCTGCCCTGGAGCCTGCCAGGACCAGGCAGCAGGCGGCACCCCAGCAAACCAGCCAAAGACAGAGCAGGGATACTTCAGGGCTGACTTATCTCCATTACCCTGGAATTTAAAACCACCACCACTATGCTGTGTAAAATGACCTCCCAGGATATTTTGCTGCTTTCTCCAGCCCTGGGCTTGTACGAAGCTTTAATAAATACTTGCTTTGAATTTTATCTGCTCGGATCCTTTTAATGGAATCATTTATTTCTCAATCATCTCTATAACTTCTCTTTGACTTCAATCCTCAGCTGTTGGAAATAGCACTTCTAAAAAAGCCTTCCCTGACCACACTGGCAGAAACTTGTCTTTATTCTCCATTTCCCTCTTTTGCTTCATTTTTTATCATAGCACTTATCACCACCTGACATAGTATATATTCACTTGTTGATTGTTTATCTCATGTGCAAGCACACACATGTGCATGCACACACTAATATAAGCTACATGAGAGAAGTGAATTGTTTCATCTGTACCTTATACCAAATGCCTAGAAAAATAGATGGACAATAAATTTTTTTTTTTTTTTTAGCGGTACGCGGGCCTCTCACTGCTGTGGCCTCTCCCGTTGCGGAGCACAGCCTCCGGACGTGCAGGCTCAGCAGCCATGGCTCATGGGCCCAGCCACTCCGCGGCATGTGGGATCCTCCCGGACCGGGGCACGAACCCGTGTCCCCTGCATCGGCAGGCTGACTCTCAACCACTGCGCCACCAGGGAAGCCCAACAATAAATTTTTTACAGGATAAATAGTTCATTGAATCTGCCTCTCTATTCACATCCATTTAAATACATAGCTTGCATACAGGTTAGGATCATGGGCTCAGGACACAGACTGCTTGAATCCCAATTCCTCCACTTAGAAGCTGTGTGGCCTTTGGGCAATCACATAACCTCTCTGTGCCTCAGTTTTTTTGGTCATTAGTGTAACAGAAATAATAACAATATATATCTCACAAAGTTTTTATGAGTATTAAATGAGACATTAGACAGAAAGCAATGAGAACAATGTCTGGCCCATAAATAGCACATAAGCACAGCGCCTATGAAATCTCATGTGCTCAATAAATGTTAACAATCATTGCTCATTTACTCAGCAAATATTTTTTTTTAGTTTTTTAAAATTTATTTATTTATGGCTGCGTTGGGTCTCCGTTGCCGCGAGTAGGCTTTCTCTAGTTGTGGCGAACAGGGGCTACTCTTCGTTGCGGTGTGTGGGCTTCTCACTGCGGTGGCTTCTCTTGTTGCCGAGCATAGGCTCTAAGCACACGGGCTTCAGTAGTTGTGGCATGCGGGCTCAGTAGTTGTGGCTCACGGGCTTAGTTGCTCCACGGCATGTGGGATCTTCCCGGACCAGGGTTCGAACCCGTGTTCCTGCATTGGCAGGCGGGTTCTTAACCACTGTGCCACCAGGGAAGTCCCAGCAAATATTTATTGAATGTTTACCACAGGCCAGGTGCTATACTAGGTGCTGGGAATACAATGGTGGACAAAACCAAAAATGGACCCTGCCCTTATAGAGCTTATAACACAGTGGGAGAGACAGTTATTAATCTAAGTAACCACACACATGAATGCAGAATTAAAACTGCCTTAAATGTTAAGAAGAGCTTGGGTGAGAGTATATTTATAGGGTCATTTGATCTGGTCAGAGATGGAAGAGAAAAATTTCTGGGGAAGTTATGTATGGTGGGGTGAAAATGGATATAACATCCAGTTTCAAGTTGTTCTGTGTTCTGTGCTATTCTGTCACCCCCTCTTTTTCTTCAAAGAGTCAGCAAGATAAGCATGAGTGAATAGCCTTGAGTTAATGGTGATTTTGCCTTGAAGGAGAAGAGGCTGGTCTCTGCTTAAGGAGCTGTGCTGAGAATGGACTTCAGCCCCAGGCACGTGGGCAAGTGGAAATGGACAGGAGACTGAAGTCTCCTCCCCCTGCATCTATGCTGGGGGTTTAAAAAAAAAAATCCTAGGAAAATATGGGGATGTATAATTAAGCCATTTTATTTGGACATAAAGGAAAAGTGGGAGTGAAGTCTAGAGGTGTTTTGAACATCTGTTCATTTAAATAAACATTTGTTCATAAATAAAATAATTGTGTTATTTATAAATAAAATTTTGTAAAATTTTTACCTCTGTAAAAAATAATTGTTTTTCCTTTTTGGTTTTCCCTTTCATTCTTGGGCTATTTAAACTGTAGCCATTCTTAAATGGTTGTACTCATAGGGCACAAATAATTTCATGGCTTGCTTTTATGTGGTGGTGCATAGTCTTCATAATTATTCATATTAATCATCATATTTTTATAAGGAGAGAAACTGAGCCTTAGAACATTACTGATTGCCATCCTCAGCAAATTAAAGGCTAATGGCTCTTTGTTTGAAAGGCAAGTGTTTGGACTGGAGAATTCAGTTAGTTGCACTTCATCCCCTCAGCTAACCCAGCACTTCGGCCGGATGACTACACAGGTGCATTTTAGAGATGGGGGTTAAGGAGTCTAAAGGAAAAAAGCCACTCCTGTGTGTCTCCTCTATTCTCAGTACTCCACTACAACACTACTTCACTTCTGACCCCAGATGTGTGGGTTTTCTACACATCAAGCCATTCTGCAACATCATCTGGGCGTCCTACAAGTTAACTCAATTCTGACACTATTTACCTGGAGCCAGCATCAGATCCCACAGGCTAAAGGCTCAGTACCGCAAGAATGCCCCTGTCCTCCCCCTTCCGGGGCCAATTGAAAGTCCAGGTTGTCACTTGTGCTTCTGACTGACCAGCTAATTAAATTAGCTATCAATTCATTTCCTAGAGTAGCTCACAGAACTCAGGAATACAGTGTACTTACTCAATGACTGGTTTATTCTAGATGGAAGAGATGCATAAGGCAAGGTCTGAGGAAGACAGCGAGGACGCCTTCTCCGGTGCACCAGCTTCCCAGTACTTCCATGTGTTCCCAGCCTGGAAGCTCTCCAAACCTTTCTTATTGGGTATTTATGGAGGCTTCATTACATAGCCATGCTGGACTATAACTCTGGTCACTTGTGACTGATTTAACCTCCAGCCCCTCTCCCCTCCCTGGAAGTTGGTGGGTGGGATTGAAAGTTCCAATCCACTAGTTTGATTTAATCCTGATTGGTTCCCCTGGCAACCAGCCCCCATCCTTAGGGCTTTCCAAAAATCATCTTTTATTTTTTTTGGTCATGCCGTGTGGCATGCAGGGATCTTAGTTCCCCGACCAGGGATGGAACCAGTGCCCCCTGCAGTGGAAGCGGGGAGTTTTAACCACGGGACTGCCAGGGAAGTCCCCCAAAAGTCACTTATTAACATAAATTCAGGTGTGTCGGAAAGGGGCTTGTTATGAATAACAAAAGACATCTTTATCACTCTATCTTTTAGGAAATTCCAAGGGTTTTAGGACCTCCATGTCAGAAATGAGGTGAAGACCAACATATATATTTCTTATTACAAATCACAATATGGGTGGGGGGAGGGTCAGAGGGACAGTCTGTGGCCAGAGGGAAGGCATCACAAGCCAAGCCCATGATCTTGGACACATTGGTCTCATCAGCTTATTCACTGAGCTGGCCGTCCGAGAAGACAACGAGAATAAAAAACAAAACTACAAATTGTTTCAAGCTTTGGAGTCCGAAGAATTATTAAAAGTGGTCAAAGTATAGTAATAAATAAGACACTGTTGACATCAAGATAGGGAGAGATACAATTAAAATTCATTAAGACACAATAAGACACTCTCATCTAGGCTTGCAGTAAAAGGAACTTTGCCAAATGAATTATTCAAGGAGAAATGAGCTGAATGAGGGAATCCTCTCTTGGCTTGGCAATAGTTTAGACTTAGTGCAAACTTTCTCCCCAGGTAATAGTATAGCAAAAAGTTACAAAGAAGCATGTTCATTTGTTACTTGAGTACTGTACAACAGTACAAAGCTTGGCATTAGTCCTCTGATTATAGTCTGAACCTTTCATAGTAACTGAGGAAAATGAACATCTGGAATGTAATCTTCCATTTTAAAATTAATAACAGATTCAAGAAAGGTTTGTGGAATCCATGTGAATCCTTTTCCTACTATTCTAAGGGAAAATTTTAAGCAATATCAATGAAAGTGTTTGTGGGGTGTTTGTTTGTTTGTTTTTGTCATTCTTGAACATGTGCCCAAGGAAAGAACCCAGATACAAAAAGCCATGTGCTGGATGATTCCATTTACATGAAGTATCCAGAACAGGCAAAAGAGACAAAGTGGATTAATGGTTGTCAGAGGCTGCAGGGAAAAGAGAAGAGGCACAAGGTTTCTTTGGGGGTGATGAACATGTTCTGGAATTAGATAGAAGTGATGGTTGTCAGTGGCTGTAGGGAAAAGAGAGGAGGTACAAGGTTTCTTTGGGGGTGATGAACATGTTCTGGAATTAGATAGAAGTGATGGTTGCACAACTCTGTGAGTATGCTAAAACCACTGAATTGTACACTTTGAAAGGGTGGAGAAATTCCCTGGCAGTCCAGTGGTTAAGACTCCACGCTTCCAATGCAGGGGGCGCGGTTTCGATCCTTGTTCGGGGAACTAAGATCCCACATGCTGCACGGTGCAGCCAAAAAAAAAAAAAAGTAAAAGGGTGGATATTACGGTGTGTGAATTATATCTCAATTAACAAAAGAAGACGCATGAACACTTCTTTACCAGAAATTCTCAGAAAACCTCTCCTTACATATCAATGATCTGAACTACAGTACGTGAATGAACCAGTGTCCTGGGGGACGCCCTGTGTCCAGTGAGAAGCATGTGGGTCCTGAGTGGCTTAGATTCCTCAGGGCCCATCCCCTAGAGCTAGGATCAACCCTCTTCACCCTATGACTGCTACATAAAAGAAAGAGGTGCCAAGGATGTGGGGCAAACACAATTTCTATTCTTGTACTTCTTTTCTCCTGGCATCCCACATCTTGGGCATGTCTTTATACCTGCTCGTATTCTATTATAATGTATTATAATTGTCTCTTTGCTGTCTCCCCTACTATATCGCAAGCTCCTTGAATGCAAGGGCCTCTGAGTATCCCCAATGGCTAGTACAGTGTCTAGTCATGGAAGGTAATCAGTAAATGCTTATTGAATAAATGATTGATTTGAAACTTGGAAATATCTCCTATTCTGGCTGATGGTCAAAATCCCCAGAATCAGCAGTTCCTTATTTGTATGAAGCAATGCCTTCTGATACATCCTTAATGCATTACCCCCAAAAAGTTAAGTATTGAATCACTCATAGCTTTGTGTGAGCTTGTTTTATCAGCTCCTCTCTGACTCAGGGAAGAAAAGTAGCCTGGGCTTCCCAGAAGTAGAAAAACATGGAGAGGAACTTGTCAACCTGACCTTTTAGTCTGGAACCAGCTCATGTGACAAGATCATGACCTAATAGTTTTTTCTGTGTGTGTGTGTGTTTAAAATATGAATTTCCAGGCTTCCCTGGTGGCGCAGTGGTTAAGAATCTGCCTGCCAGTGCAGGGGACACAGGTTCGAGCCCTGGTCCGGGAAGATCCCACATGCTGTGGAACAGCTAAGCCCGTGCACCACAACTACTGAGACTTCAGTGCTGCAACTACTGAAGCCCACATGCCTGGAGCCCGTGCTCTGCAACAAGAGAAGCCACCACAAAGAGAAGCCTGTGCACTGCAACAAAGAGTAGGCCCCGCTCGCCACAACTAGAGAAGTCCCATGCGCAGCAATGAAGACCCAACGCAGCCAAAAATAAAATTAATTAATTTAAAAAAGTATGAATTCCCAATTGTTTAAGATATACCAATGCTTGATCCAACTTGTTATATCTCACACACACACACAGTCACATCCTCAGAGATAACTCTCTCCAGTTTCTGAAATGGAAAAGAGGCATTAGGCATCTTGAAGCAAAGATAAAGGGGAAATGAAGTCTTAGTAATTTAAAACAGTTCTTTGAGGTGGTAAATCAGCGTGGACAAAGGGGGAAGGATAGAGATAATTTATATTTTGTTTGAATCCCAGGGGCCTCTGATAAGGAGCTTAAAAAAATTTTTTTTAATTTATTGGCTGTGTTGGCATTGCAGTGTGCAGGCTCTTTGTTGCAGCACATGGGTTAGTTACCCTGCAGTCTGTGGGAGCTTAGTTCCACAATCAGGGATTGAACCCGCATCCTCTGCATTGGAAGGCGGATTCTTAGCCACTGGACTACCAGGGAAGTCCCTAAAAAGGAGCTTTTGATAAGATCTATAAGGATACCTTCAGCTCTAAAGCCTTAAAGTTGTGGGATTCATCACAGAATAGTTTGTTTGGGAAAGCAGTTAAAGAGAGGTCATAGGAAATAATCTACGGCTTCAATTCTTTAGCTAAAAACTTTTATAGTGCTATAGTTAATTTGGAAAAGCAAGTATACCATGAGCTCTGAGATTTATGGATACAGTAAACTCACTAAGCAGGAATTAACAAATCAATGAAGGGAGGAAATTTCAAGTCTACATTTGTAGGCAGAAAATAAGGCAGGCGGAGCTTTATTAAGGGCAAGTGACAAGTAATGCAATTAGAGAAAAACTATCTAAGTCTGTAAATTGACAAATTTTGAGCTATCAGATACAACCTGGGAAAAGGATTAAACATTATCATGGATATGAGAACTATATTCTATAGAAATACACACAAAATTGGATGTTTACATCAATACTATTTATAACATTGAAAAACTGGAATCGTAATCATTTTTAAAATGAAATTGTTTTTAATAAGTTATTGTACACGTATCCATGAAATAATATATAGGTAAGAAGATACACTGTTCTAATAACTACCTGGAGGCACTCTGGGAATTTGATGAATTACCTTGATGCATGAAATACTGGCTTGTGAATCCATGATGTCAGTACAAGTAACAGGTATTATTAAAAAATGATAAAAATGTAAAACGTGTCTGGTGACTCAAGAAGGTTTTCGTGGATTATCTGGGGCCAGTTATACTAATTCTAGGGGACTCGTCGGGATGCAGAAAAAGGTCTCCTGCAAAACCACATGGGGGATGGAGGACAAGGTGGGAAGGTGAGGAAGGAGCTATTTGGTTGTTTACATCTTTTTCAGGAAGCATGCCTGAACTCCACAAGGAAACAAGGCAGAGGATTCAGGGCTGACACTCAGAAAACCCCTCAGGACCAGGGGGCCTGAGCTGCTGGCAGTGCCTTCTCTTAGAATTACAGCCCAAATGTTTTCAAAAGACACTTTAGAAGATATGATTAAATAGATGACAACCTATTTTTAAGAAGGTAGATAAAAAAAATCTTTCCTCCAGAGGTGTTGCATGTGAGTCCACTTGGCTCAGAAGATGGAGTCACTTCTGAATGTTTCCCGCAGCCTCCGAAATTCAGTAGCCCATTACTTCCACAGAGAACAAAACTCAAGAGTGAAGGGAAGAACGGAAGAGCTTCGAAGGGCCAGTTCCACTTGCTCGTAAACACTCTGAATGAAATGTAAGCTGTTCCAAGTGGTACCAGATTGATTGTGTATTGCTCCATCTTTATCTTGGCTGTCCAGACAACACATTCTGTTTGGGATTTAATTGTCCTTTACTTCCTCGTACCTTCTCCTCCCAATCAATTAATATTCAGTAAGACTTTAATTAAGCATTCTCATATACAGTGTGTAGGATCCTTTGATAAAGACACTACTGAAGAGCGCAGAGCGGGAGCGGGAGCGGGAGCGGGAGCGGGAGCGGGAGCGGGAGCGGGAGCGGGAGCGGGAGCGGGAGCGGGAGCGGGAGCGCGCGAACCACCAGAAATTCATCTATATGTGGAACAACTCCTACAGAACACCTACTCAACGCTGGCAGGAGACCTCAGACCCCTCAAAAGGCAAGAAACTCCCCCACGTACCTGGGTAGGGCAAAAGAAAAAAGAATAAACAGAGACAAAAGGATGGGGACGGGACCTGCACCAGTGGGAGGGAGCCGTGAAGGAGGAAAGGTTTCCACACACTACAAGCCCCTTCGCGGGCGGAGACTGCGGGTGGCGGAGGGGGAAGCTTCGGAGTAGCGGAGGAGAGCGCAGCAACAGGGGTGCGGAGGGCAAAGCGGAGAGATACCCGCACAGAGGATCGGTGCCGACCGGCACTCACCAGCCCGAGAGGCTTGTGTGCTCGGCCGCTGGGGCGGGCGGGGCTGGGAGCTGAGGCTCGGGCTTCGGTCGGAGCGCAGGGAGAGGACTGGGGTTGGCGGCATGAACACAGTCTGAAGGGGTTAGTGCACCACGGCTAGCCGGGAGGGGTCCGGGAAAAAGTCTGGAGCTGCCGAAGAGGCAAGAGACCTTTTCTTCCCTCTTTGTTTCCTGGTGCGCAAGGGGAGGGGTTTAAGAGCGCTACTTAAAGGAGCTCCAGAGACAGGCGCGAGCCGGGGCTAAAAGCGCAGACCCCAGAGACGGGCGTGGGACGCTGGGGCTGCTGCTGCCGCCGCCAAGAGGCCTGTGTGCGAGCGCAGGTCACCGTCCACGCCCCCCTTCCGGGGAGCCTGTGCAGCCCGCCACTGCCGGGGTCCCGTTATCCAGGGACGGCTTCCCCGGGAGAGCGCACGGCGCGCCTCGGGCTGGTGCAACGTCACGCCGGCCTCTGCCGATGCAGGCTCGCCCCGCACTCCGTACCCCTCCCTTCCCTCCAGCCTGAGTGAGCCAGAGTCCCCTAATCAGCTGCTCGTTTAACCCCGTCCTGTCTGAGCGAAGAACAGACGCTCTCCGGCGATCTACACGCAGAGGCGGGGCCGAATCCAAAGCTGAGACCCGGGAGCTGTGAGAATAAAGAAGAAAAAGGAAAATCTCTCCCAGCAGTCTCAGAAGCAGCGGATTAAAGCTCCACAATCAACTTGATGTACCCTGCATCTGTGGAATACATGAATAGACAACGAATCATCCCAAATTGAGGAGCTGTGTGGATGAAAGGCTCTTGGTGCTGCAGCCAGGAGTCAGTGTTGTGCCTCTGAGGTGGGAGAGCCAACTTCAGGACAGGGGTCCACAAGAGACCTCCCAGCTCCACATAATATCAAATGGCGAAAATCTCCCAGAGATCTCCATCTCAACACCAGCACCCAGCTTCACTCAACGACCAGCAAGCTACAGTGCTGGACATCCTATGCCAAACAACTAGCAAGACAGGAACACAATGCCACCCATTAGCAGAGAGGCTGCCTAAAATCATAATAAGGCCACAGACACCCGAAATCACACCACCAGACGTGGACCTGTCCACCAGAAAGACAAGATCCAGCCTCATCCCCCACAACACAGGCACCAGTCCCTTCCAACAGGAAGCCTACACAACCCACTGAACCAACCTTAGCCACTGAGGACAGACACCAAAAACAACGGGAACTACGAACCTGCAGCCTGCAAAAAGGAGACCCCAAACACAGTAAGTTAAGCAAAATCAGAAAACAGAAAAACACACAGCAGGTGAAGGAGCAAGATGAAAACCCACCAGACCTAACAAATGAAGAGGAAATAGGCAGTCTACCTGAAAAAGGATTCAGAATAATGATAGTAAAGATGATCCAAAATCTTGGAAATAGAATAGACAAAATGCAAGAAAAAGTTAACAAGGGCCTAGAAGAACTAAAGATGAATCAAGCAACGATGAGCAACACAATAAATGAAATTAAAAATACTCTAGATGGGATCAGTAGCAGAATAACTGAGGCAGAAGAACGGATAAGTGAGGTGGAAGATAAAATACTGGAAATAACTGCTGCAGAGCAAAATAAAGAAAAAAGAATGAAAAGAACTGAGGACAGTCTCAGAGACCTCTGGGACAACATTAAATGCACCAACATTCGAATTATAGGGGTTCCAGAAGAAGAAAAGAAAAAGAAAGGGACTGAGAAAATATTTGAAGAGATTATAGTTGAAAACTTCCCTAATATGGGAAAGAAAATAGTTAATCAAGTCCAGGAGGCACAGAGAGTCCCATACAGAATAAATCCAAGGAGAAATACACCAAGACACATATTAATCAAACTGTCAAAAATTAAACACAAAGAAAACATATTAAAAGCAGCAAGGGAAAAACAACAAATAACACACAAGGGAATCCCCATAAGGTTAACAGCTGATCTTTCAGCAGAAACTCTACAAGCCAGAAGGGACTGGCAGGACATATTTAAAGTGATGAAGGAGAAAAACCTACAACCAAGAATACTCTACCCAGCAAGGATCTCATTCAGATTTAATGGAGAAATTAAAACCTTTACAGACAAGCAAAAGCTGAGAGAGTTCAGCACCACCAAACCAGCTTTACAACAAATGCTAAAGGAACTTCTCTAGGTAAGAAACACAACAGAAGGAAAAGACCTACAATAACGAACCCAAAACAATTAAGAAAATGGGAATAGGAACATACATATCGATAATTACCTTAAATGTAAATGGACTAAATGCTCCCAACAAAAGACACAGATTAGCTGAATGGATACAAAAACAAGACCCATATATATGCTGTCTACAAGAGACCCACTTCAGACCCAGAGAGACATACAGACTGAAAGAAAGGGGATGGAAAAAGATATTCCATGCAAATGGAAATCAAAAGAAAGCTGGAGTAGCAATTCTCATATCAGACAAAATAGACTTTAAAATAAAGACTATTAAAAGAGACAAAGAAGGACAGTACATAATGATCAAGGGATCAATCCAAGAAGTAGATATAACAATTGTAAATATTTATGCACCCAACATAGGAGCACCTCAATACATAAGGCAAACGCTAACAGCCATAAAACGGGAAATCGACAGTAACACATTCATAGTAGGGGACTTCAACACCCCACCTTCACCAATGGACAGATCATCCAAAATGAAAATAAATAAGGAAACACAAGCTTTAAATGATACATTAAACAAGATGGACTTAATTGATATTTATAGGACATTCCATCCAAAAACAACAGAATACACATTTTTCTCAAGTGCTCATGGAACATTCTCCAGGATAGATCATATCTTGGGTCACAAATCAAGCCTTGGTAAATTTAAGAAAATTGAAATTGTATCAAGTATCATTTCCGACCACAATGCTATGAGACTAGATATCAATTACAGGAAAAGATCTGTAAAAAATACAAACACATGGAGGCTAAACAATACACTACTTAATAATGAAGTGATCACTGAAGAAATCAAAGAGGAAATAAAAAAATACCTAGAAACAAATGACAATGGAGACACGATGACCCAAAACCTATGGGATGCAGCAAAAGCAGTTCTAAGAGGGAAGTTTATAGCAATACAATCCCACCTTAAGAGACAGGAAACATCTCGAGTAAACAACCTGACCTTGCACCTAAAGCAATTAGAGAAAGAAGAACAAAACACCCCCAAAGTTAGCAGAAGGAAAGAAATCATAAAAATCAGATCAGAAATAAATGAAAAATGAAGGAAACAATAGCAAAGATCAATAAAAGTAAAAGGTGGTTCTTTGAGAAGATAAATAAAATTGATAAACCATTAGCCAGACTCATCAAGAAAAGAAGGGAGAAGACTCAAATCAATAGAATTAGTAATGAAAAAGGAGAAGTAACAACTGACACTGCAGAAATACAAAAGATCATGAGAGATTACTACAAGCAACTCTATGCCAATAAAATGGACAACCTGGAAGAAATGGACAAATTCTTAGAAATGCACAACCTGCCAAGACTGCATCAGGAAGAAATAGAAAATATGAACAGACCAATCACAAGCAGTGAAATTGAAACTGTGATTAAAAATCTTCCAACAAACAAAAGCCCAGACCCAGATGGCTTCACAGGCGAGTTCTATCAAACATTTAGAGAAGAGCTAACACCTATCCTTCTCAAACTCTTCCAAAATATAACAGAGGGAGGAACACTCCCAAACTCATTCTATGAGGCCACCATCACCTTGATACCAAAACCAGACAAGGATGTCACAAAGAAAGAAAACTACAGGCCAATATCACTGATGAACATAGATAAAAAAATCCTCAACAAAATACTAGCAAACAGAATCCAACAGCACATTTAAAGGATCATACACCATGATCAAGTGGGGTTTATTCCAGGAATGCAAGGATTCTTCAATATACGCAAATCAATCAAAGTGATACACCATATTAACAAATTGAAGGAGAAAAACCATATGATCATCTCAATAGATGCAGAGAAAGCTTTCGACAAAATTCAACACCCATTTATGATAAAAACCCTGCAGAAAGTAGGCATAGAGGGAACTTTCCTCAACATAATAAAGGCCATATATGACAAACCCACAGCCAGCATCGTCCTCAATGGTGAAAAACTGAGACCATTTCCACTAAGATCAGGAACAAGACAAGGCTGCCCACTCTCACCACTCTTATTCAACATAGTTTTGGAAGTTTTAGTCACAGCCATCAGAGAAGAAAAGGAAATAAAAGGAATCCAAATCGGAAAAGAAGAAGTAAAGCTGTCACTGTTTGCAGATGACATGACACTATACACAGAGAGCCCTAAAGATGCTACCAGAAAACTACTAGAGCTAATCAATGAATTTGGTAAAGTAGCAGGATACAAAATTAATGCACAGAAATCTCTGGCATTCCTGTACACTAATGATGAAAAATCTGAAAGTGAAATCAAGAAAACACTCCCATTTACCATTGCAACAAAAAGAATAAAATTTCTAGGAATAAGCCTACCTAAGGAGACAAAAGACCTGTATGCAGAAAATTATAAGACACTGATGAAAGAAATTAAAGATGATTCAAATAGATGGAGTGATATACCATGTTCCTGGATTGGAAGAATCAATATTGTGAAAATGAATCTACTACCCAAAGCAATCTACAGATTCAATGCAATCCCTATCAAACTACCATTGGCATTATTCACAGAACTAGAACAAAAAATTTCACAATTTGTTCGGAAACACAAAAGACCCCGAATAGCCAAAGCAATGTTGAGAACGAAAAACGGAGCTGGAGGCATCAGGCTCCCTGACTTCAGACTATACTACAAAGCTACAGTAATCAAGACAGTATGGTACTGGCACAAAAACAGAAAGATAGATCAATGGAACAGGATAGAAAGCCCAGAGATAAACCCACGCACATATGGTCACCTTATCTTTGATAAAGGAGGCAGGAATGTAGAAAGGACTACCTCTTCAATATGTGGTACTGGGAAAACTGGACAGGTACATGTAAAAGTGTGAGATTAGATCACTCCCTAACACCATACACAAAAATAAGCTCAAAATGGATTAAAGACCTAAATGTAAGGCCAGAAACTATCAAACTCTTAGAGGAAAACACAGGCAGAACACTCTATGACATAAATCACAGCAAGATCCTTTTGGACCCACCTCCTAGAGAAATGGAAATAAAAACAAAAATAAACAAATGGGACCTAATGAAACTTCAAAGCTTTTGCACAGCAAAGGAAACCATAAACAAGACCAAAAGATAACCCTCAGAATGGGAGAAAATATTTGCAAATGAAGCAACTGACAAAGGATTAACCCCCAAAATTTATAAGCAGCTCATGCAGCTCAATAGCAAAAAAAACAAACAACCCAATCCAAAAATGAGCAGAAGACCTAAAGAGACATTTCTCCAAAGAACATATACAGACTGCCAACAAACACATGAAAGAATGCTCAACATCATTAATCATTAGAGAAATGCAAATCAAAACTACAATGAGATATCATCTCACACCGGTCAGAATGGCCATCATCAAAAAATCTAGAAACAATAAATGCTGGAGAGGGTGTTGAAAAAAGGGAACACTCCTGCACTGCTGGTGGGAATGTGAATGGGTACAGCCACTATGGAGAACAGTATGGAGGTTCCTTAAAAAACTACAAATAGAACTACCATATGACCCAGCAATCCCACTACTGGGCATATACCCTGAGAAAACCATAATTCAAAAAGAGTCATGTACCAAAATGTTCATTGCAGATCTATTTACAATAGCCTGGAGATGGAAACAACCTAAGTGTCCATCATCCAATGAATGGATAAAGAAGATGTGGCTCATATATACAATGGAATATTACTCAGCCATAAAAAGAAATGAAATTGAGCTATTTGTAATGAGGTGGATAGACCTAGAGTCTGTCATACAGAGTGAAGTAAGTCAGAAAGAGAAAGACAAATACCGTATGCTAACACATATATATGGAATTTAAGGGAAAAAAATGTCATGAAGAACCTAGGGGTAAAACAGGAATAAAAACACAGACTTACTTGAGAATGGACTTGAGGATATGGGGAGGGGGAAGGGTAAGCTGTGACAAAGCGAGAGAGAGGCATGGACATATATACACTACCAAACGTAAGGTAGATAGCTAGTGGGAAGCAGCCGCAGAGCACAGGGAGATCAGCTCGGTGCTTTGTGACCGCCTTGAGGGGTGGGATAGGGAGGGTAGGAGGGAGGGAGGCGCAAGAGGGAAGGGATATGGGAACAGATGTATATGTATAACTGATTCAGTTTGTTATAAAGCAGAAACTAATACACCATTGTGAAGCAATTATACTCCAATAAAGTTGTAAAAAAAAAAGAAGACACTATTGAATAAAATGTAACAAGGGGATGTGCATTCTGTTTGGGAACGTATGTTTACTGTGACTCCTGAGTCGTTCTTTTTTTTTTTTTTTTTTTTTTTTTTTTACATTTTCCTGAGTTCTTAATCCACTAATGTAAAAATGACCCATCGGGGGAAATGGTGCCAACTGATGAACCTGTTCCCTGCAACGTTTCAATGCAATTCCCAAACCCTGTATACTCGAGTGGACCTTTCTGTGCAAATTTGTTATTGTTATTCTTCAAATCTGATCCATCTATGCCATATTACATAGCAAATAATAGGCTACAAATGAATCCATGGTACAAACCTTGATTTCACCAAGAAAGAAAGTATATCATAATTACTAGGTTTCTCTTTGGTGATTAATCAGAGAACTTTGAACTTGCCTTCCACAAAACACAGAGGAATATTCCCATGCCATTGCAGAACGTTTGGTATCTCACTGCAAGAATGGGTTGCATGCTCCCTGAAATATTTTAGCAACCTCTGACTCTGCCAAATTGTTTAATACCTACAGGATAACACAAAAGAATTTGAATAGTGTTTCAATTACAAATGCTTCAGAAAAAATCTAGTGATGTGAATATTACAAGGAAAAAAAATCCACGGTCCATTTATTGAACTCGATGTGAAATAAGCACACTGCAAACAGTTGCTCTGATTCATGCCTCAAGGCTGTTCTACTTAAGCAGGCTCTCAAGATCCAACAAGTCATCTGGTGACTCAGGCAACTGCTGAGCAGAAAACAAAATTGCTCCGTCCAGTATGTGTTTCTGAAGCATTTACTGGGTGTAGCTTTTATGATCCAGCTGAATCCTTTTTTTGCAAGCCTTGCAACAAATTATTGAATCAACAAAGTGAAACAAGTCTGTAGCATTCCAGAAGGATCCCTAATCTAGATATAAAATATGCAAGTTACAACTAATCTGCACAAATGCACGTAGGGAGGACTGTGCTAGACCAATGTAATAAAAAGGCTAATGCTGGCAAAGTGCATTTAATTTGGTACAGTTTCATCAATTAGTTATACTTGACAAATCAGAACATAAAAATATTTTAAAATTTGACAGTTTGGATTAATGAGATCAACTCAATGGACAATCTGCTTAAACAAATCTTATGCACCATTAAGGTTATTAAGAAAATTATAAGCTATGGTCTATATTCTGACATCTTAAAGAAAGGAACTCAAAGCATTTTTATAATTACACCTTGAAACTTTATTCACCTTTTCACTGTTGGATATGATCACACGGGCAAACACAGATGGGATTTCTGAAAACTCAGGAATAAAAAGAATTGTGAATCATGAGAAAATGGCTCTACATTTTAACTTTTATAGTACTTATTTTCCCCCAGTTTTATTGAGATATAATTGACACAGAGCTCTGTATAAATTTAAGGTATCCCACATAATCACTTGACATATCTATCTATATATATTGCAAAATGATTTAGTACTTTTTTTGCATTTAATTTTTGTAGCACTTAATTTCTTAGCTTTGGAAATTTTTGTACTTAAAGCAAATACTTCTTGAAAGGCAATTATTAAATTGAGAATAAGAGAGTCTACAAGAAAATAATGACACAAAAAGAAGTTCACTTCTGTTTTTATGTCAAATATTGAAACTATATTGGTGCTTAACTATATATTGGGGTTTGTTAACTGCACTATTTTGAAACACTTCCATGCCTCCCCCGCAATTTTTATTTTGAAAACAAATAAACCAACAGCAACAACAAAAAAACTATAGAAAAGTTGAAAGGATAGTACAATGAAGACATATATTCTTTACCTAAATTCACCACTTTTTAATATTTTATCACATTTGCCTCACCTATTTATCTATCTATGCACATATTCATACAAATATATATCTGAAATATTTTGACTTGATTAAATTCTTTGCTATTCATATACACACACACACACACACACACACACACATGTGGAAGGAAAGAGAGAAAGGGAGAATTGTTTAAGAATAAGGATACCTTTTCTAATTTTACTCTTTTTGCCTTTTTTTTTTGGCTGTGCCGAGCAGCATGTCGGATCTTAGTTCTCTGACCAGGGGTCAAACCTGCGCCCCCTGCACTGGAAGCGTTGAGAAGGATATCTTTTCTATAACCTATCCCAGTATAATGATCATACTTAAGAAAATTAACATTAGTTATATAATACCATTTAATATACAGTCTATATTTGAATTTCCTCTGTTGTTCCAAAAAACCTCTCATAGCTGGGTTTTTTGTTTTCCTAATCTGGGTTCCAACCAAGATTGCCCTTGGTTATTCTTCTTTAGTTCTAAACTTAGAGCAATTTCCCTGACTTGAAAAACAAAATTCTACCTCAGTGACTTTTCTTCCCCAAGAATCTTGAACAATGTCCCACATTTTGGATTTCTCTAACATGTTTCTTCATTATTAGATTTAGATTAATCAAATTTGGAGAATATACTTATGTTGCTGGAAAGCAGTATTTAAAAACAAATCTTGAAATTTCTTTTCTTGATATTATTGCTCCCCTAAATTTCTGGTGTATCAATAAACAAGTTTTGTTCTAAAAAATTATTCTATATAATAAACAGCACGGTCCTACTAGCAAATAGAACATGTGTTTCTTTAGTATATGTAGTTTTTGTGAGGCCAGAAGATGTGTCTCACAGACTTTCATTTTAAACCTTCCTGGGACTGCCCTGGTGGTCCAGGGGTTAAGACTCCACCCTTCCAATGTAGGGGCTGTGGGTTCAATCCCTGGTCAGGGAGCTAAGATCCCACATGTGGGCAGCACAGCCAAAAAAAAAAAAAGAAAAAGAAAAGAAAAGAAACCTTCCTAATACCAAGCAAATGCCCGGTATACATAGTTCTTTACTCTCACTCATGCAGTGAGCACTCGTGGGCATGTATACACAGCTCATCATCTGAACCTTAATGAGTTTACACAGTTGTTGAGAACACACACCATGAAAATAAACATCAAGTAAACAACACTACAGATAAAAGTACATGTTGGCTTATGACATTCTGATCTTTAACAATTTTTCTTGTTATTAAAATTACCATGTGCCTTTGAGTTACTGGCCGTCACAATTAAACCTATACAATAAGCACAATTCCCTATGACTTCCCCCAAATTTACTAGAGTTTTTAATGAAGCAAGGTTGCAATCGGGGAGATTACATCTTCTAATAATTAATGAATTGGTCTAAACATCAACAGAAATGGATTCTTGTCTCCATCAGTATTGTCACGATCATTATTGAATCACATTTCCTGGATTACCACAAGGTTTATTACTCATCCAGATTATTAGGACCTGATGGAGATCTTTGACTTAACTTTGAGGTTGGGATCTCACCAGCTAATTTAACATTAGCCTGTTCACTTACAGAAAGAAATAATCCTAGAATCGTGAAACTGATAGAAATTTCAAAAGGACATTGTATACATTTCTTATCATTAGGTCAAAACTCTCCTATCTGGCAGCTGAATATCTACCCTATTTGTAACAATCCTTTGCATAGCGGTTTTCTACGGCTTTTGGGGTAAAGTACTCCATTGTGAGGATATTTTATATTTACCTTAAATTCATTCTATATGTAACCGAGCAGTACCCCATGGGAGCCTCCCTGGGACAGGCTTTCCCCCATGTCTTCTGCTTTAGCTCTTCTCTGAAATACCTAGATAATAGTATTTGATGCACATTACCTGAGTTGTTTTGCAGATGTAAAAAAAAAAAAAACCCTCTCCAATAAATGGAAGATGTTAACTTCTTGATGACCATGAGCACACAGCCCCCAGGCCTCCTGGAGCCTAAGGACTGATGATGTTAACCCCTGTGACAGCCCCACCCCCGCCCCGCCTCACTGTCAGCCAATCAGAGAATGGTGCACAAGCTGATCACACCCACTGCGACCCGCCCCACCCCCATTCCCCTGGCCCCCACTTACCTGGCTTTTTTTTTTTTAATTGTTAATGATTTATTCATATATTGCTCACAAGGGTTCTCTTTTGGTCAGTTTAATGATAAACTGTCTCCAATATTTATGAAAATCTTATGCTCAATCTTTGGGTTTTTTTTCTTGTATTATCTACAGAGATAGAAATCATATATGGACAATAAGAGTTATAAAGAATTTCCTTGCCATGGAGTGAGTTGTATATAACAAATTGAGTTCGAAATGTACCAAAGTGAAATAGATTAGAATGAGTCTATTTAGAAACTTTATTTCATTTGAATTCAGATTCACTATGAAATCAGAACAGTGCTGGCTTGATCTATTATGGCTTCTAAGACCACACCATCCTGTGGTCCCTCGTGAGCTCAATGCCATGGCTCGGGGCTCAGTAGGGGCTGTCTCCCCTACACCCACCCCCACTGTTCCCCGCAGTCTGTGGCAAATGACATCCACAGTTCTTTCAATTCAGTTCAACCAAACTTTATGGAGCGTCAGGCTCTATGCTTAGTGGGTTTGGGGATTTTTGTTTGTTTGTTCGTTTTGTTTTGTTTTGTTTTTAACATCTTTATTGGAGTATAGTAGCTTTACAATGGTGTGTTAGCTTCTGCTGTATATCAAAGTGAATCAGCTATACATATAAATATATCCCCATATCTCTTCCCTCTTGCGTCTCCCTCCCTCCCACCCCTCTAGGTGGTCACCAAGCACCAAGCTGATCTCCCTGTGCTATGTTACCTGGCTTTTAAAAGTGCTTTGCCAAAACCCTTCGGGGAGTTAGGTAGGGGCTTTTAGACCATGAGCCACCTGTCTCCTTGCATGGCCTTGTAATAAACCTTTCTCTGCTCCAAACTCTGACCTTTCAGTTTGTTTGGCCTCACTGTGTGTTGGGCACACGAACTTGCGTTAACATATATGGTAGCTTGGAGACAATAGCTATCCTTAAGTTGAAAGTTTTTTCTCAAGTTTGGAATCACTCTTGTGGCTGCAGACAGAATAAACAACGTCTCGTTAGCCTTTCCTCATGGGTCTTGTTTCCCAAACCTTTAATCATTTTTATGGTTTTCCTTTAAACTCTCTCCAAGTTTTCCGTCCCCTTTTAGATACAAAGCAGAGAATTAAATATAGTATTTGCAAGAATATGATTAGTACCAAATTTAGAGGACAATTACTGCACAGTTCTTACATTCTGTGCTCTAAGATTTGTTAATTGTTTTCAAAAATTATCAGACTTTCCATAAAAAACAACCAAGATCCCAAGGAGTAGTCTTGAATACTATATGGTCATGTTTTAAAACTCATTTGACCTTGGTCCACTTTAGTGGGACAAAAGCCGTCAAAGCCCACCTAAGGGACTTCCCTGGTGGTGCAGCGGTTAAGAATCTGCCGGCCCACGCAAGGCGCACAGTTCGAGCCCTGGTCGGGGAAGATCCTACATGCCACGGAGCAACTAAGCCTGTGAGCCACAACTACTGAGCCTGCACTCTAGAGCCCATGCTCCGCAACAAGAGAAGCCACTGCAATGAGAAACCCGCTCACTGCAATGAAGAGTAGCCCCTGCTCGCCACAACTAGAGAAAGCCCGTGTGCAGCAACAAAGACCCACGACGGCCAAAAATAAAAACAAACAAACAAACAAATAAATAAATTTATTTTTTAAAAAAAGCACACCTAAGTCTCACTTTCAGTGAAAAAGTTACTCAAAACTGCAGAAACATCTCAGAAAGAATTATAAGTATAATTCCTTTGAGCCACAATACATTCATGTCTTAAGGTCTAGTTACTGCAAAATTACAGGCCCAGAAGAGCTGATGCAGATTTACATTACTGCTTACTCTGGAGTTAACCAAACAATGCACAACTGCTACACGCGTTCTGAGGAAGCTACACCAAAGTATTTTATATTTAAAAGGAAGATGACCCAACATTAAAAATCACAATGAAATCAAAACTCTGTTGATCATGACCTGATAACATGGTAACCTTCTGGAAAATTGTGGAAATTTTAATCATGTGCGAGTATGGGTTTGCAATGTGAGCCTTTGCATCATTGCCACGCATTTCGTAGCAGGGAAAGCTCCTAGTGGATAACTGAGGACTGTCTTTGGGAAACTCTAGCAATATGTTAATTTTCCTTGCTAGTAATATTAGCCAAGCTATCATTTACTCAGTGCTTACTATGTGTCGGACAGTTTATTACTCCCTCTGTACACATTTTCTCCTTTGAATTATATCAGCTTTGTGAGGGACATGTTATTAGTATAGCCTATTTATAGATGAGCCAGTTGAGGCCCAAATATACATGGTTAGTGAATGTCAGAAAGAGGATTCAGACCCAAGTATTTCCAACCCAGTATAACTATTGTTATACTGCCTACGCATATTAAATTTCAGTAATTTAATAGTTTACTAAAAGCAGAACTCATTCTTATTTTAAAATGAAGTTCTCTGAAGATGTACAGCATTCATGTGTAAAATCAGAGGAAAGGACTAGCGTTTTTAGATGTGTTCCTGGTCCCAGGAGAATGTTTTAAAACCACTTTTGTACAGCACTTACACATAAAATAGATAAACAAGGATTTACTGTATAGCACTGGAAACTATATTCAGCATCTTGTAATAACCTATAATGGAAAAGAATTTGAAAAAAAGTATATAACTGAATCATTTTGCTGTATACCTGAAATGAATACAATATTGTAAACCAACTATACTTCTATATAAATAAATAAACTAATAAATAAGAATTACTGCTGGGATTTCTGTACTGGATGACCTTTATTTTTTTTAATTTTTAAAATTTTTGGCCATGACGTGTGGCTTCAGGATCCAGACCAGGGATTGAACCCGGCCCCCCTGCAGTGGAAGGGTGGAGTCCTAACTACTGGACCACCAGGGAATTCCCTGGAGGACTTTTCCCTGGAGGACTTTTAATGTTTCAGAACTTAGGCAAGGTTAAAAGACTGGAATTCATTTTAAAAGGAAATGTTGGCTGTTGCTTCTCTGAAAGTGGCTCTGAGGACTACAGTCAACACCTCCTGCCCATAAGCCCCAGAAGGAGGGGCCCTATGTCTGGGGAACCTTGCTCTGCTCTTCTCTAGCTGTAACCTCTGGGTGAGGAGATGGGGCCAAAGATATGTGTCTGCCCAACACCCACGCCTTCTCCTTCTAGATTATGCTCCAAAGTACTCAGGACCCCAGCTTTTCCTACCCAAATGGCCTCAGGTTGATTTACAGTGTTTGTCCTGACTTCATTTGGGGTCTCTTTCCCCAGCAGGAGATTGTGCAGCCAGGACCCTGGTGGGTGATGCTTAGTGCAGAGCTCTTATCCACTAGGAGCACAAGAGCCTTCACTGTGTGGGAAGAGGAGGACCAGCGAGGTTCCTGTGCAGCCACCCTTGGCTTCTAATGCCAAGGAGTCAGAGACACCTCTGAGATGGAAGTCGCGCCTTCCAGGTCATCACAAAGGTATGTTCATCAAAGTATACAGATTGAATGCAATCTGTTTAACAATGTGCTAGCTTGGTGTATCGTCAAATATTTAGTCATATGGCCTGTGGGCTACCATTTTACTCATGTCCTGGCCCACAAGTAACAGGGGCAGCCATGCGCTTGACTGCGTAAAACAATGCCTCTCCCAGAATCATTTTGACTGTTGTCAAACCCAAGCTCCTGCGCCCACAGTGCGGCCAAACAAACTGAAATGTCGGAGCTGGAGCAGAGAAAGGTTAGTATAGCAAGGGTCAAGTAAGGAGAACAGGAAGCTCATGCTCCCAAAATCCAGAGTCCCCAATGGTTTTCGGGGAAGAGTTTTTATAGCCAAACTTTGGGCGGAAGGCTACAAGGTGACTTTCTTCTGATTGGTTGGCGGTGTGATTTGTGCTCCAAGAATCTTGTGCTCAGCCTGAAGTTACCATCCTCCAGCTTGGCGGGGGGCCTTAGTTCCTGTAGAAGAACTCAAAGGTATATTGTTATGTATATTCCTTGAGGAGGAACTAGGACTCTGGTTTCTCACTGCACTATTGTTTCTTGACTGCTTTTCCTTTGTTTGTGCATTCTCTCCCTTCCCTGATTGGAAACTGTTTGAATCTGCCCTTTGGAACTCAGGGAAGGTCTAGGAGCCTGAAGCCTTTTCCTACAAACTAGAAACGGGGGACAAGGCAAGGCTTTTGTATCAGGGAGGAACCCCCTGGGTGCTGCTTGATTTCAATTACACTTATAACAAAGGCACAACTGTTAGAGTGCTAACTTTCTGATGCACTTCATCGGCATAAAAATCCATTTTGGGAAGCAGTGGAGTCTGGACCGCCAGAGACCCTATTTTTTTTTTTTTTTTTTTTTTTTTTTTTTTTGCGGTACGCGGGCCTCTCACTGCTGTGGCCTCTCCCGTTGCGGAGCACAGGCTCCGGATGCGCAGGCTCAGCGGCCGTGGCTCACGGGCACAGCCGCTCCGCGGCATATGGGATCCTCCCGGACCGGGGCACGAACCCGTATCCCCTGCATCGGCAGGCGGACTCTCAACCACTGCGCCACCAGGGAGGCCCAGAGACCCTATTTGAACTCCCACTGTCGCATCCCTTACGCACTTGACCTTGGGGAAGCTTCTTTTGTAAGCCTGTCTGGAACCTGGCTGACCCAGGATTAAATGGGAACATCCATGAAGTACTTTTGGCACCTGCTACATAGCAGTACTCACTGCAAGTGCTGGGACTAGTGGCTTGTAAATCCACAACGTTTGTCTTGGACCTGTTTTCACATTACCATTCACATTTAGGGCCGAAGACTGTAGAATAATTAAGCTGAAAGAATATGTAGTCGTTTTGCAGAACATAATATTTAGGAGAACAAACTTTGGGCTCAAACCGACCTGAATTCTGGTCTCCCTCTATCCCCTGAGTTCTGGTCTCCCTCTATCCCCTGCCAGGTGTATAAGTCACTGAACCTCCTTGAGACTCAGAGTCCTCAATTATAAAATGACATTAATAATAGTAACTAATTCATTGCACTATCATAAGGATTCAATGAGAAAAATTTGCAAAAATCCTTGTCACACAGAAAGTTGATTATCTTCCTTAAGTGTTATACTTCAAACCTATACTGAATTGCATTCAATATAATATTCTATTGAATTTTATTCAATAGACAATTTCTCTCATTTACTGGGATATTCCAAATATTGGTGAAGTCAACCAAATGAAAATCAAATTTGTGTGTAATTATTCGGTAAATGCAGGACAGATACTTTTTCTAAATGTTGTTGTTGTTATGTGGTTGTTTTTGTTTTCACTGGAGAATTGTATTATCCTCTGCTTTTGATTCCATTTATACTGCTGACAGAACCTTGTCTTTCATACTTGGACCTTCAAATGAAAGATAATTATCACCCAAACAAAATCATAAAATACGGTGTCACTTCCAGCCCTTTTAAAAGCCTAAGAAAATAGCGATCGTATTTGAAGTCAAAATAAAATGTTACAGAAGAGCTGAGAAAAAGAGAGGTATGTGCTTTTTTGAAGTCTCTGGAACTTTCCTTGACAGTCACATGCATGTCTTCCTTTCTTCCTTGTGAGCACTTTGTGAAGAGCCGTGACCTTGAATTCACTCAGAGGGACACAGAGACCCATGGAGCTTGGCTCAGCGCATGGGAATTCCACAGACACACAAAGTCCAAGAACCAGAGTTACTCAGACACAGGCTGACACTACATTTGGATTGTGACTAGTACAGTTTGGAGAGAGAAAGTGCCAGCGACTCAGATTCACTTTTCCTTTTCTCCTTCCTCTTCCAAAGAGACTATTTAATAGTCTGTTTACACACCTAGCACTTGCTTACTCTAATAATAGCCCCTGCGTCACTGCCTGTCATACAGCGTCCTCAGCTGTTTCCACGACTTGCGTGGCTGGCTCTCAGTGCTATCTGGAAACCTCCAGGAATGTGCAGGGTAATCGGTGATTTTAATTTTAACCATGCATGACATGAGGGATCTTCTATTTATCTCCAGTGACCTGTCTTTAAAATACAGAGTGTAAGGATGAAAGAAAATCAGGAGAAAACTTTGGTGTGAACCCCTGTGCAATAATATATGTGGGTACATACAAATGTATTTTAAATATATTCACACAAAATGCACATTACTACGATTACTACAACATGTAGTAGTATCAATTTGCTTACACAATTGGGACAAATACCTGTATAGATTAAAACTGTTATTCAGTGGGCTTCTGGGGTGCTGAGAGTGTCCAGTTTCTTGATCCTGTGCTAGTTACATGAGTGAGTTCAGTTTGTGAAAATCCATTGAACAAAAGACTTACTGTGTGTGCATTTTTCTGTGTTACATTTCAATAAACAGTTTTATTTATTTATTAATTTACTTGGCCATGCCCTGCTGGCATGCAGGGTCTCCCCCACAACCAGGGATCGAACCTGAGCCCCCTGTGGTGGAAGGGCAGAGTCTTAACCACTGGACTGCCAGGGAAGTCCTCAACAAACAGTTTTAAACACTTACTATTTAATCTCAGTTTTCTGAGGAAAAATGTGATCAAGTGCAACAGCACACCATATACACAAGACAATACATATCTGAACTGTATCAAAGACCAAATAATGTTTGAAAATTTTACAAAAAGTCCAATAGACCTAAATCTCTCATTTAAAGGGGGTTCTATTTTATCTTTTAGAAATTTCCCTCCCCAAAACCAAAATAACATTTCTTATCTCCTCACAATTATAGCGATGTAATGAATTGAATTTTAAAATAACTCCTCCCTTTGGTCTAACATATTTTTGTTGTAAAAAAGTCTTAAAAACTAAACTGGTACATATTCTCTGCAGGGCAGTATGTATAAAAATACAAGATGTTCATGAATTCGATGAAGAAACTTTGCTTTAGGAATTATTCTAGAAATACACTGCGAAGTCTGTGGCAGTTTTGATATTTAGTCATTCATACACTCAACATACAATTGACATATTTATTGAGTATCTACTCCATAGTAGGTGTGAGGCTGGGTTCTGGGGATACATTAGTGAACAGGACAGCTGTAATCCAGCTTTATTTTTTTCAAATTTATTAGTAACTTATTATATTATAGAGTATATGCTCCAAGTAAAAGAAAAGGATTTTAAGATTGGATAATAAATACTTAGGTATTTTAAAACTTCACAAAGTGTCTGTGTATAAAGAGACATTTAAAAAGTAAGGGTAGTATAAGATTGAGAAATTAAAGAAAAGCAAGCTGATATAACTACTGATACACTTACTGATGAGCCTCATTAAGAAGTTGGACAGTAGGGATCCTTGTTCCCCTCTTCTTGTCCCAAACATGGGCAAATGTCTAGGGGAAGAGCTTTCATTACTGCACTGCAGATGCGTTTCTGTCTTCCCATCCAGCCTGGCCACTACTGTTCTGCCTCTTCCAGGAAGCCACTTCTCCATCACCAAAACTGTTGGACCTGTGATTCAGTAATTCCCTTCTTAGCCTGTTTGTATTGGTTCCCTTTGTCCTTGAGTCTCTCAGGGGTGACACAGAAGGTCCACGTGGAGTCTGCACGTAGGTTGGGCTGTCTTTGTAGTCCAGCTTTTTTTTTTTTTTTTTTTTGCGGTACACGGGCCTCTCACTGTTGTGGCCTCTCCCGTTGCGGAGCACAGGCTCCGGACGCGCAGGCTCAGCGGCCATGGCTCACGGGCCCAGCTGCTCCACGGCATGTGGGATCCTCCCGGACCAGGGCACGGACTCGTGTCCCCTGCATCGGCAGGCGGACTCTCAACCACTGCGCCACCAGGGAAGCCCTGTAGTCCAGCTTTGATGGAGGACTCCCACAAATTTTATATGCCAGAAGAGAACACAGATATCAAACAAGTCACATAAGTCATGATTTGGTTACACATTTAATTTAAAATTACAAAAAAAACCCCAAAACCCCACAACATCTAAAACATGACAAATTATTCAAATATTATTTAATCCCAAATGAAGGATGAGTACAGGCCATTATGATTATGAAAACATGCAATTAAAAGATGTGGATCAGTCTGGAGAAGTGAAATAGGAAAAAAAAAATTGGAACGAACTAAAGATCATGAAAGGTTAAAAGTTTTAAACCATTTTGACAAATCTGTAAATAGAATCATATACAGCTGTCTTAAAGAGTTAGGCAGTTGAAAAGCATGTAAATATGCCCAAGATAAATTATAAATTTGAAAAAGCAAGTTGCAAAATAATATGTGTTGTGGTGTTGCCCTATACTTGTAAATGAAAACAGTTATAACGTACAGTTTTATGTATCTAATACATAATGAAAATATAAAATATGAATATTTGTGTGTGTGTGTGTGTTTGCTTGTGGCTGGATGTTCACCATAATCTGCTTTTAACTTTTGCCTGGGCATCTGTGTAGACATTTCCCAGCTTTCTTTGCAGTGAGGTGAGGTCAAGTGACTACAATCTCACAATAGAATATGACTTGGAGTAGTGGGTGGGTCTAGGGTCTTGCACTCTACTTTCTCTTCTTCCTTTCCACCAACGGGAACCTGGACTTGATGGTGGCCTGTCTCTAACTATGACAATATCATGGGGATGGCAGAGCAATGACTTGGAAGGAACCTGGGTCCTTAAATGACCATATGGAGTAGAATTTCCCTAACAGCTGGAAATTTCCCTAACAGGTGGAATTTTCACCTTAACATTTTTTTTTTTTTTTTTTTTTTTTTTTTGCGGTATGTGGGCCTCTCATTGTTGTGGTCTCTCCCGTTGCGAAGCACAGGCTCCGGACGCGCAGGCTCAGCAGCCATGGCTCACGGGCCCAGCCGCTCCGCGGCATGTGGGATCTTCCCGGACTGGGGCACGAACCCGTGTCCCCTGCATCGGCAGGCGGACTCTCAACCACTGCGCCACCAGGGAAGCCCACCTTAACATTTTTTAAAAGACTTTACTTTCTTAAGCAGTTTTAGGTTTACAGAAAAATTGAACAGAAAGTCTGTACTCATCATCCCCACAACCCCCCTCTCAGTCTCTCCTATTATCAACATCACGCATTAATGTAGTATATTTGTTGCAGGGGATGATTATTATTAACTAAAGTTCATAATATTCATTAGGGTTCGCTCTTTGTGTTGTAGACTCTCTAAGTTTTGACAGATGTAAAATGACAAGTGTCTACCATTACGATATCATGCAGAGTAGTTTCATTTCCCTAAAAATGCCCCGTGCTCCACCTATTCATCCTTTACCTGCCCCCCTCCTCAACCCCACAACCCCTGGCAACCACTGACTTTTTCTCTGTTTCCATAGTTTTGCCTTTTCCAGAATGTTATATGTAGTTGGAGTCATGTGTTATATAGCCTTTTCTCACATCAGCAGTTTTAGGTGAGAGAAAAATAAATGTGTTTTTAAAGTCATTTATTCCCTTTGTAATAACAGCTTAATCTTTATCCTAATGAAGTTAGTAAAGGCGTAGAACAAATTTAGAAGACTGTATACTACATTAATAGAGACTTTGTCCCCAGTTGGGGTTTTGGGAAATTATCACTTTAGGATATTTATTTTACTGACAGGGGCTCTCCCTGACTTAACTTGAATTGGACTCCTAAGCCTGATCTTGGGTTTCCCTCTCTGTCCTCGCAGAATCCAGTTTGAGCATGAACACTGCTAAATCAGTTTAAAGAAAATACCCCACCCTTGGCAACTGATCAAATTCCTCATTCCCCACTCTCCACATTTTACCATTCTGGCCTGCCTTCAGCAAGAATTCTGATGGGTCTAGTAAGAATTCCTTACTGTCGATGTTTCCTCTTAGTAATTTTTTGTCCACTGCCACCCCAGCCTATTCCTTGCATGTGAATTCCCACTTGTTCTCGTTGGAGTGGAGTCTCTCCTTCTATGAAGCCCTGTTGTTGTAGCTCCTCCCCATCCCTTGAAAAACGTCTGCCTTACCATCTTTAACAAGTGTCATGAATTATTTTTTAATGCTGTAATGTTTGAATTTTTAATGATTACTTATGATTTTGTGACTGGAAAAATAATATATATACACATGTAGATTTACAAATTGTCTTAAATTCAGAGGGATCAAAAGTAATCACGAGGGCTTCCCTGGTGGCGCAGTGGTTGAGAGTCCACCTGCTGATGCATGGGACATGGGTTCGTGCCCCGGTCCGGGAGGATCCCACATGCCATGGATCGCCTGGGCCCGTGAACCATGGCCGCTGAGCCTGCGTGTCTGGAGCCTGTGCTCTGCAACGGTAGAGGCCACAACAGTGAGAGGCCCGCGTACCGAAAAAAAAAAAAAGAAAGTAATCACGATATTAATGAGTTTAATCTACCTACAGTGCTGTTATAACCGATTGACAGGTGTTATACAACTGAGGCCAAAACATGCAAATATGACTCTGCCCATGTGCAGGTAACTTAGCACAGGGGAGTAATACAAAAAGAAGGCTGCTTTTTAAAGAAACTACACAGTAAGATAAAGATATAGAGTAAAACCTGGAGAGCCTGCCAGCTAAACATTCATTGACCAGAGGCAAATTAGCTTGGAAAGGCTTAGATCTGGGACACTATCACATAGAGTGATGTTTTTCGATGGCTGTGCAGAAGCCATTTTACCCCGGAATGCAGGGCTGAATAATCCCACTGGTATGGGTTAGTGGTATGAACCAGTAAGCTTTAGGAAGGGATGTAAAATTGTTTCAAGATAGTTTAAGAAATGTGAATACGCACCACTATTCCGCAAATACTTTGTATCAAGACTTTCTTACTTTCGCCTAAAAGTTTTGTTTTTTTGTTTGTGTATTTTTAATTCAACACACCTGGCTGACTGTGCCTTAAGGACACTCTAAAAGGAAAGTTGCCTTTCAAGGTTGTTATTGATATTTGTTCATGTTTATTGGTTGCTTTTGATGGGTCCAGTACAGTACTAAGCAAGTCTATGTGTATGGTCTCATGTCATCTGCACAACGTCTGAGGTAGATACTAATATTAAACTCATGCCAGCTCTCCCAACAACCCTATGAGGCAGTTACTATTATTAGAAGATCCATTTCACAAATAAAGACCCTTCCCAAGGGGCTTCCCTGGTGGCGCAGTGGTTGAGAGTCCGCCTGCCGATGCGGGGGACGCGGGTTCGTGCCCCGGTCCGGGAGGATTCCACGTGCCGCGGAGCGGCTGGGCCCGTGGGCCGTGGCCGCTGGGCCTGCGCGTCCGGGGCCTGTGCTCCGCAATGGGAGAGGCCGCGACGGTGGGAGGCCCTCATACCGCAAAAAAAAAAAAAAAAAAAGACCCTTCCCAAGGATGCATAGCAAGTAAGTGGGCAGAGCCAGTGTTTGAAGTCAGGTTTGTTTCCATTCCAGGCTTCAACTCTTACTCACACTGCTTTGTCTAAGAAGAAATACAGGGGAAACGTTCTTGAGAGGATGGCCTCAAGAAGGAAAACCCCCTAATCGCAGACGCACGAAGCTGGTGGACCTTCACTATCCAGATGGGGAGGCTAAGTCACGTGGCTCTCAGTCACATGCTTGTGGCTGAGCCAGTGCGTGGAACCAGGACCTCCAGATGCAGAGGCCAGTCCTTTGCCATTTCTGTCTGTACTTGCAGACGTTGGTGTGGTGGTGATGGGAAGCTTATCTGCCTACCGGAGAATGTCTGTAAGTCCTCCATTGTTGGTGAAAGACACAGTCAGGTCCATGGCTTCCACGCTTCTGTTACTTAACATTGAACTGTGTGGCTCTCTGAGCAAGAATTCCATGTCTAAAGTTATTACTGAGCTACGCCCGTCATTTTAAGCATCATTTAAAAATTTTGCTAAATGTATAATCTAGACAAAACGCTTGATTAAGAGCAGGTGGTTGCCAGGGGACGCGAGACGGCATTCACAGAGCACAAACATCTTCCTAATATAGTTTTTCTAATAAAAAATAGAAAGCTGAGAAAGCAGTACATTTAACTAGGGTGAGGGAATTGAAAAAATTAACCATGTTTCATGGACTTTTTTTTTTTTTTTTTTTGCAGTACGTGGGCCTCTCACTGCTGTGGCCTCTCCCGTTGCGGAGCACAGGCTCCGGACGCGCAGGCTCAGCGGCCATGGCTCACAGGCCCAGCCACTCTGCAACATGTGGGGTCCTCCCAGACCAGGGCGCGAACCTGCATCCCCTGAATTGGCAGGCCGACTCCCAACCACTGCGCCACCAGGGAAGCCTCTTTTTTGTTTTTTTGGACCTTTTTTTTTTTTTTTTTTACCATGTTTGATACCATTATTTAAACTCCAGTCAGTATCAAACTCTGATGGAGTCAAACTCTTAGAACTTGCCTCTGTGTATTTGGAGTCTCTTATACCTGTGTTACTGTTAACTATAAATAGATGATCTTCAAAACTACTTACTGATCAGGTGTGCAGTATAACTACTCTGTCACTAAACATGCCTGTGGTGTCTTGTCAGGGGCACAGGACAGAATATCACAGAAAGGCTGAGAGAAATGGACTCTAAACGCACCTGGCCCAGAACGTTCTACACACACACACACACACACACACACACACACGCACGTGTCTCTTTCTACATGAGACAAAGTGATACCTAGTTGCATTACCAATTAACGTATCTTTCTAGAAGCCCCTCTAAGCATTCCTCATGATACAGTTTGGGGGAAGACACTAGTAATCCCTGAACACCCTCACCCAATACAGATTTCTCCCCTGTGGTTTGCTGTTGCAGCCCCTCATCTGTTTCCCTTGAGAAAGAAAAAAAAAAAAAAAAGAGGAGCCACCAAAATTCAGAAGCTGTCCAGGCATTCACAGCTGGGCCATGTTTTTCTGCTCTTAGACATAAACAGTCTCATGGCACATCAAGCTCAGACCAGGCTACTCTGAGACCAGAATAAAATGAGACAAGGCAAGGCCACTTCATCATCTTGTCTCAGCACAGACAAAGCCAGGCCACTATACAAGCCACAGAATAGCAAACATTCGCTCTCTTACTGAATGTGTAATGGCTGAGTCTGTACCCGGGCAGAGAAACACCCCCGCTTTCTGGCAGCATCCAACGTGAAGCGAAGCCCCACTTCCTTAGACCCTCCCCAAGTCACCTAACTGGGTTCTTCCAACCAGATTTTTTCTAACACCCTCTCATGGAGTTGCTCCACAACTCCACATGGTGTGGGTTCTCTTTGCTGTGACTAGTAATAAACCAACTTGTTCAGCCACAGGTGGTCTTTGGCTGGAGGGAACTGACCCCTCATAGAGTGGACTAAAGGTTTTAATTATTTTATCTGTATACTTTTTCTCCCATTTCCTCAACTAGACCGCAGGCTTCCAGAGGTCAGAGACCATGCCTATTCTGTCCTCTATTATATTCAAAGTACCTAGGCCTTATCTGGACTATAGTAGATGCTCAGTATTTGCTGACTAAGTGAAAGAAGGTTTGCACGGAGGGGTAAGGGGGTGGGAATCGTGAGTAGATTCATATTCCCTGCATTCCTCACATCTCTCCTATAAGAGAGGAATTCAGCAATTAGGTAGTTGTCAGCCCGTGGGGAGGAAGTACTATCAACGTACACTGGAAAATGTACACAAAACCACATTATAAACCATACTTGCTCTTATCCTAACATTACTGTTAGCGGTAATAAAAATCATTCCCCTCAAGTTTGGATTTCAGCTGTTCCCATCAATAGCTGTGAAGATGATTTCTTAGTTCCCCCTCCTATATTCTTTATTGCTTTATTGTTTTGCTCTCTAATTACAAAAGCAATACCTATCTGTTTCAGTATTTGGAAACTGTGGAAAATGTAGACATATGAAGTACAGAAAATAAACCCATGTCCTGTTCTCAAAGCAGGCTCCTTTTCCCCAAATTCAAGTTTACGTAACCTCGTGGTTTGGAAATTGAGACTCAACATTTAAGTATTTAGAGATTTAAAGAGCAATGCAAATTATGTGAGGTGGTTAAGAAAGGAATTTTCGAAGGTATTAATAAGAGGACTCAGGAATGCCAGCATCCTGCCCTGTCAATCAGCCAATCACCTTTCTGCCTCTTAGGCTTGCTCATCCCACCCTGAATAATGGCCACAGGAAACAAAGTTTCCCTTTATTATTTGTTCCTGAGCTTCAGAGAACCTGGGTAAAACTAGGCTGGCATTGGTAGTTAGGCATAGAGCAGTAGGACAGGTAGGGATGGGACAGGAATGGTAGTGGAGAAGTGGTGGTGTGTGTGGGGTGCTTCCTATCTCTGACTGCAGTCCAAGTCTTGTGGCCAGCCTTATATACAGTTCAGGAACTGTTAGCCATGACCAGCAGGCTCAGAAATACATATCTGTATCATCTATCTTTTCCATTCCCTTTCCATCCATAATAATTCTTTTTATTATCTTCCTCGATGGATTGCAATCCTTTGAACGAGTTCATCTGACCAAATTGCATACATTGGGAGAGCATCAATTGCAATTGTGTACCTCCTTTCTTCTCTCACAAAATCGAGTCATATATTTATCAGACAAAAATCATTATCAAAAAGTTGATAATAGGGCTTCCCTGGTGGCGCAGTGGTTGAGAGTCCGCCTGCCGATTCAGGGGACACGGGTTCGTGCCCCTGTCAGGGAAGATCCTACATGCCGCGGAGCGGCTAGGCCCGTGAGCCATGGCCGCTGAGCCTGCGCGTCCGGAGCCTGTGCTCCACCAACGGGAGAGGTCACAACAGTGAGAGGCCAGCATACCACACACACACACAAAAAATGGCATTTCCTGATGTGAAGGTAATCAGAAAATTTCTCAAGTAGTGGCTTGAGGAGAGGTGGGCTCCCCAAATAAGTTTTTTTTTAATTTGTTTTTTAATAAAGGTCCTTTGATCTTGGCTTATTAATGAGTAAACAGAGATCCAACAGAGAGTGCCTTTCTTCCTAGATGGCTTTTCAGTAGTAATGCAAAAATTGCTATGTACTTAAAAGTTTGCTTCCTGAGCCTAGTGGGTTTTTTTCCCAAGTATCAAATAATGACTGATAGAATTTATTGACGTAGTAAGAATATTCTGCCTACGTCTAGCTATCATACTCACAAGGAATCCATTAAATGAATCAATATATGTTCATGGTAGCCAAGATGCAAAGAAATTCGATATCCCTAATGTTTTAGTGAAGGGACCACAGTTTTAGCAACATTTATTGATTCATCTTGCATCTCTCTGAGTCATTTGTAACCTCCCAAACTCTTCCTAAACTTAATCCTCCTCTGAGAAAATGTCCAAGTAAGTGATACAGTGCGGTATTTTTGAGGCTCTGATCTCACTTACAGAGCAAGAGATAGAGGAAATTTCTCTATGGAAAAAAGAAGAAAAAAGCCCTATAGAAAAGGAGAAGTTTCTATTTTCCACCAACTATTTTGAGATTGTTTTCCTACCCTCATTTTTTTTAGCTCTGGAGACTCGTGAGTACCTGAATGGGTAGGAGAGATTGCATTCAGATTTCTTTTTAAAAAATGACTTAGCAATCCAAAAATATTTAACCAGAAGCTATTTTAATGAGTGATTAATCTTTACATTAGTGAGATTTCCAGAGTGACGGCAGAAGTTTTGTGGTGCAAGCCAATTTAGTATAGTGTAGGTTAGAAAGTCTTATGGAATGACAAGAATACCTTTTTTCTATTTGGAGGATTACTCAAATATCTCGGTGGAGATTACTTCCTTTAGACTCTCAATTTCATTTTTTAAAAAATAAATTATTTATTTTATTTATTTTAGGCTGCATTGGGTCTTCGTTGCTGTGTGCAGGCTTTCTCTAGATGCGGCGAGCAGGGGCTACTCTTAGTTGTGGTGCGCGAGCTTCTCATTGCGGTGGCTTCTCTCATTGTGGAGCACGGGCTCTAAGCACATGGGCTTCAGTAGTTGCAGCATGCGGGCTCAGTAGTTGCGGCGCCCAGGCTTTAGTTGCTCCGCGGCATGTGGGATCTTCCTGGACCAGGGCTCGAACCCATGCCCCCCGCATTGGCAGGAAGATTCTTAACCACTGCACCACTAGGGAAGTTCCTAGACTCTCAATTTTAGAACAGTAATTCCTGACACAAGAAAGAGGAAGAAGGAAAACGCCTATTTAGTTATTTGGTTTTTAAGAGAAAAATAGAAAATGTTCAACTCAATTTACTCAGGTACAAGGGATATATGTTTTATTCAAGAATTATGGTCAGTTAAGGGAATGAGACACATTTTGAGGAAGGAAGTAAAAGGATAAAAACTGTGTTGATAAAATGCCTAGTAATTCATTCTCTTTTAGCAGCTTTATTGAGATATAATTCACATACGGTACAATTCACCAGTTTAAAGCATACACTCAATGTTCAAAAATATATTTACAGAGTTGTGCAACCATCACTCTAATCCAATTTTAGAACATTTTCATCACCTCCCAAAGAAACTTTGTACCCATTGGCAGGCACTCCCACTTCCCCATCCCCCCTCATTTCCCCGCCCAAAGACCTAGGCAACCACAAATATACTATCTGTCTCCATAGATTTGTGTTTATTTTGGTTAAAGATTGTCCAGCGGTGAGAAGTTTATCTTATTTTTTTTTTTTTGGCCTCGAGGCATGTGGGACCTTATTTCCCCCACCAGGGATTGGACCCATGCCCCCTGCTGTGGAAGCATGGAACCCTAACCACTGAACACCAAGGGAATTCCTATATCTAATTGCGGTTTTGATTTACATTTCCCTAAAAACAATGGTGTCGAGTATCTTTTCATGTGCTTACATTTCCTTTGGAGAAATGTTTATTAAAACCCTTTGCTTATTTTAAAAATTAGTTTGTCTTTTTATTGTCGAGTATAAGAGGTCTTTTACACATTCTGGAGAAGGCCCTTTTCAGATATGTGATTTGCAAATATTTCTCCCAGTCTGTGGGTTGTGTTTTCACTTAGTAATTGTTCTTTTGACCACTCCTTATCCCTGGAAACTCCAAGTCTTCAATCCAGTTCAACAGATCCAACTCTGCCTCCCTCCTTAAACTTGAGCATCTTTACTTGCAACCCTCCCTATTTTTTTTTTTCAGCAGGCAGTCTAATAATCCATTCCCACTTCGCTATGTCTTCTTCCACAAAAACAAGTAGTTCTGGTAAATTTGCCTCCTTAATCCTTGGCTTCCTTCAGAAAATGTGATCTCAGATCTCCGTGGGAAAGCCTACACACAGTCTAAAGACAGGTACTCTCCTTTATTTGTAACAAGAAATGTTTTCAATTTTCTGCTTGAGAAGGTGTTCTAGACATTTGGCTCAAAAAAAATTCAGAAGGCTAAAGGCCTCTCTCTCATTTTCAGGCATTAATTTTTAACTAAGTCATTATCTGAGGCTTGTCACATTGTTTTCATCAAGAATAAAGAAAAGGATTTACCATTGCAACAAAAAGAATAAAATATCTAGGAATAAACCTACCTAAGGAGACAAAAGACCTGTATGCAGAAAATTATAACACACTGATGAAAGAAATTAAAGATGATACAAATAGATGGAGAGATATACCATGCTCCTGGATTGGAAGAATCAATATTGTGAAAATGACTCTACTACCCAAAGCAATCTACAGATTCAATGCAATCCTTATCAAACTACCACTGGCATTTTTCACAGAACTAGAACAAAAAATTTCAAAATTTGTTTGGAAAAACAAAAGACCCCAAATAGCCAAAGCAATCTTGAGAACGAGAAACGGAGCTGGAGGAATCAGGCTCCCTGACTTCAGACTATACTACAAAGCTACAGTAATCAAGACAGTGTGGTACTGGCACAAAAACAGAAAGATAGATCAATGGAACAGGATAGAAAGCCCAGAGATAAACCCACGCACATATGGTCAACTTGTCTTTGACAAAGGAGGCAGGAATGTACAGTGGAGAAAGGACAGCCTCTTCAATAAGTGGTGCTGGGAAAACTGGACAGGGACATGTAAAAGTATGAGATTAGATCCTTCCCTAACACCATACACAAAAATAAGCTCAAAATGGATTAAAGACCTAAATGTAAGGCCAGACACTATCAAACTCTTAGAGGAAAACATAGGCAGAACACTCTATGACATAAATCACAGCAAGATCCTTTTGGACCCACCTCCTAGAGAAATGGAAATAAAAACAAAGATTAACAAATGGGACCTAATGAAACTTCAAAGCTTTTGCACAGCAAAGGAAACCATAAACAAGACCAAAAGACAACCCTCAGAATGGGAGAAAATATTTGCAAATGAAGCAACTGACAAAGGATTAATCTCCAAAATTTATAAGCAGCTCATGCAGCTCAATAGCAAAAAAACAAAGAACCCAATCCAAAAATGGGCAGAAGACTTAAATAGGCATTTCTCCAAAGAAGATATACAGACTGCCAACAAACACATGAAAGAATGCTCAACATCATTAATCATTAGAGAAATGCAAATCAAAACTACAATGAGATATCATCTCACACCAGTCAGAATGGCCATCATCAAGAAATCTAGAAACAATAAATGCTGGAGAGGGTGTGGAGAAAAGGGAACACTCCTGCACTGCTGGTGGGAATATGAATTGGTACAGCCACTATGGAGAACAGTATGGAGGTTCCTTAAAAAACTACAAATAGAACTACCATATGACCCAGCAATCCCACTACTAGGCATATACCCTGAGAAAACCATAATTCAAAAAGAAACATGTACCAAAATGTTCATTGCAGCTCTATTCACAATAGCCCGGAGATGGAAACAACCCAGGTGTCCATCATCAGATGAATGGATAAAGAAGATGTGGCACATATATACAGTGGAATATTACTCAGCCATAAAAAGAAATGAAATTGAGCTATTTGTAATGAGGTGGATAGACCTAGAGTCTGTCATACAGAGTGAAGTAAGTCAGAAAGAGAAAGACAAATACTGTATGCTAACACATATATATGGAATTTAAGAAAAAAAAATGTCATGAAGAACTTAGGGGTAAAACAGGAATGGAGACACAGACCTACTGGGGGTGGGCTTGGGGATATGGCGGGGGGCTGTGACTGGGCGGGAGAGAGGCATGGACGTGTATACACTGCTGGGCACGGGGTGGATTGATGGTGGGGGGTGGCCGCGTGGCGCGGGGGGATCTGCTCGGTGCTTTGTGGCCGCCTGGAGGGGTGGGATGGGGAGGGTGGGAGGGAGGGAGACGCAGGAGGGAGGGGATGTGGGAACAGATGTATATGTATGACTGATTCACTTTGTTGTAAAGCAGAGACTAATAAAAAAATAAAAAAAAGAATAAAGAATAGGGAATTCCCTGGCGGTCCAGTGGTTAGGACTCGGTGCTCTCACTGCTGGGGCCCGGGTTCGATCTCTGGTCCGGGAACTAAGATCCTGCAAGCCTCTCGGCCTGGCCAAAAAATAAAATAAAATAAAGAAAAAGTTTTACCACTCAAGAGTAGAACTATAACCAGGTATCATGGTATATATAAGTAATTTCAAAGAAGAGTCCTAATTAAGGACTCTTCTATAATAGTGCAATTAATTATACTCATTATTAGTATCTATTTTAAGGTTTAAGATTCATCTACCCCTTTTACTTCTAAATGTATATATGAATATTTATATCTCTCTTATGACATGATAGATGTGATTAGTTTCCTTGGGTTAAAAAAAATACCTACACCAACATTAAAGATACTCTAATCATGACATATATAACTAGATGCCTATTAACCTACTATTAAAAATTAATCATAAGCATACATTGTATTTATAATTTCTTCTTTGCTCCACAGTCCTCAAAGTTTAATACAATGGAGTAAATATCCTTTCCCATTTTATAGGCTGTGAAATGAAAGCATAGGCTGCAGTCTAAGATGTGAGAGGCATTTATATATGTACACATAGTAAATATAAGTACAGATTTGTTTTGTTTTAGTCTTTTTAGGTATATGTGAACTTCCTCAAACTGAAAAGATGTATTGTTTTCATGAGGAAAGTGCCAGTTCCTCTTTAAACATTGATTTATTCAACGAACATAGTATTTTTTTAACAGCAATATTGCCTTTTATTAATTTATTAATTAATATATGTATTTATTTTTGGCTGTGTTGGGTTTTCATTGCTGCACGTGGGCTTTCTCTAGTTGTGGTGAGCGGGGGCTACTCTTCGTTGCGGTGCACGGGCTTCTCATTGCGGTGGCTTCTCTTGTTGCGGAGCACGAGCTCTAGAGTACAGGCTCAGTAGTTGCAGCACAAAGGCTTTGTTGCTCTGCAGCATGTGGGATCTTCCCGGACCAGGGCTCGAACCCATGTCCCGTGCATTGGCAGGTGGATTCTTAACCACTGTGCCACAAGGGGAGCCCAACAATCATCGTATTAATGGAGAGCCTAAGTGATAATTCAACAGGGAAAAGGAATTGATCATTTCCTGACCTTTACAAAGCTTGTTTGTAATCCAGGAAATGGGCAAGTAACGGAATGGTACCCAGACTTGCATGGAATAAGCATCACCTAAACTGAGACCTCATGGGTGAATCAGTTATCCAGATGAAGTGTTCAAGCAAAGGGAGCAGAATGTGCAAAAGCCTAGAGGTTAGAGAGACAGGGTCCCGTTAGGGGACTTAATGTCATTTCCTATAACTGGAGGATAAAGGGGAGACAAATCATGAGTGTTGGGAGGTGAGGGCTGAAAAGGAAGCCAAGAGCCTGACCACCAAGCCCACTAAACTGTTAGGAAAAGCCATGGGGAGCCACACAGGATCTGAAGCAGAGGAGGGTAACAGGATGAGATTTGTAGTTTAGAGATATAAGAGTAATGATAATAACAATAATGATTGCTAATATTTATTGTGTTGCTAACATACCAGACAGTCTGCTAAATGTTTTATATCATACACTTTCTAATATATATATATATTTAAAATATTTATTTTATTTGTTTATTTTTTTGGTTGCATCAGGTCTTAGTTGTAGTGCAAGGGGTCTTCGTCGAGGTGTGCAGGATCTTTCGTTGCAGCGCAGGCTCTTCCTTGAGGTGCGTGGGTTTCTCTCTAGCTGTGGCGTGTGGGTTTTCTCTCTCTAGTTGTGGCGCGTGGGCCCCAGGATGTGTGGGCTTTGTAGTTTGCGGCACACGGGCTTCTCTAGTTGAGGCGCGCATGCAAGCTCAATAACTGTGGTGTGCAGGCTTAGTTGCCCTGTGGCATGTGGGATCTTAGTTCCCCGACCAGGGATCAAACCCGTGTCCCCTGCATTGGAAGGTGGATTCTTTACCACTGGACCACCAGGGAAGTCCCTCTAATATATTTTCGAGTAAGATGACTGTAGCTGGCACTAAAAGCTATATACATTTTGTTATAATTGTCAGAAACTGGAAAGGAGAAACACATTTTAGTTCACTTAAGTAGGGCTTTGTTCAGTAATCACCAGTGCGAGTGTGACTTGATGTGAAGAATGGACCCTAGCTTTAGAGAACATAATTTGAAATTGTAAACAAACAGGATACTTTTCATTTTGAGAACATAGAATTATTTGGGGAAAGTGGTTAAACTATAGAGTACTTTTGAATAAGTTTGAATTATTTTTAATTTATTTCCCTATAGTGCAGTTTTGTGTCAGCGTAATAACTGTGTGCGTGTGTGTATGTGTGTGCGTGTGCGTGTAAGTGGTAAATCGGGATTTGGTGGAAAGGCCTTGGAAGGATGTTACAAATGTGTGCCTTGGATGGAAGTGTACATAACGTTTTTTTTGTTTGTTTGTTTTTGTTTTTCGGTACGCAGGCCTCTCACTGTTGTGGGCTCTCCCGTTGCGGAGCACAGGCTCCGGATGCGCAGGCTCAGCGGCCATGGCTCACGGGCCCAGCCGCTCTGTGGCATGTGGGATCTTCCCGGACCGGGGCATGAACCCGTGTCCCCTGCATCGGCAGGAGGACTCTCAACCACTGCGCCACCAGGGAAGCCCTACATAAAGTTTTGAGAAGACATAAAACTATCAGGAAGATAGCATCTTCATACTGAGTTGTTTCTCAAAGACATTGTTGAAATGAAGAGCTATAGAAACTATTATGAAGTAACTTTGCCAGCTATAGTCTGGACATGCTCCCAGAAATGACATAAAAATATTTAGTAACCGAAAGGATACAAGTACCAATTGATCAAAAAGTATTCAGATCGCAGAGCTGGAGGCTCCCTGCTGGTTTCTGGGTGCTGCGGATATCCAGGGGGGCTGAAGAATGCACCATAGATGTTAGAGCAGCTGGGAGACCTTGGAGGTCATAGGGAGTTGGCTGTTTCTCAAGGAATATGAAACTATTTCAATATTTTATTACCAACCAGTATGACCAGAGCAGTAGGTATTGGCTTAATATTAGCTGTACATGGTCCTATTTTTAGTACGATAAGAAGAGCTATCCAAAGACAGCAAGATGGTAAGCATCTGCACAAGGGACAGGAAAAATGTGCTCAGAGGACACTGCATTTGAAAACAATCAGTAAATTTAACATCCTTCAAATAGTCTTATGTTCCAAAGAAAATGAGTCAGAACCTCAAAACAGAGCATAAGCAGAGCCCAACTTTTTAAAAAAAGTGTAACATTCATCATGATGGAGATAGATTGAACTCAACATTGGAGGAAACATAGCTTCGGTTCTTCACTAAATAAGGATATAAAATTGTCAGAATGAACTCCCATTTTCAAATATTTATTGAGCTCTTAGAATACACAAGAATGTCAAGAGCAAAAATAACATTCTGCATTAGTAAGGACCTTTTCCTTGTCAAAGTGTATGTCAGGAGGTGAAAGAGTAGAAGTTGGAAAGTGAGGATGTTTCAGGTCTATCACTTGCTGCTGGATGATCTCCGACAAGTTAATGTATTAGAATACTGGTTTAACTGCTTCCATAGAGATCAAAATAACAGTGGCTTAAATAAAATACATTACTTTGTTTCTCTCTCACTTAAAAGTCCAAGCTGGTAGGCAGCTTCATGTGGTCATTGGAGGACTAGGATTTTGCTATGCCATAAGGTGTGGTCTTACCTGCATTGTGGAAGCTGACTCAACGCTACATCTGTGTTCCTGCCTACTGGGAATGGGGGGAATATAGGGCAGTGGAAGGTATTCCTGTAAAAGGCAGGACCTACAAAGTACACTCATCAATTCTAGTCACATTCCATTGGCTATTATTCCACTTGGCCGTACCTAGCTGCAAGGGAAGCTGAGAACCAAAATCTCTAGATGACTAGTCATGCACTCACCTAGAACTATGGAGGTTCTAGTATTAAAAGGAGAAAGAGGGAGTCCCCTGGTGGTCCAGTGGTTATGACTTGGTGCTTTCTACCGTGGGCCTGGGTTCAATCCCTGGTCGGGGAATTAATATCCCATAAGCCACGCATCATGGCCCAAAACCAAAATAAAAATAAAAGGAGAAAGAAAAACTTGGTTATTGGGGAACAATTAGCAGACTCTGCCACCTTTAGCTACTCTGAGCCCTCAGCTTCACCTTTGTGAAATGTAGACCATTGTATTGAATGATCAGTGTGTAGAAAACACCTAGCCCAGTGCCTTGCACATGCTCAACAGTAACCCGAAGTCTTGGGCCTGTGGGTGTGTTTGATGCTGCAGCATAGGTCAAATCCTGGATCTGGTTTCATGGAAGGCTGGGAGAATGGATCCAGGCTTCTAGCTAAGGAGGAAATATCAGAAAAGGGTATTTAGGGACTTCCCTGGTGGTCCAGTGGTTAAGACTCCATGCTTCCACTGTAGGGGACATGGGTTTGCTCCCTGGTTGGGGAACCAAGATCCTGCATGAGGCACACACGTGGCCAAAAAAAAAAGGAGGGTGTTTTAAAGAAAGATGCTGGGCAGTGAAAAATATGACAAATGCCCTCTATAGTGTATGTGTGCTGTAGCTCATTTAACTTGCACACAATTATGACTATTAGCTTATTAGGCAATTGTGATTTTAAATAGGGAGTGCTCTTTTTTTAAAATTGAAGTATAGTTGACATACAATATTACATAACTGGCAGCTGTTCAATATAGTGATTCACAATTTTTAAACATTGTACTCCATTTATAGTTATAAAATATTGGCTATATTCCCTGTGTTGTACAATATATCCTTGCAGCTTGTTTTATACACAGTGATTGTACCTCTTAATCCACATAGGGTGTGCTCTTAACAAAACTGTGAATTTGACAGCGTGTTTGACCTCGCACTTAAACTCTTAGCATCATTTTCTTCAATCACAGACTCTCTCTCTACATATATTTTTCTGTGTTTCATCTGAGAAACTTGCTCTTACCTAATCACCTTATCTTTTTTTTTTTTTTTAATTTTTGCTGGGTTGACAGAAGAAGCGAACTCTCTTGAGGCCTCCAATTCTGTTATGTATTTGGTTGCTCACATTTTGAATCCAGCCCAGGTATTGTTACTCAGGTATTGGTATTGAAATGCTCTAAGAAATTGTATTTTGGGGGAAGGCTAGGATATTACATAAACCAGTTACCCCATTTATACTTTTTAGTCTTTTTATAAAGCTGTTTTCATATCATTTCTTATGGCATAAAGTCATATAATTTTAAGGTCAAAAGGAATCATGGAGATCACTAAACCCTCATCTTATAGATGAAATAATGAAGGGCCAGGGAGATGTAATGGTTTGCTCCAAGTCAATCATTTAGTTTTGACATTGAGAGTAGAAGTCAGAGCTCCCAATTCTAGCTTCTATTAGCAATTATAAGACTCCTACACCAAATATCAGAGATCCTGGGTTTTCATGGATATAATAGAGGAATGAGGGCTGGGGGAGAAAGTAGGAAAACATGAAAATAACTATTTTCTCTTCAGTCAGAATTGATGGGGTGACCACACATGCTATTTTGTCTGGGACACTTCTGATTTACCCCTCACGTCTGGAATAATTATTAAGAGGAAGCCCTTTCCCTCTCAAAAGTTTACCGGTTCAGAACATAAATTATAGGTTAGCTCACTTAATGAAAAATTTCTTTGTTCTTCAATGATTCCATTTGCTCAGCAAATGTATTGATGTAAAAGAGTTGGCTTATACTGTAATACAATGATTAATCAGAGTAAAACTGAAGCTGTAACGCTGTGGTTTTCCAATTCCAAGTCACAACCATTGGTGGGCCACAAAATGAATTTGGTGTTATGATCCTTCAAAAGGAGGAAAAGAATAGTACATAAAATAGAGTGCATATACTTAATAAAGGGAAGTGGGGTTTTTTGTTTGTTTGTTTTGAGGGGGAGGGGGACTGCACCACTCAGCTTGCAGGATCTTAGTTCCCCGACTAGGGATTGAAAGAGCCGAACCCTAACCACTGGGCCGCCAGGGAATTCCCCTTGTTATTTTTTTGAAACTTGTTTTGGTTATACATACATATAGTAGTGTGCTTGTTCTCAGTGGAAACCCTATTTCTTGTTGTGGGCCGCAGTAAAAAAAAAAAAGTGGGGAAGCCACTGCATAGAGAAATTCAGGGCTTAAAAGAGCTCTACAAAACTAGATGCAAACTCATGGCAGTTTATACCACTTTTCAGTCAGCTACTAGATGAACTGGCTGTATCAACAAGGTAACTAAAATTGACACACTTTGAGACACAGTAAAGAATAAATATGAGAGTTTTCACTGCAATTATAGAGTCAGAGGAAGCAATAATCACCTTAAAGTGTATATTTTTTAGTTGCTTTAGTTGTCTTCATATTCCAAGGTATTATTAAGCAGATAACAGAAAACAAATCCACCTGCTGCAAATACTATTTGGCACTTACGGAGTGCCTTTATGTGAGACTGTTACAAGATTTCTAAAAGACTCAAGGATAACTGATTTATTAAAATGCTATTAGAGAAAAATGTTGTAGAAGTGTGTTTTTAATATGAAAGATATTTTGACATATCAAGTAAAAAAATAGTATACTTTTCTTTTAGTCATCATACCATAGATACGGCATGGTATCTATGGTATGATCCCATTCTTGTCAAAAATAGTGTGGGGTGTGTGTGTGTATCAGGATTCGTCAGTCTTGGTACTGTTGACAATTTGGGCCAGATAATTATTTGTTGTAGGGCTGGCCTATACACTATAGGACACGTAGAAGCATCCTTGGCCTCTACCCACTAGATGCAAGCAGCAGTACCACCACGCCCAGCCCCCAACACACACACACCAGTTTCTCCAGTTGTGATAAAAAAAATGTCTCCAGATCTTGCCAAGCCACCTCTGTTGAGAACCACTGATACAGATATAACTGATTAAGGAGTTGACTCTTTAGTGGATGGACTTTTTTTTTTTAATTTTCTATCTCTTTCACTTGTTTAAAGATTCTGATTTTTCTATGTAATGAGCATGTATTATTTTCATAATAAAAATCCCATAAAATTGTATTTATATTGAAAAAATGTATTGGCTTCATAGGAGTTATTTTTATAACTTTGATGACTGAGATTCTTAAGCAGAAAGATATTCCTGGAAAATCAAGTAGGAAGCTCACATGTACAATTGCTGTGGTCAAGTATAATTTCTTTCATTTTGTTTCCATTCATTCTTTCATTCATTCATTCAAAAATGTCTACTTATTAGCACCATGTCTGTAAGTGTACATATGATACAGAGAGAGCCTTCAGAAATACAGTAAGTGCTATTTTCCATGTCTCACAGAAAATTGGAGTTACAAAATATATTTTGTCGATACAACAATTTCCAAAACAAATCAGATACATTGACATTCAAAACCTCCCCATGTTTTGAAGGTAAGCCTTCTCATGAATTACCTTCTAAAATGTTTATAAGAAATTGTCCCTCACATAAAGGTGCAAATGTAAGTACAAAGATGTTCTCTGTGACACTGCTTGACTAGTAAGTGACAAAGTTAAAACAATCTAAATGTCATTAAAAATATATTATCACACGTCCACACTTTGGAATTCTTTTTCTAGACATTAGAAGAATGAGGTAGAGCTGTATATTGTCACATGAAAAATGCTGAGTATAGACTAGTTAAGGAAGAAGCATAAGGCAGAGAAAAGATGCACAGTATTATCCTACTATGAAAAAATTTTACAGGCACATATGTATATGGATATACAATCTATATATGCTTATAAAAGTTCCAGAAATATCTAAAACAAATTGTTAACAGCGCTTCCCTCTGGAGTGTGAAATAGGGGAGATGGGATGGAAGGGAATTTCACTTTTATTTTTACACGTTTGCATCGTGTTACTTTTTTACAACATACATATACAATGGAATACTACTCAGCCATAAGAAGAACGAAATAATGCCATTTGCAGCAACATGGATGCAACTAGAGATTATCACACTAACTGAAGTAAGTCAAAAGAGAAAGACAAATAGCATATGATATCACTTATATGTGGAATCTAAAATATGGCACTATTGAACTTGTCTACAAAACAGAAACAGACTCACAGACATAGAGAACAGACTTGTGGTTGCCTAGGGGGAGGCGGGTGGGGGAGGGAAGGATTGGGAGTTTGGGGTTAGCAGATGCAAACTGGTATATATAGGATGGATAAACAACAAGGTCCTACTGTATAGCACAGGGAACTCTATTCAATATCCTCTGATAAACTATAATGGAAAAGAATATTTTAAAAAAGAATGTAAGAAAGAAAGAAAGAATAATAAAACATGATTTATTAAAACGTGAAGTAACTTCATGTCTACCCTCCATCTTTTCCTTTTCTTAAGTCTTGGCAAAATAGTCACATAATGGTTGGGCATTTTTACAATTGACTTCTTAGTCATTAAGGGTGTATCACTCAGCCTGGCCTTCTACCCATATAGAAGGAGAGCAGTGTGACAAGGTACCTCCTCCCTCCCCATTCGTCTCTAAGAGGGGTAAGCCACGCTATCATGTTCATTTGCTTACAGCTATTTAACTACTATGCAAACATTGAAGATTGTGGATATTTAAAATGTTGGCCTACAACTACCAGACAACTGGGTTGTAATAGAACCACCCTTGGCAACAGATTACCGCATACACTGCATTGTTATTTAACATTGGTGTGTGTATGGTGTCTTGTTTTCCCTACCTTATGTTAAGTGCTTTATAAACAGGAGCTGTCTTAATCCATTTGGGCTGCTATAACAAAATACCACAGATACCAAAATATTGGTATACCAAATTTTGGTATACCAAAATACCCAGCTACCACTGGGTAGCTTATAAACAACGGACGTTTATTTCTCATGGTTCTGGAGGCTGGAAGCCTGAGGGCCCTCTTCTGGGTTGCAGATAATCTTGTTTTGTCCTCACAAGGTGAGAGGTGTTAGGGACCTCTGGAGCCTCTTTTATAAACACTTATCCCATTGCTGAGCTCTCTACCCTTGTGATTTAAGCGCTTTTCAAGCCCCTACTTCCTAATACCTTCTTCTTTGCAGGGATTCCCATGAATGAATTCTGGGGGGATACAAACATTCAAACCACATCATTGACCAAAGGCTATATTTCTCATTCTCCCTCTGCAACTAGCAGGACTAGTTATTATTAGTAGATCTCATCATTATACTGGTTAAGGCAACCAGAAGCAGGCAACAGAGTACGGAACAAACTGGGTCTGGTCTAACTACCCATTTCCTAACATAATCCCAAATCTGATGAACGGAATTCAGGAAACAACTCAGGTTTGGGGCTTCTCCCCTTCGTGCTGGAATGATTCAAAAACTGTGTGTGGGAACTGATTATTCTGTGCAAATGATGTGATCTGAACCTCTATGTGAGTGACAGCTCCGACTTCCTTTCTCTCAGTAGTCCACTGAATCCACAAGATGAAAAATGCCATTGCATAGGTAGCGACTTGAACCATATTCTAATCACCAGGGGAACTGTGGGCTATTTATCAAAAGGATCTGCACATTTTCCAAGCCTAAATATAGGAGTCAATGATTATGTATACTCTCCAGCTTTTTCTCCATTCTTTGTTCTATTTTTTTTCCTACAAAAAGCAAAAACTTCTTGATTACCTGATCTAGTTATCATCAATTGATTTATATTTCCTGGAGTTATAAGATCTTTAGATAATACGATTTTCAGTGATACTAATATAATTTTAGAAGAGCCATAACGTTTAAATAATTGAGAGGAGCTTTCCCTTCTGCCTGAAAATTTCACTTCCAGCCAGTGACATGTCAGCAGTGGAAATATGCTAGAGAAAGAATATTGTGGTGTTTTCATGAGGTGGTGCCCTTTATTTATTTGTTCACTTTAAATTGTCAGTTCAATAGCATGAATATATATCAACCTACACAATACTTCCCAAGTTGCTTGCCTTTATTGCTTATGTTCCATTTTATTTGACAATATTCAGAGAAAATTTACTAAGGGCCTGATGTGTCTCAGGCACTTTTTGGAATCTTTCCCACACATATTATATATTTTAAGTTTGGTTGGTTCTATATATGGTTAAACTGGGACATATTCCCATATGCTTTATGCATATTAGTGCTCATTAAATGTTTATTGAAAAGAATATAAAATTATTTTTTATATCATGATGACTACATAAAAAACTCAAGAAAAAACAAAATTATAAATTCAAGTAGCATTTCACTAGCCCAGCTCTTCAAATATCCCTTTCACTTGGGCATAAATGATTGATTTGGTTTCAGTAAGTTTCAACTCCTTTATATCATATAACAATTATACTTAAGTGCTATATAGAGTACTGTGTATTTGTTAGAAAAATCATTAAGATACATAAAATGCCCATAATTTATGAAATAATGTCACAAAGTAAGTGTTGTTGCTGCTGAGACATTTATAAATAATACATAATCATCTTTTTTTTTTTTTTTTTTTTTTTTTGCGGTACGCGGGCCTCTCACTGTTGTGGCCTCTCCCGTTGTGGAGCACAGGCTCCGGACGCGCAGGCTCAGCGGCCATGGCTCACGGGCCCAGCCGCTCTGCGGCATGTGGGATCTTCCCGGACCGGGGCACGAGCCCGTGTCCCCTGCATCGGCAGGCGGACTCTCAACCACTGCGCCACCAGGGAAGCCCCCATAATCATCTTTTTATATCAAGCACTTAGCACAGTACCTTGCTCATAGTAGGTTTTTTCTTTTAAAAACAGTTTCATTTAGATGTAATTCACATGCCATAAAATTCATCTTTTAAAAATGTTCAGGACTTCCCTGGTGGGGCAGTGGTTAAGAATCCGCCTGCCAATGCAGGGGACATGGGTTCGATCCCTTATCTGGGAAGATCCCACATGCCATGGAGCAACTAATCCTGTATGCCACAACTACTGAAGCCCGTGCACCTAGAGCCTGTGCAGCAACAAAGACCCAAAGCAGCCAAAAATAAAAAAATAAAATAAATAAAAAATAATAAAAATGTTCAGTTTAGTGGTTTCTAGTGTACTCACAGAGTTGTGCAATCATCACCATAATCTAATTTTAAACATTTTCATCACTCCAAAAGAAATCCATTCCCATTGGTAGTGACTCCCTGTTCCCCCTTCTCCCCAGTTCCTGGCAACTACTAATTATTTCCTATCTCTATAGATTTGCCTATTCTGGAGACGTCATACAAATGAAATTATACAACATGTGGCCTTTTGTGTCTGGTTTCCTTCACTTACAATAATGTTTTCAAGGTTCACCCGTGTTGCAGCAAGTATCAGTACTTCATTCTTTTTATGGCTGCATAGTATTTCATTGTGTGGATATACCACATTTCGCTTACCCATTCATTAGTTGATGGAAAACTGGGTTGTTTCCACTTTTTGGCAATTATGAATAATGCTACTATGAACACTGATATATACATTTTTGTGTGGACATACATTTTCACATCTCTTGGTTATATGCCTAGCAGTGTAATTACCGGATCATACGGTAATTCTATGTGTAAACTTTTGAAGAATCGCCAAATTGTTTTTCAAATTGCTTTCAAAGTTCCATTTTAAAATTCTACAAGCAATGTATAAGGGTTCTAATTTCTCCACATTTTCACCAACACTTGCTATTGTCTGTCTTTATTTATTTCAGCCATTCTAGTGGGTATGAGGTAGATCTCACTGTAGGTTTTGATTTGCATTTCCCTAGCGACTAACGATATTGAGTATTTTTTTCATGTGCTTATTGGCTGTTTGTATATCTTCTTTGAAGGAATGTCTATACAAATTATGTGTCCATTTAAAAGTTGGGTTATTTGTGTTTCTACTATTGAATTATAAGACTTTTTAATACATTCTTTATATATTTCAAAGTCCTTTATCAGATGTATGACTTGTAAATATAGTTTCCCATGCTTCAGTTTGTCTTTTCACTTTATGGTGTCCTCTGAAGCACAAAGTTTTTAGTTTTGATGAAGTCCAACTTACTATTTTTTTCTTTTGCTGTTTGTCTTTTTTGGTGTCACATCTAAGAACAATTGCCTGATCCATGCGCACTGAGATTTCTGCCTCAAATTTCTTACACAGATTTGATAATCTTAGCTTTTACTTTTGATCCATTTTAAGTTAATTTTTTGAAGGTCCAGCTTCATTCTTTTGTATGTAGATATCCAGTTGTCCCAGCACCATTTGTTGAAAAAGCTATTCTTTCTCCCATTTAATTGTCTTGGCACCCAGCAAAGACAATTGATCATACACATATGGCTTTATTTCTGGACTCTCAGTTCTATTCCACCAGTCTATATGTTTACCTTTATGCCAGTACTACACGGTCTTGATGACTGTAGCTTTGTAGTAAGTCCTGGAATTGGGAAGCACGAGTCTTCCAACTTTATTCTTTTTCAAGATGATTTTTCATATTAGGTTTGTAAATAAATGATGATTTAATGAGTGACTAAATGAATGGATGTTAGCTTTTTTTTTTCTTTTGGCCACACTATGTGGCAAGCGGGATCTTTATTTCCCCGACCAGGGATCGAATCTGTGCCCCCTGCAGTGGAAGCCTGGGATCTTAACCACTGGACTGCCAGGGAAGTCCAAATTGTTTGCATTTTTTAAAGTTTTATTTTAGTAGGAGGGGAAGAGGTTAGGAATTTTTTTTCTTTAAAGGAATGCAGCTAAAATACATACATACATGCACATATCTTCAAAAAACATGCTGGGATTGGGTCCTATTTTACAAAGATGCCTTTAGTGGTTAGGTTTCTGCTGCCTGGGCTGCAGGACAGAATCTGTGTCTGAATTCCCTGTAATTGGCACCATGCTGGGAGCAAAGCTGGTGCTCAATAAATATTCATTGATTAAATGCCTTGTCCTTTTTGTTTTGTTTTAACCTATTGATTGTCTTGTTGCTAACTTTTGGTGGCTAGTTGCTGAAATTTTCTGTTTTTTCTAGCCTACTCAAGAAGCCTATTTTTCTAAACTTCTGCCAGTTTTCTGCATGGCACCGAAATATGCTAGACAGATGATTTTCCAGAAGACAATCATTAGGAATTCTTTTCAGATGGCACTTCAAGGAACTGAACTTGCCTCCCCCTCTTTCATACCCTAATCTCTTTGCTATCACTTGCAGGCCTTGCCTTCTCTTACACTCCAAGGGCAGAAAACAACTCCCATTTCCAAGACTGGCAATCATCCCTGCTTTGAGTCTCTTGAAGTACCATCTCCTCTAGGAAGATTTTCCAGACCAAGATATAGAGTGGACACTGACTCTCAGAGTGAATATGCATTGAGGTATAGTCTACCATCCCCACACAGACTAAAAGGAAAAATTAAAAAAAGAGGCTTCACATACATTAAAGTTTTGAATCTTCACATCTTTGTTGATATTTGTTCCTGTTTTAAAAAATAAAGAAAAAATAGGCCCGAAAATGGTCCCACAACAACAAACCAAGACTTAATTGCAGTTTCAACCTTCTGCTGAAATGTAATCTTAATCATATATGGGAAAACAATCTGGAAAAGTGTATCTATCTATCTATATGTATCTATATCTATATCTATATATATATCTGAATCCCTTTGTTGTACACCTGAAACTAACACACTGTAACTTAACTATACTCCAAAATAAATAAATTTAAAAATAAAGGAAATATCTATGAAAAAAATTTTTTAAATGTAACCTTAATCAACCATTTGGAATTATTCTGATTGGCACCATTGAGCTCACCTGTCATGTAGGCCTTCTCCATTCCCCAGAGGAAGAAGCAGTCTGCATGATAAAACACTCACACGCCGCCACCCCACACCAAAGTCCTGACCTAAAAATAATTTTCTTCTTTTTTGCTAATAATGCCCTTACCCCACCCTTCTTCCTATAAAAAAAACAATTTCCATTTTCTACAACAGGTGGAAGCACACTTCTAGCTGCTGGATGGGACGTTGCCTGATGGAATTAAGCCCGAATCTCTTAATAAAGCCAATCAGATCATCAAATTTACTCAATTGAATTTTTTTTGACATTCTTAATTTGGTACATCAGACCTAGCCTGTCTTCTGTGTACCTAGCCTTGTTTGTTTTTTTTCCCCCTGTGTTTACTCCAGTCTGTTCAAAACACATTCTTGCTCTAGGATTTGCATTTTTTTTAAGTTTTCTTATCTCCCTCCATGCTCCTGTTTGCTAGCTCGGCTAGGCACACGATGGCTGCTCAGTAAATACGATTTAGGGGTTATTTTATTGTTAATTGTTTTGTCTTCTGTTCCAGAACGCCAGCTACTGAAAGACTACAGGTAGAACTCAGGGTGAACTGCTGAATACACAGAGCAACAGATAACCCTCAAAGCAGTGATGAAATCTAAGTAATTTCCCTTTTCTAATTAGCCAGTGGGGTCTACAAGCTCCCAATGGGGTGTCACCAGAAGCTGAAAAGACGGTTAGACTTTTAAGTGGTTGTTTTTCCTTCTGAGTTGATTTGCCTAACAGGTTCATGTGACCCGAGCAAACGCTGCTGGGATCCTGCAGTCACACCCACCACAGCAAATTAAAAGCCCTGGCTGAGGTCAGGAGACCGGGATCGTAATTCTGGCATCTCCAGTGTCTTGGGAACTCCTCTTCCATTAATTCATTCATTCAGTAGATATTAATTAGTTCCAACTACGTGCCAGGCTCTGTGCTAGGGTTCGTAACTCTAACAAACCTTTTGTTTCCAAGACTAAGTCTTCCATTCATGGAATTTACGTTTCAGCGGAAGGGTCGGGGGAGGCGTATGCCACAACGTAAGCTATTTCCTCATCAGTAAAACGGTGGGACAGCTTCCTAGGTTCCCTTTGAACGTTTAGGGCCTGTTAGTTTAGCATGTGATCAAAGCTCAGAATACAGCAAGAGCTGCCTACTACTATACAGTGAGTACACGGTTGATCATGTGCGTATTACGGCTTTCCTTTACAAACAGGGACAACTAACACAATTGGGTAGAACTATGTTCAAAATTCTATTCAATTTCAACACATTCGCGATGCATCACGACCCTCTCTACTTTGCCTCTGACCCATGGTTAGCAGCTGCCCCTAATTTCGAAAGGCTCGGTTAGGCATTTGGTATTTCGCCCGTCTTGTATTTTCTCGTCGTCACGGGTTAGGGCTGCAGAAAAGTTGGTTTCGGTTTAGCAGGGCAGCAAGGTGCTGGGGAGAAAGGGAGGCATCACGCTAAGTTAACATTACAACCCAAGGGACTGAATGAAAAAGACGGCAGTGGTGCTATGACCAGGCAGAGGCCGTGCAGGTTTCAGGGTAGTTCTCCGTTCTCCATACCGTACCCGGAAGCTTCTTCCAAAACGCGCACTTTCAGCATTCTAGCCCGCCCCAAGAAGTGCCCATCCCGCCACGACCGCTGCAGCAGCCCAGAAAAGCGCGGCGTCTAAAACTGCGGCTGAGATGGTGCAGCGGCAAGGAGCCCCTTGACCGTACAGAGAGCTCCGAGCCTCCTCGCTCTCCCACCCGCGCGCCCGCGCCGCGGGCCACGCCCATGACGTCGCCGAACGGGGCGGAGCGAGCCGGAGGGGCAGGACGAACCCGGGCGGTTGAATGGGGCGACGCGACGAGCCGCGCATTCCAGCGGGGGCACGTGACGCGGCCGCGCGGCCTGAGGTAAACAACCGCGGCCCCGCCTCCTTGCCCCTTAGCGAGCCGCGCGCTGCTCTTCGCGGGTGGGCCGCGCTCCAGCAGGGCGGGCGGCTTCCTCCGAGAGTCCCAAGCGGCCGCCGCGGGCCGGAGCAACGGCAGCGGGCGCACGCGTCCCGGGTCTGCGGGCCGAGCGCGCCGGCAGGGGTCGAGCGCGCGTCCCCTCCCCGCCCCCACCGCGTGCTGTGGCGCAGCAGGAATTTGGCGGGGCCCCGCGCGCTATATGCGGCTCCTGACGCGCCGGCGGCCCTTTGGTCATTGCTATTCTAGGGGCACTGGGTCACCGCGCTCGGCCGGCCCCCTCTCCCGGGCCCGGAGGGTGTGTCCCCTCACCGGGGCTCGGCGCGCCTATAAGGGGCCGAGCGGCGGGCAGGGACATGCAGCTCTACAGCAGCGTCTGCACCCACTACCCAGCCGGGGGCCCTGGTCCCACGGCCGCAGCCCCCGCTCCGCCCGCCGCCGCCGCCGCCGCCGCCGCCGCCGCCGCCGCCGCCGCCCCGTTCAAGGTCTCGCTGCAGCCCCCGGGACCAGCCGGCGGAGCGCCGGAGCCCGATACCGGTGAGTGCCAGCCGGCCGCGGCCGCCGAGCCCCGCGAAGCCGCCGCCGCCCCCGCCGCCAAGATGCCCGCCTTCTCCTCCTGCTTCGAGGTGGTGTCTGGGGCCGCCGCCCCCGCTTCGGCCACCGCCGCCGCCGCCGGGCCGCCCGGCGGGTCCTGCAAGCCGCCGCTGCCGCCGCACTACACATCCACGGCGCAGATCACCGTGCGGGCCCTGGGCGCCGACCGGCTCCTGCTGCGCGGCCCGGAGCCCGGCGCCGCGGCGTCCGCCGCCCCGCGCGGCCGCTGCCTCCTGCTGGCCCCGCCATCCGGCGCCCCGGTCCCGCCGCGGCGGGGCTCCTCGGCCTGGCTCCTGGAGGAGCTGCTGAGGCCCGACGGCCCCGAGCCCGCCGGCCTGGACGCGGCCCGCGAGGGGCCCGACAGAAACTTCCGACTGAGCGAGCACCGCCAGGCCCTGGCCGCCGCCAAGCACCGCGGCCCCGCGCCGCCCCCGGGGAGCCCGGAATCCGACCCCGGCCCGTGGGCCGAGGAGCGCCCGGCGGAGAGGAGCCTCCGGGGCTGGGACAGGGCTGGCGACCGCGGCGACCCTCCTCCCAGCGCCGACGAGCCGCGGCGGCCCGACCCGGAGGCCGAGGCGCCTCCGGCGCGGAGCGGCGAGGCGGTCCCGGGCGGCGCGGCCGAGGCGGCGATCGTTTCCAGGTCGGATCCCAAGGACGAGAAGCTGGCCCTGTACCTGGCCGAGGTGGAGAGGCAGGACAAGTACCTGCGGCAGAGGAACAAGTACCGATTTCACATCATTCCCGACGGCAACTGCCTCTACCGAGCGGTCAGCAAGGCGGTGTACGGGGACCAGAGCCTGCACCGGGAGCTGCGGGAGCAGACGGTGCACTACATCGCTGACCACCTCGACCACTTTAGCCCCCTGATTGAGGGCGACGTGGGGGAGTTTATCATCGCCGCTGCTCAGGACGGGGCGTGGGCCGGGTACCCTGAACTTCTGGCCATGGGGCAGATGCTGAACGTGAATATACATCTAACTACTGGCGGGAGGCTGGAGAGCCCCACGGTGTCTACCATGATTCACTATTTGGGCCCAGAGGATTCCCTAAGGCCTAGCATTTGGCTCAGTTGGCTCAGTAACGGACATTATGACGCGGTGTTCGATCACTCCTACCCGAATCCGGAGTATGACACTTGGTGCAGGCAGACTCAAGTGCAAAGAAAACGCGACGAAGAACTCGCCAAGTCCATGGCCATATCCCTATCCAAAATGTATATTGAACAAAACGCATGCTCTTGAAGTGTCTCAACCCCTCCACCCCGGGAAAATTGCAGACCTAATTTGTGTTTGCAGAATCACGTGAACTCTAATCAGGGTAATAGCACTTTTAAACTTTCAAGTAGATTTACTGTAGGTGTAATGCCTTAATCCTTTTTTTGAATGTTTTCTCAGAGCTGAAGGTTGCTGGGCACCTAAGTGATGTTTCATGATAGCTTTGGGTGATCCTACTATTTATCATTTGCTGTATAAAGTTGGCACTACTTAATTTGCAAGCTGATTTCTCAGTGTAAATTTTGTTCATTCCTGGTAATCTATTTTCTATAAAAATGTATTTTTGCACAACATTTTTAACAATTGGTGTATCTTCATCTATGACGTGTTCCATTTTGACACACAGCTTTCCGGCATAAATCCAGAGAAGTGCTTTATATGAAGTTTATTATTTTGAACAGAGTTTGTGATTTAGTATTTTTTGTTGTTGAATTTGAATTTTACAGTTCGTAGGTAATTATTTAAAATGGATATTGAAGCATTCGTATTACCAGGTGATTGGCCCATTCCGTTTTGATGAAACAGACTTGTTTGGAAAATCATTATTTTTCTAGAAATGGTCAACCTTTTAAAGAGAAAATACTTAAGGGGAGGTTATGGGAAGAATTTTTTTTTTTCTTTAAAGAATAGTACCAGCTCTTACTTGAATGAAAGTCTGATATTTGCTGATGGCAGAGTGATTATTCTGTACTCTGGTTGAGGTTTAGAGTAGATTGTCTGGTGCTCTCAATTGTTTTTATTTATATTTGTCATTTTGTTGAAAAAATAATTTTAACGTGGTAGAAGAGTTTGTGACGAGATAAGCCTCCTGCTTTAATATATAGCCTCTTGGATTCAACCGAGAGATTGAAAAACTAATGGCATAAATGCCCCCAACCAACCTTGGCAGTTATTTTCCAGCAGAAGAATACTGTCTTCATAGTCTTTTCCTTTTACATTCTTTCACAAGGCAAAATAGGATTGCCCTGAATTATGTACAAATAAAAATGTCTGTATACAAGAGCTTGTATGGTTTGCTGGGTCAAACAATGTTTCCAACCTAAAACCTATCTCATTTCCACTTTAACTACTTTTAGTCGTATTTATTAAGTAATGCAGTTTGTACTTTTTTATTTTGTAACATTTTGTGATTTTTTTGTACAATATCGTATTTGTACAATTGGGCAATTCTCAGCTGATGGAATGAATGAATAAAATGTGTAATTTTACTTTTACGTCTTTTTGGCTAAAGTGATTTTTTTTTTTTTTTTTTTTTTTTTTTTTGCGGTACGCGGGCCTCTCACTGTTGTGGCCTCTCCCGTTGCGGAGCACAGGCTCCGGACGCGCAGGCTCAGCGGCCATGGCTCACGGGCCCAGCCGCTCCGCGGCTTGTGGGATCTTCCCGGACCGGGGCACGAACCCGTGTCCCCTGCATCGGCAAGCGGACTCTCAACCACTGCGCCACCAGGGAGGCCCTAAAGTGATTTTTAAATGATAAAGTGACATCTGTAGGAACATTTCTTACATGTATACAATTTTTTTTCATGTGCAAAGATGTTAGAATTATGAGAGGTTTCTTAAGTTCTCACGTAAACAGGATAGGACAACCAGTAATTTCAGAGGATAAGTCTCAATGAAATGTAATTTAAAGGTGGAGTAACTCAGGAAATTGTTCTCATTATTTCTCATTATAATTCCTATCTAAGACTATAGATGTACCAATGGCTAATGAACAGGGAAGTGCAAGTATTGTGTTAATCAGCACAACGTCTAAGTATAGTTTTGTGTGCCACTCACTGTCAGCACAGATTTTAATGTTAAAAAGTAAACAAAGCAGTGGCCTAACTTTTATCCAGTCTGGCCTTTTGAGATCAAGGGAATGCATTAATTTTAAGATGTGTTATCAGATTTAGTTGAGAAGTGTGTCTGTATACATAATGCTGGTAGTGTCTGTATACATAGTGCTGGTATGCCTATTGCAGGATAAGCACAGCTAGTTTGGATTTTTTAGTTTTCAGTTGATGTCATGGTTATAGACAACTGACTTTGAGTTCCTTGCTTGACTGTGGAAGGATGGCCAAAGACCAATGGAGGGAATTCCCTGGTGGCGCCGTGGTTAAGAATCCGCTTGCCAATGCGGGGGACACGGGTTTGAGCCCTGGTCCGGGAAGATCTCACATGCCACAGAGCAGCTAAGCCCGTGAGCCACAACTACTGAAGCCCACGCGCCTAGAGCTTGTGCTCTGCAACAAGAGAAGCCACCGCCATGGGAAGCCCGCGCACTGCTACGAAGAGTTGCCCCCGCTCGCTGCAACTAGAGAAAGCCCATGCGCAGGAACGAAGACCCAACGAGGCCAAAAATAAATAAATAAATAAACAAATAAACAAGGACGAGTGGAAGGATCCCCTTGGTTATCAAGGAAAGGCAATTGGTCAAAGGTTTAAATGTTACCTGATCATGAATCTCTGGTTTTTAGGTAAGATAAGGTTTGCTTCATGGCTTCCCTAATTATGTAACTTGGGAAGAAAGAAATACTTTTATTTGAATTATGCAGCTAAATGTGGTTTTCCCCCTTTTCTCCACCTTATTTAGAGACGTATAAAATTTGCGGTTGCTTAAAGTTTACAGAAGGAATGAATAGACTTAATTAGGTATAAGTTCCTAAAAGGCATCTGTAAGCCCATTACTATTTTGAGGAAACAGTTTCCTCCATGTTCTGTTTCATTTTCAAATTAGGATCCCAAGTCCTTGATTTAGACTCCCAAGGAGGGTGATACGTTTAAATAAAATTCAGTGGGTCCCAAGATTGTATTACGTGGCACCGTGTTATTTTGGTTGTCTTGCCTGAAAGGTTTATGTTTTTCTCATCCTCTTTCTATAGTTTTTCGTTGTCGTCGTTGTTTGGAAGAAATGTAATATTCGTCACTCCTTACGCTACATGTTTATTTTCTACTGCCATACCAGTTTTGTTTGTTAGTAGTAGCAATTCTGGATCACCGAGGACTTGAACAGTGGAAGGTATGGAAGTGTGGTTGACTCTGATTTCCTTTTAGCAGACAGATTTATTAAACAGTTCATTCCTTCAGTTACTCATATAGCAGCTAAGAGGCTCAAAACCTTGTGAAGGAAGCAGGAAGCAGTTGATGCTATGAGCTAAAGTTTCTTTAGAGTTTACTCCCCCATAAATTATGATGGGGGAGTATAGAATCTATAAGTAAATCCAATTGTGTTTTCAGGTAAAGTAGTATGAAAATCATACTAGTAACTTAAACTTTTATTAAAGTGGTACCTAGATAAAAACTATGAGACAAATAACTACTAGTGTGATTTTTTTTTTAAATTACTGTCATTTAAAAACTAAAATGGCCTAGTAGGTCAGGAGTTCAGTGAAAACCTAAAACCCAATTCCTTGATCCTCTTGTTCATTTTCCACTCACATTTTTCTCTTAAGATAAAACAGACTCATGGTAGCATTTTTAATTGAACTTAGTAAACCACTATGGCATGTACCTGTGATTCTTCAGTTACATTTCTCTAAACTGGTAGTCTATATGCTTTATGTAGTAACATTTCATTAGGCACAAAGCCTTTTCTCAGAAACCACATTTTATAGAGGAGAGGAAATGGATTAGCATCCTTTGAACATCAGAATTGGTTATCTTCAGCTTGGGTAAATACAGTCTTATACTGCAATGTTTTTGTCATAATTTTTGTACTGAAAAAAAAGGGATCGAGATAATCTCACTACTTTATGTGTTTTTCCTCTTTCCCAAAGAGATGAGAAAGTTTAAACTCTAAAATTTTACTGTGCTATTCAGTGTGCTCATATGAAGGAAGAGCATTGAGAATAAAAATAGATTTCAGACCTTTGGACATCGGATAAATTCATATGTAGGTAAATGTAGTGGAATAATTCAAGAGTGTATACTTCAAATGTGTAATGTATTCAAATTTAAGGTATTTGTCACGAGATCATAAGTCCAGACCTTATTATTTATTTATTTTTAAATTTTTATTGGCGTATAGTTGATTTACAATGTGTTAGTTTCAGGTGTACAGCAAAGTGAATCAGTTATACATATATCCACTCTTTTTTTGGTGTTTATTTCTTTTGACATCCCTAGAGTGTCTATAACTATCTCAAAGAGGCACTGAGAAACTAGATGGCATTTCATTCAGTTTCATTCCCCAAATGTACTAAGTGCAATGGGCATGGGCTCTATTATGTTCCCTCATGAGTCTCCTGGGTTCCAGCCCCAGTACCTAGCAGAGTAGATGTTCAGTAAATACTCACTGAATGAAGAAATTTTTTTTTAAATAAGGCATCTCATTTTTATTTAACTTTGCATACCTTTTATTGAATGGGCCATATCTTTTTTTATATATAAATTTATTTTATTTTATTTTTGGCTGCGTTGGATTTTTGTTGCTTCACGCGGGCTTTTCTCTGGTTGCGGCAAGCGGGGGCTACACTTCGTTGTGGTGCGCGGGCTTCTCATTGTGGTGGCTTCTCTTGTTCAGGGGACCACAGGCTCTAGGCACATGGGCTTCAGTAGTTATGGCACATGGGCTCAGTAGTTGTGGCTCGTGGGCTCTAGGGCGCAGGCTCAGTAGTTGTGGCACATGGGCTTAGTTGCTCCATGGCATGTGGGATCTTCCCAGACCAGGGCTCGAACCCGTGTCCCCTGCATTGGCAGGCGGATTCTTAACCACTGTGCCACCAGGGAAGTCCCTGAAGGAAGAAATTGAAGGGAAGTATGAGCTTGGGAATATTTAGTTGGTGGATGTGAAAATTAAATAAAGATGATTTGCCTGTACAATTACTGGGAATCATCACTGCCAAAGTAATTCTGAGCATTTTAAACGGAAGTAGTATTATAAAAAGGGTATTAAAGTATTGAATTCTATAATGGGAAAAAAATAGGCTTTGGAACCAAAAATTAGAGTTTATTGATTTTATCTTTGTGTCATGTTCCAAATCTTGAGGCCTCAGCTCAGAAAGATTATTTAAAAGTAGAACTTCACTAATTTGAAGTGATTTTGAAGGTCCATATCCAAAGGGAGTTGCTCTGACTTGCTTTAGGGGTAACATCCAACCCAAGTCCAGTCTACAGCAATTCCTAGTTTTGCTATGTTTTCTTTCTGTGGCTTGGTTGGGGAAGAAGTGTTGCACAGATTTCAAGCATTCTTTAGGACTGTTGTGTTCAATAGTCCTGGCTGCATGCTTATGCCATTGGTATGGGGCCTGGGCAAGTAGCATGAATCAGATCAAAACAGATCTATTGGGAGAAAAATCAGTGTATTTCTTCCTACTGTAAATTAGGCCAGTGGCGATTATTCTATGAGCAATGTTCAGAGAGTTCACGGTCATCAGATTATTCGTAGTAAAACGTTATCTAGGCTGCTTTCTCACAAGTGAATTTTCTAAATAAATGAACAGTCCATTTATGTGTAAAATAAAAAACAGAAAGACTGCTTTTGATAGCATTCATTAAAAAGTAATCTATGGGGCTTCCCTGGTGGCGCAGTGGTTAAGAATCCACCTGCCAATGCAGGGGACAGGGGTTCGAGCCCTAGTCCGGGAAGATTCCACCTGCCGCGAAACAACTAAGCCCGTGCGCTACAACTACTGAGCCTGCGCTCTACAGCCCAGGTGCCTAGAGCCTGAGCTCCGCAACAAGAGAAGCCACCGCAATGAGAAGCCTGCACACCACAGCAGAGAGTAGCCCCTGCTCGCCGCAACTAGAGAAAAGCCTGGGTGCAGCAACAAAGACCCAGTGCAGACAAAAATAAATAAATTTAAAAAACCACCATTCACTTTATAGCAGTATACCATATATACTCAATAAATTTTTTTTTTAAAAGGAGTCTATGGTACACTTATCTGCCTTTGTAAAATAACAATACAGTTTAATCTTCCCTTAATGACTGAGGGGCCTCATGATGGCACGGGTCAATGGCCGTGAAGCCTTGGAAGACTGCTGAGATGTGACAGTCCCTTTGTACTTTAAAGGCTCTCAGAGAGTTGGGACTTTTATCTTTGTGTTTTATTCTTTCCTGTCTCCTCCCTCACTTTCCGATTGTTCCTCTCACCACTGTCTCTTTCCAGCCTTAATTCTCCATCATAATTTCCCATGTTGAATTAGAGACACCATCAAACATGCTTCTCAGAACTGACTCTTAAGATAATAGGAAATGGGTTTCTCATTCGCGACCAGGATGCTCTGCTATGAGTAATGTGTTTAAGCTTTAGGTTTTGGTCAGCCAGAGAGCTTTTTGCCTTTGTCTTCTTCTTTGCATTCTTTAGTGGTATCCTGGAAATGCTGAACTTGTCTGATTAAGGGACTTGTGAATGTGTGCAGTGGCACATTAAAACAAAAAAACAAAACAAAACAACATGGGTTAGTTGTCCTAATCCTCAAAGTTGGAGTTGACTTGTCACTGCCTGGTTAGTATTTTGCTCCATCTCTGGCATATGGAATCCTTTATAGCATGTACCTGCCATTGTCTTCCCTTTGCTTATGCATTTTTATCGATAGTGTTTATGTTTTCTAATGGTGTTTTTAAAAAATATATCAAAGTTTTAACTTTTTAAATAGTCAAATCTTTTGAATTTTTGTGATTCTTTTTTTCTTCCAGTTTTCTTGAGATATAATTGGCATACAGCCTTGTATAAGTTTAAGGTGTACAACATAATGATTTGACTTAAATACATCGTGAAATGATTACCACAGTAAGTTTAGTGAACATCCTTCATCTGACAGATACAAAATTAAAGAAATAGAAAAAATAATTTTTTCCCCTGTGGTGAGAGCTCTTAGGATTTCCTCTCAGCAACTTTCATGTGTAACATACAGCAGTGTTAATTATATTTATCATGTTGTACATTACATCCCTACTACTAAGTTATAACTGGAATTTTGTACCCTTTGTCTTCATCCAGTTCCTCCTCCCCTGACCCCTGACCTCTGGTAACCACAAATCTGATCACTTTCTCTGTGAGTTTGTTTCTTTGTTTGTTTTTGAAGTACAACTGACCTACAACACTATATTAGTTACTGGTGCACAACATAGTGATTTAATATTTCTGTACCTTTCAAAATGATCACCATGATTAGTTACCATGCTATGCATTTTTGTATTTAGTTTTCCAGTCCACCAAGATGTGCTAATGATGAAGTAATTCAAATATCAGGTCTTCATCGAAGACTCCAAATCACAGTACACATAGGTCTAGTACAGATAAGAATTTAAAAAAAATTTCCTCTAATACTTCTTTAATAAATGTATATTATGTCTGCATTGTGTAAATAAGTTAGTCTTCCTCATCCTGGCCTTCCCTTTCCTTGAAAGTAAAATTTTTTCCCCATACTGATTAGAATGGTTGAACAGGTTCAGTAGGCATCTTGCAAATTAGTATGCTGACAAATAGAATTTAGACAATTTTTGACAATAGACAATAGAATGACAATTTTTAAAATTTAATTTTTATTTTATATTAGAATATAGGTGATTTACAGTGTTGTGTTAGTTTCAGGCGTACAGCAAAGGGATTCAGTTATACATCGCTTCTCGGCCTTTTGGCTAAGATCAAGTGCAGTTATACTTATACATATATCCATTCTTTTTCAGATTCTTCTCCCATATAGGAATCTTCTCTCATATAGGTTATTACAGAATATTGAGTAGAGTTCTCTGTGCTAGACAGTAGGTCCTTGTTGATTATCTATTTTATATAAAGTAGTGGGTATGTGTTAATCCCAAACTCCCAATTTATCCCTCCCCTCACCTTTCCCATTTGGTTACCATAAGTTGGTTTTCAAATAGACAATGACAATTTGACAAAAGTCCAGTGGTATGTGTGTATTTTATATGTTAAAGCAGTTAAAGTAGAACCCTCTCCCTTTCTTCCCACTCCCTGCCCTACTCCCTTCCAGCCTTTTATACTTTGAATTGGAATGATTTTCGGAAGTGTTGATGTCAAGTAGATTGGCAGTGTGTAGAGAGGCAGTCTCAGTGATTTTGCTTGAAGTAATGATTGAGTCTAAACGAATGTTCCACTTAGAAGTTCTCTGAATAATTTTAGCAATGGACTATGTGGTTGCATTTCTTAGCTTATCAAGGTTCAACGAAGTGGTGTGCAAAATAGGTAATTGTGGAGGGAATTTATACCAATGTGTCACAGAACACCTGTGCAGCCAGTTTGTAAAATAAACTCAAATAAGGCTTTCAGTTCTAGTGACAGACAGGAAACATTCACACTTTTTGTTTCTTGCAGTGAAATTTGAGCTATACTGGTGATGTAATAGGAATGAAAGAAAAGGAACACAGGAAATTCTTGGCTGTCATTTCACTGCCTTTGCTGTCGTGTTGAAAAGTGCAAACCTGGGGGAGTAAACAATTATGCCTTTTACTTTAAACAATGCTCATGTCTCTATAAACAGTAGGTGCCTGAGACAGACACCCCAGTAATTCCAGGTATATACAGAATTCCTCAGTAATTCTAGCTTATACAGAATTCCAGGACAATGAAGAGAGAGACTTAAGATGTATGTTGAACTTTTCCATAGAAGATAGTTCTCTGACAGATTTTTCATTACTTTTTCATTTTATTGATTGACTGTTGGCAGATGTCACTACTACTAAGAATTGTGGCAATTTGTAAAGAGATGGCTATACTGATTTAGAAAACAGCTTGACCCTACAGGAATAGACAGCATAATTTTAACAGTTAAGCTAAGCTGTTGTAATAAAAAGAAATTAAGAAGAAAATTCTTTAAGAAGAAAATTATAATATTGAAGTATCTGGGAATAAAGTGAATAAAATATACATTAACTTGTTTTGCATTACAAAGATATAAAAGTAGAATTAATAGTTGCCATAATTTAGGGTTCCTGATCAGCTCCTCAACAATGTGTTTGTCACAGATTAAATATATACATGTTGCAAAGCCTTCCATATTTTGAGAAGGCTGCTATTTTTCTATTTCTATTCTTAATTGTTCTTTAGTATACCAGAAATATCTCAATAACCTGGCCTTCAACACAAGCCTTGGTTTTCTTCAGAAAAAAAAGTATATAAAACTTTTTCCTTTTTAGGTTTTTATGGATCATGCGTCTTTAGGATGTTGCTGATTTTACTTTTCCCTCTTTCTCTATTTTTTAAAAAGTTAATTAATTTTTGGGTCTCTGTTGCTGCACGCGGGCTTTCTCTAGTTGCGGTGAGTGGGGGCTACTCTTCGTTGAGGTGCGTGGGCTTCTCACTGCGGTGGCCTCTCTTGTTGCAGAGCATGGGCTCTAGGTGTGCGGGCTTCAGTAGTTGTGGCAGGCAGGCTCAGTAGTTGTGGCTTGCAGGCTCTAGAGCACAGGCTCAGTAGTTGTGGCACATGGGCTTAGCTGCTCCACGGCATGTGGGATCTTCCTGGACCAGTGTTTGAACCCATGTCCCCTGAATTGGCAGGCGGATTCTTAACTACTGCACCACCAGGGAAATCTCCCTCTTTCTCTATTTTTGAATTATTTTTCTTTTATATTGTCCTGCTTGGTTTTCTTTTCGAATAGTTTTATGTGGTCTACTCTGCTTAAAATTAGGTGGTCTTTCCTAATTTTCACTAATTTACTAGGTCTTTAAAAGAAAATAAGGAAACTTCACCTCAGCCGCTAAAAAAGAAAACAAACATACCATTAGTGGGTACTTAGTGGGCTAGAGGCTCCATATAAGAGTCATAATTTAAGCATGAGACTTCCCCTCTCAAGTTAAGGTTAATAAGAATATTCATATACATGGGTCAGAGCAGCCAACTGCAAAGATAACTCACCCCAAGAGATGGTCACTAAAGTTCTTTTTGAGCAGGATGGGGTGGTTCTCCCAGTTAAGTCAGGGCAGCTGTACTACAAGCATATTCTTAGCAGGAGTAATCAAAAGTAATTGATATAAAGAAAGCCATAACTGACCCAAGTATCTATATCTAAATTATCTATCTGTATGTCTGTCTGTCTATCCATCCTGTTGCAGGAATGTACTGTCACAAGACAAGAGTGGTGGTCTGTATGATGCCTAGAGAAAAGACAGCCAAGGAACACAGATGGCAATACATGGATCAGTGTATCTCTACTTTTATTGAGGTGAGAAGGTGCTCTGGGCAAGCCATGCTAATATGCTGAATAGAGAAGAAAAATAAAGGAAAATAGTTCTTGGAAATAGGAAGTAAATATTCATTCAACAAATTCATTCAACAAATATTGACTGCCTGGAGTAGGTACTGTGCTAAGTACTGTGTAAACTCATAGGTTATATGGTAGATCTTTAATAACTAGAGGCTATAATAATTGTATTTTGCACAAATTATTTTGCTCATTAAGAAAGGTCTTTGGAGTCAAGTTGGCTGGGGTTCAAACTGAGGCATTTTACATCCTATCTAAAGCAAAAGAGGGACACTGACAAATGAAAAAGAAACAGCAAGTGAAAAGAAAAAGCAAAGGAGACAGAATGCAGTGAATGGAAGAAAAGCTAAAGTAAGAAAAAAGTAAATCTATAATTGATATCTTCAGAGAGATAAGATCAAGATCCTGGAGAAGGAATTGCTATATTTAGAAAGAACTCTTGTGAATTAAAAATAGCACAGCTGAAGTTAACATAGCACAGGTGAAGTTTGGAAGATAAATTGGAGGAAATCTCTCAGAAAGCGGAGCAAGGAGACATGCAATGGAAAATAGGGACAAAATAAGAAAATGAGATTAATCTTGGAAGCCCAATATTTGACTAATAGGTTTTCCAGAGGTAGAACAAAGACAATGGTTGAGAAGGAAGACTATACAAAAGATTTCCCAGAACTCAAGAATGGTCGTCTCCAGATTGTAAAGTCCCACAGAGTGTCCAGAGGGTCTTTGTGGACAGCCATACAGGTGTGTCTATGGATTAAGATGAGACTAGTGCTCCCTAAAGTGGTGCAGTGCACAGCATGTACAACTGTGTGTGGTCATCAAATGAATGCAAAAAGACCCACGCCACAGCATTTCAACTAGAAATTTCAGAGTATTAGGCATAAAAAAATAACCTCAAATCCTTCAGTGAGGAAAAATAAGTCACATCCAGAACCTTAGGAACAAGAATGGCATCAGACTTCTCAAGAGAAACATCATAACAGAAGACCATGGAAAAATGCTTTGCAAATTCTGAGGGAAAATTATTTCCAAGCTATAATTCTATACCTAGCTATATCAGTTAATATTCTTAATTGTCAACAGCAGAATCTATATAGTTAGTTTAAGCAGATAAGAAATTTACTGACTTCAGATTGCTTAGGTGGTTTATGGAAATTTCTGGTGAGCCAGAGAATGCAGGCTTGTATACCAAGGTGCCAGGTCCACACCCAAAGACCACTGTAGGAGCTGCACTTGAGAAGACATCTCCACTACCACACCTGGCACAGACAGCACAGCGGCAGCATGATGAAGAAGCTTCACTCTTGAGCCATCCCTCCCCTCCAGACTAGATGTCTCTATTTCCATCATTTGCCAAAAAGATGGATTCTGCAAACAACTACTATCTCATGTTGCTTACTTCTGAACTGAAGTCTCAATAGTGTCATTAGAAGAGCTTAGGCTGCATACCTCCTTCTCCCAACCCCAGTAGCAAAAGAGCACATTCAAGATTCTACCTTGGAAAAGTGAGACTCAAAGTGTGGGAAATTTACCAAGGGAAGGTGATTAAAAGATCTTGGGGGCTTCCCTGGTGGCGCAGTGGTTGAGAGTCCGCCTGCCGATGCAGGGGACACAGCTTCGTGCCCCGGTCTGGGAGGATCCCACATGCCGCAGAGCGGCTGGGCCCGTGAGCCATGGCCGCTGAGCCTGCGCGACTGGAGCCTGTGCTCTGCAATGGGAGAGGCCACAACGGTGAGAGGCCCGCGTACCGCAAAAAAAAAAAAAAAAAAAAAGATCTTGGGTGGTATTGAAAATAATATTTACTACACGCACGAAACTATTAAGAATGAGGGTAGAATAAACACACTTTCAGACATTCAAGTCTCAAAACAATGTACCACCCCCTCAACTTTTCTCAGAAATCTGCTGAAAGAAGTTCTACCTATATGAGGCTGTAAACCAAGGAAAATTAAGACACAGGATCTGGGAAACAGGCATCCATCTCAGATGAGATAAAGGGAATCCCCATAATGGTGGTGGCAAGAACCTTCAAGTTAAAGACTGGGCAGCTGGTCAGCCTGGAGCAGGAGGACTCTGGGCTTCAGGAGGCCTGGCTGTAAGAAGGCAGTTTACCTAACGAGTGTGAATGTTGTTGGTGGAGATTGACACTGTGTTGAATAGTTTTGTGATAGACCAGTGAGAGGAATAGAAAACTAAGCAAATGGAAGAAAAGACAATTACTACTTTTAGGGCAAACAAAAAGTTATACAAGGAAAGGAAATATAACCAAAACCCATTAAGTATGTGTATTGAACTGTGAAAGATAATTTCATAATCATATACACCCTGAATATTGATTTAGCAAAAATGAAATATATAATTATATTGAGAATGGAGGAGGAGTATGTGTATGTGTGTGGGGTGAGGTAAGAGTTAAATTCTTGTTTTCCATAGTAGAAAATAAAAATATAATATCTAAAAGTAAAAATCAAGAAGAATATAAGTATTTCTATTAAACTTAATGGTACCATGTGTGTATATGAATATAAATTACATTTATATTAATAATTCACACGACTATAATATAAGCACATTATTTTGTTTTATTTATTTATTTATTTATTTTTGGCCTTGCTGTATGGCTTGCGGGATCTTAGTTCCCCGACCAGGGATCGAACCCGGGCCCTTGGCTGTGAGAGTGTGGCGTTCTAACCACTGGACCACCAGGGAATTCCATAAGCACATTATATTAAAATATAGAGGCAGAAAAAGACCTGTATGCAGAAAACTATAATAGACTGATGAAAAATCAAAGACGACACAAACAGATGGAGAGATATACCATGTTTTTGGATAAGAAGAATCAATATTGTGAAAATGACTATACTACCCAAAGCGATCTACAGATTCAGTGCAATCCCTATCAAATTACCAATGGCATTTTTCACAGAAAATTTTACAATCTGTATGGAAACACAAAAGACCCCGAATAGCCAAAGCAATCTTGAGAAAGAAAAACGGAGATGCAGGAATCAGGCTCCCTGACTTCAGACTATACTACAAAGCTACAGTAATCCACACAGTATGGTACTGGCACAAAAACATGGAACAGGATAGAAAGCCCAGAGATAAACCCACACACCAATGTTCACCTAATCTATGACAAAGGAGGCAAGAATATACAGTGGAAAAAAGACAGCCTCTTCAATAAGTGGTGCTGGGAAAACTGGACAGCTACAAGTAAAAGAATGAAATTAGAACACTCCCTAACACCATACAAAAAAATAAACTCAAAATGGATTAAACATCTAAATGTAAAGCCAGACACTACAAAACTCTTAGAGGAAAACATAGGAGAAACATTCTCTGTCATAAATCACAGCAACATCTTTTATGACCCACCTCCTAGAGTAATGGAAATAAAAACAAAAATAAACAAGTGGGACCTAATTAAACTTAAAAGCTTTTGCACAGCAAAGAAAACAATAAACAAGACAAAAAGACAACCCTCAGAATGAGAGAAAATATTTTCAAATGAAGCAACTGACAAGGCATTAATCTCCAAAATATACAAGGAATGCATGCAGCTCAATATTAAAAAAAACAGCCCAATCCAAAAATGGGCAGAAGACCTAAATAGACATTTCTCCAAAGAAGACATACAGATGGCCAGCAAACACATGAAAAGATGCCCAACATCAGTAATTATTAGAGAAATGTAAATCAAAACTACAATGAGGTATCATCTCACACTGGTCAGAATGGCCATCATCAAAAAATCTACAAGCAGTAAATGCTGGGAGGGTGTGGAGAAAAGGGAACCCTCTTATACTGTTGGTGGGAATGTAAATTGGTGCAGCCACTATAGAGAGCAGTATGGAGGTTCCTTAAAAAACTAAAAATAGAACTACCATATGACCCAGGAATCCCACTCCTAGGCATATACCCAGAGAAAACCATAATTCAAAAAGATACATGCACCGCAATGTTCACTGTAGCACTATTTACAGTAGCCAGGACATGGAAGCAACCTAAATGTTCATCGACAGAAGAGTGGATAAAGAAGATGTGGTACATATATACAATGGAATATTACTCAGCCATAAAAAGGAACGAAATTGTGTCATTTGCAATTGTGTCATTGGACCTAGAGATGGTCATACAGAGTGAAGTAAGTCAAAAGAGAAAAACAAATATCGTATTTTACCGCATATATGTGGAATCTAGAAAAATGGTACAGATCTTATGGTACAGATGATCTTGCATAGCAGAAGTAAAGACACAAACATAGTGAACAAATATATGGACACCAAGGGGAAAACAGGGCTGGGGATGAAATGAGAGATTGGGATTGACATATATACACTACTATGTATAAAATAAATAACAAATGAGAACCTATTGTATAGCATGGGGAACTCCATACTCTGTGGTGACCTAAATGGGAAGGAAATCCAAAAAAGAGGGGATATATGTAGATGTATGGATGATTCAATTTGCTGTACAGCAGAAACTGACACAGCAGTGTAAAGCAACTATACTCCAATAACAATAAATAAATATAAATACACACACACACACACACAGAAAATAAAATACAGAGGCAAATACCAGAATAAAGTTAAAAGAGCGAAACTAGTTACCTCTGGGGAGTGGGAGGGTTGTAACAGGGACAGTTTTCCATTTTAAACTATTGAACTATTTGATAAAAAAATTTGTAAATAATAAAAATTACAGAGTAAATTCAGTATATTAAAGATTCTTTTTTTTTTTTTTTTTGGTATGCGGGCCTCTCACTTCTGTGGCCTTCTCCCGTTGTGGAGCACAGGCCCCGGACGCACAGGCCCAGCGGCCATGGCTCACGGGCCCAGCCGCTCCGCGGCATGTGGGATCCTCCCGGACCGGGGCACGAACCCGCATCCCCCGCATCGGCAGGCGGACTCTCAACCACTGCGCCACCAGGGAAGCCCTATTAAAGATTCTTGCAAGCTCTATGTCACAGATTCTAGCTCAGTGCTGTTTTTTTTTTTGTTTGTTTTATTGAAGTATAGTTGATTTACAACGTTGTGTTAGTTTCAGGTGTACAGCAAAGTGATTTGGTTGTATGTATATTTTTTTCAGATTATTTACCATTATAAGTTATTACAAGATATTGAATATAGTTCCCTGTGTTACACAGTAAATCCTTGTTGCTTATCTATTTTATGTATAATAGTTTGTATCTGTTAATCCCATACTCCTAATTTATCCCTCCCCCCATTCCCTATGGTAAACATAAGTTTGTTTTCTGTGTCTGTGAGTCTGTTTCTGTTTTGCATATAGATTCATTTGTATTATTTTTTAGATTCCACATATTAGTGGTATCATGTAATATTTGTCTTTCTCTGTCTTATTTCACTTAGTATGATATTCTCTAGGTCCATCCACGTTGCCACAAATGGCATTATTTCATTCTTTTTTATGGGTAATATTCCATTGCATCTCTTAATTCCATACGCCTATCTCACTTCTCCCCTCTTCCCCCTCCTCACTGGTAACCACTAGTTTGTTTTCTGTATCCGTGAATCTATTTCTGTTTTGTTAAATTCACTAGATTTATTTCTCAAATTCCACATATAAGTGATAACATAGAGTATCTATCTTTGTCTGACTTATTTCACTTAGCATAATACTGTCTAGGTCCATCCATGTTGCTGCAAATGGCAGTATTTTATTCTTTTTATGGCTCAGTAATATTCCATTGTTATACCACATCTACTTTACCCATTCATCTGTTGATGGACAATTAGTTTGCTTCCATATCCTGGCTATTGTAAATAATGCTGCTATGAGCATTGGAGTGCATGTATCTTTTCAAATTAGTGTTCTCATGTGCTTTGGACATATACCTAGGTGTGGAATAGCTAGATCATGTGCTATTTCTATTTTTAGTTTTTAAAGGAACCTCCATACTGTTCTCCATAGTGGCTGCACCAATTTACAATCCCACCAACAGTGTACAAGGTTTCCCTTTTCAGGGAGTGATTTTCCTTGATGTATCTTGGCTTAAGATATAATTTTGTGTTTTTTCTTATAGAAATAAACATGCTAATTATTGAAAATACAAATATCTTAGATATGTTTTGGTAAGATCCCTAGAGTAGCCCGAGTGAGGCTTGGGCTACTCTAGCAAACAAAATAGGAATGAAGGAAAGACATTGTGGATCATACCCCATCCTGGATCATGAAAATATATCACTGATCTGATTAGGTAAGAGTTCAATTTGAGCCTTTAAGCATGATTTGAAGTCTCCTTCGAGAATCCAGATAGCTCTTTCACTTGCCTAACCAAGTATAAATAAATATTAGTCAAATAAGAGATAGGTAAGAAAATCATAATCTAGAATAATAGTCTATGTTTTCAAACTAAACCTATATTTTTATCTGAAATCTTTTACTTTGCTAAATGTAAATTTAAGTAACAATCTGGGTTACTTTACTCTGAGATTTACCCAAGTAAAATTGAGGGCATTATCTGCACTCTATTTTTTTTTTTTTTTTTTTTTTTTTTGCGATACGCGGGCCTCTCACTGCTGTGGCCTCTCCTGCTGCGGAGCACAGGCTCCAGACGCGCAGGCTCAGCGGCCATGGCTCACGGGCCCAGCCGCTCCGCGACATGTGGGATCTTCCTGGACCGGGGCACGAACCCGTGTCCCCTGCATCGGCAGGTGGACTCTCAACCACTGCGCCACCGGGGAAGCCCTGCAGTCTATTTTTGTATCATGATAATTTACCCATTGGGGGACTTCCCTGGTGGTCCAGTGGTAAAGAATCTTCCTTACAATGCAGGGGACACGGGTTCGATCCCTGGTCAGCGAACTAAGATCCCATATGCCGCGGGGCAACTAAGCCCGGTGCGCCACAACTACTGAGCTTGCACACCTCAACTAGAGCTGGCGTGCCACACACTACAGAACCCACACGCTCTGGAAACTAGAGAGAGGCCTGTACATCATAGTGAAAGATCCTGCATGCCTCAGCGAAGATCCCGCATGCTGCAACTAACACCCAACGCAGCCAAAAATAAAATATAAATAAATAAATAATAAATTAAAAAATAAATTTACCCATTGGAAGCAAGTTTGACATCTTGAGGGTAAAGCAGTGTCTTCTGATGAGGGTTCCCACGACAGAATCGGCAGTTTAATAAGCCTGCCTATTGTCCAACTGAAATCCAGTAACTGAGTAATGTTTGTCAGCTATTCACAGATCATGCCTGTACTGACACTTCTCAGTCTTTTAATCTGGCTAACTGCTGGCTATTGACTTCATTAAATGCACTTGTAGATCAGAAATGTAGTGAGCTTAGCAAAATGACAAGCAGTGACTGTTTACTTAAATTCTAAAAGCAGATTCTTTTAAAACAACACCTTTTGTATGAATTTTAAAGAACCTCTAATTGATGTTATGATTAATTAACAATCAAATCTGTCATCACCAGAAGAGCTACTACTACTTGATTGATTTTAACTAATAGATATCAGCCAACTGATGATCCTTAGTACAAACATGATGCCCTCATAGAGTATACTATTTGGCTAATATATTCTGGATATTATGGCAGGATTTTGCATTCAGTTGTCAGCCAAAAAAAGAAAAACTAAGAGTCTTTCACAAAATACCAAAGGGGGTTGGGTGGGAGTGGAGTGAACTTTCTTTGCTTGAACACAACAGAGATAAAGATGAATAATAGACATGTTTACCTGCACCGACGACCAACTAGTAGCCATCCAGATGAACACATGAAAATTAATTTGTTATGTTCTGGCACTATGGTTTTTGGGAAACTGATTTCTATCTGAAAAGTTAAGAAAGTGTTATTCATTCATTTATTCAACAGATATTTATGCAATGAGATATTATGTGAGTGGAGATGTAGCCAGACGACAGGCCATATAGGGTCTTGTAGGCTATGGCAAGGAGTTAGGACTTTATAATCAGCAAATCAGGAAGAAGTTGAAGGATTTTATATTTTATTTTTCCTCCATCACTCAGGGCTCCTCTCTCCCCCCCTCCCTCAGGGCTCCCCCCAAGAAGTTGAAGGATTTTATAGGACAGTAAAAAATAAAACCTTTGACTTAGTGTTTAGAAACATCACTGTGCTGAGTAGAGAATAAACTTCAGTAAGGTAAGAGGAAGGGGCTATTGCGATAGTCAGGGCAAGAAGGCTGGCAGCGTGAATCAGGTGAGGGGCAATGACCACGGAGAGAAGCTGGCCGACTCAGGTTGTATAGGTCCAGAAACTGGTAGTGAGTGAACAGAGAATCTGAGCTCCACCCAATACCTAGAGATATTTTTCTTAGGTGAAAGGTTATCTTTACCCTCTTTTATTTTTCACCTGAAGTTTTGGAAGAGATCTATACATCATTGCCATCTCATCTATCTATAGTAAGGTACTGAACAGAAGTATACTACTGGGTATGCAAAACAGACAACAGGACCTATAGACTCACTAAATATTAAACATGATGTCCTGCCTTAACTTTTTCAAGTTCCAAGTGAATAATACAGGATACAGTTCCTGTGTTGCTGTGGTCAATTTTCTACTGAGTGGAGCTGTATCACACAAGGAGGTCACACAGGGTATGAAACCTCCAGGAACAAATGGTAAGATTGCCTGAGCAGCAGTCCTATATTCCGGGAACATCACCAAAGGATTTCTCATTCTGGTACAGGAATTCTGAGAAGTCAGTCTGGTTGAGTTTTTTGATTTGGCGATTTCAGGTGAGGTTGGTGTGGCTGAGGAGAGAAGTCATTACTTCTTTCATGGCATTCCTGCTGCCTGCTTAGCACTCCATGTTTAAGCATGTATTTTTTATCTATTTGAGGAGATAATTCATACACATGGGAAATAATGAACAAAATAGCTTGAACACTGAGTATCACAATATGGTGGAAAAAGCACGGACTTCAAAATCAGACACAATAGCTTTCAAATCTTGCTTCTTTCTCCTACCAGGTGCGTGATTTTAGATTAAATTAAAATGCAAATGATTAACCTCATGAGTCTTTCTCTTTTAGCTTTATCTGAGGGAAGAAATGGAGATGTGGATACCTTTTCTCCCCCAGTCTGTTAAGATTAAATAGAAAAACCTGAATGGAAATTAAAAGAAAACTTGAACAATAAAAGGTACTTAAAGTACGTTTTTAAGTTTCAAGAGAGTGATTTTGATTTCAGAGCAAGGAAAGCTTCCTTACATTGAAGGAGTTAGGGTAACAGTTGATAAGGAAATAGCACACCCATTTGTTCCAATTGCCTCAAGGTTGGAGATGTATGGCACAAAGTTTAGACGTGTTAGTTTTTGCTTACTGAATAATCAGAGACTAGGAAAGCATAAAATGTGCAAATCAGGCAAGTGTAAAAGGAATTAGAAAGGGAACGATGAGTACGAGCTTTTAGTAAATAGGAAACTATTAGTCTCAGAAGGTTGATTAGAATGTGGATAAGCCTGTGGGAGAAGAGGTGTGACAGGAAACTGGAAATATCTATTACCTTTCTCTTCTCCACTGAAATTCTCTTCCCTGGCCAGGATCCGGGCTAGGAGAGCAAGCCAAACCAGATGATCTTTCTGTTTTCCTTTTCCTGGTTCAGTTTCTGAAGGACTCTGAGTCTCAGCCAGAGTAACTCAAAAGGTCTCTGCTTTCAGCAGCGGGTTCCACTGCCAACTTCTGTCTCCACATCTGCAAAATCAAGGTAGGCTTTTCCACTGCCAAAGGCACTGGACAAAAAGCAGAATGACCCTTTGATGTCTTAGAAGCAATGCTGTGTATGGAGCTCCTATGTTATGCAAAGAAGTTTACTGTGTGCTTTCTAAAGAAAACTGAATCAGTGTTTAATCTCAAAGGCATTAGAGAGCTCAGAATCTAATCTAAGAAACTATGAATATGTAAAATGAGATCGCCCTGAGATTCAAATGGTAAAATCCACCTTTGGTGGATTGGTGAGCATACTCTGCGAAATGAAGCTGAGACAATACTGCATGGAGCTGCTGTTAGGGGTAAATGAGCAAATACACTCAAAGCACTTAGAACTGTACCTGCATGCAGTGTGTGTTCAATAAATGCGAGCTGCTGCTGACTTCAAGCAGTGTTTCCTAATTTGCCTAGTGATAAAAATTGCTTGGAGGGATTTGTTACATTTAAAGATTACCAAGCCCCTCCCAGAAAATAATTCTATTTCAATTGTCCTGAACAGGGTGTGGGAAATGTAATCCTTACACTTAACAAATGTCTCAGAATTCTTTAGATTTTTCGAGTTTAGAAAACACCACCTTAATCAAAAGGTACAAACTTCCAGCTATAAAGTAAATAAGGCCTGGGGATGCAATGTACAGCATGGTGACTATAGTTAATAATACTGTACTCTATATTTGAAAGTTGCTAAGAGAATTGTTAAGAGAGTGGATCTTAAAAGCTCTCAGCACAAGAAAAAAACATTTATAACTATGTGTGGTGATGGATGTTAACTAGACTTTGAAGGGGTTCAGAATAGGCCTCCCTAAAATGTGTCACTTTGGCATGTGGATTGTTTTGAGGTGAAGACAATCAAGGTCCCCCAAAGACTCAGGAAGAGCTTTTAATCTCACCCTTAACTACCTAAAAGAATTTAGATAGGGGGCCTGGCTCAGAGAGAGTGCTATTACCAGAGATAACTTTTATTGGAATGACCTACCTGATGGCAGAACAAACATCTAACAACCAAACACCTGCTCTTATTGTCCTGTGAATGACCCTCCTTCCCTTTGAAGCCCCAGGCCCCTATCCCATTCTTTAGCTCAGGATGGCATATAAGCCTTGACTGCCTGATTTGCCTGCCCTTGGATCTCATATCTTTGGGATTCCCAAATTAAATTTGTTTTTCTCCTGTTAATCTTATTCAACTTAATTATTAGACCAGCCAAAGAACCTAGAAGATAGATCACATTTTTTTCCTTCCCTACAATTTACTGTGGTGATCATTATGCAGTATATACAAATATTGAATCGTTATGTTGTATACCTGAAGCTAATATAATGTTATATGTCAGTTATACCTCAACTTAAAAAAAGGAAAGACTACCTTAAAGCAATGGTTCTCAAGGTTTGGGTACTTCAGAGTCACCTGGGTACTCCACCCTTAGAGTCCTGGGTAGGAGTGAAGAATCTGCATGTTTACCAGAGTCCAGGGTAATTCTGATACTAATAATGATGCAAATGGGTTTTTCCCACTGAAAATAAATGTGCCCCTAAAGAGATTTACTGATGTCTTGTAAACTATTCCCAAACTTTATTTCTTGGTGCAAATATCAAAATTATGGGGTGGGGGGTTGGGGAAAAGGGAGGTTGGTGGTGTCTTAAAATTCAGATTTCCAGGTTTATCCTGCTGAGATGTTTAATCAGTAGATTTGGGGTGGGTCCTGAGCATCTGTATATTTTACGTTTCCCAGGCAAGTCTGTTGTGCATACTGATTTGGGACCTATTAGACTCTACCCCAGAGCAAAGCAGCTTGATTGGTATTAATGTGCCTTATGAAGGAATATGTCGACAAGAAATGATTTGAATTACTTTAGATCCGTTATTCTCTGTGACCCCTTGGATTTCTATTTGTGTTTAATTTAAAAGAGTGGAAAAGAGTGTGAATTGCATACACACTACTATATATAAAATAATCAACAAGGACCTACTGTATTGCACAGGAAACTACTCAGTATTCTGTAATAACCTATGTAGGAAAAGAATCTGAAAAAGAATGGATATGTGTCTACTGTGCTGTACACCTGAAACTAACACAACATTGTAAATCAACTATACTTTAAATTGCAAAGTGTACAGGCGTACCTCATTTTATTGTGCTTTGAAGATACTGTGTCTTTTACAAATTGAAGGTCTGTGGCAACCCAGCATAGAGCCTGTCTATCTGTGTATTTTTTTCCAACAGCGTTTGCTCACCTCAGGTCTCTGTGTCACCTTTTGGTAATCCTTGAAATATTTCAAACTTTTTCATCATTTTTATTATGTTTGTTACGGTGATCTGTGATCAGTGATCTTTGATGTTACTATTGTAAATACTGTAATTGTTTGGGGGCACCATAAACCACACCCATGTAAGATGGTGAAATTAATTGTAAATGTTATGTGCGTTCTGACTGCTCCACCAACTGGCCATTTCCCCATCTCTCTCCCTCTCCTCAGGCCTCCCTATTTCCTGAGACACAACAAATATTGAAATTAAACCAGCTAATAACCCTACAATGGCCTCTTAAGTGTTCAAGTAAAAGGAAGAGTTGCACGTGTCTCACTTTATTTATTTTTTAAATAAATAAATATTTACTTATTTATTTATTTTTAAAAATAAATAAATATTTACTTATTTATTTATTTTTTGGCTGCATTGGGTCTTTGTTGGTGCACGCGGGCTTTCTCTAGTTGCGGTGAGCGGGGGCTACTCTTTGTTATGGTGTGCAGGCTTCTCATGCGGTGGCTTCTCTTGTTGTGGCTCGCGGGCACTAGGCGCGCGGGCTCAGTAGTTGTGGCACGTGGGCTCAGTAGTTGTGGCTCACGGGCTCTAGAGTGCAGGCTCAGTAGTTGTGGCGCACGGGCTTAGTTGCTCCACGGCATGCGGGATCTTCCTGGACAAGGGCTCGAACCCGTGTCCCCAGCATTGGCAGGCGGATTCTCAACCACTGCGCCACTGGGGAAGTCCCCATGTCTCACTTTAAATAAAATCTAGACATGATTAATTTAGTGAGGAAGGCATGTCAAAAGCTGAGACAGGCCAAAAGCTAGGCCTCTTGTGCCAAAGAGTTAGCCAAGTTGTGGATGCAAAGGAAAAGTTCTTAAAGGAAATTGAAAGTGCTCCTCCAGTGAACACATGGATGATAAGAAAGTGCAACAGCATAATTGCTGATATGGAGAAAGTTTTATCAGTCTGAATAGAAGATCAGACCAGCCATAACATTCCCTTAAGTCAAATCCTAATCCAGAGCAAGGCCCTGACTCTCTTCAATTTTATGAAGTCTGAGAGAGGCGAGGAAGCTACAGAAGAAAAGTTTGAAGCTAGGAGAGGTTGGTTCATGAGGTTTGAGGGAAGAAGCTGTCTCCATAACATAACAGTGCAAGGGGAAGCAGCAAGTGCTGACATAGAAGCTGCCTCAAGTTATGCAGAAGATAATTAATGAAAGTGGCTACACTAAACAACAGATTTTTAATGTAGATGAAACAACCTTCTGTTGGAAGAAGATGCCATTTAGGACTGTCATAGTTATCGAGGAGAGGTCAGTGCCTGATTTCAAAGCTTCAAAAGGCCTGCTAACTCTCTCAGGGGCTAATGCAGCTCGTGACTTTAAGTTGAAGCCAATGCTCACTTACCATTCTGAAAATCCTGGGGCCCTTAAGAATTATGCTAAATCTACTCTGCCTTTGTCCTCTAAATGGAAAAACAAAGCCTGGATGTCAGCACATCTGTTTACAGCATGGTTTATTGAATATTTTAAGCCCACTGTTGAGACCTACTGCTCAGAAAAAAAGATCCTTTCAAAATATTACTGCTCTTGGGCAATGCACCTAGTCACCCAAGAGCTCTGGTGGAGACGTACAATGAGATTAATGTTGTTTTCATGCCTGCTAACACAACATCCATTCTGGAGCCCATGGATGAAGAAATAATTTTGACTTTCCAGGTTTATTATTTAAGAAATACATTTTGTAAGGCTACAGCTGCCATCAACAGTGATTCTTCTGATGGATCTGGACAAAGTAACTGGAAAACCTTCTGGAAAGGATTCACCATTCTAGATGCCGTTAAGAACGTTTGTGATTCACAGGAAGAGGAAAAAATTTCAACGTTAACAGGAGTTTGGAAGAAGTTGGTTCTAACACTCATGGAATACTTTGAGGGGCTCAAGCCTTCAGTGGAGGAAGTAACTGCATATGTGGTAGAAATAGCAAGAAAACTGGAATTAGAAGTGGAACCTGAAGATGTGACTGAACAGCTACAATCTCTTGATAAAACTTTAACAGATGAAGAGACATAACACTTGCACATTTAATAGATTACAGTGCAGTATAAACACAACTTTTATATGCACTGGGAAACTAAAAAATTTGTGTGACTTGATTTATTGCAGTAACCTGGAACTGAACTCGTAATATCTGTGAGATACGCCTGTAATATTTTTATTTGTTAAATGCAAATTTCAGCTCATATGTGAGATATTTTATTAAATTTGAATAATGTCTTCAAAATTGAAATTGCTTTTTTATTTTGAGCATAAATTATTTGTTTTAAAAGTAAAGAAGAAGAAAATAATGATTACTAGTGACTACTGCACGATTATTACTTTTTGGCATATAGAAGGGGATGTTAAAAATGATCCACTTAGGGCTTCCCTGGTGGCACAGTGGTTGAGAGTCCGCCTGCCCATGCAGGGGACACGGTTCGAGCCCCGGTCCGGGAGGATCTCACATGCCGCGGAGCGGCTGGGCCCGTGAGCCATGGCCGCTGAGCCTGCGCGTCCAGAGCCTCTGCTCTTCAGCGGGAGAGGCCACAACGGTGAGAGGCCCGCGTACCGCAAAAGAAAAAAAAAAAGATCCACTAAAAAAAAAATGATCCACTCTGATTGTTCAATTTGCTAGATGTACTAGATATGTCACTGGTTGCTCCAAGTACCACTGTTCGTTTTAACTGAATTAGAACAGGTTAATCAGAGTAGAGAGAAAACAGACTTTATAATGTAAAGATTAATAAACCAAAAGCTCAGAAGAGTCGGGAGGCCAGGAGGGGGACCTCTCATGCCCTGTGACAATAGTAGAGCCCACCAGGTATAAAGAAGACTTGTTTTTCTCACCTGGCAAGAGCTCAGCCAATGAGAGACTGCCACAACTCAGCCAATGAAAAGCCACTATACTTTGAACTCTCATTTCCTCCAATGGACTCTTTGTTTACTAGAACATTTCTGACTTTCTTTTCTCCTCTTTGAAAGAGTTCTCTGCTTGCTGTGCTTGCTTTAAAAGAGTTCTCTGCTTGCACAGTGGTTCAGCATGGTTATCGACTACATTTGCAATTCTTTGTTGATCTCAAGTAAGCCGCCCTTTTTTTTTTTTTTTGCGGTACGCGGGCCTCTCACCGTTGTGGCCCCTCCCGCTGCGGAGCACAGGCTCCGGACGCGCAGGCTCAGCGGCCATGACTCACGGGCCCAGCCGCTCCGCGGCATGTGGGATCCTCCCAGACCGGGGCACGAACCCGCGCCCCCTGCATCGGCATACGGACTCTCAGCCACTGCGCCACCAGGGAAGCCCAAGTAAGCCCATTTTTGCTGGAGAAATAACTGGCAGTCTATTTGTTTTAGGGCAATAATAACCAACTTTCTGTTTCCCACCTCTTCCATAATAATTCAAGAAAAGCCAAGGGACCAATTAAGACCTCCAAGTATGCTTTGATTTGTGACCTACGAGTATGCTTCACAGACCAGAGGAGCTTGTTTCTTGAGTGTTTGGCATTTCAAAATTTGTATATGCTTGTAAAATGGTAATTTCAGCAGGAGTTGCATTTTATTTTATTTTATTATTATTATTATTTTTTTGGCCATGCCACACGGCATGTGGGATCTTAGTTTCCCAACAGGGATCGAACCTGTTCCCCCTGCATTGGAAGCGTGAAGTCTTAACCACTGGACCACCAGGGAAGTCCAGGAGTTGCTTTTTTTTTTTTTTTTTTTTTTTTTTTTGCGGTACGCGGGCCTCTCACTGTTGTGGCCTCTCCCGCTGTGGAGCACAGGCTCCGGACGCGCAGGCCCAGCGGCCATGGCTCACGGGCCCAGCCGCTCCGCGGCATGTGGGATCCTCCTGGACCGGGGCACGAACCCGTGTCCCCCGCATCGGCAGGCGGACTCTCAACCACTGCGTCACCAGGGAAGCCCCAGGAGTTGCATTTTAAATGTGGTAAACATGTTGAAGGGTATTTTAAATTTGTTGATTGTCTATCATCTTGTGGCAAAAAGGTTCCTAATTGTTCTTAAATAAGCATATTTTCTTGGCACTGAGTAGTACAATTTAGGAAGTAGTGTAAGATACTGTCACTAAGTTTAATTTAAATCGTAAAGTGTTTTGCATGTTCTAATGGCAGCACTTAGTGAAAGTTATGTTTGCAAACATAATTTCTCCAATGAGCTATTTGTGAATTTGTGGATGCAGGGCGACCAGCTGCTTGGGTTCTGCTTGACCTCCTGGGCACACGCTCAAGCATCCATCTGTAGCAGATCACCAGCATGATTTAAATTGTTTTCTCTTCCTCCCTTTTGCCCCCTCCCCCTGCTCCTTCTTCCTTGTCACCCCTCTGCTTCTTCATCCTCCTCTTCCCATTTTTACTCAATACCAAAGGCTTATAGTTAAATTCGCATGATACATTCTGATACATTAATTTGTGTCTGGCACCACTCCGCAGTGTTTGGCAAATCATGGTATTTTGGCTTCTCTATTCATTTCACTGACATTAAATCAATTCAAGAAACGCAGAATGCAGGATTTAGCTAAATGCGTGTAACAGCATTGCAGGTTGGTTAGGTGCATTTTTTTTTTTTTTTTTGCGGTACGCGGGCCTCTCACTGCTGTGGCCTCTCCTGTTGCCGAGCACAGGCTCCGGACGCGCAGGCTCAGCGGCCGTGGCTCACGGGCCCAGCCGCTCCGTGGCATGTGGGATCTTCCCGGACCGCGGCACGAACCCGTGTCCCCTGCATTGGCAGGTGGACTCTCAATCACTGCGCCACCAGGGAAGCCCTATGTGCATGTTTTTGTAAAGCAGTCGGAGCTTAAAAGGTAATTGCTTTAGGACCTTGCCAAAATCAGGGATAAAGAATTTCTTTTAAAAAGCATACTTTTGATTCTCTAGGGTTAACAGGGAGCGGGACTTCACGGGCACCAAAAGTTAGTGATTTAGTCAAAAGGTTTTTCAACTGTCCTCTTTGTTTTCTACCCGCAACTATGTTAAGCTGTACCCAGATAGTACGCTCACTGATTTTCAGGCATCTACAAATGAGATATTTCTTCGTAAAATCTTTAAACAGTCTTAGACTCTTATTTACTCCGGCAAAAGTGAATACAAAGGGATTTGCCTACAGCACACAGAGGGGCTCTGTGACCCAGCTGAGCGAGCTTCTCCTCTAAGAGTGGCAGTGTTCTCCCCTTACCATCTCCTCTAGAATAGAAAATGTCAGTGAGAAGACAGCCAGCCACCACTCTCCTCCCACTGGGGGCATGTTCACTGGGCAGTTTTTCCGTAATATTTACCCTAACTGGCAAGGGTACACACATTTTGAACTGAGAGAAAATTCTTACCAGCATTTTGCAAACATAACATAGTCTTCCCTTGTTGCAATATTTGTCTTCTGGGGAAGAGCTTGCATAGCCTTGTGGTAAGTTGCTTAATAGGAGTCATGGTCTGTTAATTCCATTTTTTTTTCTCCCTAAGAAAGAGGGAAAAAATAACTGGTGAATATCAGGGTTCCTAAGCTCATACAGGAGCATTGGACCAAAGGTCTCTCAGAACAGCAGTGTTTTATCCTAAAATTTAAAAATTGGCTTACCAGAGCAAGGCTCTTGACTAGAGTCCATGGACCTTAGGGGAATCTTTGGCTGGACTGCAGGATGCTGGAGACCCCTCTAAAAAAAGGTGACAAAATTTTTTTTTGTGTGTGTACATTTCATCAGTTTTTCTAAAGCTTCCCTGACCTTCTAAAATAATCTTCTTTTGCAGCATTCCAGCAGCTAAAGTTTGCTTCTCAAATTATATTAAAATTAATTCTTAACTGGCATGTGAAACTTACATGCCATTGCCTAATTCCATTTTTTTGGAATGTTAAATAAAACAAACACCAAGGAAACAAGCGCAATACTAGAATATGACTGAGGCTTGCCCTGTTTTTTCTTGTTTTAATTTAGTGGAACTATATTGATTTCAAGAGCTTTGCACTGAAGCATATGGAAATGCCCCCAGTTGAAAGAGAAAGATATCTAATTTGTTTCAGTAAATGTATGGTACTTTGTGGCTATGGTTCTTGGCTTGTCAAGTACAATCAAAACTACATACAATATTTGGTGATATGGAAGAAAAGATTGAGTTTTTAAATATGAAGAGCGTTTTTTTTCTGAGTAGAGAAATTGGGATCATTTTTTCCTTTCTTTGAGTTTTTCTATATTGCTTAGATACGTTTTAAAAGATAGGGTACTTTCCTCTATTCATATAAGGGAAACCCTGTTTTAGATACTGTTAATAAATTATAACACCATTAATGGCAACAATTTGACCACAAATAGTGGTGAGAAAAATTCTGAAATACTAGGTGGACCTTTAAGTAGAAATTTTATAAGATTTGGGGAAATTGGCACTGAACATGTCAGTTTAATGGAAGTTTGCTAGCTAAGTTTTTGGGTAAGTTTACATATAGCTCTTGAATACTTTCAAGCAGGGTTTAACTTGGTGTTATCTCATTTTAGTTAAAAGCATTTAGTCACTCCAAGAGCTAAATGGAAAGAATGCCTATAACTAAGTACACTGGTTTGTTTTTATGTGGTTCCATAATGTAATATATTAAGCTCTTACTAGATTTCTGGCCCTGTGTATGCTACATGAGGCTTTATGAGGCTTTTCTCATCCAAGTTTGACAACAGCTTTTACGTGATAGGAATTAAAACTATCATCTCTGTTTTGCAGATGGAGAAACAGGACTGGAACCCAAATTCTGGGATTCAAGAGCCTGCACTCTCCACTACACAAAACTTATTTTAAGTAAAATTAAATAGTAAATAACCAAAGTAAGGAATTACTTTTTTTTTTAATTATGGAAAACTTCATGAGTTAAAGAACTGTATAGTGAACCCTCACGTACCCACCCCTCAGCTTCAAGGATCGTCAACACACGGCTGATCTTAGTTTCTCTGTAGCCTCTGTCTTCAGCCCCATCTCTATTATAAAGCAAGTCTCAGACATCATATTACTTCATTTAAGAGAATATTTAAATTAAATAAAGATACACTTATCTAGGTGAGAATTATGATCCCATGTTACATAAATATTAACAATATCTGGGAATTTTAAAAAAGTACATTCTCTTGTATCATCTCACTTAATTCTCATCATAATCTTTGAATTGCTAATGTTTACTCCCATATTGGAAATGAGAAAACTGTGGCTTTGAGAGAGCTTGTCATCTGTACCAAGTTATAAAACAAATAATGACAGAGTTGGTACTGAAATTTAAGCCATCAGATTCTAAGTCTCAGCCTCTTTCCTCCACACAATTGCAGCTTTGCAGACTGTTATGAATGAACTTCAGCCACATCACTATGTGAGCGAGAAAGGGTTCATGCATTTTAAAACCTGATCTTCCATTCTTTGGGGGATTTCTGGAGTTCATTCTCCTTAGATCAGTAACTGTGTTTAGTCCCGTGTTGTAAAATTGAGACTATCGGAACCTTGCAGGAAATTACTCTTAGTACGAACAAGCCACTGGGTTTGGACTGGATTTATACATAATTGGCACATTCTCTGTCTCGGTTAAGTCAGTTCACTTCTCTTTGCTACAGTTAGAATTGATACTCTGACTTAGTTCCTGAAAGCTGTGTTTATACATTTACTTTTGTGCTTAAACTTGCTATGTTTTCATGGGATACCAAGATGAATAAAGCAGATTCTGGCCTCAAGAAACTTACAATCTAATGGTAGGGGAAAATATCTATTTACATAAATAAATATAATACGAGCAAAGAAAAACGTGCCACAGTCATGTACAGATAAGTTAGGAAGTTCAGAAGATAATACAAATATCCACCGTTCATGAAAGATTCCCTGTTAGGCAACAGGGATGTGGGTGATTTATTTTAATGCTTCAACACACACCTTAAAAGGGAAATACTATTAACCCAGCTACAGATGATGAAGTTGAGGCTCAGGTGGGAGGTGACAATGGAAATTGGCCTTCAGGTGTGGGGAGGGTTTGCAGAGAAACATCCCAGGTTCAAGGATCAGGGAACAGTGACTAGAACGGTCAAAAGCATATTCGACGCCTCTATTTGTAATGATAAGGAAAGACACTGAGTGGGTATGTATTGTCAAGTGTAGGCTGAACAAGGAAAGTGTTATTTCAAAGAAATTTCTGCTGATCTGTGAAATCCCCATAGACTGGAGGCATTATGTGAATGTTTTGGGGAGGCCATGCCCTTAAAATATATGAAACTCTCTGATTTGTGCTCTTAATTTTCACCTGTGGTACTTCCTTTTTTTTTTTTTTTCATTCTAAACAGTCTGAGGTCATTGCTCTGCTATAAGCAATTTGCTAGCAGCTGAACTTTAGATAAGGCCTTGTAAACCACCTACATAACTATATTACCTACAAAGAATAATTTGATATTAGTTAAGCCAACAAAGACGTTTTGATTTTACATTGTTTAACCACCTCTGTTTCATTTGGTAGTGGCCTAAGCATTTATTTTTATTATTATCCAGGTGTCTCTTCTTTTAATTAAATTTGATTGGTAAAGTTTTCTAACTTAAGAATTAATAAAGGGACTTGCCTGGTGGCACAGTGGTTAAGAATCTGCCTGCCAATGCAGGGAACACGGTTTCGATCCCTGGTCCAGGAAGATCCCACGTGCTGTGGAGCACCTAAGCCTGTGTGCCACAACTACTGAAGCCCATGCACCTAGAGCCCGTGCTCCATAACAAGAGAAGCCACTGCAATAAGAAACCCGCGCACTGCAACAAAGAGTAGCCCCTGCTTGCCACAACTAGAGAAAGCCCACATGTAGCAAAGAAGACCCAACACAGCCACAAAAAAAAAAAAAAAGAATTAATAGACGTTAAGGCAGTGAGACTATTCTGGATGATACTATAATATAGGTGGATATATGTCATAATACATTTGTTGAAACCCATAAAGTGCACAACACCAAGAGTGAACTGTAACATAAACTATGGACCTTGGGTGATGATGCTGTGTCAACGTATATTCATTGACTGTAATGCAGGGACCATGCGGGTATAGAATTTGATAGTGGGGGAGGGTAGGCACACATGGGGGCAGCAGATATTCGGAAAATCTCTGTAGTTGCTGCTCAATTTTTCTGCGAAACTAAAACTGCTCTGGAAGATGAAGTCTATTAAAACATTAATAGAAGTATAGAATGGACAAAAGCCTGAAGCCTTCTATCTAGGTAGTTTCATGTGTTGAGTTCAGAAGTTTGTGGTAGGGGAGGAGCTTCAAGATGGCAGAAGAGTAAGACGTGGAGATGACCTTCCTCCCCACAAATACATCAGAAGTACATCTACATGTGGAACAACTCCTACAGAACACCTACTGAATGCTGGCAGAAGACCTCAGACCTCCCAAAAGGCAAGAAACTCCCCACGTACCTGGGTAGGGCAAAAGAAAAAAGAAAAAACAGAGACAAAAGAATAGGGACGGGACCAGTGGGAGGGAGCTGTGAAGGAGGAAAGGTTTCCACACACTAGGAAGCTCCTTCGCGGGCGGAGACTGCGGGTGGCGGAGGGGAGAGCTTTGGAGCCACGGAGGACAGCGCAGCAACAGGGGTGCAGAGGGCAAACAGAGAGATTACCGCACAGAGGATCGGTGCCGACCAGCACTCACCAGCCTGAGAGGCTTGTCTGCTCACTCGCTGGGGCGGGCGGGGGCTGGGAGCTGAGGCTCCGGCTTCGGAGTTTGGATCCCAGGAAGAAGACGGGGGTTGGTGGCGTGAACACAGCCTGAAGGGGCTAATGCGCCACAGCTAGCCGGGAGGGAGTCTGGGAAAAAGCCCGGACCTGCCAAAGAGACCACTGTTTCAAAGTGCGCAAGGAGAGGGGATTCAGAGCGCCACCTAAACGAGCTCCAGAGACGGACATGAGCCGCGGCTATCAGCGCGGGCCCCAGAGACGGGCATGAGATGCTAAGGCTGCTGCTGCCGCCACCAAGAAGCCTGTGTGCAAGCACAGGTCACTATCCACACTTCCCCACCCAGGAGCCTGTGCAGCCCACCACTGCCAGGGTCCCGTGATCCAGGGACAACTTCCCCGGGAGAACACACAGCACGCCTCAGGCTGGTGCAACGTCACGCTGGCCTCTGCTGCCCCAGGCTTGCCCCACATTCCGTACCCTCCCTCCCCCTGGCCTGAGTGAGCCACAGCCCCCTAATCAGCTGCTCCTTTAACCCCGTCCTGTCTGAGGGGGAAGAGACGCCCTCAGGCGACCTACATGCAGAGGCGGGGCCAAATCCAAAGCTGAACCCCAGGAGCTGTGTGAACAAAGAAGAGAAAGGGAAATCTCTCCCAGCAGCCTCAGGAGCAGTGGATTAAATCTCCACAGTCAACTTGATGTACCCTGCATCTGTGGAATACCTGAATAGACAATGAATCATCCCAAAATTGAGGTGGTGGACTTTGGGAGCAACTGTAGCCCTGGGGTTTGCTTTCTGCATCTAATTTGTTTCTGGTTTTTTGTTTACCTTAGTTTAGTGTTTAGAGCTTAGTATAATTGATAGATTTGTTTATTGATTTGGTTGCTCTTCTCCTTTTTTTAATATATATATATATTTTTTACTATTTCTCTTTTTGTGAGTGTGTATGTGTATGCTCCTTTGTGTGATTGTCTGTATAACTTTGTTTTTACCACTTGTCCTAGGGTTCTGTCTGTCCGTTTTTATTTTTTATTAGTATAGAATTTAGGACTTGTTATCATTGGTGAATTTGTGTTTTGGTTTGATTGCTCTCTTCTTTCTTTCTTATTTTTTATTACTTTTTAATTTTTAATAATATTTTTTAATTTTTAATTTCAATAACTTTATTTTATTTTATTTATTTTTTCTTTCTTTCTTTCTTTTTCTCCCTTTTCTTCTGAGCCATGTGGCTGACAGGGTCTTGGTGCTCCAGCCGGTTGTCAGGCCTGAGCCTCTAAGGTGGGAGAGCTGAGTTCAGGACATTGGTCCACCAGAGACCTCCCGGCTCCATGTAATATTAAATGACGAAAGCTCTCCCAGAGATCTCCATCTCAACGCTAAGACCCAGCTCCACTCAATGACCAGCAAGCTACAGGGCTGGACACCCTATGCCAAACAACTAGCAAGACAGGAACATGAACCCATCCATTAGCAGAGAGGCTGCCAAAAATCATAAGTTCACAGACACCCGAAAACACACCACCGGATGCAGCCCTGCCCATCAGAAAGACAAGATCCAGCCCCACCAACCAGAACACAGGCACCAGTCCCCTCCACCAGGAAGCCTACACAAGCCACTGAAACAACCTTACCCACTGGGGGCAGACACCAAAAACAACGGGATCTACGAACCTACAGCCTGTGAAAAGGAAACACCAAACACAGTAAGTTAAGCAAAATGAGAAGACAAAGGAATACACAGCAGATGAAGGAGCAAAGTAAAAACCCACCAGACCAAACAAATGAAGAGGAAATAGGCAGTCTACCTGAAAACGAATTCAGAGTAATGATAATAAAGATGACCAAAATCTTGGAAGCAGAATGGAGAAAATACAAGACACATTTAACAAGGACCTAGAAGAACTAAAGAGCAAACAAACAATGATGAACAACACAATAAATGAAATTAAAAATTCTCTAGAAGGAATCAATAGCAGAGTAACTGAGGCAGAAGAATGGATAAGTGACCTGGAGGATAAAATAGTGGAAATAACTACCACAGAGCAGAAAAAAGAAAAAAGAATGAAAAGAATTGAGGACAGTCTCAGAGACCTTTGGGACAACATTAAATGCACCAACATATGAATTATAAGGGTCCCAGAAGATGAAGAGAAAAACAAAGGGACTGAAAAAATATTTGAAGAGATTATTGTTGAAAACTTCCCTAATATGGGTAAGGAAATCAAGTCCAGGAAGCGCGGAGAGTTACATACAGGATAAATCCAAGGAGAAACACGCCAAGACACATATTAATTAAACTATCGAAAATTAAACACAAAGAAAAAATATTAAAAGCAGCAAGGGAAAAGCAACAAATAACATACAAAGGAATCCCCATAAAGTTACAGCTGACCTTTCAGCAGAAACTCTGCAAGCCAGAAGGGAGTGGCAGGACATATTTAAAGTGATGAAAAGGAAAAAACTACAACCAAGATTACTCTACCCAGCAAGGATCTCATTCAGATTTGATGGAGAAATTAAAACCTTTAGAGACCAGCAAAAGGTAAGAGAATTCAGCACCACCAAACCAGCTTTACAACAAATGCTAAAGGAACTTCTCTAGGCAGGAAACACAAGAGAAGGAAAAGACCTACAATAACAAACCCAAAACAATTGAGAAAATGGTAATAGGAACATACTTATCGATAACTACCTTAAATGTAAATGGATTAAATGATCCAACCAAAAGACATAGACTGGCTGAATGGATACAAAAACAAGACCCGTATACATGCTGTCTACAAGAGACCCACTTCAGACCTAGGGACACATACAGACTGACAGTGAGGGGATGGAAAAAGATATTCCATGCAAATGGAAATCAAAAGAAAGCTGGATAAGCAATTCTCATATCAGACAAAAGAGACTTTAAAAAAAGACTATTACAAGAGACAAAGAAGGACACTACATAATGATCAATGGATCAATCCAAGAAGTAGATATAACAATTGTAAATATTTATGCACCCAACATAGGAGCACCTCAATACATAAGAAAAATATTAACAGCCATTAAAGGGGAAATTGACAGTAACACAATCATAGTAGAGGACATTAACACCCCACTTTCACCAATGGACAGATCATCCAAAATGAAAATAAATAAGGAAAGACAAGCTTTAAATGACACATTAAACAAGATGGACTTAATTGATATTTATAGGACATTCCATCCAAAAACAACAGAATATATTTTCTTCTCAAGTGCTCATGGAACATTCCCCAGAAAATGTATAAGACACTATAATGCAGAAAACTATAAGACACTGAGGAAAGAAATTAAAGATGATCCAAACAGATGGAGAGATATAACATGTTCTTGGACTGGAAGAATCAGTATTGTGAAAATGACTAAACTACCCAAAGCAATCTACAGATTCAATGCAACCCCTATCAAATTACCAATGGCATTTTTTACAGAACTAAAACAAGAAATCTTAAAAGTTGTATGGAGACACAAAAGACCCAGAATAACCAAAGCAGTCTTGAGGGAAAAAAATAGAGCTGGAGGAATCAGACTCATTCACTTCAGACTATACTACAAGCTACAGTAATCAAGACAGTATGGTACTGGCACAAAAACAGAAATATAGACCAATGGAACAGGATAGAAAGACCAGAGATAAACTCATGCACCTATGGTCAACTAATCTATGACAAAGGAGGCAAGGATATACAATGGAGAAAAGACAGTCTCTTCAGTAAGTGGTGCTGGGAAAACTGGACAGCTACACGTAAAAGAATGAAATTAGAACACTCCATGACACCATACAAAAAAAATAAACTCAAAATGGATTAGAGACCTAAATGTAAGACCAGACACTGTAAAACTCTAAGAGGAAAACATAGGAAGAACACTGTGTGACATAAATCACAGCAGGATCTTTTTTGATCCACCTCCTAGAGTAATGGAAAGAAAAAGAACAAACAAATGGGACCTAATGAAACTTCAAAGCTTTTGCACAGCAAAGGAAACTACAAACGAGATGAAAAGACAACCTTTCGAATGGGAGAAAATATTTGCAAACGAATCAATGGGTAAAGGATTAATCCCCAAAATATATAAACAGCTCATGCAGCTCAATATTAAAAAAACAAACAACCCAGTCCAAAAATGGGCAGAAGACCTAAATAGACATTTCTCCAAAGAAGATATACCAATTGCCAACAAACACATGAAAGGATGCTCATCATCACTAATCATTAGAGAAATGCAAATCAAAGCTACAATGAAGTATCACCTCACACTGGTCAGAATGGCCATCATCAAAAAATCTACAAACAATAAATGCTGGAGAGGGTGTGGAGAAGAGGGAACCCTCTTGCACTGTTGGTGGGAATGTAAATTGATACAGCCACTATGGAGAACAGTATGGAAGTTCCTTAAAAAACTAAAAATAGAACTTCCATTCGACCCAGCAATCCCACTACTGGGCATATACCCTGAGAAAACCATAATTCAAAAAGAGTCATGTACCACAATGTTCATTGCAGCACTATTAACAATAGCCAGGACATGGAAGCAACCTAAGTTTCCACTGACAGAAGAATGGATAAAGAATGTGTAGCACATATATACAATGGAATACTGCTCAGCCGTAAAAAGAAATGAAATTGAGTTATTTGAGTGAGGTGGCTGGACCTAGAGACTGTCATACAGAGTGAAGTAAGTCAGAAAGAGAAAAACAAATACCGTATGCTAACACATATATATGGAATCTAAAAAAAAAAAGGAAAAGGTTCTGAAGAACCTAGAGGCAGGACAGGAATAAAGAAGCAGACATAGAGAAGGGACTTGAGTACACGGGGAGGGGGAAGGGTAAGCTGGGATGAAGTGAGAGAGTGACATGGACATATATACACTACCAAATGTAAAATAGCTAGCTAGTGGGAAGCAGCTGCATAGCACAGGGAGATCGGCTTGGTGCTTTGTGTCCACCTATAGGGTTGGGATAGGGAGGGTGGGAGGGAGATGCAAGAGGGAGGAGATTTGGAGATATATGTATATGTATGGCTGATTCACTTTGTTATGCAGCAGAAACTAACACACCATTGGAAAGCAATTATACTCCAAAAAAGATGTTAAAAAATTAAAAAGATAAAAGCACTGCTTGAATGACTTTCAGTTTTAGTTTGAGCTTTCGATTTGATGAGCTAAAACTCTTAACACTTAACCCTAAGAAAATCAACTCTATTATATTTAAGTCTTTGAAGTTCTTAGAGAACTTTCCAAAATAAATGAAATCTCAAGTTATTGATTCACATGGGTCAGTCCATTCCCATAAAAGATAGTGTAAAATGTTATTTCATTTCTGCTATGAAATTATTTTATCTTTTGGTTTTGAAGTTGTAGTGGAGATAACTTATGACTACAGATTTTTCTTCTCTGCAGCATGACTAAAAAGATTCTTAGTTGATTTACTACTGAACTCCCAAGTACTTAACAGGTAGAGCCAAGAGAGTGAACAACATATTAAACATGAAACAAGAGTGGCTCAAATTATTTTTAGAACTTGGCAGAATATAAAATAATGAATACATTATAAAGATCCTATTTAGTGTCAAAGGGAGATGATATTACTGATATCACGTGATTTCTGTGACTTGGAATAAGTTTTTAAAATGATGTATGGGTTTTTATTTTGTCTGAAGCATACCCTAGCTAAGTTTTCAAAACTGCTAGGTCTTCTTCCTGAGAGTAAAGATGAAGATTGTGTGAAACCATGCTCTTATTCTTTAGCAATAGGAAGACTCAAGGGTAGACAGACACTCAGACTTCCCCAAAAGTCAGCCCTGTGTGTAGGCGAAACTTAAGATCCATCCACACAAGATTAGAGATTATATATATACACATACATATATATGGGCTTTTATAGGCCAATGGTGACACTATCCTTCCCCTTTTGAGTCACCTGAAAGATATCCCAAATATTAGAATATAGCTTTGGGAAATCATCACATACATTTTATGTATTGATAGCTAGTTATTCTTTGCATAGCTTTTGCTGGCTCCACAGATGTGACTGAGTTGATGACATTTTTCCCAGGCTAAGTTCCCGGGATGCAGGTGAAAGCCAATGAAAATTAGATCATGTTTCTGAGGTATGCTGTAGTTTATTTAGAACCCAACCTGTATGTTATTAATGAAATTTAAAATCAGTTTATAAAAAGGAACTTATGGGAGAGCTAAATAATTCTAAGTTTGGTAATTGATGATGATAAGTTGTTTATTCTTTCAAGTTTCATTCAATAAATATGCAAATATGCATCAAAAAAAAAGAACATGGCTTTGGGTTACACACCGAGTAGGTAAATTACCCCCTGGACCACCTGAAAGTACTAGTAATTTATGTTACCATCACCTTTCTGTGTCTCAGTTTGCTCATCTGTAAAATGGGGATAATAGTAGTACCCACCTTACAGAGTTGTTGTGATGATGAAATATGAATGCGTGTAAAGACCTTAGAACTATGCCTGCCGTAGCGTAAGCCCCCAGTTACAGAATTACATATATTACCTAGAAGGGAAAATGGAATAAGTCGTCTTCCCTGCAATTGTCAACAATGAGTGACTGAAAGGTAGAGGGGGTTCTAACCAGGTAAGTTTGGCAGTGAAGAGGGAAATTGGATGGCACTGGTGCAGAAGAAGCTGCCCAGGAGGGCATGTCATGCCTGAGATCCATCCTATTTGCTCAGCTGTGGGGGGCTGAGGTGAAGCTGGGGGTGACGAGGTGGGCACTCCTTGGGACAGCGTTTCCCAGTGGATGGCTGGCGGAAGCAGAAGCAATTTGTCTAAATTCCCTTTATGGGAGCTACGTGTTTGCTTTCTGACTGTGGTCATCTCTGAGCACTATCTCCAGCTTGGACAGCCCTTGAGGGATGCTACTTTCAAATACTCAGGGTCCACCTAGTAGGAGAAAAGGTGCTACTTCTTTCCTATGCTCCCTTCTCTCATCTCTGTATGGCAGAAAAAGCATGTTGTTTGTATGGACAGATACTTTTCTTAACATTCCTCTCTGATCAAGGAAGCACAAAGCCTCCTCCAGATGTATATTTAGAAATGTCGCCATGGTCACTGTTTCCCGTTTGGGCATCTGTTGTGTGGTTATTTCAGCATGCAGGTGAGACTCTTCCAATAGCCGTATAGCACCATGTTGGGGAAGAGCCTGAGATTGCTATCAGCAGCCTCGCTACTTGTTTTATGATTTTACTATAATTGGGCAAACAATTGGCCTCCCCAAGACTCCATTTCCTCCTTTGGTAAAATGAGGGTGCCGGGTGGACTGAGAATCCCTTTGAGCTCTGACATCATGTTTGATAGATGTGACCCCAGTCATGAAGAAGTTGACTAGCTCTAGGGCTGCTCATAGATTTCTTATGTACCGATCACAAAAGCAATTCGACGGAAACCACTCCTACTCATAACAGTCTCAAAGAGATGCATCTAGTGACTCAGACGCCACTGTGACAGCTGAGTTCCCCTTGGGATCCAGTCCTCTAGTCTGACCACCCCACCCGCAGTTTACTCGAAGCAGGCTTTACTGTTATTATTTCCCGGAGGCTCTCAGTGTTAAAACCAGTCCATCAGAAAAATTCCCGGGCTCACAAAACTCCACGGGAGTGAAAGGTTTTAATTCCAGCCTATGCAGGACTCGTCTGACCAGGGTGAGACTGTTTTAAATAAGTGTTGTCTAGGACCTTTCTATTGTTGGCAGTTGCTGATGCAATCATTGTCCAATAATACTTTGAATAGGTTCATTTTCCAAACATGATCATGATAACATTTTTCTAGACAGTTAGCAACCGTGGAGAGAGGGCATGCGATGAAAATTACTAATATGGGACTATGAGGTTGCGAAATTGGATTTTTTATGTGTTTTAAAAGGGATCACTCACTAAATAACCGGCAAGAAAGATTAATGCCGACTCCATCAGTGACTAGGAAAGTCTAGGGCAAATATAAATGAGCTATGGATATTATGTCCAACACTGATGGGATTAGCTCCCTGCATATTTCTAGCACTTGGCTGTTTAAGTGTGAGGATAGTCTACATACGGAGAACATGAACTTGTAAGGTTTGGATCAAAGGTTTTATAAATTATTTTGCAAGCTTCTCGTGGATAGGGATTGTCTAATACTTATACTTTGTCTTACTCCAAGCACCTGAATCTATTTTATTTATAATAGAGGTTTAACTGCTTTAAATGCTTTTTGAGATGCAGAGAGGAAGTAACTATATATATAAATAAATTGCATAGTGTGTTCGATAAATATTTTAAGTGAAAATGTGGTCTCCTTGTTCGTGAGAGAAGCTTATAGGTACTCGGCAAATTAGTTAAAAATGTTCTATTTTCATTTTATCATTCTGGTCTGGGGGCTTGGATGATTTACGGGCGATCAAAATGCATAAAATAAGGAATTTTCCTAATGCAGTTAATATCTTTTCCCTGTTTTTCTTAGACTTGAATGCTGTCAGGGAGCTTTAACAGGGATACTAACATCTAAAATCTTTCATAAAACATGTAAAATGATGTAAAGTTAGTAAAGCTTCCTTTACCAGTAACCCAAGCCTCTGCAGTTGTGCCTTCTTGTCTTTTCCTGATAGCTTTACAAGGCCCAGGAATAAACACCAGCCCACTCCTCAGCATGAAACAGAAATTGTTTCACTGTTTCATCTCAGAGTGCGGGAGTTTGTATCTCTTTTTTGTTATTTCTTAAAATTACGAGATGCTGTAGACCTATAAGAAGAACAGATGATAGTATAATGCACACTCAACATACTGATCACCTGGTTTAAGATCACAAACACAACTGAAGCCCCCACAAAACCCTATCATTCTTCCCCACCCTCCCCAGTTTTTCTACTTTTACTATACATATGTAGCCTTAAATATGGTATTTTGGGGCATGTCTTTAATTTTTAGATAGATTGTATTGTACTGTGTGTATCCTTCATAAAACTCTTTTTTTCAGTTTGTTTAACAATATATATATATATTTTATACATGGTCTTTTATTTTTTATTTATTAATTTTTAAAATTGAAGTATTGTTGATTTACAGTATTGTGTTAGTTTCAGGTGTACAGTGTTTAACAATATATTTTTGAGATTTAACCATGTTGATGGATGTAGCTCTATTTTGTTCACTTTTACTCATATATGGCATTTTATTAGGTGAATAGACAAAATAATTTTTTTAGCTGTTCTCCCATTGATCAGCTGTTTCAAACTTTTCTCAGTGTCAATAAATAGTGTATTAAACATTCTTTAACTTTTCTCCATCTCTTATGCAAGAATCTCTTTAGGGATACACATGTGGGAGTGGAATTGCTGGGTGCTAGGGTACACACATCTTCATCTAGACCAGCTCTGGCCAAATCGTTCTCTAAAGTCTGTGCCAATTGACAGTTTCCCTGAACAGTGTTCCTGTTGCTCCACATTCTTACTAACTCTTACGGTCAGAATTTTTCATTTTTACCAATCTGATGAGTGTAAATAATATACTTTATTGTTTTAATAGGAATTTCCCTGACTGCTACTGAAGTCAAGCATCTTTTTATATGCTTATCTGCCATTCTGGTTTCCTGTTCTGAGAATTATATTATTATATATTTTTTTCTCATTTTTGAGGTTGTTTATCTTCTTAGTGATCTGTAGGAGTTCTTTATAATATTTGGTCACTAATATTTTTTCTCTCAGTCTGTGGCTTCTGATTTTTAAATATCTTTTAATTAACAAATCATTTGTTAATTATTTTTAAAAAAATTCTGTTTAATAATGTTTTACATACCCTGGGATCATAGTTAGTTTCCAAATTTTTTCCCTGTTTTAAAGTGTTTCCCCCTCCCATTTAGCTTTTAATTTATCTGCAATTGAATTTTATAAATTGTGTGGGATAGGGATCTAATTTTATTTGATTTTTTCATATAAATAACCAGTTAGTTTAGCATAAGTTATTGAATGGAATTTTCTATGCTGGGAATTTTTATTAATCCCATACGGGTTTGTTTAGTTTCCTGAAATTAAGGGATCAGGTTTATCAGTATCTGGGAAAACTTAAGACATTATCTCTTTGAATATTGTCTTTGCTGCATTCTTTTTATTTTCTTTTTCTGGAATTCATAACTATGTTGGACCTTCTAATTCTATCTACCATGTTTTTTAACTTCTATTTCATATTTTTCACATCCTTCATTCTCTATCTTGCCTTCTGACAATTTCCTCAGATTTAAGTTCCCTCTTACTAATTTTTTTCTGCAGCTGTGTCTAATATGCTGTTTAACATTTCCATTAAGTTTTAATTTCAGAGACTCTTTTTCATTTATATAACTAATACTTTATTCTTTTTCAAATATACCTTATTTTTTGCAGTGTCTTATTCTTTCATGTGTTCAAGTTTTTGTCTTTATTATACTTATTAATACATATATGTCTATTATATTTATACTTGCTTCTTGTCTCTGAAAATTTCGTTATTTGAAGTTCTTCCACCATGTGTTGAGTAGTTTGATTTTCAGTATGGTTGACTTGTTTATTTGTAAATTTTGGATGTGAACTCATCTTAAGTGGTGGGAATCTTGTACAATCTCCAGAGCAGTTTTTAACTTCCTCTGCTAAGGAGATTTCCAGGTTGGCAGGACTTTTTGTTGCTGTGGTGGTTAGCTTTGGGGCTTAAACATCTCCAGACAATGGAACAGGCTCATGATTATACATTTTAGAGAGAGATAATTATTTTTTCCATCCAAAGTCTAGGCCAAGACAAATAGTCTTCCTTTTTTGGATGGCATTTTGTTGTCATTACAGTTTACTTTTTGCAGAGGGGTAAAACCTTCTGGAATGTCTCTTGACTCAGAAGCCTCAGTTCAATCTCCCTTTCCTCAAAAAGGCTCAAGGTCTTATCATTACTTAGGATTAAGAACCTAACCATTTGGCTGCAAAAACATGTAAAACCCTGTAGAGCTGTCTAATATTACCAGCTTATTCTTATCTTTCTAGTTTTAAGTTTCTCAGTCATTTTTGGCCACTGTGTATTTCTCTTGCCTTATTATCTTTAGTTTTATAGAAGGAGCATTTTTAGTTTTTCCCAAATCCCAAACTGCCAGAAAGGGAAGTCTTTCTGCTTAACTCTCAAAGCTTAGGCTATTCAGCTAAGAGTCTTGGGTTAGAAAGGAAATGATTTTAACAGTACTAGAGCCAGTCACAGAGCATAATATATATGTGTTTACTTTAAAAGTTGGTATTGTGCCTTTGCCTGCCTAGAACTGAAGCTACCTAGCATAGACAGTTGAGGTAGTAAAATATCCTAGGAATTTGGATTATGCACTTGAACCTAAAGGATATTTCAGGCTAATCTCTTCCTTTCTCGTCAGTCGTCTTCTTAATCCACGTGGGTAATTGAAACAATCTGCATTTTGACTGTGAGTGGTCTGAAAATGAAGTGACTGCAAGTTAGAAATAAGACCATGTTGGGTCAGGTTGATCTTGGAGAGGCAGCAGTGAGTGGTGGCGTGAAGGGAGATCTTAATTCCCTGCCCAGGAATTGAACCTGGGGAGCCTGGTTGAAAACCAGGAATCCAGGCCACCACACCCCCTGGCTCTTGCCCCCAGTGAAAAATGCATTTCTCACAGAGGCAAAAACTGTAAAAACAGGTACAAAGTTTATTATTAGAGACACAGCTCAACAACAAGTGGGAGAGCACACAGAGAAACTGTTTAGTTAAGACAGAAGCAAGGCAGAGATGCACACCTGGAGAGGAAGTGTGTGGGCGTCCTCCCTAATGAGGACGCTCAGTAAAGAGGTGGTTAAATCATTCATATAGTTCTTCCAGGTCTTTGTTTACCTTTGGCCACTTATCTGGTTTCTTTTTCTGCACCTGCCCTGCCCTAAGACCCTCCCCAACCTGTGTACACAACTTTTTTCCAAGATGGATTTCAGCCTATGGGATGGCCTGAGCATCACATATTATGGGGTGGTGCCCCCTCCTTTTGACCCCCAAGGAGCCTTTCTGCACATGTGCAATGTTTCCCTTGCCCCAAGGATGGGAAATGTATGACCTCTTGATAAACCCTTGTATCAGGGTTTAGCCCCTCTCTGTCCCTGCCATAAAAGTGTCCAGTGTCCAGTTATCTGCCCTATTCCTGTTGCTGTTTCTTATATCGAAGTGCAGATATCGAAATATAGAGAGGAGTCTGTTCATAAATATGTAGTCCTGGAGCCTGTTTGTCTCTTGCCTCAGAAAATGTAAACAGGGGGCTGGTAATGAATGTCTGGCCTGGAGCCCATCTTCTTCTCAGTCCAGGTAGTGTGAACAGGAGGCCAGTTGTAAATGTCTAGCCTGCAGCCCATCTATCTCCTGCCTCAAGGTGGTCTTTAATATGTCCGGTGATGGAATGAGATGTTTCTTGACCTTGAGGGCATACGTGTTTATTTAGAGTTTCCTTCGAACTGGAAGGACTCTGGGGGGTCACCTGGTCCCACCCCCAATACCTGACTTTACAAATGGGGAATCTGAGTAGCCCATTGTTCTTATTAAGTGGACGTGCAACTTAATGGAGCTCAAAAGGCTCACAGTCTGAATCTGATCTGATCTCTTTTTTGCAAGTAATTATGACCCAAGGGCAGACTCAGTAGATATATCTACAATTATACATATGTGCTCCCTTAGAAACAGAATCCAGTTATTTGTATCAGTTTTCTAGAAAATGAACTTTTCCAGTTTTGCACATATGGTTTACTTGGCCGGAGAATGCATATGGACACCCATTTACATCTATTAATTTGGCTGAGAGATAAAGCACGAGTACAGTGTGGGTATTGACCTTCATCTAGCTACACCTCTCCTGAAAGGACACTGCAGTGGATTCTGAAGCAAAGTGTTCTTTTGAGAAGAACTAATCAGAACTGAAAGATAATTCTAATCTTAATAGAAAGTTCCTATGCCTTTAAATGGTTAAGGGACCTCTAGGTATAAAGTTCAACAGGAAGTCTGTTTCAAGGTCACTTGGACCTTGAAGCAAGCTGAAGCACAAGCAGTCTCCACATGGCTCTTCCCATGGCCCAAAACTATTGTGAGGTGGCTCAGAAATCACAAAGGACACCCTATGAGTGAAGACAGAATGGCAAATATCCATTACTGCATTGTTGGGGCATCTCTGATGTCTTCTCACCAGTCCCTGAGATGTCCATGGGACCCCAACAGCCAAGTGTGATGGAAAATTCCGTGAGATTATTTTGCTTCTTACATGACTGAGTTGCTTAGCAAGGCTGAGAAGCTGCCATGATCCCTAGAATTCAATTTGTGATTTCTTTGACTCCCTAAACCATGAATGAATGAATGATTCATTTAAAAACACTTAATGAGACTCCACTAGACGCTTGGGTTGAAGTGACAGAGGCAATTAAGAAATGGTTCCTGGGCCTCCCTGGTGGCGCAGTGGTTGAGAGTCCGCCTGCCGATGCAGGGGACACGGGTTCGTGCCCTGGTCTGGGAGGATCCCATATGCCGCGGAGCGGCTGGGCCCGTGAGCCGTGGCCGCTGAGCCTGCGCGTCCGGAGCCTGTGCTCCGCAACGGGAGAGGCCACAACAGTGAGAGGCCCGCATACCGCAAAAAAAAAAAAAAAAAAAAAAAAAAAAAAAAAGAAATGGTTCCTGACCTAAAGGAATTCACTGGAGGCAGAGGGTTCCATAAACCATTTCAATATGATATGATGAGAGTAATGTGAATGGAGGAGGGGCACAGATCCAATAGTGGAGCATGGGGGAGAGGGTCAGGAAGGGAGTTCCAAAGGAAGTGACCTCTGACCTGAGTAAGAAGAGAGTTGCATGCACATTTACCAAGTGAAGTGTCCTCAACCATAAGAGAAAAGCAAAACTCAAGTGCCCTTTGGTTAAGAACACAGCAGGTATGGCTATTTCTTGAGGTATGATGCCCCATTCGATTATCCTAGTTTTGTTTTGATTATCTTGGTAACTGAACCTCTACTATTATGTGAAGTTATTTTCAGAAGCAAATGCATATCACCTTCTGAATAGCTTGGCTGTTTTATATCATAATGGGCTCCTAGACAGTGCATGCTCCATCATCCACTGCTGGACCAGGGTTGACTGACTTGCCAGGAGATGCCCTGAGTGGGTGACAATGGACATTTCCTGTTCAGTCTTTCTCTTCTCAGGCTGCACATCTCTGGGAGAGACTTAGAGTGGCTGCAGCCTGAGTCCCAGCCTGGGGCCACTGTGCAACTAAATGCCCCTTATAACTGCAGTAATTAGAGCAAAGATACGACCATTTGCTTTGGACTCTATGCAAACAATGAATTGAATGAAGAAGGGTAGCTTTAGGATGGAGGCATGGAAACAGATGGCAAATGCTTAGAGGTTCCAGGGACAAAGCATTCTCCATCTCCATTCTGATGAATTGATAATTTCCCACAAGAAATTTTCAAAATTCTACATTTTAACATTGAAAGGAAACAATTTAATTCAACACAAATTCATTGACTGCTAACTTTTGGACAGTTGCTATAGCGAATGCTGGGTTTACAGTGCTGAAAAAGACTTGTTTCTGCCCCACGTTACTTACAATGTAGACGGACTCTTAAACAGATAGCCATAACGCAATGTTAGAGTAGATTTGGTTAATTTGTAAAAAGATTATATCCCCGTGATCTTATTACCACTGATTCCCTGACCAGGCATGACAAAGTGCAGAGGAGATAGTTAAGCCCTGATTTTCTATCCCAGATATACCCAGAGCTATTTTTCCTTCCATAATTCTGCTTGCAATTCACACCTCCAGATCCCAGTCATAATTAGTAATCTATTGATATCAAGTTACTGTACCACTTTTGTGGAATTGCCCCAATGCATGCAAACTCGCTTCTCTAACTTATAGAATTAGGCTCTGTCTCCAAGGTTCCTCTGCCCCTGGACCCCCGACTCGGCTTCATGTTTCTCCCATCCCATCCCGACATTAATCTTGGTCCATATTTATCCGCAATCCTTGATCTTGTCCTCTTCCCTCCATTCAAAAATCATTTACTCAAGTTCTACCATTTATGAACCCCTGTGGATTTCAACAAGTTGTAGCTAGAATAAAAAATAGAAAAAGCACCTATAGGAGTTGCATCCTGGGTGGTTTAGCCCCATAGTGGAAATTGCAAATGAGAGCCAGGATCTTTAAAGAACTGAAGGTGGCAGTAGAGGAATAAACATTCTGTCTGGTCCTGGGACTGAAAAAAGCCAAGTAAGGAATTCTAGCTTCACTCCATTTTCTCTCACCTTTGTATTATTTCTCTTCATGTTTCCATATCCCTTCTTTTTATCGCTAATTCAGCCATCTATCTCTCCTCTCCAATTCTTTTTCTCCAGGTCTTCCCAGTTGTTTTTGAAGGCTTCGTACTGGCAAAGATACCCTCCTCTCCCATCAAGAAATATTAAATCTGCCATCCTTTGCCTTTTCATCCCTTTAAGCCTTACTAAATAAATGGAATCTAAGAACATATTCTTTAATATAAGACATACCAAAACAGCACTGGGTGGGTAAAATTCGCAAAGATGTGATTTTAGGCAATTACCTGTAGGATTTTCAGCCAGTGGCTAAACTACGTCAGTGACATCCCCAGGAGGATCTACATCAGGGATCAGCCAACTATTTCCCAAGGGTCAAATCTGGGCTGCTGTTTGTTTTTGTAAATAAAGTTTTACTGGAACATTGCCATGCTCATTTGCTTACCTATAGTCTATGAGCGCTTTGCATGACAATGGTAGACTTAAGTAGTCTTGACAGAGACTGGATGGCCTGCAAAGCCTAAAATATTTACTTTCTGGCTCTTTACAGTTTGCTGACCCCTGTTCTCGGAGTCTATATTAATCCAGTGAGGCTAAATCATGCTGCAGTAGCAAATGATTGAAAATCTCAGTGGTTTCCGACAAAGGGGTATTTCTCACTCTTATGATACAATCTTTGAGGGTAAGTTTTGGTATTTCACTCCAGGATGCAGGCTGAAGGAGCAGCCCCAGTGTGGAATAGTGCTGAGAAAACATTGATAATAATCCAGGCTACTACAGTGGCTATCTGAGCTTTTGTTAAGGGTTCAACATAGAAATGAAAACTTCTACAAGGTCTTCGGGCAGAAGGCTAATCATTTTTGTCTCTTCCCTTCCCTTGAAGCATATCAAACAGTATGAGTCCTACAGTGAGTACAGCCTCAGAATGCTGTGTTCTGGGGGTGAAAAGGGAACCTCAGAGCTTGTGGATCCCTGGCAAGACTCCCCACCTGGCCCTAACCCATCCCAGCTCTCACCCACAGTCTCCCTTCACCATTTGCTTTGAGAGTCTCAGGGTTCATCTCACCACATCCTGTGTGTCACAGATGGAGTTCCCTGTGCAGGAGATTTGCACACAGGTGGTTCACCTGGTGAGTTCTCTCAGCATCACCAGCCGCGGGGGAAGGGGAGGCAGTGGGATGGGGCGGAGGCAGTGCAATTGCAGCAGGAACCTGCACAGATCTGGGAAGAGCATCGCAGCCCCATCTACTCCAAGCACCCCTAGAAGTGCAGGACTCAGGGCTCCCAGCACTTCCCCATCCCCTGGATTCTCATCTCCATGCGGCTCTGAACACGCCCTTTTCTGTCCCCAGCACCTATGCCCCACCAAACCCTGACTCTCCTACAGTGCTTTCAAATTCATGGCCTGCACATGCAGCAGCACACTTCTCTATATTTGCAAATTCTTCTTTAATCCTTTCTTCCATCTTCTTGCTCTAAGTGAAGCCTAGCTCTTCCCGGAAGCCATTGCTTTCCCAGTAGACCTTTCAAAGGATGCTGTTTTCTTCCCACAGCTTCTATCCCCTGGGATGCAGAGGTGGCATAGGCATCCTCCTTTTCCTTCCCCACGCTGCCACTTCCAGACCTTGCAGGATGGAATGACTGATTGAACGGAAGCAGTACCCACTCATTTACTTGTTTTAGCATCTATTAAAAAAATGACCATCTTGGAGGTTGTAGCTACTGTGCAGCTCAGGTGTTTGCAGGTGTTTAAAGTACACTTTTGAGCTAGTGTGGGAGAAAACCACAGGCCTAGGGGGTTTGCTAGGACCATTGGCTCCTGCTTCACTCCAGGATTTGGTTGTACCTTATATGCGTGCATGGAGACATCTCTCCTTGTACACCTTCAGATTTGAACTTGCATCACACCAGCAAAGTATTTCTAAGTAATCTAGGTCTTTTGGAAACACTGGGGTCAAGAATCCTCAAAGACCTTCTGAAGAGTTTTGAAGAATTGGGCCCTTTCTTGACCGTCCTTTGCTCAGGACTGTGATCCCCTGTATTGGACTCGGACGGTCAAGGCAAAATGTGAGTGGCAAGAGCCTCACCGCTTCCTTCTAACTGATGGTGAACCGTAAGCCACTCGGCTCAGCCCTGGAAATACTCACTGAAGCTTTGACAGAAACTCTGAGGTGGCACCTGGTTTTTCAAGAAACCATGTCTTCTTGACCAGCCAGTTCTATTCTGAATGTCTGGGATGGGTGAAGTAGCCACCAGCATGTGGTGCAGCTGGGACTCACCTGGTGGATGAAACCATTCATGGTCTCACCTTTGCCTCTGATCTGCTGAGAGCCCATGGGCAAGTTACTTCCTGGCGTGGACCTCTCTTCTCATCTGTAAAATAGTGGGACTGGCTCAAGAGCACCTAATGATCTTTCCCAGCTCCATCACTCCTGGAATGCTGTGGACTTTTTCTTTTTCCAGTACCGGTTGTTCTTGCAGCTCTAAGTGAGCCCTGCCCAGCCGCTCCCTTCTCTTGACATAATATTTTCGTTGCAATCTTCCCCAGTCTCCACCCCAGTCCTGTGGTTTTTCTCTTTCATATCATTGTTTTCTTTTTTTTTCTTTCTTTTTTTTTTTTTTTTTGCAGTACTTGGGCCTCTCGCTGCTGTGGCCTCTCCCGTTGCGGAGCACAGGCTCCGGACGCGCAGGCTCAGCGGCCATGGCTTACGGGCCTAGCCGCTCCATGGCATGTGGGATCTTCCCGGACTGGGGCACGAACCCGTGTCCCCTGCATCGGCAGGTGGACTCTCAACCACTGCACCACCAGGCACATATCATTGTTTTCTATTCATATCTAAGCTGGGTTGGTTTACAAGCGTTCTTGAAAAAAATTGAAATCGACTCAGCATACATTTATTGTATGTAAATCTGAGCCACGCACTGGGGACACAGACAGGAAAGGACAGGTCTCTGTCCCCAAGCCCCACAAAGCTGGGTAGAAATGACAGCGAGCTCCTTTCCTGAAGATTCCATCTTAAACACCCCAGGCACTCATCAACATTCCCTCTCTCTGCCATCCTGAGAATTTTATTTATGCATTTGCAAAAGGATATAAGGAAGTTACCAGTAGTTATAAATACCAATGGTGGTATTTCATCTGTTTCTTTGATGAAAAGACAGTATGTACCTTCTGTCTGGGATTAATGTGGTTGGGCTACTGCCATTTTGCAGAGTTGTTATCTTACTGTGACAATATTTTTAAACAATGGCCAAAACGCTAAGTAAAAAGCAGGATGTTCAAAATTCTGAGGACTAAGAGTTGGAAGGAAGGCATGCCCAGGGACCAGTGGACCAGCTGTGGTCTCTGAGAGGAAGGGAGGGAGAAGTCGACTTCGGTGACTTAAAAGGCACCATAGCTCCCTCTAGGGGTGGTAGTTATTCAATTACTTTGCTGACCTGCTGCACTTCCCCGCCGAGAATAAACTCTATTTAGAACAAAGGAAGTCTGTCTGTTCCCAACTTTAGGAAAGAACTAGTGGTCTGGGAAATGACAACGTCCCAGGTGTCCACAGTGAGATTTGTTCTGTGACCTGGGTAATAGGTTCAGAATATCCATTGTCACATACTTCACTGAAAGCACAAAAATGCCTCCAAGGAAAAACTTTCAGTGATTTTTGAATGGCCCTCACCTCTGTTCCTCTCCATTATCTTAAACATTAGACAATTAAGAACATTACACTTTACACACTTTGTAGTTGCAGTTACTCTTTTTTCTAGTAGTTTTATTGACTAATTATTAATTATTGTTGCTATTTATTATTAATAAATGACTATCCAGAAAAATCATATCGACTTCACATAGGATTTGAAAAACACTAGATAATGTGGTCGCTTCTAAAGAATATTTAATTAGAAAAAAAAGCCATTTTAGGAAACATCTTTTCTGTTTAACTTATCCCATCTATTTTTACCACCAACTCCGAGCTCTCACTTCCTCTCCTGAATTGCTGGCTCTTTGAAAGCAGAGCATCATTTTGCTCCCTTTCGTGTTCTTCCCAATTCCACATGCCTTGCACAAAGAAGAGTGTAATAAATGCTTGGTTTAGTGCCATGGATTTTAGAAAAGCCCTGTGATATAAGCAATTAAGCAAATCATTGACCTACCTGTCACTCGACAAGAGAGGTCAGGTGACTTGCCCATGGTCATACAGCCAACAAGTGGTAGGGCCTGGATTCAAACTCAGGCAGTTTGGTTTGAGTTCCACCTATATAGTCAGGTGTATGAATTAGTATATACCCCTCCTTTGCCCCTACCCATTCCCCCACTTTGTCTCCCTTCCCCTGGATAGCTCTGATGTTTACACTGATATCTAAGCGTCCTGCATGTAACCCATTTACTGGGTGGGGGGGGGAGCAGATTTCATTGCTGGCTACTGACCTGGGGCATGGGGACTGGGTCGACACTAACGCTGGGCTCCCATTCACTGGCCAGAGCTATTGCATCAGGGGAAGGCAGTAAACCTGCAGGCCATGCTTGCTGAGGAATTTCTGGGAGAGAAGTGTCCTCTCTTCTGGAAAAACTTTGAGTAACCACCTTCTTTCTCTGTCCTTAGATATGAATGGAAGTATAGCCCAGGCTGTTGCGAACGGACAAACAGGAGAACCAGAAGTGAAGCTGACATTGCCAAGGGCAGACGGCTGCAGAAGTAAACCTGGTCTTGGATGACATGGAGAAGCAATTCCACCTTTAGGATTCAGTCGTGTAAGCCACTGTATCTCTTTTTGATCGTTTAAGCCACTTTGAATGGTTTTATTTGTTTTGTTTTGTTTTATTTTTTCGTCACTCAGTGGAAACTATTCATGGCCATAATTTGGGAAGATAAGATTCTACCTCTTTCTCAAAAGCTAACTGGTTAGAACTTTGACCAACTAGAGTTGTTAAACTTGGAGAGAATTAATTAGATCTCAATATTTAAGAGCTATGTGATAACTGGTTCATGTTATATTTACAATTCTATATTCAAATAAAACCTAAATGTCAGGTTCTTGAAAACGAATGTAAAAATACCAGGACCTGCTGTTGCTGTACTGCAGCTGAACCTAAATTATGCCTCCCTTAGGGAGAATCAGTACTTTTCTTTTAAGCCAAACTCAGATTCTTACATGTACTTCCAAAAGACAAATAATAAATAGCCAAGGAAAATATTTTAAAATTAGGGGAAAAACATGCTACTTGTCTGTTATTAGAGTTGGAAAAATCATCCCTTAAGCTCCTCCTATAGAGGATCTTGTTTCTTCCCTAAAGTAAAGCCCATTAAATAACTTTTAGAGTGGAAGATTCGGATAGTTGGTGATTACAAAGACAAATAATTCAAGGATAAAGACAAATAATCCAGAGATAAAACCAACATCTTAAAAAAAAAAACAAAAACCCAACATCTTGAAGGAGAGTTTCTTTAAGATTTCAATGGTCCCAAACTTTAAACTTAGGGCAGAGATTCTGTTAGTACTAAGAAAGCCTAGAGAACCAGGTATCTCCAGAATAATGGGAGGGCATGTTGATTCTTCTTGGTTAGGAAACACGTAAGTCCCCCTTATTCCAAAGTCCCTGTTGTGCTTTCTTTTCTCTGACAGAATCAAAAGGCTTAATTCTTTCCTTTCCAGCTTGGAGAGAACCCATTTTTCCTTTACCTCCTGGTACTCTATCCTGAACAGTCCAATAGAATTATAAGATGCTCATTAAAGTTGGGAAGAAATAATCATTTCCTGCATTTGTTTTCTTTGTATCAGAAAGAGTAGAGGGTCCCAAGCTATCTAATGTAATGGATGCAGTATCCTGAGCATCCTGCATTTCAATAACTTACTATAAAGAAGAATGGCTTGATTTTTCAAGGTCCCTGGACTACACTGAGCTTGAGCTCTGGCTGTGAGCCACTTGCTTCTAAGAGACATAAATAACCACAATTGCCAGGAAGTATAGCAGGTAATCTCTACAAATACCTGAATAAATTTAAATGAAATACAACCCGAGACTCCGACGATTTAGACTCCACTGAATACTGTGTTCTCTGTCAGCTGGCAAGATTTTAATTTATTTTATTATTAAATTTTTATGACAAAATGTAACATAACTCATTCATTTTGTCCATTAATCCTCTCTCCTTCATAAAAATGGCATACATGATGATGACCTATATTAATGTAATTGTCTCCCATGTGCAGTCTTATAGTGATAATCTATAAGTAGTATATAAGTTTGTAGAAATTAATGTATAAAGCATATAATTACAGAAAAAGTATAAATCTTTAAAGTTTTTTTTCCTGCTCATATATTGAATTAATATTTCAGCCATTTGAGCCACCTAGTGGTAATATCCATGAAACATGATTTTTTATATTGAAAAATGGTGTGAAAGATCTAACAGTTTTCAGATTACTAGGAATGAACTAGAATGAATCCTAACCATTATATATAACATTCAGACTGTTGGATTAATATTTATTTATTGGGAGAAGATTGAATATTGGAAAATAACTTATAAAAACATAATCTTTGCTTATTTTGTTTCTTCTACTAGAAGCCACATAGCCAAGAAAATGAAAATTATAAGAGATAGTAATTGATGAAAGGGAAGTTTTCAACATGTATAACAACGAAATGGCTGTCAAACATTTAATGGAGTAAAATGACTAACACATTCTAGAACTGATTGTATTCAAATGTAACCTTAGATAAATGATGTTGGGTGTCGTCACGTTTTCCAAATCTGTCTTCCAGCCGATCATCAGTCTTGTGTTTTCTTATTTTCAAAGAACAGAAGGGTAATCACCAAACTGCTCAGTGACCCATTAGAAATACTCCATACTCCGATTACACCGGGGTTAATTTCAGATTTCTTTTACTGGAACTATAGATCCAACTAAGTTCCGTGTTGACTCTGTTGTGGTGTAATAACCTCCAGGAGAGCTAAATCACTAAATACTGCTAACTTCACATGTTAGAATCCACATTCATCTTTGCCTTGTTAACTTTTAAGGAGGTTTTCATTTTATTCGTTGATCCAAGAACGTCACATACTTTGGTTTCCTGCTTTCTTAAGTTGCCATATGTCTCTAAAGAGGTTTTTTTTGAAATCAGAATTAGCACAAAGAAATGATAGATTTCTCCTCTTTGAATGAACCAAGCTTCCTACTTGGTAGGACTGCAAAACTGTCATATGAAACCAGCAGTGAAAATATTCTCCCTTTTTGGCAGTCCTGCTTGTCTGAACTCTCACCTCCTCCCATCTCATCTGTGCTTTTATCAGGTGAGCAGAAGACAGTTAGTTTCACAAGTGATTCCCGGAAGGAAAGATATCTAGGCAAGTTTAGGGGAGTGAAGAGTGTCAGCCTGGTAGTAGATGAGACCTTAACGAGTGATAGAGCAGAATGAAAATGAAATAGGCTTTAAAAGAGGAAACGCCTCCCTGATCTGTAAGGCACACAGACAGGTCTGCAGGGGAGCGAGGTTACGGAGGGAGGATTCTACAATGAGCATATGGTGAATGTCTATTATTTTGCCTTTTTTTTTTTTTTCTGGGAATACCATTTTCTGGACAAATGTGTGGTCATGAGGTTGATGCGTTTCCTAGGCTGGCCAATCAGAGAAATTTCTTAGGCATTTTGAACTGAAGACCAGTGAGAATGCATCTGAGAGCTCCTCTGGGGTGAATCCTAGGAGATGAGAAGTGCTGCCTCCTGCTCTGTGGAGAAGGTCAGTCCAGGAGGGGAGAGGTGAGAACCAAGATGCAGAAAGGGGCAGAGACACCAGACAGAGAGCATGTCTGAGCCAAGCTTCTTGGAGCCAATACACTTCTCGTTTTGCCTCAACTAGTTTGACTTGGGTTTCTGTCACTTGCAACCCAGATAATCCTGATGAATACAGAGCAGAAGCCGCCTGCACATAGCCAGGTGGCTTGTTCAAGTGTCTTGGTGAATGGAACATGCTGAAAAGTGAGGGAAAAGAGTAGGATCAAGTAGATAATGATCAGGAGAGCCCGCCAAGAGCCGGTGTTGACCAAGGCAGGATACGTGACCTCATGTAATAGCCATAAGGCACTGAGAGAAGGTCTACCCATGTGGGTGTTTGAAGAAGTGCAGAAGGATATGGAATTTTTATAGACCACATGTTTCCTCAATATTCTTTTTCATCATTAAAATGTGTAGCAATACTTTGTGATGACTAACTTTTACCACTGGGAAGTACCAAGATGCCTAATAAGACTTTCTAGGGTGGATCTGACGCTAGCTGTATCAAGACTGATACCCTATTTGAGTGAAACTATCAAATGTACCCACCTCAGTCCTATCAGGTGACTCACCGATCCTCATCCTCATTCCCACCCTCACTCTTAGTTCATTAGATAAATTCAAATTTGAAAAATGTAATCTTCAGGAAATTACACAAATTCCAGAATGACCTTCAAAAACCCACGAAAGACTATAGAACAGTAAGTAAACCGATCCAGAGAATATGGGGGAGTAGGACTTTCCTTTGTTCTGGGTGCAATTTTTTTTTTTTTTTTTGACCGTGCCACGCAGCTTGTGGGATTTTAGTTCCCCGACTAGGGATCAAGCCCGTGCCCCCTGCAGTGGAATCATGGAGTTCTAACCCCTGGACCGCCAGGAAACTCCCTCTGGGTGCAGTTTCATTCTTTTTTTTATTTAAAAAAATTCTTTTTTTAATTGAAGTATAGTTGATTTACAATGTTGTGTTAATTACTGCTGTACAGCAAAGTAATTCAGTTATACACACATATATATATTCTTTTTTAAATATTCTTTTCCGTTATGGTTTATCATAGGACACTGAATATAGTTCTCTGTGCTATACAGTAGGACCTTGTTGCTTATCCATTCTATGTGTAAAAGCTGACATCTGCTGATCCCCATCCTCCTACTTCATCCCTCCCCCAACCCCCTCCCCCTAAGCAACCACCAGTCTGTTCTCTATGTTCGTGATTCTGTGTCTGCTTCATAGATAGGTTCATCTGTGTCACATTTTAGATGCCACATGTAAGTGATATCATATGGTATTTGTCTTTGGGTACAGTTTCAGTGTGGAGTGGTAGACATCTGTCAAGGCTAGGGTCTGCTTGTGGTCAATTTGGTCTTGATTCTCATTTTCCACAGGCTCTTTGAATGAACTTATCTACTCTCACAATTTTAGCTCCCACCATTGTGCTAAGGGCTCCCAAATTTATGTCTCTAGTATTGAATTTTTTCTTGAATTCAGTATCTAATTGTATATTGAACATTTCTCCTTAAAAGTCCTGTGGAAACCTCAACGTCAGTGCATCTAACAACTAAACTCTTCCTGAATTCTTCATATTCCCTGGGTCAGAGAGTGGTCTCACAATCTACCTGGTTGCTCAGCCAGAAACCTGTGAACCGTCAGTGACTCCTTCATTTTCTGACCTCCCCACATCTTATCAGCCTCCATGATTGTTCCACGCTATCTATTTATTATTTCTAGTGTGGCTTATTTTAACAGCCTCTTAACTTTTCTCCCAGCCTTGAGTTATCCAGCACTGAATATCATCCTCCTTTCTGGGGCTAGCTTTCGAATTTGAAGAATCTCAGACTGTTTAAAAAAACCTTTCATTACTTCCCTTGCCAAAGAACTGTAAGTTCTTCTGTATGGCTTTCTTTCCCTCCAACAGGACCTTTAGCCGGTCCCTTCCTACCTCTCTACTTTCCAGCCACGTGAATTGCTCCCTGAATGAGCTGTGCTCCTTTTTGCCTTGGTGCACACACAGCTCCTTCTGTGAATACCGTCCCCATCGTTCCAGCCTGCACTGTTTCACATTTAAACTTTTTTGGCCATGCGGGATCTTAGTTCCCTGATCAGGGATCGAACCTGCACCCCCTACAGTGGAAGCTCGGAGTCTTAAGCACGGGACCACCAGGGAAGTCCCAGGTACTCTGTCCTTGAGAAAAAGCCTTTCCTAACCTTCCTACTCTGTGCTTCTATGTCTTCCCAAATGCGCTGTCCACTCCTTGAAGTTAAAACCAGCACCTGGATACTGACTGAATAAACAAAGAGAGTCTTTTAGTCAACCCATCCGTTCAAAGATGAATCAAACCATGCACCATTTATTCATCGCCCCGTTTGGAGTTTACACGCTGGGCAGCATCAATTCGGAAACAATAAGAAAAACGAAGATGGCAGTGCTATATTAGTGTTGATAAAAGACACTGCAAAGGAGGAGCCATTATCTGCCCGCTTGTAGCAGAACAGATTGGTGGGTGAGAGAAATGAAAGATGGTAACGGAAACTGACATAAGCTAGGGTGGGAGCGAGGCAGTCATTTCATTCTGATAGAGTGATTCCTGGGTGGAGACTGCTCCGTTGTGAACTTTCAAGCAGCTGTAACAAACACTGGCAGATGTCTAAATGGGCAACTTTCAAAGCCTTTGATTGTCCAAAAAAGACTGGAAAAGGATTTTCCAGACTCGAGAAGAGGAGCTGTCTGGGATCTTATGAGGACTCAAATGGAAGAGTGGATACAATTTGGATTTTTATGCACTCAATTCAAAGTAGTTGGCCAGGTGCCTGTTTTTAGTCTGTTTCCTGTTTTTGTCTCTATTTAGGCTGTTTCTCTCTTGATAACAGTTAGCAATTAGCTATCAAAATAGCATTGGCCTTTCTGTGTAGGTCAACTAAATTAATCTCAGGATCTCTGTCTCTTTCCTCTTGGGACCCTGACCCAGCTGAATTAGCTGCTGGAGGTACCCTGGTCATTATTCTCCACAAAGGGGAGCTAGAGACACACTCGAGGGACATAAAAAGGGATCCAGCGTACTGGTCAAATCAGAAAATTCCAGCAATATTTATTTAGTACCAACTCAGAAGTTGCTCCAGAATTTCTACGAAAAAGGGAATTAGGGGCAGAATTCATTTGAAAAGGGAAATGAGTAGGGGTTCATGGAGATATGGAGATGATGGAATGGTCGGGTGAGGCTAAATCCCTCCTTAGCTCCATGAGCCCCTTTCTTGTGTTGCCATGGTAACTATTTTCTTACTACATTGTGCTGGTCATAGTGGGAGATGGGGGGGAAAAACACAACTAGATTAAAATGAACCCTGCCCTCGAGAAAATCAGAGTTTGGCCAGGGCAGATAGAAAAACTAAGAGGTTTAAGAGTCTATTAATCAACCTAGAACAATTTCCTGAAGACAGCTGAAGTATAGGAAAACCCCACTGTAACTTGATAAATGAGGGTACCAAAGTTCCAATAGTGTAAATATGGAGTCAACAGGATTGTGAGATAAATCAAGTAACGAGGTGAGCCTCTGCAGCTGGTGGACCACGCCATTTAAATTCTTCCTGGTCCCACATGCAATTTGGTGCCACTCTGGTTAAATACCAATGAGGAAGATTCTGGGTCTTGGGTCTGGCTGGACTTTCAGGAGAGCAGCAGGGATTCCAGAAATCTCTAGGTCACTTGATGCCCATTTCTTCAGCCCAGTGTGAGGGAAATTGGCCTGACAGATTATCGGGGATGTGGCGATGCTACCTTTATACCCCTATTTTCTGTGACACAGTTTCTCCACCCAGTCTTGCCCCTCATCGCATGTGTCTCCCCTCCAGAAGATGAGAACGTTGCCTGCCCCGCCCCACTCAAAAAGCAAGGCTGAACACAGATGAAGATACTTGCCAGTGTCCAACTGCATTATATCTGAATTTACATTATCATGGGATTTTTATGTATTAATGTTCTCTTTGAGTTGAAAGAAATCAGAGTACTGCCCTTAGGAGAAAGAATTAAGATATAATTATTGTACAAGGTGGATATGTGTGAATAATAATAACTAAGGATTATTGAATCTTTACTATATCCCAGGCATTGTTCTGAACAATTAATTTGTGTTATCTTATTTATTCCTCAGAGAGGCCCAGTGAAGCCTGTAGTATTATTATCTCCATTTTAGAAATGTGGAAATTTAGGTATAGAAAGATAAAGTAATTTGCCCCAAAGCACGTAGCTACCAAGTGACAAGTCTGGAGATATAAACTCAGCCAGTCTTACTCTGGAGACCATTTTTTAACCACAATGTTATTTTGCAATGAAAGAGTATAGGTTGCCATTTTTTGGTTTTGTTTTAAAATTGCTCAGATTCACAGCTGGACCATAATAATTAAAATCTCAGTAGCTAGCTTTGTTATAAGTGAAAAGAATTTCATTAGGGTAAGAAAACCCTGCAGACACTTAGAATTTTGATTTCTCTTTCCAAAGAAATTCTGATCTGATTTTTACTCCTAGCTTTTTTTTTTTTTTTTTTTTTTTTTTGGCCACGCCATGCAGCATGTGGGATCTTAGCTCCCTGACCAGGGATCAAACCCGTGCCCCCTGCATTGGAAGCACAAGTCTTAACCACTGGGCCACCAGGAAGTCCCTCTATTCCTAGCTTCTTATCTTTTCCCAGAAGCATTTTGCAGCCTTACTTGTTTTTTCTTTCCCTAGAATTTTCCCTTTTTCTCTCTGTTAATTTCTTCCTCTTTCCACTTAAATATGTCCATGTCTGTTGTATCCTGGGGAAAAATCCGTGGAATAATCTCCTGGTGGCTGTACCTATTTCCTCTAGTTTTTTTTTTAAAGACCTAAGTCTCCCTTCCATTCCCACTTCTACTCCATTCCCTCAAGTTCATCTCTTGAAAACCCAGGTAATCTCTCTGTGAAGTTAGAAGGCACTTGTCATTTTCATTGTTTCTGGCTCTTTTATCTTCCCTAATACCATGAAATCCAGCTTTTCTGCTTCTTTTTTCCTACTTTTTTCATCTCTCATCATCCTCCTACCTACTTTACATTTCTCCAAAGCTTATTTTTCCCAACTTGGCTGTTCTTTTGGTGTGTTCTTCCCTTTGGAAAGGTCATTCATTTTCAAAGTTTATTTGTCTATACCTTAGTAATTTCCTCTTACCCAAATGTCAGTATTTATTTCCAAGTGCTTCCTGTAAATTTCCATTTAAGTATTCTCTTGTCACCATTAAGCTCAAAGTGTGTAAATTTTAGTTCATAATCAATAATTCCCTATGTGAGTTCTTGTGATAATAATGGAAAATGCTTAAGCAGCATGTACACGAAGCCTGGCACCATGCTAAGCACTTTTTATGTATTAACTCATTTAGTCCTTAAAGGAATTATTATCCTATTTTACAGATGAAGGAACTCGGGCCTAGAGATGAGAAGCCATACGCCCCCGGTTGACATCACACAGCTACAAAGTAGAGGAACCAAGGTTCACCCAGGCAGTGTTGTTCTAAGAGCCTTTACTCCTAACCACTGCTCTATATTTCTATGCTATGTTTTCCAAGTCCCCACACTCAAAAGTGTATTCAACAGCCTTCTTTTTTCTTTCAGCCCAATTCATGACTTCTTTACTTTTCTTTCCAAATGTTTTTGGTGTTTACATTCGTCAGGGTCTGCAGAGACACAAATGGCCCATTCAAAAAAAAAAAAAAAAGACACGGAGATAAAATTAAAGAAACCATAAAGGGATGGGAAAGCTCCCAGGTGCTAATACCATGGGGGTGCTCTTATCACCCGTAGTCTTGAAAAGGAGTAAACAATGTTATGGGGGTCCAGAGAGAGCTGTATCTAATGAAGGGGGACCACCCACCAGTTCCTAGAGGAATGCAACCATTGCTAAACTCTCAAGAGGAATGGGATGGGGTGGGGTCGTGTGTTGGGGGAATAAATACCCCAACTTTTTTCTCCTTGTGGCTTCCAATTTCCCACTTATGCTTCATTACCTCATGCCTGGATCATTATCGCTGTCCCCTGAGTGACCTGTCTTCATTCCTGTCCACTCTGTCCTGCTGCCCTATCAGCAGACTGCTCTCTCTAAGGTGCCCCTCCATTTTTCTTCTCATCACCTTCAAAGGCTTGTCATTGCTCTTCAGCCTAGTGTTGACAGTTCTCCAAATCCAGAGTCTAATCCCTTTTTCAAATGTTATCTTCTGCAACTCTCCTAGCCCTGGGCTCCACTTGGCCTAATTGCTGTCCTCCTTTCTACAAACATGCCATTCTCATACCTGCATCAAATGCTATAGCTCATATCCCTCCATATGCTGGAAATACCTTTGGTCTTCTATCCAAATGCTGTATGTCTTTCAAGGCCCATCCCTTCTGGAAAAACTTCTCTGACCACTCCTACATACATGGGCCCCTCTGTCTTCCCAAGTTTCTGATGAATTGTGGGTAACACCTTACCAGTCGGGTCTTTATTGTTCTATTGATTTCATCAACATGTCCCTTGTCTCCCCTAAATGAGGGTGAGGATTCCAAGGGTGTGGTTGATGGTTTGTTGGTGTGATGCTCATTTTCGAAGGTGTAATAGTTTGAAGGGGTACAATTAAAGCAGTGGGGGTTGGGGGGGACAGTTAACATGCCAGTAAAAAATGATCTATGGTCTAAGTCCCTTACTGTAAAATCAAGGCAACCCCACCCTTCAGTTTCCTCCCTCTCCTGGCCAAGTTCCAGGTGCTCTCCTTTGTTGCCAGAAGCACTTCAGATGAAGTGCCAAAGGTCATCTCCACTGCGCTCCACCTTTGCTACTGTAGGCTGCAGGTTGAGATTGATCGGTGTTCTGCAGGCATCTTTCAACTTTCATTTCTGTGTGGAGATTGTTCCTTTCTCTGTGGTTGGCGTTCTTCTCACTCTTTGTCGTGTAAGCTATCCTATTTGCCAAGAGTTGCCTTTTGGAATGAGATTATTTGGTTCACATTCCTGGAGAATTCTAGTCTACTGACCCCTAGCTAGTGTTTCTGGCTTAAGTTGATCCATGTCAGCTCTTCCCTCGTGTAGGGCAATGCCTGGGAGATGACCTTCTTTTCTCTTCTTTGCTCAAGAATCTCGGTGCTGAAGGTTCTGTGAGCTCTGCCCAGCTGAGAACACTTTATGGAACCCTCTGTAACATGCTTGCACAGACCTGAGCTCCCCTGGCCAGCACGACAACTTGTTCTCACAGGACGCTTCCCATCTGTCATCTACTCTGAGGTCTACAAGTTGATTTTTTTCTCCTTCCTTTTCCCAATCTCATACTTTAAGACTCTAGAGTCTCCTTTACCGATACAAAGAAGGCTTGAAACTTGACTTTTTGACAGCTAAGTAGAGGCAGGATGAGCTACTGACCATAAATGGACTTATTCCGTTGATAATTTGGATGGTTTCTCTGGCCTTATGTCTAGAAGCCTTTTTCATCTTTTTGTATTTTTCTACCCTGTCTTTTTCAATGAGTGTTTCTTTATTTTTTTTTTGAATTTTATTTTATTTTTTATAAAGCAGGTTCTTATTAGTTATCTATTTTATACATATTAGTGTATATACGTCAATCCTGATCTCCCAATTCATCCCACCACCACAACCACCCCACCACTTTCCCCCCTTGGTGTCCATACATTTGTTCTCTACATCAATGAGTGTTTCTTAAGATGACAGGTTCGCCAAGATCTTAATCTGAACTGGAGGAATTTACAAAACCAATCCTTAGAGAGGCCAAAGGATTTCAGAGGGAGGGAGAATTTGCATAGTGAAATCTATTATAATGGCTATCTTGGGGTCTCCTGAATTAAGTATGCACAGTTTAAAAAAATAATAATTCTCTGTGCCCATTAATTCTGGAGCAAAGAAATGTAACACTCATCCTTTTCTAGGCTACTGTAGTTTGTAATTAAGTGATGAAATGTACTCTTCTCCAAATCAGCAGCAGTTAGTTATCTAGATGTTTCTATCAAGTAAAAGCTATGTGGCTTTTTTAGAGATGACTGCAGAAATGAAAAACATCACCAGACTAGGTAAATCAAGACAGAGAATGGAGGAAAAAAAGAACCATTTAAAAAAGCAATTGAGGGACTTCCCTGGCGGTCCAGTGGTTAAGACTTCACCTTGCAATGCAGGGGGTGCGGGTTTGATCCCTGGTCAGGGAGCTAAGATCCCACATGCCTCGCAGCCAAAAAACCAAAACAGAAAACAGAAAAAACTCAATAAAGACTTTAAAAATAGTCCACATCAAAAAAAAATCTTAAAAAAAAACAATTGAGTTCATACAAGAACGTTCCTACTAAAGATTTTGACATCATGAAGGAACATATTTATCTGTCTATCTCAACTGTTGTAAAATTGTATGATGTGAAAGAGGAAGGCAGAGCTAGATGAGAACAGAGAAGGGGGCTGGGGAAATTTCCTTTGACAAACCCAAAGACCTTCTTTCGTTGAAATGGAAAAGAAAAAAAAACCAGAAGTTGAACTTGGTGGGTTTGAGGGCTTGCAAATGCAACCAGCTGAAACTTTGTAAACATTTAGCATAAAACTCATTTTTAATCTCATAAACTTAATTTTTTCCCCAGCATATGTGATGCATAAAAAGGAAATAAAACTTTAGTAAATTGAGCCTTACTTGTGCTTTATAAAAAAGAAATTGAATTGCTCTAATGGCAGCTGCAGCTGGCTTTCAGCTTCGAACAACCAGTGTAAATCTAGTTTTTAGTGCTTGATTTAGTAAACACTCAGCTGCAAACAGGCTTCGAAAACAACTCTGAATGCAGTTTTCCGTAAAGGCAGTTATGTAACCTCTGTGTGTTATGCCTTTAAAATATGTGAAGAATAGCAGAATCCCTGACTGAGATATCTTACAAGTATCCTTTACTCTATATTTATTATTATTTTTTAAAAAATTAATTGATTGATTGATTTTTGGCTGCGTCGGGTTTTGTTGCTGCATGTAGGCTTTCTCTAGTTGTGGCGAGTGGGGGCTACTCTTCCTTGCGGTGTGCAGGCTTCTCTTGTTGCAGAGCACGGGCTCTAGGCATGCAGGCTTCAGTAGTTGCAGCATGCAAGCTCAGTAGTTGTGGCTTGCGGGCTCTAGAGCACAGGCTCAGTAGTTGTGGTGCATGGGCTCTAGAGCGCAGGCTCAGTAGTTGTGGTGCATGGGTTTAGTTGCTCCGCAGCATGTGGGATCTTCCCGGACCAGGGCTCGAACACGTGTCCCCTGTATTGGCAGGCGGATTCTTAACCACTGCGCCACCAGGGAAGCCCTACTCTATATTTAAATTTGCATGGACTTTGCTATTCACTATACATAGAGCTGGCACAAATGGATTCTCATAGGCCATAAATTTAAATGTATGTGTAATACTCATTAAAATTTTTTAAAGGCAGAGTACTAATATCCAGCTCAGAAGCCAGAGTTGAGTTTGACTTGTATCTCCAAGTGGTCGTCGCAGCTTGTTTTTGGTTCTGTCCTTCTCTGAGCTTTATTATGCTCCCCATACTTTGAGGAGCTACAAGAAATCCTTGTTCATATTCTGTTTAGCAGAGACTGCACGTGCTCAGCTTGCAATTTTTGCTAAAAATAGGGAGAAAAATCTTGTTCCTGATGAACAAGATGAAACATCCAACTGATTTTAAATTGACACACAAATAACTTATGATTTGAATGCCACTTTATCCTAAATGCTTCTCAGTGACCTGAACTGCACAGGGAAATTTTGGGGTTTGGTGGTGGTTGTTTTTTTTCAATCACTCTATATAGTCACAAAATGAGAGTTGGCCCCTTACGATGTTCCTGCTAAAGGAATCTTTTAAAATAATTCTGGCTAGGATGGCCAAGGTTAACCCTGGGAACAATATGGAATTAGGATAAATCCGTGCCTCTTTCTTCCTCTGTTAACCATCTTCCAATAGCTCAGGCTTATTTTCAGCTGACTGCCAACCAGTCCTGCCAAAGGATAAGTAGTAAGGTACTTACTGTCTTTTTCAGGGACCTTTCCAATTTTAGAAGAGAACCTTGAATGTGGAAAAGTCCTAAGACCCCAAATTTGTGCTGTTTGCAGGACAAGTTCTGGGGTTGATCTCCTGAGCAGAGGGCAGTTTTTTCTTAGGCCAGGTCTGGATGCAGTGGCTGGACTTTGGAGAAGTAAATTCACACACACCCTCTATCGTTTTTCCCCACCATCTGGTCGTTCGGCTGCCAGCAGTTGGAGCTTATTAAACTCCATGAAATGTGAAAACAAAGCTGCTGTGGTAGGTGAAGAGAGTCACAAGCAGATGAACCAACTCGTGGCTCTGCTTTGACCAGCTGAGTGACCTTAGGGAAGTCACTTAACCTCTCTGAGCTTCTGTCTGGCCTACCTTTCAGAGCTGTTGCAAGATCAAATAAAAACATGAGAAAGCACTTTGAAAAGTGTGAAGTACTTACAATTCTGAGGGGCTTTGAATATTCAAGGCAGTGCAGGTTACATATACAGTGGAGAGTATCTTCTTTCCTAGGAGAGGGTAATCATTCCCTGTACCACTGAGTTTCAGAGAAATAATATGAGCAAGTAACGGATCCTGTTCTGCCTGTGGATGAAATTCTGGATCCTGGAGAAGATTAGATCACTGACTATGCAAACAATTAAAAAGGGTGGGGCTTCCCTGGTGGCGCAGTGGTTGGGAGTCCGCCTGCCGATGCAGGGGACGCAGGTTCGTGCCCCGGTCCGGGAGGATCCCGCATGCCGCGGAGCAGCTGGGCCCGTAAGCCATGGCCGCTGAGCCTGCGCGTCCGGAGCCTGTGCTCCGCAGCGGGAGAGGCCACAGCAGTGAGAGGCCCGCGTATCGCAAAATAATAATAATAATAAAAAAATAAAATAAATAAAAAGGGTGAAAGCACCACAGAAATACAAATGAAAATATTTAAGGTGAAAAGAGCTGGGTTATTCCAGGCGTAATCTGTATTATACCCCTACCCAGGCAGGGGTTCAAATAATATCATGTCTCTTTTTAATATTCACATTAATCACTTGAGAGCCTACCTGTTTATACTGGAAGTTCAACATTTTTCTTTTCTTTACTTTCATTTTTAAATTAAATTTTAAATCAAAGCTTTGCAGGCATGTAGTTTAAAATGGCAAATAGTAGTAAAAGATCTATTACAAACTTTGTTTCCTGACTCAACCCATCTCACTTCTCCTGGTCCCAGTCCCCAAAAGCAATGACTTTCAACACTTTTTTTTTTCTTTTTTTAAACATTTTTGGCAGCACTGCAAGGCTTGCGGGATCTTCGTTCCCGGCCCAGGGATGGAGTCTGCGCGCTCAGCGGTGACAGTGCAGAGTTCTAACCCCTGGACTACCAGGGAATTCCCATGGGAGGAAAATTAACTCTTGTAAAGCCCCTCTGGGGGCTTCCCTGGTGGCACAGTGGTTAAGAATCCGCCTGCCAATGCCGGGGACATGGGTTCGAGCCCTGGTCCGGGAAGATCCCACATGCCGCAGAGCAACAAAGCTTGTGCGCCACAACTACTGAGCCTGAGCTCTAGAGCCTGCGAGCCACAACTACTGAGCCTGCATGCTGCAACTACAGAAACCCATGCGCCTAGAGCCTGTGCTCCACAACAGGAGAAGCCACCGCAGTGAGAAGCCCGCACACCGCAACGAAGGATAGCCCCCACTCGCTGCAACTAGAGAAAGCGCACGTGCAGCAACGAAGACCCAATGCGGCCAATAAATACATACATACATACATACATACATACATACATACATACATACAGCTCCCCTGGCCTTTACACATCTCCAAAGCTCTAAAAACTATGCATATATTGCTATCTCTTTGTCCATTTTAGATGTTATCTATTAAATTATCATGAAAGATATAGCTACCTCTTCATTTTGTCATCATTGTGTTCCTCCTTTCTTATCTTCTCAAAATAGTTCTACTACTAATTTTGGTTAAATTAGTATGATGATTATAAAGATTATATTCTTTATAACTGAGCATCTCTGTGTATATGGTTATTTTTCCTTCCTTTATATTTTTCATAAAGTTAAGAATCCCTTTTTTTTCATTTGCTGAATTTTCTTTGTATTTATTTTTATTTCCATTTCTTCTAATGACCTTTTAGTAAAACTTTCCACAAAGTTTATCACAACAGCTAACCTATCAGTTCTTATATATACATTTTTGAGACACTGTCCCTAGAGATCTTCCTAGGCTGGCTGGACAGTGATCATCTTTGATTACTTTTGGGCCCATTCCAGGACTGGGTGAGCTTTCTGAACTCATCTTGTTTTTTGTTTCTCTTAGTGGATATTATAGCAGAGGAAATCAGGGTGGCAGCCATTGCCATGCCATTCTCTTGAATCACGTTATTTCATTCATCTGTATACCTAGTGCCCAGTTATTATTAGGACTTTTTCTTCACTATCATCTTGAAAATTCCCCCTTTTCTCTCTCCTGTTTTGAATCACCTCTTCCCTGAATCCTACGTATTCCTTCTCCTTTTACTCCCTCACCTGGTGAAGGCATCTTCAATAGCTTCCTGAGAAAGTGTACAGAAAAGCAAGTTTTTTGAGACCTTACATTTCTAAAAGTGTTTTAATTTTACCTTATCTATAATTTATGGCTGAGTATTGAATTCTAAGTTAGAAGTAATTTTCCTTCAGAATTTTGAAGGCATTATTTTATCGTCTTCTGGATTCCAGTGTTGGTCTTGGAAAGTACAAAGCCATTCTGAATCCTGACACTCTGAATATGGCCATTTTTTCCTCTCTCTCTAACTTGCAGGAGATTTTCTTGGTCCACACTACAGGCAGACCTCGTTTTATTGTGCTTCACTTTATTGTGGTTTGCAGATACAAATTGAAGGTTTCTGGCAACCCTGCATCGAGCATGTCTCTTGGCACCATTTTTCCAGCAGCATTTGCTCACTTCGTGTCTCCTGTCACATTTTGGTAATTCTCGCGATATTTCAATTTTTTTCATTATTATTGTATTTCTTATGGTGAACTGTGATCAGTGGTCTGTAATGTTACTATGGTAAAAAGATGACAACTCACTGAAGGCTCAGATAATGGTTGTTTTTTTTTTTTTTTTTGCGGTACACGGGCCTCTCACTGTTGTGGCCTCTCCCGTTGCGGAGCTCAGGCTCCGGACACGCAGGCTCAGCGGCCATGGCTCACGGGCCCAGCCGCTCCGCGGCATGTGGGATCTTCCAGGACCGGGGCACGAACCCGTGTCCCCTGCATCGGCAGGCGGACTCTCAACCACTGCGCCACCAGGGAAGCCCAACAAAGTATTTTTAAATTAAGGTATGTACATGGTTTTTTAGACATAATGCTATTGCACACTTAACAGACTATAATATAGTGTAAACATAACTTTCCCAGTACATGTGTACTGGGAAACCAAAAATTTCGAGTGACTTGCTTTATTACGATATTCACTTTGTTGTGGTGGTCTGGAACCAAACCCACAGTATCTCTGAGGTATGCCTGTATTCGGAATTGATGTGCTTTACGGTGGGTCAGTTCCTTCCACTGTCTTGGCTACTTAGTCAGCCTTTCAATCTGGAAACTGATGCCTGTTCTAAAAAATTTTGCTTATGATTTCCTCTCCTTTGTTGTCTCTGTTTTTTCTGGTAATTTGATAATTCTGATGCCAGACTTCCTGGAATTGTTTTTTAATTTTCTTATTTCTTTAGTTGTCCTTCTATTTATCTTTCCCCCCAGTTTTCTGTGTCTTGTAATCCTTATATTAAAACTTTTATTTATGTTATTATTTTTTAAAATTTCAAGAAAACTTTTTGTTTTCTGAGTGCTCCTTTTTGGAGGATTCTGTTCTTGCTTCTGGAATACAATATTTTCCTTGTGCCTCTGAGGATACTAATTACAGTTGTTTTAAAAGCATTCTGCTCCTTGCATTGTTTATTTCCTCCAAATTGGTATTTTGTTTTGTTTTGTTTTCTGTTTGCTCTGATCTTTATCTTCCACATTAGAGAGTTTTCTCATATGTCTGGCAGCCCTTGTTTGTCTTCTCATGATCAGGATTAGAGAACTAAAACTCTGATGAGAATCTCTGCAAATGTGCCTTGTTCATTTTGATCTTCATTGTGGGGTCATCTTCACTTGGGTCATTTGGAGGGAGGCTCTCCATGTTAATATTTTGAAACATTTCTCTTTTTCTCTGTTACTGTTTTGCTAGTCTTAACAATTTTTGCTAAAATTTCAGGATCAACATAGTAGCATGCACTACAGTATCTTATGATGCTGCAACTTTGAATAACTTTTGTTGTTAAATAAGACATTTGTGAATCTTGTTTGTTTTTTGTCTTTTACTGACCTTGTAAGCTACTTAACTATAAAATGCAGCTTATTACATAGTGCATTTTGGTATTATTCTTTCTGAAAAAGAGATTTTCCCATTGCAAATAAGAAAAACAATGTCTTTAAAAAAAAAAAAGAAGTATTTCCCAGTCTCCTTACTTTGACACATATGATTTTCATCAGCTGCTCTTCTCTTCTTGGCAGCAGCCATTTGGAAAATGACAGACTCACACCATCATCATCCATTCTCCCCACCATCTGCCTTCTCTCCAAGCCAATAGACAGTATACCTCTTCCTGCAAGGCAAATCCAATCAGTGCTTATCCTCCAACTGTCAGACCCTACTAGTGGCACATCCATCAGCAGCACAAGAGTTGCAGATGTCATAGGTTGGAACCAAGCTGAGACAGATGCCTTGTCTCCCTAGCTGTTAAGGGAGAGTATTTGTGATATTAAGCCTTGGGCTGTCCTGCCTCCCTGAGCCTCCCTTTCCTCATGTTTAAGATGGGGATAATATCACTAATTTGCAGGGTGGTCAAGAGCATTAAAACACATTATTAGGCTGGAGGCTGCTCAGAACTGCTTTAGAGCAATTTTAGCGTCTGGGTCTTTTAAAGGAGGTTTTTGAGGGCCCTGAAGCATGCTTACTCTGCAAAAGGATGCAGGTGCTGCCCACTGCCCTAAGATGTGGATTCTAAGACATATATTGTTTCAACAATTACTCACTTCAAGGTATTTCTTTATGAGGTTATTTTTGTTACTCATAAAAATTTCATTGCAGAAAAGAAAAGCCAGGTAATGAGAAATAATTGCATAATTCCTAGTGGTGTTGTAAGGAACAAATAGGACCAAACTGCCATGTTCATTCTCTTCCCTCTTTTCAGCCAAGGATTCTGTCTGATGGACCCCAGTGAGTGGTTTTCAGCAGTTCATACTACGAGTAGACTGATATACATTAAGTATGTCTATTTGGTGGGAAATTCAGGCCCCCATCTGGGGAAGTGATGCCATAGCATGAAAAGACCATGAATTCTAGAGCCAGTTTGGCCTGGGTTGGAGTTCTGTTTCTGTCCCTGCCTTTTTGACTTGTGTGAGTCACTTATCTGGACTACGGTTTCCTTGTCTGTAAGATGGGGTTGATGATACTTTGCAGTGTTGATATGAAATTGTCATCATAAAGTATCTGGTGCATAGTTGGTGCTTAACAAATATTAGTTCCCTTTTTTCTTCATTCTGTTATAAAATAGTTTTTTGTTTTATTGTATTCATTTTATAACATATTATATATATTTAAATGTGTATATTTATTACAATATCAAATAACTGTTGTCATTAATTTCTATATTTCCTTGTGGACTTTTGACACATTGGCCTGAGTTAATCTTTCAAGCAGGGTACAAATTACAGGCATCCATGGGGTTATTACCACTGTTACTCAGAATGGTTGCCCACTGACCATGAGGTGAGCACTACATGGGGACAGATAGCCTTGGGCTCTCTTTCCTTGTCTGCCACTGCCATTTCTCAGTGACCCCCAAAGTCATCACTATGACAACAGGACGTCTCTCCTATGAATGGCCTTTTCCTACCCTGGGATGAGATGAGCACAAAGGAATATGTATCGTATTAGTTACAAATGCATGCATGTTAAATTCTCTTTCCTAAGATAATATTTGTGTACTTAGTGCTTTAGTTGAAATGAACCTAATAGTCCTTCTAGCAGCATTCATTTTATTATTCCATCTCTCTATGTATTTGTATTATCTATGATTCTCTCTCTCTCCATACTTTTGTTCCTAACGTCAGATAATTATCTGCATTCTTTTTGGGGGAGGGTGAGGAGAGGATTTCAATCAGCTTTGAACTTGGTAGGAACCATGTACGTTGCATGTCTAATTATTTGAGCTTTTTAAAATTTTTTGCGGTACGCGGGCCTCTCACTGTTGTGGCCTCTCCCGTTGCGGAGCACAGGCTCCGGACGCGCAGGCTCAGCGGCCATGGCTCACGGGCCCAGCCGCTCTGCGGCATGCGGGATCTTCCCGGACAAGGACACGAACCCACGTCCCCTGCATTGGCAGGTGGACTCTCAACCACTGCGCCACCAGGGAAGCCCTATTTGAGCTTTTAAATGAGATGTTTTATTAAAATCCAGATATATTGCATCCGTAGGGCCCCCCCTAGCCACAGGAACTACAGGTAACTTGCCACGCATTTATCCAACAGTGCCAGGGTGGATGGGCAATATATTTATAAGGAATCTGTTAAATTGCAATTTTTGGTTTTTGGCTGTGCTGAGCAGCTTGCGGGATCTTAGTTCCCCATCAAGGGATTGAACCTGGGCCCTCAGCAGTGAGAGCACGGAGTCCTAACCACTGGACCATCAGGGAATTTCCCACAATTTGAATTTTTAAGTAGACCCCCAAATATATTCTTAATGTCTGCTAAAGACTTCTGCCACAGATTTTTTTTTTTTAAAGAACAGTTAGAGGGTATTTGAGAGGGAGTATCTAGTCCAGCTTTTTCTTAAAGAAGTCATGGATTCTCAAAGGGTAGAAAGAGAGAGGTCACAAAATGTCATACAAAATGCCACTGTGTGCGTTTGTGGGTTGTGTGTCCAGCACCGTATGGGCTGCATTTCCAAGCATAGTGTTAGGCTCTCGCCAGGCCTTGCTGGGAACAGGGTCTGCCAGGAGCAAGGGAAGGACAAGCGCCTGAGCCTCAGACCACTTCTTTCTAGTCTTTATGACTATCCCTTGTGTACAGTTCTCAGTAACTCCCTACTGTTTGGCAACTGTTAGGCTTAGAAACAACACAGTAACCATCAATTAGTAAATTACTTAAATACGTGTAAGAAAATGTGTGGAGTACAGAAGTAGAATAACTAGTGGTTAGAAGCATGGGCTTCAGAGTTAGAAAGACAGATTTCAACCACATCACTTACCAGCTGGAGGGTCTTGTATAAGTTTTTTATCTTCAATTTCAAACCTAAAAAAATGGAGATAATAATAGTTCTCAATTTATAGTATAATGAAGATCAAATGAAATAATGAGTATATGTTACTTAACATAGTCTCAGTACATATTAAGTTTTAAACAAAAAGTTAGATAAATGATTTTTATAATTTTAATTTACCATATCAATATTTCATTAAATATCCCTCGAGATACTTCTCTATGTATGTGAATTCACAAGGCTATGGAAACCATTTTTTATGTAAATGGGATCAAACTATATATTCTATCCTATTGTCTGATTTATTCACTTAAGTATATGTTGTAAGACATTTTCCAAGTCAAAAAAATCTACAGCATCTTTTCAAATGGCTATAGTGAATTTTATTTGATGTGCCCATCATAATTTATATAGCCGTTCCCTGATGTGTGAACCTTTAATTTGTGTCCATTTTTTTAACTAAAAAATTCTGGAATGGATATCCTTATGCGTACTTTTGGGGGAGGGTGCACATGTGCATTTTTCTCCTCAAGGTAAATTTCAAGAAGTGGGATCACAGGATCCTTAAACACTCTTATTTTAACTACATTAGTCCATTTAAAAATCTCTGCTGGAGACCAATGCAAAGTCTGGTTTTGATATTTTTCTCAAAATGTTCCTCACTAATATATCATACCTTATTGTTTCCACTTATTTTTAATTAGATAAGTTATACATAATTTTGGGTAAAAAATCTACACAGATATAGCAAGATATCAACATCAATCTCCTCAAAAACAACCAACCAACCAACCACTGGTATTAGTTTCTCTATTAGTAAATGTAAATCTATCCCATCTTTTGAAGCTACTTATATAGGCATATCATGATTTAACCACGTTCAAAAATATGGGTATTTAAAATGTTTCCAAATTTTCACTTTTGCAAGTGATACTCCAGATAAAATCCTTATCCATGCTTGTTATCTACATGTAGGAATATGTCTTCAGAACAGATAGCTAGAGTGGAATTGCTGGACCAAATGATATGCACAAATAAAGCTTTAATAAATTGCCACACAGTTACCCTCCAACAACTCTGACAAATTTCTACCCCTACAACAATATATGAAAATACTCATTTTTCCACACCCTTGCCAATAGGATACTATCAGTGTAAAATCATTTTTGCCAATTTGATGGATCAGCAAATGCTGATTTTTAAAAAACTTTTATAGGAGTATAATTGATTTACAACCTTGTGTTAGTTTCAGGTGTACAGCAAAGTGAATCAGTTATACATATACATATATCCACTCTTCTTTAGATTCTTTTCCCATATAGGCCATTACAAAGTATTGAGAAGAGTTCCCTGTGCTGTACAGTAGGTCCTTATTAGTTATCTATTTTATATATAGTAGTGGGTATATGTCAATCCCAATCTCCCAATTTATCCCTCCCCCCCTTTCTCCCCTGGTAACCCTATGTTTGATTTCTACATCTGTGACTCTATTTCTGTTTTGTAAATAAGTCCATTTGTACCATTTTTTTAGATTCCACATATAAGTTATATCACATGCTATTTGTCTTTCTCTGTCTGACTTACTTCACTCAGTATAACAATCTCTAGGTCCATCCACGTTGCTGCAAATGGCATTATTTTGTTCTTTTTAATTGTTGAATAATATTCCATTGTATATATGTACCACATCTTCTTTATCTATTCCTCTGTTGATGGACATTTAGGTTGCTTCCAGGGTCCTGGCTTTTGTAAATAGTGCTGCAGTGAACATTGGAGTGCATGTATCTTTTCAAATTATGTTTTTTTCCGGATATATGACCAGGAGTAGGATTGCTGGATCATATGGTAGTTCTATTTTTAGTTTTTTAAGGAACCTCCATACTGTTCTCCATAGTGGCTGTACCAACTTATATTCCCACCAACAATGTAGGAGGGTTCCCTTTTCTCCACACCCTCTCCAGCATTCATTGTTTCTAGATTTTTTGATGATGGCCATTCTGACCGGTGTGAGGTGATACCCCATTGCTGTTTTGATTTGCATTTCTCTAATGATTAGTGATGTTGAGCATCTTTTCATGTGCTTTTTGGCCATCTGTATGTCTTCTTTGGAGAAATGTCTATATAGATCTTCTGCCCATTTTTTGATTGGGTTGTTTGTTTTTTTGATATCGAGTTGCATGAGCTGTTTGTATATTTTGGAGATTAATCCCTTGTTGGTCACTTGCTTTGCAAATATTTTCTCCCATTCTGAGAGTTGTCTTTTTGTCTTGTTTATGGTTTCCTGTGCTGTGCAAAAAAATGCTGATTTAAATAATATTTTACATTAATAATGAGATTGAATGATTTTCAAATTTTAATGTCTCATTTATAACTATTATTAATTTCTGTTTGGTTGCCTTTTCCTTATAGGTATGTTTGTATGTGTGTGAAGGTGAGTGTGTTCATATATCAATTCTTTGTCTCTTATATACGTTGCAAATATTTTTTTCTAGTTATTATTTGATTTTTAACTTTGTTAATAAGGTCTTTTCTTACATGGTTTTATGTCATACAGTTTATTTAAAAATGTGTGTGTGTTGGGCTTCCCTGGTGGCGCAGTGGTTGAGAGTCCGCCTGCCGATGCAGGGGACACGGGTTCGTGCCCCTATCCCGGAAGATCCCACATGCCGCGCAGCGGCTGGGCCCGCGAGCCATGGCCGCGGAGCCTGTGTGTCCGGAGCCTGTGCTCCGCAACGGGAGAGGCCACAGCAGTGAGAGGCCCGCGTACAGCAAAAAAAAAAAAATGTGTGTGTGTGTGTGTGTGTGTATGTGAATGAACTTTCTGGTACAAGATAATAAACACATTATCCTATATTTTCCTTGGGTTTTTTTTTTTTTTTTTTTTTTTTTTTTCAGTACGCGGGCCTCTCACTGTTGTGGCCTCTCCCGTTGCGGAGCACAGGCTCCGGACACGCAGGCCCAGCAGCCATGGCCCACAGGCCCAGCCGCTCCGCGGCATGTGGGATCTTCCCGGACCGGGGCACAAACCCGTGTCGTCTGCATCGGCAGGCAGACTCTCAACCACTGCGCCTCCAGGGAAGCCCTTCCTTGGATTTTTTAACTTTACATATTATTAATAGCTTTAGTGAGATATATATCACATATCCTACCATTCCCTGATTTAAAGCAGCTCTTAGTTCTCCTATTCAATAGTTCTTAGTATATTTACAGCCTTGTACAACCTTCACCACAATCAATTTTAGAACATTTTCATCTGCCCCCTAAAAAAACCCCATGCCCATTTGTAGTAACTTTCCATTTCCCCCCAACATGCCCCTACCTCCCCACCGTAGGTGATCAGTTTTTGTTTCTATCGTTTTGCCTATTCTGGACATATATACATGGGGTCATATCACATATGGTCCTTTGTGACTGGCTTCTTTCACTATTTTTTTGTTTTTTGGGGGGGAAACCACTAGCACATCTCAGTGTAGCTGTGCCACTTTCCTATCACATTACGTGTACATCACAGTGCTACATGTTGTTTTTGGTTGTTGTTGTTGTTTTTAATTTTTATTTATTTATTTATTTTTGGCTGTGTTGGGTCTTCACTGCTGCATGTGGGCCTTCTCCAGTTGCAGCTCGCAGGCTCTAGGCAGGCGGGCCTCAGCCGTTGTGGCTCACGGGCCCAGTTGCTCCGTGGCATGCGGGATCCTCCCGGACCAGGGACCGAACCCATGTCCCCCGCATTGGCAGGTGGACTCCTATATGCTGCACCACCAGGGAAGCCCAGCATAATACTTTTAACTTTCATCCATGTTATAGCTTTATGTTTTTATAATTAGATCTTTAACCTATCTGGAATTTATTGACTTGTATAATAAATTGGGTTAATAATATAAATATATATATATATATATATATACTATATAATATAGACTGTTGATCTTTTTAAAAAGCTTAGCCAGTTGTATCAGTACTATTTTTTTTAACATCTTTATTGGAGTATAATTGCTTTACAATGGTGTGTTAGTTTCTTCTGTATAACAAAGTGAACCAGCTATACGTATACATATATCCCCATATCTCCTCCCTCTTGTGTCTCCCTCCCAGCCTCCCTATCCCATCCCTCTAGGTGGACACAAAGCACCGAGCTGATCTCCCTGTGCTATGCGGCTGCTTCCCACTAGTTACCTATTTCACATTTGGTAGTGTGTATATGTCCATACCACTCTCTCACTTCATCCCAGCTTACCCTTCCCCCTTCCTGTGTCCTCAAGCCCGTTCTCTATGTCTACATCTTTATTTCTGTCCTGGCCCTAGGTTCTTCAGAACCATTTTTTAAAATTCCATATATATGTGTTAGCATATGGTATTTGTTTTTCTCTTTCTGACTTACTTTACTCTGTATAACTGACTCTAGGTCCATCCACCTCGCTACAGAAAACTCAATTTCGTTTCTTTTTATGGCTGAGTAATATTCCATTGTATATATGTGCCACATCTTCTTTATCAATTCATCTGTTGATGGACACTTGGGTTGCTTCCATGTCCTGGCTATTGTAAATAGAGCTGCAGTGAACATTGTGGAACATGACTCTTTTTGAATTATGGTTTTCTCAGGGTATATGCCCAGTAGTGGGATTGCTGGGTCGTATGGTAGTTCTATTTTTAGTTTTTTAAGGAACCTCCATACTGTTCTCCATGTATCAGTACTATTTACTTAAGATTCCGGCCATCCTTTTCCCCGTAATCTTTCTCCCTCATCTATACAGATGGACCTGTGTCTGAACTTGGTTTGTTTATTCTTGTGCTGCCATCACACGATGGTGAGGACTGTAGCCTGATCGTATAGTTTTGCTATATAGTAGCGCAAGTCTTCCCTGTTTTTCCTTTTCCTAAAGTTTTCTTGGTGATTGTTTCACATTTTCCCCTTCCCTTTGAATTTTAGAATTGGCTTGTCAAGTTTCATCAAAACATTGTTTACATTTTTATTGGAACTTTGTTGAAATTGTAGATTAATTTTTGAAGAATTTTTAACTTTATAGTATTGGGTTTTCCAATATTTTAATTGAATTTATGGCTGTATGTTTAATTCATTAGAGGGAGGGTAGATATTCCAACTGGAATTAGCTTTTTAATTGGTTATTGATGTATAGGAAGGTCACTTACTGAGGTAGAAACTGCACGGGGAGGAGTCGAGTTGGATAAAAGGATAATGAGATCTGCTTAGATGCGTTGTGCCTGAGCTGTTCATGAGAAATGAAGACAGAGATGTATACACCAAATATTGTACCCCTAATTTTGGTGACGTTTTTAGAATGGCAATGGAAAGGCAAATGGCCCATAAGATCTTTTGAAGAAGAATATGAATGATGTTGAAACCCAAAATGAAATTATTGGATTTGAAAACAAATCCCATAGCTTCTCACATAGTTGCAAATTTCTTTTTTTAATAAAGGGGAAACAAAACACCACTAACTGTTTGATTTGACTTACCTCATGAAGAAGCTACTGGAATAAATAATTCTTGAACTCATAGCTGGTCAAGCTCCCTACAGCCTTCCCCTTTCTCCAAGGTCTGGTTGCAGTTGTATTTTTCCAATACACCAGGTTTCAGCACAGCAGGTTGTAATCTGGGTTTCCTAGGCAACCTAAGTGGTTAAAATGAAGGTGATGATAACAGTAGCCAGTGATATTCCTCTTCCCTGTACACAGCAACTCTTGTAAGATCCCTAATTTCTCAGTTTGAAGTCCTCCTCACATATCTCAAGAAACCCTCCGGGGCATCTTGGTGGATTTCCAAGCATGGTCCTCTTAGGTTCCTCACAGAGTCTGATTTCTCCCCCTCTGCTGCTGGGCCTCTTCCACGGTGACTTGATGCCTGTTCTCTGATGTCCGCCAAGACACTGGAGGTGGGGGGTGACACATGGCCGTGTCCAGCACAGGGTCATGCTGCCTTTCAGTTGGGCCACAACTGACATTCTGCCTGCTGTGTCACAGATGCGGTAGCAGATGCACAAAAGCCCTGCTGTATCCTCTAGTAAAGTGGGGAGACTCTTCCCTGTCTCTAAACCTCATGTAACATTCTCACCTGGCCAGAGGAGAACCGTCTTGGGCTCTCAACAAACACCTGTCTGCATGGGACTGGGTAGCTGGCTGTGCCGAGTGACTGCACTGTGCTCAGCATCTCCTGCCTCTCCAGTTGTCCAGCTGGGTGTGGGCCCCTGACCTTGAACCAAGCTTGTGTGCCTGACTACCAGTCTCTTCAGTCTTGGTTCCATAGATTTTTGGTGTCCCATCACTGGGCCTGTCCAGAAATGATGAGAAAGTCTGAATCCTAGGGTGACGACAGTTTAGGTTCAGGCTGGAACCCCCTTCTGCTCATCTAAGGAAATGATTCTGAATCATGTATTAAGTTTGAATCATCCTAATAGGCCTGTAGCCATCTGCTCATACTTGTAAGAAAAGAGACAAATTGTGGTTTTGGGCATATGGCTTTTGCTATTAAACCTTATTGTCTTCTTTTAATGGTGAAAACGATTACATTGTTTAAAACTAAGGCAATGTTATAGCATGTGACTAAATGTACAATGAAATACTATTTAAGTTATATTTATGATCTGACGCTCAGACCGAAAGAATGAGTATGAAGGCAGGAATGGATGGAGCATGGAGAATATTGTGGCCATGCACAAAAAAACCAGATTATATCTTGCTCATCACTTTTCTTTTTTTTTTTGTTGTTGACTGGGAGTGGCTGGAAGTTGTCAGAGAGAATGCCTGGATGGCCATTCTTCCTTTCACCTAGTAGTGAGTATTGGGAACTACTTCCGCTGTGTTTGTCCTTTTCTTCACTTCAAAGGGATAAAGAGGTTTGGTGACCTCAGCTTGACCAAGTCTTCAGGACCTGCTGTGGAGGACACTCATTATGACTTCTCTGCTTTTGATTGATTTGAGCTATTGGAAACACAGAGAAGTTAATTTTAGAGAGTACCACCTTGACAATGTTAAAGTTTTCCAACAGTCTGTATAGATAGAAAGGTGGATCTGAGACGTGAACTTTAGAAGCATGCTGTTCTAACTCAAACTCTTCTTTTAGACAGAACTTCCAGTCCATTGTTCAATCTATTCTAACAATATTTCAAAGACAGCCTGTGGTTACATAGCCCCATGGCTCACCAGCATTATTATTTAGGAAAAATTTTCCACCTTTTGAAATGTAAGGCACGTATTCCTGTTCCATCTTTAGTGAAAATGACAAATAGTTATTTGGTCTTTCTGGCTCCAAATTGCATGTGGAAAGGGATATAAAGGAAAGTACATAAACTTTTTTTTTTTCTTTTAAGCAAGAGAAATTTATTCTTTCACAGTTCTGGAGCACAGAAGTAAAAAATCAAGGTGGTAACGTGGTTGGTACTGACTGGAAGCTCTGAGACAGCATTCATTCCATGTTTCTCACCTAGTTTGTAGTGGCTGTTGGCAATTCTTGGTGTTCCTTGGCGTTAGCTGCATAACTTAAATCTTTGTCTTCATCTTTACCTGGACTCTATGTCTCTGTGTCTTCTCCTTTTTTGTCTCTTATAAGGAAACTTGTCATTGGATTTAGCACCCAACCTAAGTCCAGGATGATCTCATCGTGGGATCCTTAATGGAATTACATCATTTCCAAGTGAGATCACATTCATAAGTACTGGGGGTTAGGACCTGCCACAGAAAGTACATAAGCTTTGATGTCAGACAGACTTGAATTTAAATCCTGGCTTCACCACTTCCTAGCTGTGTGACCTTGGAAAAGTCATTCAGCCTCTCTGAATTTCTCTTTCTGCAACTCTAAAGTAGAGCTCAAATGTCTATCTCAGCAGGTAGTTAATATGAGTTAAATGAAATGATAGATGTAAACAGGGCTGTTGAATACATTATGTATTCAACAAATGCACTTGACCTATATGTTATTTTCATATGTGCCCAACATCTAAGTCACTATTTCGTATTGATCTTGCTGCTTATGTAGCTGGTGACGTCAGCAAGGAAAGTTCATTACAATCAAGGAAGTCTTTAGAAATCTAGTTACAGCCTGAAGGTTGGACTGATACCAAGGAGAATGAATTATTTTGCAACCTAAGATTAGTTCGGTGAAAAAGATTAATGAGTCACATTATACAATCGACTCAAGCTAATGACAAATGGATATGTTCTGGCTTTTAGCTAGAGTTGATTTAATAATATTTGTGCAACAACAGCATTAAATTCAAAATCTGTTCTAGTGAATTGAACTTCACCCAGAATTTTCCTCTCAGAGATGAGGTCATTTGGGGGCAGCCCCCTGTTTTGTGGAGGTTCAGGGTTCTCAAGAACCTGTCCAATCCTCAAACACCCTGTACTTTCTGCTTCCTACTGTGATGTAACTATGAGACGACTGAAGCTCTCATCTATCTATTTCCATGAATTATGTTATCTGGAAGGATCATAGATTAAGCCAGAATCAGGCATTGATACCTTCATTGGCATTAATTTATCTGGTTAACCCTAGCAAAGATTAGAGTCCTGAGGTAAGTTGTGTTGGAGAAAAACAAGTCATGGGAGACTCAGACCCCTGGGAAGAAGTGGGTCATCTACAGGGGCTGAGCAACGACTGGTGGGGGGTATTTATTACCCTGAGCTATCAGAACATTTTGCTTACATTTCTCTTGGTATTTGGGTCAACGATGCCTTGTTTGGACATTCCTGTTTTCATATTCCTGTCATTCCCACAAGTTATAATATCGTCAAGGGAAGAGAGCTTCCCTTTCATACTTGTGACTTTTCCTCAGAGCCATCCTTGCATGTAGTAGGTATTCAATAAATTGCTGTTGAATGAATAAGTCAATGGAAGTAAAGGGGATATGCAAAGTGGAATGAAAAGGCATTGAAGAAAATTTGTTTTTCTTCGACTAAGGTTGAACTTCAGAATTCTATTTCCATTTGTTGCTTCATGTAAACTACGCTTCTGTGAAGTCTTGTCTATTTTCTACCCAGCTTTGGGTCTGTCTACCCCTGCCTTTTGATCTTTATGACCATGATCTCCAGTACATCCTAGCAGGCTCACCTCCTACGGGAGACATGTGACCGTCTCTGCTTTTTCCTTCTCACTGAACACGTGGCATCCAGTTGACAGTGCTCAGAGTGACCAGGAAGAAATCCACCACTTCATTCTAATACCATGTGAACAAGAAACACTGAGGGATCACCATGGTTACAGAGTACCCTATCCTTAAGTTCAAATTACAGTACAAAAAGTAATTCACTAATAAAGGCAAACAGATATTGAACACACCACCATACCCCAAGGCTGAAAATAGAGTGGTACCCAAGACAGATACTGCAGGGGACAACAGCAAGCATCTGATGAATACAATTTTGTTGCCATGAACAACTTTTAAAATTTGCTCTGGAATATAGGAATGATTTCATATTACAGAAAAATTCATCTCAATGCTTCGTTCATTGGAATGGATTGCATTGATCCTTTCTCCTTATTTTCCCATGGGGGAAGAATATATCCTGATATTTTTATAAAAAAAAAAATATTTTTAAGTTTATTTATTTATTTATTTATGGCTGCATCAGGTCTTAGTTGCGGCATGCGGGATCTTTGCTGCGGCATGAGGGATGTTTCGCTGCGGCGTGCGGGCTTCTCTAGTTGTGGCACATGGGCTTAGTCGCCCCCCAGCATGTGGGATCTTAGTTCCCTGATCGATCCCCAGGGATCGAACCCTCATCCCCTGCATTGGAAGGTGGATTTTTAACCACTGGACCACCAAGGAAGTCCCTGTAATTAGAATTTTTATCTTGAGGTAGTTGTAGACTTACATGCAGTTGTAGGAATTACTACAGAGAGTTCCCATGTGCCCTTTAGGCAGTTTCACCCAATGGTAACATCTTGCAAAAGTACACCACAATGGGATATTGACGTTGATACAGCCAAGATGCGAAGTATTTCCATCACCACCAGGGCCCCTCATGTTGCTCATTTATAACCACATCTACTTTCCTCCTGCTCACTCTCTTTTTAATCCCTGGAAACAACTAATCTGGGCTTCATTTCTATAATTTTGTCATTTCAAGAATGTTACATAGATGAAATCATACAGTCTTGTAATCTTTTGGGATTGGCTTTTTTTCAAAATAATTCTCTGGAGATCCATCCAGGTGGTTGCAAGTATTCATAGTCCATTCCCTTTTTTAAAAAAAATTAATTAAATTATTGATTTTCAGCTGCATTGGGTCTTCGTTGCTGCGTGCAGGCTTTCTTTAGTTGTGGCGAGCAGGGGCTACTCTTCCTTGCTGTGCACGGGCTTCTCATTGTGGTGGCTTCTCTTGCTGCAGAGCACGGGATCTAGGCACGCAGGCTTCAGTAGTTGTGGCACGCAGGCTCAGTAGTTGTGGTGCACGGGCTTAGTTGCTCTGTGGCATGTGTGATCTTCCCAGACCAGGGATCAAACCCATGTCCCCTGCACTGGCAGGCGGATTCTTAACCACTGTGCCACCAGGGAAGTCCCAGTCCATTCCTTTTTATTGCTATGGTATGGATGTACTGTGGTTTATTTAACCATTCACCCATTTCCAATTTTGGGCTATTACAAATAAATATACTATAAACATTCGTGTGTAGGTTTTGGTATGAACATAAGCCTTCTTTTCTTTGGGATAAATGTTCGGAGTGTGATTGCTGGGTTGTATGGTAGTTGCATGTTTAGTTTTTTTGTTTGTTTGTTTTAAGAAACTACCTCACTTTTCCAGAATGGATGTACTGTTTTACATTCCCACTAACGATGTATGAGTGATCCAGTTTCTCAGCTTTCTTGGCAGCATTAGGTGTTGTCATTATTTTTTATTTTATTTTAAAAATATTTATTTATTTATTTGGCTGCACCAGGTCTTAACTGTGACATGGGAGATCTGGTTCCCTGAGCGGGGATCGAACCCGGGCCTCCTGCACTGGGAGTGCAGAGTCTTAACCACTGGACCAACAGGGAAGTCTCTGTTACTAGTTTTTATTTTAGCCATTCTGATATGTGTGTAGGGGTATCTCATTATGATTTTAATTTGCATTTCTCTAATGGTTAATGATGTTGAACATCTTCTCATATGCTTATTTGCCATTTTTATAGCTTCTTCGGTGAAATGTCTCTTCATGTCTTTTGCCCATGTTCTAATTCTGTTTCTAATTTTTTTCTTTTTTTTTTTTACTGTTGAACAATTTAGAGAGTTCTTTATATAGCCTAGATATTAGTCCTGTGTCTTAATATGTGGTTTGCAAATATTTTTGTTCCCCAGTCTGTAGCTAGTTTTTTGATTCTCTTAGTAGAGTCTTTCACAGAGTAAAAGTTTATAATTTTTATGCAGTCCAATATATCAACTTTTACTTATGGATTGTGCTTTCAATGTCAAGTCTAAGAAGTCTGCCTAGATCCTGAAGAATTTCTCCTATTGTTTCCAGAAGTTTTATAACTTTACAGTTAAGTTTGCGATACATTTTAGGTTAATTTTTGTATAAAGTGTGAGACAGATTGAAGTTTATTTTTTATTTTTTTGCCTATGGATGTCCAATTGCTCCAGTACCATTTGTTGAAAAAGCTATCTTTTCTCCATTGTATTGCTTTTGCACCTTTGTCAAAAATCAGTTGGGCATTATTTGTGAGGGTCTCTTCCTGGGTTCTCTATTCTGTTCCATTGACCTATGTGTTTATTACTTCACCAATATCATACAGTTTTGATTTACTGTAGTACAGTACAGATAGTATAGATTACTATAGTACATCCTGAAATCAGGTAGACAGAACACATGGATACCTAAATTAAAAATACAGTACCGTTCACAATCATTCAAAAAAATAAATACTTAGGTGTAAAGCTAACAAAACATGTATGGGACTTCTATGAAAAAGACTACATAACACTGATGAAAGAAATCAAAGAGGATGTAAATAAGGGGAGAGAGATACTGTGTTCATGGATTAGAAGACTCAACATAGTAAAGATGTCAATTCTCCCCAAATTGATATACAGATTTAATATATATCCTATCAAAATTCCAGTGAGTTTTTTGCAAACATACATAAGATTATGCCACAATTTATATGAAAAGGTGAAGGAACTCATAGCTAAAATAATTTTTAAAAATGAGAATAAAGTAAGAAGAATCTCTCTTCTCTTTTTGGGAATTGATGACATACATATTAAATATTTTCTTATAGTTCTAGAGGTCCCTGAGTCTCTCTTCATTTTTTTTCTCTGTTGTTAGGGTTGAATAATTTCTATTATTCTGTTTGCCAGTTTACTAATTCTTTCCTCTCTCTTCTCCATTCTGCTATTGAATCCACCCAATGGGCTTTTTTTTTTTTTAAGATTTTTTTTTGATGTGGACCATTTTTAAAGTCTTTATTGAATTTGTTACAATATTGCTTCTGTTTCATGTTTCGGTTTTTTGGCCATGAGGCATGTGGGATCTTAGCTCCCCAACCAGGGATTGAACCCACACCCCCTACATTGGAAGGCGAAGTCTTAACCACTGGACCACTAGGGAAGTCCCTGGTCTTTTAATGTCAGTTATTGTGTTTTGTTTTGTTTTTTGTTTTGTTATTGTGCTTTTCAGTTCTAAAATTTCCATTTGTTTTTTCTTCATTATCTTCTAATTCTTCTTGGAGACAATTTTTTGTACTAAGGCTTTCTGTTTTTTCATTTGTTTCAAATATGTACACAATTGGTCTTGAAAGCATTTTTATCATGGCTGCTTTGAAATATTTGTTAGATAATTCCAACATCTCTGTCTCTTGAGATTAGTATCCACTGACTTTTTATTAAAATTTGGACATTTTCATATTGTATTAGGAGACTCTAGATTTTATATGAATCTTCTGTTTTTAGCTGGAAGCTTCTGACAGTGCTCTCACAGGGACAGGGGACCCTTATTACTGCCAGGGGAATCTGGGTGGTCCAGGTTCCCCATTTGGCATCTATTGACACCAGAGCAGGGAGGCTCCTAGTTGCACCTAGGCAGGGATGGGAGTTCCAGCTCTCCAGAGATACTGCAGTGGGGTTGGCCTTGTTACCACTGGGCCATAGTGAAATTTTTGACTGTCCACTAGGCCTTCTCTGAAATTGCCTCAGTGGGGTATATTCACATGTTTTTTAAAAATCTTCCTTATAGCTAGGAAATGGATGTGACTAAATTTCCTTAATGAACTTTTTAGTTTTCCATTTCTATCATCTCCCTGCTGATTGATTCTTTTATTGACAGTAAGTATCTTCCCCTGTCTGAGTCTGGCAACTGCCTAGATGCTTTTTCTTCACCCATGATGAATTTTCTTGCATGCAGCTACTATTTTCTCTCATCTTTATTTCTGCTCCTCCTACTGTTTATCACAATTCGCCTCCTCTTTGCCTTGCTTCTCATTGTCTATTCCTTTTGAAGGTTTGTTTGTATTGTGTGTGCTCTTTTCAGAACATTTCACTTTTAAAATAAGGGGGTTAAGTTGAAGTGCTGAGAATGCAAGTCAGTGCTTCCTGAGCTGAGATTTCTCCCGGTGAGTGGAGCAGGGCATCCCAAGCTGACAGGGGAAGGGTCAATAGGAGACATGAGCTGAGGGGCTGATTTTGAAGACTAAAACCCATTTCCTCTGAGGAAAGGAAATAGTGCAAAACTATTTTGGACCATATTTCCTTGTCTCAACCACTTGGGTGGTATGGTGGCAGTCAGAAGCTATAAATAGATAAACTTCGCTAGGAGTATATTAAAGAACCATCAGGAAATGGCTGGCCTTGTTCATGATATTTTAGAAAGTAGCATGTTCCCAGCTGATACCTGTATCTCTAACTTCACTGTTGCAAATATTATTCATGGATATTGTCACCCCTTTGTCAATCTCTGGGATTCTCAGAGGTGTCCTTTTAATTAACGCCCCATCCTCCCTGCTCTACACACTCTTGGGCTTCTGGATGGCCAAATCGGATTTCAGTGATTGATTAGCAAGTTCTGCTAATGATTTGATTAGTTTTATTTGTTTTACATGTAATTATCTTTTCTTGGTAATTAGAAGTTAGTCACAGTTTTCATACTTGATATAATTTTGGATAAAGAATATCCTAGTTAAACCTAGATATATTTATAATTTCCAAGCAGTTATAGAACAGGCTATCCAAATTTATAGTGGTTGTATCTTCTGAGGGAAATAGTGTTCCATTTTGTCTTAAAATATAAAGCTGTTTTTGCTTATGAAAGATTACTGATAACACATTGATTGCATTAAAAAATACTGTTTCTTGACAAATTATTTGCTAGATAAAATTGATATTAATTTAGGACATAGTAACCTTTTCTTTGGAGAGACATTTGAGTGAGTTGGCCTTTTGGATCCATTTGTTAGATTAATCTCTTTTTCGAATCCCAGTTACACCATATCTGGTGTCTGGAAAAGAAACAGTGCAGTGTCCCTGTCCACCTGTGTTCACAGACCCCAGTAAAACATTATATTTGTGGACTATAGCATTCATCTAGTGTGTGAGCAGGTCTCCCTTTATCCCCTTAGGGAAAATGAAGTGATTATCTGGATTTATCCAGGTCAACGGCAAAGCCGGGATGAGCAGGGCTTTAGCTGATCCTTCTCTGAGTATCTGGACAGCTGTGTGGCTCCCTGAGCCCTTGCTGAGAAGAGCAGAAGCACCAGGGCACCCTGATGGGGTGCAGTAGCCATCCTTCTTTCCCTGGCCTGCCAGGAAGGCCAATGGGATGAGAACATTGCTGCACTTTTGACAGTGTTCATTCTGTCAGCCACATTCTTTTGTAAGCTCTCTTTTGGAGGCACTAATGATGAGTATGAACCGCTTTCTACAACTACTTTAAGGTCATCTTAATTGGCTATTTTTGATTATAAAGCCTTTTAAAGAGACTAATTACATATTCTTTGGCTCACAGCTGTATATTAATGGTATTTCCTTTGGAATTTGATGAAAGCTGCTTCAACTCCAATTTTTGTATTATTTGATAGTGGTTACAGAGTAATGTAAACGAAAGCTCCCAGCGTGACACGATTCCTCCAGTGACCCAAGGGGAACGTTGGCACTGAATGACTCCCATGCGTGTGCTTTATCGGCCACCTGGCTGTCGTGAATGGCAGCTCGTGAGCAGGTGAGGGAGCCGCGCCAGGGGACTTGTCAACGTCGGCACTGATGCTGCCGGCTAAACAATTCAACTCCCTTCGGCTTGGTTTTTCCACAGATACTGCTGACTGTGATTGCTGATAAGCTGAGTAAGGCTGGAGGTCAACAATCCCAAGACTGCTCTTAATTATTAAAGGATCAACGCGTCTTAATGCACACATCCTCTGAACTGAGGACCAATCAACGGGATTTCAGAGAGGGAAGCTTTCCCTTTCTCTTTAAATATAGCAAAAAGAAACAAACAAAGCAATTGTTAAGGGGAGCTAAAGGGGTTTCCCTGTATTTTGATTCTAAATTAGGAATTTAAAATATTGAACAGGGAAGCAGCTGTTAATTACCACCCAGACTCAAGCTGCTGTTTGAGTCTCTTTGCCGCCTTCATCTATACTTGGTTAATGGAACCCTGACTTCGTCCCACACCACGGAGCACTTGGACCCAACAGCACAGAGCCTCACTGGAGTCTTGTGTGACTGCCATGAATTAGTGGCTTCTCTTATCCAAAATTAAGCTCCTCGATGTGTAATTATCCATCCCACACATTGAACCTATCTCCAAGGTAAATGTTTCTGCAAGGCTAACCACTGATTGTAGCACAAAACAGGTACAAACAATAAGTCCTCCTCTCCCCACCGGCTCCCTGTTACCACCATCAGGCAAGTCGTGCATCCTTGCTCCGGTGGTTGGGCTGGGCTGCTGTAACATTTAAAAAAAATTGAAATATAGGGACTTACCTGGTGGTCCAGTGGGTACGACTCCACGCTCCCAGTGTAGGGGGCCCGGGTTCAATTCCTGGTCAGGGAACTAGATCCCTCATGCATGCTGCAACTAAGAGTCTGCACGCTGCAACTAAGACCTGGGGCGGCCTAAATAAATAAATATTTTTTAAAAATTGACATACAGTTGATTTACAATATTAGGTTAGTTTCAGGTGTGCTGTAACATTTTTGGTGATTACACAAAAGCAAAGCTAGCCCGAGGAAGTGTTGGTGGTGCTTCCCCCCTTTTTTCCTTTCTTTTCAAAATTTGAGGGAAAGGTGTCAAATTTGTTAAAAACCATAAAGTTGGATTTCATTGAAAAATTAGGAAACCGCTCAATCAAAATAGTTTACAGTCTACCAAAGGAGTCAGCAGCTGGGTGGGTTATCTCCAAACACGTTTTACTTGCAAGATGATGAGACTACCCTGAAAATTTGGCTGCAGTGAGTCATCAGAAGTGTCTGTTCCAATTCTTAGTGAGATGAGGTTTCAGGGAGTCTGCCTGAGTACCACAAGTGTGTGGCAACTTCCTCATTTAGTTGCTGAGAGGTTGCACACTAATAGCAGAAAAGACAACAGAAACAGGCAATTCACTCTGAAAAAGCAAGGCAACAAAATGGCCAAAACACAGAAAAAGGCAGGTTGAAACTAATTAATAAGGCTAGAAATCCAAATTAAAAATCGATTTTTTGCCTATCACATTTGCAAAGATATAAGAAATCGTGATACCCAAGATTGGCAAAGGATAAAGGGGATTTACTAGAGTCAGATAGACTGGTTTTGTTTCCTAGCTCTTCCTCTTACTAACAAAGGGAACTTGGGCATTTCATTTATTTTCTTGAAGACTGGTTTTGTCATCTGTAAAATGTAGCTAATATTAGTAACCACCTCACAGGGTTTTTGAGGGAATTAGTGAAATAAAGTGTTGAATATATCATCTGGCACATAGTAAATACCCAATTAATATTAGAATAATAATTATTATTATTGGAAGCTAGAATCCTAATACACTGAAAGGGGAGTATAAACTGGTAAAACCTTTAAGAATGAACATTTGACATATATGTTAAAACAGTAATGATGTGTATACATTTGACTTAGCCGTTCCACTTCTAGAAATTCGTTCTTAGGAAACAAGGCATAATGATACATTTACAAGAATATCCTTCATGGTATTTTTTATAATGATAAAAATGGAAACAATTAAAATGTCTAAAAGTAAGGGAATAGTTAAAAATTACAGTTTGTCCAAAAACACTAATTCAAAAAGATACATGCCCCCCCCCAATGTTCATAGCAGCATTATTTACAATTGCCAAGGTATGGAAGCAACCTAAGTGTCCATCATCAGAGGAATCGGTACTTACCATAACCAGGTACCACAAATTGAGTGACTTAAACAACAGAAATTAATTTTCTCGCAGTCCTAGAGGCTAGGTGTCCAAGATCAAGGTTGGTTTCACTCTGAGGTCCCTCTCTTTGGCATGCAGTTGGCTGTCTTCTCTCTATGTCTTCACATGGTCTTCACTCTGTAACTGTGTCTAAATTTCCTCTTCTTATAAGGACACCAAGTCATATTGGATTAGAGCCCACTCTAGTGAAGTCATTTAGCTTAATTACACTTTAAAGATCCTGCCTCCAAATTCAGTCACATTCTGAGGTACTGGAGGTTAGGGCTTCAACATATGAATGGGGGGGAAACACAATTCAGCCCATAACAGAAATCATTTGATAATATTTCTTGTCTGAGTGTTACTCTTCTGAGCCATATGGTAAACTACGTGTCCATTCATTTTCCCTTCAGTGGGATATTTTCAGCCCCTTTGCAGAGTCCCTTGGGGAAGACTAAAGACATGTATCTCTCTTGGAAAGTCAGCTCATTGACCCCAGCATGGGCAGCAGTGGAGATTTCAGTTTGGATGAAGGTTACCTTAGATTGGTTGTCCTAAATCACCTCTGGAAAACAGCAACGTTCAAGGTTTTCCTGGGCACTTTGAGTCTGCTCCAGAGTGAACTCGGGGCTCCTGTCTAGTCCATGGTCCCTAACTCACAGCTCAGAATGAAACATTCCAGGTGGACCTCCCAGGGAGGACTTCCTGAGGTAGAGTGTGGTGTCCCAGCCTCTCACCAGATTCAGATGCATAGTGTAAAGATGAAGTCTTCTTCTGGGTGTGGCCGGGGCCACGCAAGGAGAATGAGTCACTGGTGAAGAGCAGTAGTAAAAATGGTTCTATAACTCTATCAACCAGAAGCTTCCTTTATTACATAAATCCAATTTACTTTCATTAAAACAGATTTAAAAAAAGAGAGGACATAGAAGATTATTCTCCACTGGAGGATTGCTACAGTTTAAGATTAACGTAGAAGTGGAAGTGAAGCTAGAGACATCGAGTTCCACCCCATGTTTGAAAGGTTGGGAAACTGTTCCTCCAAGGCTGTCTGGATTTGCCTCCAGTCACACATCTGATGAGCACCTATGGCTGATCTCAAGTCCAGGGGTCGCTGGCCAGTGTTATTTCTCTGTACTCCATTAGGGTTGGAGGAGCATGTATGCTGGAGGGAATGTGGGATGTAGGACTTAGGACCCGTGAGTTTCCACCCCACCTCAGCCACTAAGCATCTGCATGCCAATGGGTACCCTGAATCCTCTCTCTGGTCTCCTGTTTTTTTTTTTTTTAACCTTCAAAATGAAAGTTGGGTAATATAGTTCTTTATTTTTATTTTTTTATTTTTTTTTTGCAGCACGCAGGCCTCTCACTGTTGTGGCCTCTCCCGTTGCGGAGCACAGGCTCCGGACATGCAGGCTCAGCGGCCATGGCTCACGAACCCATGCCACTGTGGCATGTGGTATCTTCCTGGACTGGGTCACAAACCCATGTCCCCTGTATTGGCAGGCGGACTCTCAGCCACTGCCCCACCAGGAAAGCCCAATATAGTTCTTTCTATCACTAATAGCCATCCCACAAGTCTTTCCTGGGTGCCACTCATTCTGTATTCAGGTGACAAGAGTGAGCAGGTGGATGCAGATGTGTTTGAAAGAGAAAGGTTATGTAATGGTATCTACCATACTAAAGGAAAGAGCAGTGAGTGATCCCACATTTTAACTAAAGATTTCATGAAGATTGAGAATTAGGAGGTAAGAAAATTACAAAAGATATAAAAGGAATAATAAAAGTTGCAATCTTATGTTCATCTCCATGTACATTAAAAAGCAAACTTCTACCCCACTATTCATATATTGATTAAATGCTGATACATTTTGCTTGCTTTCTCAGATTTCCTGTAACAATAATTTTTACCTGTTTTTATTAACAAGTAAAACATCTTCATTCCGGGGATTGGTTCAAGATGGCAGAGTAGAAGGACGTGCGCTCATTCCCTCTCGCGAGAGCACTGGCATCACAACTAACTGCTGAACAGTCATCGACAGGAAGACACTGGAACTCACCAAAAAAGATACCCCACATCCAAAGATAAAGGAGAAGCCACAATGAGATGGTAGGAGGGGTGCAATCACAATAAAATCAAATCCCATAACTGCTGGGTGGGGACTCACAAACCAGAGAACACTTATACCACAGAAGTCCACCCACTGGAGTGAAGGTTCTGAGCCCCATGTCAGGCTTCCCAACCTGGGGGCCCAGCAACGGGAGGAGGAATTGCTAGAGAATCAGACTTTGAGGCTAGAGAGATTTGATTGCAGGATTTCGACAGGACTGGGGGAGACAGAGACTCCACTATTGGAGGACACACACAAAGTAGTGTGTGCATCGGGATGCAGAGGAGGGAGCAGTGACCCCATAGGAGACTGTACCAGACCTACCTGCTAGTGTTGGAGGGTCTCCTGAAGAGGTGGGGGTGGTTATGGCTTACCAAGGGGACAAGGACATTGGCAGCAGAAGTTCTGGGAAGTACTCCTTGGCCTGAGACCTCCCAGAGTCCACCATCAGCCCCAACAGAAAGCCCAGGTAGGCTCCAGTGTTGGGTCGCCTCAGGCCAAACAACCAACAGGGAGGGAACCCAGTCCCACCCATCAGCAGACAAGCGGATTAAAGTTTTACTGAGCTTTGCCTACCAGAGCAACACCCACCTCTACCCACCACCAGTCCCTCCCATCAGGAAACTTGCACAAGCCTCTTAAATAGCCTCATCCACCACAGGGCAGACAGCAGAAGCGAGAAGAACTACAGTCCTGCAGCCTGTGGAACAGAAACCACATTCACAGAAAGACAAGGTGAAAAGACAGAGGGCTATGTACCAAATGAAGGAACAAGATAAACTCCAGAAAAACAACTAAATGAAGTGGAGATAGGCAACCTTCCAGAAAAAGAATTCAGAATAATGATAGTGAAGATGATCCAGGACCTGGGAAAAAGAATAGAGGTAAAGATCAAGAAGATGCGAGAAATGTTTAATAAAGACCTAGAAGAATTAAAGAACAAACAAATAGAGATGAACAATACAATAACTGAAATGAAAACTACACTAGAAGGAATCAACAGCAGAATAACTGAGACAGAAGAACGGATAAGTGACCTGGAAGACAGAATGGTGGAATTCACTGCTGCGGAACAGAATAAAGAAAAAAGAAAGAAAAAAAATGAAGACAGCCTAAGAGACCTCTGGGATAACATTAAACACAACAACATTTGCATTATAGGAGTCCCAGAAGGAGAAGAAAGAGAGAAAGGACCCGAGAAAATATTTGAAGAGATTATAGTCAAAAACTTCCCTAACATGGGAAAGGAAGTAGCCACCCAAGTCCAGGAAGTGCAGAGAGTCCCATACAGGAGGAACCCAAGGAGAAACACACCAAGACACATAGTAATCAAATTGACAAAAATTAAAGACAAAGAAAAATTATTGAAAGCAGCAAGGGAAAAACGAAAACATAAAAGGGGACTCCTTTTATGATTTTGCAGGGGAAACTCTACAAGCCAAAAGGGAGTGGCATGATATATTTAAAGTGATGAAAGGGAAGAACCTACAACCAAAATTACTCTGCCCAACAAGGATCTCATTCAGATTCGATGGAGAAATCAAAAGCTTTACAGACAAGCAAAAGCTAAGAGAATTCAACACCACCAAACCAGCTCTACAACAATGCTAAAGGAATTTCTCTAAGTGGGAAACACAAGAGAAGAAAAAGACCTACAAAAACAAACCCATAACAATTAAGAAAATGGTAATAGGAACATACATATCGATAATTACCTTAAACATGAATGGATTAAATGCTCCAACCAAAAGACACAGGCTTGCTCAGTGGATACAAAAACAAGGCCCATATATATCCTGTCTACAAGAGACCCACTTCAGACCTAGGGACACATACAGACTGAAAGTGAGGGGATGGAAAAAGATATTCCATGCAAATGGAAATCAAAAGAAACCTGGAGTAGTTATACTCATATCAGATAAAATAGACTTTAAAATAAAGAATACTACAAAAGACAAGGAAACACTACATAATGATCAAGGGATCAATCCAAGAAGAAGATATAAGAATTATAAATATATATGCACCCAACATAGGAGTACCTCAATACATAAGGCAACTGCTAACAGCTATAGAAGAGGAAGTTGACAGTGACAAAATAATAGTGGGGGACTTTAACACCTCATTTACACCAATGGACAGATCATCCAAACAGAAAATTAATAAGGAAACACAAGCTTTAAATGGCACAGTAGAACAGAGAGATTTAATTGATATTTATAGGACATTCCATCCAAAAACAGCAGATTACACTTTCTTCTCAAGTGCACACAGAATATTCTCCAGGATAGATCACATCTTCGGTCACATATGAAGCCTCAGTAAATTTAAGAAAATTGAAATCGTATCAAGCATCTTTTCTGACCACAATGCTATGAGATTAGAAATCAATTACAGGGAAAACAACATAAAAAACACTACCACATGGAGGCTAAACAATACATTACTAAATAACCAAGAGATCACTGAAGAAATCAAAGAGGAAATCAAAAAATACCTAGAGACAAATTACAATGAAAACACGATGATCCAGGGCTTCCCTGGTGGCGCAGTGGTTGAGAGTCTGCCTGCCGATGCAGGGGACGCGGGTTCGTGCCCCGGTCCGGGAAGGTCCTACATGTCTCGGAGCGGCTGGGCCCATGAGCCATAGCCGCTGAGCCTGCACATCTGGAGCCTGTGCTCCGCAACGGGAGAGGCCACAACAGTGAGAGGCCAGCATACCGCAAAAAAAAAAAAAAAAAAAAAAAAAGGCAAAACACGATGATCCAAAACTTATGGGATGCAGCAAAAGCAGTTCTAAGAGGGAAGTTTATAGCAACACAATCCTACCTCAAGAAGCAAGAAACATCTCAAATAAACAACCTAAACTTACGCTTAAAGCAATTAGAGAAAGAAGAACAAAAACCCCCCAAAGTTAGCAGAAGGAAAGAAATCATCAAGATCAGATCAGAAGTAAATGAAAAAGAAATGAAGGTAATGATATCAAAGATCAATAAAACTAAAAGCTGGTTCTTTGAGAAGATAAACAAAATTGATAAACCATTAGCCAGACTCATCAGGAAAAAAAGGGAGGAGACTCAAATCAATAGAATTAGAAATGAAAAGGGAGAAGTAACAACTGACACTGCAGAAATACAAATGATCATGAGAGATTGCTACAAGCAACTATATGCCAATAAAATGGACAACGTGGAAGAAATGAACAAATTCTTAGAAAAGCACAGCCTTCTGAGAGTGAACCAGGAAGAAATAGAAAATAAGAACAGGCCAATCACAAGCACTGAAATTGATAATGTGATTAAAAATCTTCCAACAAACAAAAGCTCAGGACCAGATGGCTTCACAGGCAAATTCTATCAAACATTTAGAGAAGAGCTAACACCTATCCTTCTCAAACTCTTCCAAAATATAGCAGAGGGAGGAACACTCCCAAACTCATTCTACGAGGCCACCATCACCCTGATACCAAAACCAGACAAGGATGTCACAAAGAAAGAAAACTACAGGCCAATATCACTGATGAACATAGATTAAAAAATCCTCAACAGGGCTTCCCTGGTGGCGCAGTGGTTGAGAGTCCGCTTGCTGATGCAGGGGACACGGGTTCATGACCCAGTCTGGGAAGATCCCACATGCCGCGGAGCGGCTGGGCCCATGAGCCATGGCCACTGAGCCTGCGCATCCGGAGCCTGTGCTTTGCAACGGGAGAGGCCACAACAGTGAGAGGCCCGCGTACTGCAAAAAAAAAAAAAAATCCTCAACAAAATACTAGCAAACAGAATCCAACAGCACATTAAAAGGATCATACACCATGATCAAGTGGAGTTTTTCCCAGGAATGCAAGGATTCTTCAATATACACAAATCAATCAATGTGAAACACCATATTAACAAATTGAAGGAGAAAAACCATATGATCATCTCAAGAGGTGCAGATAAAGCTTTTAACAAAGTTCAACACCCATTTATGATAAAAACCTTCCAGAAAGTAGGCATAGAGGGAACTTACCTCAACATAATACAGGCCATATATGACAAACCCACAGGCAACATTGTTCTCAATGGTGAAAAACTGAAACCATTTCCACTAAGATCAGGAACAAGACAGGGTTGCCCGCTCTCACCACTCTTATTCAACATAGTTTTGGAAGTTTTAGCCACAGCAATGAGAGAAGAAAAAGAAATAAATCCAACTTGGAAAAGAAGAAGTAAAGCTGTCACTGCAGATGACATGATAATATAATAGAGAATCCTAAAGACGCTACCAGGAAACTACTAGAACTAATCAATGAATTTGGTAAAGTAGCAGGATACAAAATTAATGCACAGAAATCTCTTGCATTCCTATACACTAAAGATGAAATATCTGAAAGAGAAATTAAGGAAACACTCCGATTTACCATTGCAACCAAATGAATAAAATACCTAGGAATAAACATACCTAAGGAGACAAAAGACCTGTATGCAGAAAAGTATAAGATACTGATAAAAGAAATTAAAGATGCAAACAGATGGAGAGGTATACCATAATTTGTATTGGAAGAATCAACATTGTGAAAATGACTATACTACCCAAAGCAATCTACACATTCAGTGCAATCCCTAGCAAACTACCACTGGCATTTTTCACAGAACTAGAACAAAAATGTTCACAATTTGTATGGAAACACAAACGACCCCGAATAGCCAAAGCAATCTTGAGAAAAAAAATGGAGCTGGAGGAATCAGGCTCCCTGGCTTCAGGCTATACTACAAAGCTACAGTAATGAAGACAATATGGCACTGGCATAAAAACAGAAATATAGAACAATGGAACAGGATAGAAAGACCAGAGATAAAGCCATGCACCTACAGTCAACTAATCCACGACAAAGGAGGCAAGGATATACAATGGAGAAAAGACAGTCTCTTCAATAAGTGGTGTGGGGAAAATTGGACAGCTACACGTAAAAGAATGAAATTAGAACACTCCCTGACACCATACACAAAAATAAACTCAAAATGGATTAAAGACCTAAATGTAAGACCGGACAGTATAAAACTCTTAGAGGAAAACATAGGAAGAAAACTCTTTGACATAAATCACAGCAAGATCTTTTTTTGACCCACCTCCTAGAGTAATGGAAATAAAAAGAAAAATAAACAAATGAGACCTAATGAAACTTAAAAGCTTTTGCACAGCAAAGGAAACCATAAACAAGATGAGAAGACAACCCTCAGAATGGGAGAAAATATTTGTAAATGAATCAACAGACAAAGGATTAATCTCCAAAATATACAAACAGATCATGCAGCTCAATATCAAAAAAACAAACAACTCAATCAAAAAATGGGCAGAAGACCTAAATAGACATTTCTCCAAGAAGACATACAGATGGCCAAGAAGCACATGAAAAGCTGCTCAACATCACTAATCATTAGAGAAATGCAAATCAAAACTACAATGAGGTATCACCTCACACCAGTTAGAACGGGCATCATCAGAAAATCTACAAGCAACAAATGCTGGAGAGGGTGTGGAGAAAAGGGAACCCTCTTGCACTGTTGGTGGGAATGTAAATTGATACAGCCACTATGGAGAACAGTATGGAGGTTCCTTAAAAAACTAAAAATATAACTACAATATGACCCAGCAGTCCCACTACTGGGCATATACCCAGAGAAAACCATAATTCAAAAAGACACATGCACCCCAATGTTCATTGCAGCACTATTTACAGTAGCCAGGTCATGGAAGCAACCTAAATGCCCACTGACAGACAAATGGATAAAGAAGATGTGGCACATATATACAGTGGAATATTACTCAGCCATAAAAAGGAACAAAATTGAGTCATTTGTAGGGATGTGGATGGATCTAGAGACTGTCACACAGAGTGAAGTAAGTCAGAAAGAGAAAAACAAATATTGTATGTTAGCGCATATATGTGGAACCTATAAAAATGTTACAGATGAACCAGTTTGCAGGGCAGAAATTGAGACACAGATGTAGAGAACAAATGTATGGACACCAAGGGGGGAAAGTGGCGGGGGTGTCGTGGTTGTGTGATTAATTGGGAGATTGAGATTGATATATATACACTAATATGTATAAAATGGATAATTAATAAGAACCTGCTATATAAAAAAATAAATAATATAAAATTCAAGAAAAATCTTCATTCCATTGTCTTTTTTTGGGCTATGTTGCGTTTTCGTTGCTACATGCAGGCTTTCTCTAGTTGCAGTGAGTGAGGGCTAGTCTTTGTTGCAGTGCACGGGCTTCTCACTACAGTGGCTTCTCTTGTTGTGGAGCACGGGCTCTAGGACACTCGGGCTTCAGTAGTTGTGGCTCATGGGCTCTAGAGCACAGGCTCCGTAGTTGTGGCACACGGGCTTAGTTGCTCCTCAGCATGTGGGATCTTCCTGGACCAGGGCTTGAACCCATGTCTCCTGCATTGGCAGGTGGATTCTTAACCACTGAGCCACCAGGGAATTCCCTGTCTTCTTTTTTTTTTTTACACACATCTTTATTGGAGTATAAATGCTTTACGATGGTGTGTTAAGTTTCTGCTGTATAACAAAGTGAATCAGCTATACGTATGCATATATCCCCATATTCCCTCCCTCTTGCGTCTCCCTCCCACCCTCCCTATCCCACCCCTCTAGGTGGTCACAAAGCACCGAACTGATCTCCCTGTGCTATGCAGCTGCTTCCCACTAGCTATCTATTTTACATTTGGTAGTGTATATATGTCAGCGCTACTCTCTCACTTCGTCCCAGCTTACCCTCCCCACTCCCTGTGTCCTCAGGTCCATTCTCTACATCTTCATTTTTATTCCTGTCCTGCCCCTAGGTTCTTCAGAACCAATTTTTTTTTAGATTTCATATATATGTGTTAAGCATACAGTATTTGTTTTTCTCTTTCTGACTTAACTTCACTCTGTATGACAGACTCTAGGTCCATCCACCTCACTATAAATAACTCACTTTCGTTTCTTTTTATGGCTGAGTAATATTCCATTGTATATATGTGCAACATCTTCTTTATCCATTCATATGTCGACAGACACCTAGGTTGCTTCCATGTCCTGGCTATTGTAAATAGTGCTGCAGTGAACATTTTGGTACATGACTCTTTTTGAATTATGGTTTTCTCAGGGTATTTGCCCCTGTCTTCTCTTCTTGAAACACTAAGCTGTAATTTTTGGGGTGCCAAATGTCAAGAGATTGAAGAAAGTCACTGACTTTTCTTTTTGATTAAGTTAAAATTTTTTGCCTTTCTTCTCTTTTCTATTTCTCCTCTTTTCTGTCTCTTGGAAGTGTATGATTAGATTTGTTTTCGAAAGGCATTGTAATCTCAGCAAAATTTTTATTAGCATTCCCCATGCACAATTTAATTAAAGGAAACTCATGTTTTGCTCAAGTCACCAGAGAAATGAAAGGAATAATTTAATGCTAAACATGCTTGTACTTTGCGTTAATTGAACTGGACCCACTTCTCTGATATGAGAATAGAAATAAGGCCATAGACCAATACCCACTCTCAGAAAAATTCATAAGTAACGTGATTTCAAGACTGTTTCCAATTATCCCATGTCCTTTTTGGTTTTAAAGGATGAAACTCTAAATGAGGAGTTGTACCTTCCTGTAGGAAATAGAGCATTAATTGCTGACATTTTTACGTGCTGCTGGAGAGTGCACGTGAGGTATAATGCATATATTTCTACATGGTTCCTGCATCAATTGTACAATTTTGTACCTGGCTTACTTGCATTAGTCCTTTTACTAAATTGATGCAGCTACTTTCATTCATTTTATGAAAATTGAATATATATGGAAATATATATTGAAAATATATGGAAACCTGATAAATTGTATTTTACTTGTCAAACCATCTCTTATCATACAGAATGATTATGAGTAAGTGTTCTTGGGATTTTTTTCTGCTTCTCTTTTTTCCAGCCAACAAGGGAAGACCATCTATTTTCTCTTGGTATGAACTCCCATTTCTGTGATTTTAAATGTACCCAAAACCTTGCTCTGGAGAGTCAGATCCAAGAGCCTATATTGCTTGTGATCTTCACGTGGTCACTTTCAAACAAATTGCTTTGAAAAATCTTTCATTTTTGTGTGATTTTGGTCAGTGTGAGTTAGAAATTACTCAGGTTGGTGAGGAAAATTTTTTTTTTTTTTTTTTTTTTTGTGGTAGGCGGGCCTCTCACTGTTGTGGCCTCTCCCATTGCGGAGCACAGGCTCTGGCCGCGCAGTCTCAGCGGCCATGGCTCACGGGCCCAGCCTCTCCGCGGCATGTGGGATCTTCCCGGACTGGGCACGAACCCATGTCCCCTGCATCGGCAGGTGGACTCTCAACCACTGCGCCACCAGGGAAGCCCCCTTTGTTTTAATTTTTAAATTTATTTTATTTTATTTATTATTGGCTGCATTGGGTCTTCATTGCTGCATGTGGGCTTTCTCTCGTTTGGCCAGAGGGGGCTACTCTTTGTAGCGGTGCACGGGCTTCTCATTGCAGTGGCTTCTCTTGTTACCGAGCACGGGCTCTAGGCGCGCGGGCTTCAGGAGTTTGAAATTTTTAAGATAACTCACTCTATGTACCAAAGAACAAAATGTTACAAAAACTGCCTGCTTGTGTGCTGTGGTTCTTGGCAAAGAGTCCTGGCTGAAAAGAACTGACAGTTATAGAGCATAACCCCTGCCCCTGGTCTAGCTCCTTCCACCCTCTGTTGTGGGCTTCCAGGGACTTTTGCTCCTGCAACTGTTGGCCACTGAAACTGAGAAGTGAAGTAAGAGCCACTGAAATGTCCATAGAGCAAAGAGAGGATGGGACCCCATCCTGGTCTGCTCATTATCTGTGCACACCACAGTCATAAGGGAATTCATTAATTCACAGTGAGAAATCACTGTCACAGAGACCTGAAATACTCAGAATCTGCATGTCTTTCTCCCTATAAACAGACTTACATGGGAAGCCAAATAATTATAAAATTGCTACATGCGTATGGAATTAGAAAGTGGGGAGTTTATAGCATCAGGCTGAAAGAGCTGGATGTATCCATTTCATAAAAGGGATGTTCTTACCAATGGGACCACAGTATTTGAAGTCCATTAGCTAATACTCCTTCATCCCTAGATGTGCTTGGATAGGCATTCTAACATCTACCTCAGTGACTCACCTTGTTCTGTATTTCCTAACTGACCAGCTCCTTTTAATGATTGATACATTCTTTATTTAGACATGTCAATATATTTAATCATATCATGGTGAAATTAGCCCTGCCTGGGAGCCATTCTGTCTCTTTAAAATGATGGTCATTCATCTATCAAATATTTATGGAATGTTTCCTGTGCACCAGGCCCTGTGCCCTGCATTAGGCCTGTAAGTGAGACCAACAAGTGATACAGCCTGGTGGGGGAAATAACAATTACACAAGCAATCACAGTCATGTGTGATGTATTACAGAACGAAAAGAGCAAGGAGCCATAGATCACATCTAGTCTAGGGGGCTTCTGGGAGAAAGTGATGCCAAATTTGACACCTGAAGGATGGAGTTGGGAATGGCAGAGATGAGAAAAGTATTCTTGGTAGAGGGAACTTCCTATGTGAAGGCTCTGAGGAGAGAGAATACAAGCTACCTGTAAGGCACTGAAATACTGTCATTAGGGCTAAGATAGAAGGTGAAGATGATAATGGCTGGTGATCTCGGCAGGGAGCCTCATGAAGGGTCTTAGCAGACCTGTTAGGTAGATTGGACTCTTTCCTAAAAACAGCGGGGGAAACTTTGGGGCGTTTTAAGCAGAATGATGATTAGGTTTGCAGTTCAGAAAGATCACTCTGGCTGTAGCATGGAGAAGAGACTTGCAGGGAGAAAGATTAGAAAAAGTGAAGCCAATGAGAGGGTCATGGCATTACTGCAGGCAAGAATGGATGGTGGGGGCTTCCCTGGTGGCGCAGTGGTTGAGAGTCCGCCTGCTGATGCAGGGGACACGGGTTCGTGCCCCGGTCCGGGAAGATCCCACATGCCACGGAGCGGCTGGGCCCGTGAGCCATGGCCACTGAGCCTGCACGTCCGGAGCCTGTGCTCTGCAATGGGAGAGGCCACAACAGTGAGAGGCCTGCGTACTGCAAAAATAAAAGCCCCCCCAAAACAGAAAAAGAATGGATGGTGGGTTGATAGGGTGAATCAGGGTAGTCGCAGTGAGAATGGAGAAAATAGTGTTTTCAGATGTATTTATGGGGAAGAATAGATAAGACTTGATGCCTAGATGAATCTGAAAGGCAGAGGCGATGAGGAGTCAAGAACAACTCCAGGTTTGCTGAGATAAGGGATAGTAAGGGAAGATCGGCTGTGGGGAGAAGGTGGTGAATTCAGTCCAGAACTTATTGCATTTGAAGCGTTCATGAGTCTGGAAGGCAGCTGGATATGTAAATCTGTAGCCCCGGAGAATTGTCAGAGCTGGAGATAAGATTTTAGAATCATCGTCATCAGTACAGTCTTCAAAGCTACGAGAAGAGATGAGCTCATTTATGGGAAATATGGAGAATATAAGAAGAGACCAACAGGAATTCCCTGGCGTTCCAGTGGTTAGGACTCTGAGCTCTCACTGCCGAAGGCCCTGGGTTCAAACTCTGGTCAGGGATCTAAGATCCCACATGTTGCATGGTCAAAACAAATAAACAAACAAACAACAAACAACAAAAAAAAAAAGAAAAGAAGAGATCAGCATTAAATTTCTGCTGGAATAAAAGGAGCCTGAGAGGTAGAAGGAAGTGGTTTAGATGAACGGCAATTCAACCCTCAAATCCTATCCTGTGTGTCTGCTCTAGAACAATTTTCCTATTCTGATTTTCTTAGCACAGGTTTCTCTGGAAAATATACTAAGGCAAGTGTTAAAGTGATGTTCATGCTTTATATAGTATGTTCAAACCCAGTGTAGCAAGGATGAGGAAAAAGGAAGAGAAGAAAGAGAATCAAAGCAAAATGATTCTCCGTGGGGACCAGATCATGAAAGATCTTACTAGACGTGTTAAGGAACCTGGACTCTATCCATGCTTCCTACCGTTGCTACCATTTCACAATGAACAGGTGCCCCAAACTGCTGAGTTCCGGCAACATATCAGATGCCTGGTCCAACCAGGTCTCCAGCAGAGCAAACACAGGGAACAGTGGAGTTGTGGCACACGCTTGGGAAGTTGATGAAGGAAAAGAGCTGGCAAAAGAAGAAAAAGTAAAGAAATGAATGAATGGTTACTGGAGGTCTGGGGAAGTGCCCTTTTGTGCTCGTTGCATGAAAATGTAGCTTCATAATACTAAACTCTCGTTTGAGGAGAGCAGATCGGGTTATACAATTTATGACAGCTTCCTGCACCTTCTGCCATTTGGCTTTTGGGCTCACTTACAATGTAATGGTCACAGAGCTCTTTATGCCCCATAGGTCAGCAGAAGAATTATCTTCCTGCCTCTGATTATAGCATATTCTCATTTAAGAGTGGTCTTTCCTGATCTTTGCTTGCTGCTCCCCCATCTGTCCCTCCAGTTTGCGCATTTGCCCAGATTCAAGCTAGAACTCACAGCTGTAATGTAACATGTCTGCAGTGCTCAGTGTTAACTCACTGAATTGAAAGGATCAGACAGACTAAACTTTTCCAAACAAGAAAAGCCTCTTATGTTGAATGCTTCCTGAAAATTTGCATATTTTCATTTCACTGCTTTATAAATTACCACAAGGAAGTTAAATCTTTGTAGTCTATAAACAATATGGTGAAGTGCAATTCTTTTATCTCTAATGGATTTGTTTTTAAAGAAACAAAAGTTTGGATTCAAATGTTTCAAAGATGTTTTCTATGATCACTTGTTATTTAAAACTCATTCATTAAACATCTGATGAATAGGTCTATTACATTTTCGTAAGCTGATGAAACGCTCGTTTTGGAAGGATGGAATGAATAATCACACAGTGATTTCACTGCAATACATCTTTGTAGATGGCCAGTGTTATAGGGAATTGTGTCACAATTTGCTCTACAAATTGACAGGCTAGCAATCATTATTTTTCATGTATAAGCAGGAGTCCATCTTTGATCTTAATCATATTTTCAGTGGTGGAGGAGGCGGAGGTGGTGAAGCATTATTATTTTCCCTGCATAGAAAATGCCACAAAATAAATCATGTGCAGGGCTGTCATAACGGCCACAATGGTTATGACAGGAAAAAAGAATAGTTACAGCTACCCTTCAGTACACAGTGAAATAGTGAACAATTTGTTAAATATCTCTGGAGTCAATTAAACTGGCATATGATCAGTTTGGTGGCTGCCCAGCCTCACTGGGAGCCAATTAGAATTCCCCCAAAATGAAAATGGATGAATCTGGAAAAACACTCTGAGGTTTACGAGGAAAAGCAAACACATCATGGAGCTAAGAATAATCTTGGCGGGCATTCTCTGAAGGCTCTCGGTCAGCAGAGGACTGTGTAGTTGTGCCATGTTCACAGTTTTTTGACTGTTTCTTCTGCAATATTTTAAGCCATCACTGCAAGGGAATTAAATTAGTCAGATTTAGCCTCCACAATGCAACAGAACCATTTTGCAAATTGCAGCCATTATTAATTTTGTTCCAGAAGCAGCCTTGCATGAAACATTCGTGTGATTTTTCTTTTCTTTTTGCATTTAAACTACAGATAAACACCACAGATTGCTCCAAATGAATCCTATGAAAATGCTGAAGACTTTACTGCAATTTCTTTTAAAGTCAGCTCTTCAATTGTGAAAGGTGTTCGAACAATCTAATGATGGATGTTCATTAGTTCACTGCTGTCAAGACAAGTTACTCCACGTCTCTGATACTGATCGTGTTTTTGCAGTCATGGTTGAGTGGTTGAAGAAAAAACACTCCACAGAGCTCTCTAGACTGTGTCCAAACCAGCACCCGCTTGAAATATCATTGGCTTACTCAGCAGCATCAAAACCCACAAAAGCAAATAGGTTAGATCCATCCCAGAGACTTTTCTGCGGCAGTAAATGGATTTGCCCTCTTTAGAGCAGGGAGCACAGTTCCAACACAATTATTCTTATTGGACCAGACTAAGGAATTTACTTCAAATGAGGTTGCTGGTTGTCCTGTGGAAGCTGTGTCAGAATAAATATTCACCAACTCTTCAGAGGCATAATTTGTTCATTCTCCCATGAAGCATTTGTGCCCCATGAACTGTACATAGCGACTTTGTTTAGACAGCAGAAAAATTCTTCTACTCTGTTAACACTTGTGTAGCTCAGGTAAGGTACCGTTTTAATGAAAACACGTTAACATCCAGTTCTTTGCATAGGGCCCATTTTCACATGCCAGGTGTCCTGAAGCAGTCGCTCTTTGTTACTTGTTCACAATCAATTTTCTTTTTAAAAAATTTTTTTATTTACTTCTGCATTTTTGGCTGCATTGGGTCTTCTTTGCTGCGTGTGGGCTTTCTGTAGTTGCGGCGAGCGGGGGCTACTCTTCGTTGAAGTGCGTGGGCTTCTCATCGCGGTGGCTTCTCTTATTGCAGAACACAGGCTCTAAGCACACGGGCTTCAGTAGTTGTGGCACACGGGCTCAGTGGTTGTGGCTTGCGGGCTCAGTAGTTGTGGCTCGCAGGCTCTAGAGCTCAGGCTCAGCAGTTGTGGTGCACAGGCCTAGTTGCTCCGCGGCATGTGGGATTTTCCCGGACCAGGGCTTGAACCCATGTCCCCTGCACTGGCAGATGGATTCCCAACCACTGCACCACCAGGGAAGTCCCCACAGTCAATTTTATTAAGGGAAAAATTCCAAGTGACAGATGTCACCCGTGAATGTCCACATCAGTTTAACAAAGAAGCGCTTTGAAATGTATCATTGTCAGTAACTATTTAAATGCAAAGCCTATACTGTTACGATTTGACAAGATGTAAAGCTTTTCAGAGGCAGGAGGACAGTCCCTGCCAACTCCTCATGTGGTAGAGCATATACTTCATCCTTTTCCGCATCCAAACCTTCCTAAACCTAAGATCCTGCTGGGCATCTCCATAAGAGGAGATGCTTGATGATGAAAGAGATGATGACTATGGCCCGGTGCTTTTTGTGGAGGTGATGGGGGTGTCTGACTGATTGAAAGAAAAGACTAGAGAGACTGGTATATGTCATGACCAGTAGGAACAGGATGGGATGTGCTATCAAGAACAAACAAAACTTTTTATGAAAGTGTGAAAATTCATTCTTTCTAAAAATATTGTGTTCCTACTAAGTATAAAATATTAGGTAGAAATTCTAAGTGATACAAAATCGCTGTGGGATAACTTAGATTTCCTGATGTGGCTTGGGCCGTGAATGGTGGCATCTCATTTCTCTGTCTTGAAATTTAAGGACTGTCAACTGTGGGCCTCCAGTTAACAGAAGGTCTTAGTATTGGTTTATAATGATCTTGAAATGAGGTCGTTAGAACTGTCCCTGAAGTGGAGCACTTTGGGAGAACTTCTTCTATTGGACTGAGAATTAGGCAGTAGGAGCTCTAGGGATACTAAAAATGACCTTGGGAGTGTGAGGTCATTCCTAACACCAACACCCCGTGTGTGTTTAAAGCAGCCATCAAGTATATTAAGGCTTATATCTTATTCCTTTGTCCATTGACTCTGGAAATGTCAACACCATTTATATGTGTCCAAGGTAGCCTCCGTTTGTATACGTCAAGCTGGGACACCTCTCTTCTGTTGGCCCCGTAAAGGGAATGCTCCTTGTCCCCTAATATCCTGGATGTGACAAATGCCATGTCCTCACTGTAAAGGCATCATTCAGAAACTTGTTTGATCATTTTCTCTTCATGTGCCCTGCCCAGCTGACAAAGGTATTCTTATTTTTTTGACAGGGATTACTTTTTCTCCTTAGACTTTTGAATCTTTTAAGTATTTAACATATTAAACCAAGTGCTACAGCCGAGCCTCCTCTTTCACTGGTATCAGGGATAATACTGGGGCAGATAGGGTTGGAAATAACTCCTTTTCAAAGAGACATGTTTTTTTCAATTCGGTCTCTGATTAAATCAGTGCTTCCAATTTATCATAGCATGTTAGTAACAAAACCAGTCAATTTTTTTGCCAGGGCCATTCCATCTTCTAGTAAAATCTCCAGGACACAAAGAGTACATTTATCATGAGGGGATTATAAAGGTTCACTTTGACATTTCAAGGGAGACTCATTATATGTATTCTTTTCATGAGATGCTGAAAATCTATGTGTATGTCAGTTATACCCAAGAAACTATAGCTCTTGACAACTTTCCTACCTCCAAAGTTAGACTGCTGACTCCCCCAATTAGGTGAAGTTTCCACTTTTAGCTTGCTATGGACTGAATATTTGGGTCCCCACTAATTCATATGTTGAAATCTAACCGCCAAGGTGATGGTGTTAAGACGTGGGGCTTTTGGGAGGTCCTTAGGTCATGAGGGTGGGATTAGTGCCCTTATCAAAGAGATCCCAGAGAACTTAAAAAAAATTAAAAAAGAAAAAAAAAGAAAAACAATAAAAGAGATCCCAGAGAGATGTCCCTTCCACATGTGAGGTCACAGCAAAAAGGCAGTGTCTATAAACCAGGAAGTGGGCTCTTATCAGACACCAAATCGACTGGTACTGTGATCTTGGACTTCTCACCCTCCAGAACTGTGAGAAATAAATATTTGTTTATAAGCCACCTAGTTTATAGTATTTTTGTTATTACAGCCCAAACTAAGATGTAGCTTAAATATAGTTCCTAGTATGTTGTAAATAAATAGAATTTTTAAGCTTTAAGCACATTTATAATATACAGATAATTAGGAAAGCAAACACATTTTACAGTTTTTATTATGGAAATTTTCATATACTCAAAGGTAGAGAGTATAGTATAATAAACCCACATATACCCAACTTCAGCAATTACCAACCTTTAGCTAATTATGCCTCCATCCCTCCACCCATTTTTTTGCTGCAGTATTTTAAAACAAATCACAGACATCACGTTATTTCATACCTAAAGCTTTCGTATGCATTTCTAACTAACAAGATCTTTCTCCCCCTATTTTTTAAAAAAAGAAATGTAACTACTATGCCATTACCATAGATACTAAAATCAACAATAATTTCTTTAATTTCATTTAAACCCAAAACAACATTCAAATGTCCTTGATTGTCTCAAACTTGTCTTTTTACGGTTGATTTATTTATTAGCAGGTTCCATACAAGGTTCCCATGATGCATTTAATGAACGCTAGGTCTTTTTTTTTTTTTTTTTTTTTTCTTTTTGCGGTATGCGGGTCTCTCACTCTTGTGGCCTCTCCCGTTGCGGAGCACAGGCTCCGGATGTGCAGGCCCAGCGGCCATGGCTCACGGGCCCAGCCGCTCCGCGGCATATGGGATCCTCCCAGACCGGGGCACGAACCCGTATCCCCTGCATCAGCAGGCGGACTCTCAACCACTGCGCCACCAGGGAGGCCCAACGCTAGGTCTTTTTAATCCACACACCCTGGCCCGCTCCATTTATTCACGCCATGAGTTTGTTGGAGAAACATTTCTCCTGAAGAATGTCTCACATTGTGAACTTGGTCAGTGCTACCTCATCACGTCGACACATTTGTTCTTCTCTCCTCCATATTTTTCTATAACTGAAATTTAGGCCTCGAAAACTGGTTAGATTCAGGTTGAATATGTTAGACGCAATTCCTTCCCAGGTGGGGTACGGTGCTCCCTCGGGTGTCATGTCACAAGGTGATGATCGTCCCAGTTATTTTAGTCACGCTGAGACTGGGTGGGGTGGGGAGGTGGTATTAGGTTAATGTCTCCATTATAAGTTTTGCCACCAACCTTCCCGCAAATGAACACCTTTTAATTACATGTTCACTGACAATGGATTCACTGTCACTAAGTTATGTACTTGAGACTCTTTGACCCATGCTCCCTTCAAACGCATCTCTGGTTCCTACGCTGCTCCTTATTCCTCGTTTTGACACCAGTTTTATGCTTCAAAAAAGGCACTTTCTTTAACAGAGTTCTTTACTCTCCATTTCCCTCAAAGTGCTTACACAATTTTCTTTTTTATTGGCAGGCACTTTTCTTCATCCTCCCACCACCACCCCCCCCCCGCCCTTTTTTTTAACCAAACACAGATTCGTCAGTGGTTTTAAAAAATTTTTATTTTATATTGAAGTAAGTTGATTTACAATGTTGTGTTAGTTTCAGGTGTACAGCAAAGTGATTCAGTTATACATATACATGTATCTATCCTTTTTCAGATTCTTTTCCCATTTAGGTCATTACAGAGTATTGAGTAGAGTTCGCTGTGCTATATAGCAGGTCCTTGTTGATTATCTATTTTATATATTATAGTGTATATACGTTAATCACAACCTCCTAATTTATCCTCCACCCCCACCTTTCACCTTTGGCAACCATAAATTTGTTTTCTAAGTCTGTGAATCTGTTTCTGTTTTGTAAATAAGTTTATTTGTATTGTATTTTAGGTTCCACATATATGATATTATATGATATATGTCTTTCTCTGTCTGACTTACTTCACTTAGTAGGATAATCTCTAGGTCCATCCATGTGGCTGCAAATGGCATTATTTCATTCTTTTTTATGGCTGCATAGTATTCCATTGTACATATGTACCACCTCTTTCCTTATCCATTCATCTGTCGATAGACATTTAGGTTGCTTCCATGTCTTAGCTGTCAGTGTTTTAGAAACAGATCTCTTAGTAAGTAAGGCCCAGGATGCACTTTAACTTGCACAATTGCAACCATGGCATCATCCATATGATAGGTCTGCTGGGCCTTCATCTGTAAGATCCTGTGGGTTCAAGTAGGCTACTTGGAGGAACTGCTGTGATTTGTCAGTGACCTTGCAACACAGAACTACCTAGAACCTTTCAAGTAGTGAATGCTATTGAATAAACAACTTATAATTAACTATACTTGAATTTTCAAATTCCCACTGTTCATGTGATACATAAATAGTAAATAACATATATATATATATATATATATATATATTTTTTTTTTTTTTTTTTTTTTTTTTTGCGGTACGTGGGCCTCTCACTGCTGTGGCCTTTCCCATTGCGGAGCACAGGCTCCGGACGCGCAGGCTCAGTGGCTGTGGCTCACAGGCCCAGCCGCTCCGCAGCATGTGGGATCTTCCCGGACCAGGGCACGAACCCGTGTCCCCTGCATTGGCAGGTGGACTCTCAACCACTGGGCCACCAGGGAAGCCAAAAATAACATATATTTTTATATAACCTACTGAGTCCCAGTCTTGGAAGCAAATAATTCCTTTGCATGGGAAGAGTGGGTACAGAAGATATTTACAGTGGATTCAGAAAACTATTAAGAAAAAGGGTTTGGGGTAATAAGAAAGGTTCTTTAGGCAACAATTCAACTGGGCAATATTTATTTTTCAACTAAGCCGTTAACATTTCCATGAACCTGCTCCCACCTCTCCAGGAGGGGACACTCTGAAGAAGTAATAGGAACAGTTACCATTCCATGAGTGCTTTATTGGGTGGCAATCACAGGAGCAGACTTCATATTCCTGAGGTTCTGAGAGATTATGTAACTTGTGCAAAATCACACAGGGAGTAACTGTCAAAAATTTTCATAAACAGAGGTCTCTTAAACGTGACACTACCTTGTTTTTTTGCTGGAAAGGCCTGAGAAAAGCCACAACTTCTGCAGTTTCTACATTGTGGAAATTTGTGCAGCAGTCATTAGTAATAGAAAGAACTCTGAAGACAAAAGATTTTACTCTCAGGGCTAAACTTTGGGCAATTGAAGATAATGAGACAGAACTCTTTGCAATGACAGTTCCAGAAAGCCACCAAACCAGCACTCCCCAGTGAGAAGCATGTGATTAAAGAATGTGAGTTGAGGATGGCGAAGCAGGAATAGAAAACGAAATAGGAGCTGTGAGGTCATGACTCTGGCTGTACTGCTCTCGGCCAGGGTCTTCACCAAGAGAGAACAGATGATTAGTAGATAATCCCACACCCAGCCTGGACTTGGACTTCAATTATTTGTAACTTGCTGCCTATATCTGTGATAAAATCATTAGGTTTAATTATTCTCAACCAAATACATTTTCAAATTGGAAGACTCTCTTCAGTTATTGTATAGAGCAGCATCTGGACGAGGTGGACTTGAACCATACAGGTAGTCATTCTCTGGGTGCTGTAATAAAGTAGATTAAGTGAGAATCACACTTACAAAATAGTTCCCAAATAGGTATAATGTTGGAAAGACCCAGCTCTTAAACCTGCATTAGAAAAACACACATAGACTTATCAGATTGCTTAGTCTTAGTTAATATAACCAGTAATTAGTAACCAATAAAACCATCATAAAATGTGCAGTTCCTATGAAACTTCCTTACTTGACTACTGCAAAGATCATCCTAACTACATAACTCCTTCCATTTAAAAACCAAGGTTTAATTTTACCTGTGATACATGAAGATGTTCTCTCTCCAAAAAACCAAATCACTACTGACAATGCAAAAATTCAACATTTATTCTGGGGTTATAAAGTAATTCCTTCTGAACAGAGCTCCACAAGTAAAGGAAAGCAATTAATTCAAAGGAGCTTTATTTTTTTAATTAATTTATTTTTAATGTAAAAAATAATTTATCTTTAAGTCAGAAACATAGCTCAGAGGATACTTGCAAATGAGAAATGGGGACAGAGGTGGGAAGAAGTGTAAGTTGCTAATTTTCCCATCTTAATTGGGAGACAACAGAAACATCTTGGTTTCTGAAGTTCCACTGGTATTGGTATTGAGGGTATTGATTTTATTTTTTAGTTATTTCTGAGATATACATTTTAAAGTAATAACTAGAATTATGACTTATACCATTATACCAGAACATATAAGATTTTTAAAAATTTCATGTAATGTTTGAAACATTTATATTAACATATTTCCATACAAATAACCCAAAGAAAGTTTAGTATCAGTTGTTTTCTTTTGTTTGTTTTGTTTGTTTGTTTGTTTATACTGCAGGTTCTTATTAGTCATCAATTTTATACACATCAGTGTATACATGTCAATACCAGTCGCCCAATTCAGGACACCACCATCCCCACCCCACCGCGGTTTTCCCCCCTTGGTGTCCATATGTTTGTTCTCTACATCTGTGTCTCAACTTCTGCCCTGCATACTGGTTCATCTGTAACATTTTTCTAGGTTCCACATACATGCGTTAATATACGATATTTGTTTTCCTCTTTCTGACTTACTTCACTCTGTATGATAGTCTCTAGATAACAACCATGTCTCAACAAATGACTCAGTTTCGTTCCTTTTTATGGTTGAGTAATATTCCATTGTGTATATGTACCACAACTTCTTTATTCATTCGCCTGTCAATGGGCATTTAGGTTGCTTCCATGACCTGGCTATTGTAAATAGTGCTGCAATGAACAGTGGGGTGCATGTGTCTTTTTGAATTACCGTTTTCTCAGGGTATATGCCCAGTAGTGGGATTGCAGGATCATATGGTAATTCTATTTTTAGTTTTTTAAGGAACCTCCATACTGTTCTCCATAGTGGCTGTATCAATTTATATTCCCACCAACAGTGCAAGAGGGTTCCCTTTTCTCCACACCCTCTCCAGCATTTGTTGTTTGTAGATTTTCTGATGATGCCCATTCTAAATGGTGTGAGGTGATACCTCATTGTAGTTTTGATTTGCATTTCTCTAATAGTTAGTGATGTTGAGCAGCTTTTCATGTGCTTCTTGGCCATCTGTATGTCTTCTTTGGAGAAATGTCTATTTAGGTCCTCTGCCCATTTTTGGATTGGGTTGTTTGTTTCTTTAATATTGAGCTGCATGAGCTGTTTATATATTTTGGGGATTAATCCTTTGTCCGCTGATTCATTTGCGAATATTTTCTCCCATTCTAAGGGTTGTCTTTTCGTCTTGTTTATGGTTTCCTTTGCTGTGCAAAAGCTTTTAAGTTTCCTTAGGTCACATTTGTTTATTTTTGTTTTTATTTCCATTACTCTAGGAGGTGGGTCAAAAAAGATCTTGCTGTGATTTATGTCAAAGCATGTTCTTCCTATGTTTTCCTCTAAGAGTTCTAGAGTGCTGGTCTTACATTTAGGTCTCGAATCCATTTTGAGTTTATTTTTGTGTATGGTGTTAGGGAGTGTTCTAATTTCATTCTTTTACATGTAGCTGTCCAATTTTCCCAGCACCACTTATTGAAGAGACTGTCTTTTCTCCATTGTATATCTTTGCCTCCTTTGTCATAGATTAGTTGACCATAGGTGTGTGGGTTTACCTCTGGGCTTTCTATCTTGTTCCATTGATGTATGTTTCTCTTTTTGTGCCAGTACCATGTTGTCTTGATTACTGTAGCTTTGTAGTATAGTCTGAAGTCAGGGAGTCTAATTCCTCCACCTCCATTTTTTTTCCTCAAGACTGCTTTAGCTATTCGGGGTATTTTTTGTCTCCGTACAAATTTTGAGATGATTTATTCTAGTTCTGTAAAAAATGCCATTGGTAATTTGATAGGGATTGCATTAAATCTGTAGATTGCTTTGGGTAGTATAGTCATTTTCACAATATTGATTCTTCCAATCCAAGAACATGGTATATCTCTCCATCTGTTGGTATCATCTTTAATTTCTTTCATCAGTGTCTTCTTATTTTCTGCATACAGGTCTTTTGTTTCCCTAGGTAGGTTTATTCCTAGGTATTTTATTCTTTTTGTTGCAGTGGTAAATGGGAGTGTTTCCACTATTTCTCTTTCAGATTTTTCATCATTAGTGTATAGGAATGCAAGAGATTTCTGTGCATTAATTTTGTATCCTGCAACTTTACCAAATTCATTGATTAGCTCTAGTAGTTTTCTGGTGACATTTTTAGGAGTCTCTATGTATAGTATCATGTCATCTGCAAACAGTGACAGTTTTACTTCTTATCCAATTTGGATTCCTTTTATTTCTTTCTCTTCTCTGATTGCCGTGGCTAGGACTTCCAAAACTAGGTCAAATAATAGTGGTGAGAGTGGACATCCTTGTCTCGTTCCTGATCTTAGAGGAAATGTTTTCAGTTTTTCACCATTGAGAATGATGTTTGCTGTGGGTTTGTCATATATGGCCTTTATTATGTTGAGGTAGGTTCCCTCTATGCCCACTTTCTGGAAGTTTTTATCATAAATCGCTGTTGAATTTTGTCAAAAGCTTTTTCTGCATCTATTGAGATGACCATATGGTTTTTATTCTTCAGTCTGTTAATATGGTGTATCACATTGATTGATTTGTGTATATTGAAGAATCCTTGCATCCCTGGGATAAATTCCACTTGATCATGGTGTATGATCCTTTGAATGTGTTGTTGGATTCTGTTTGCTAGTATTTTGTTGAGGATTTTTGTATCTATGTTCATCAGTGATATTGGTCTGTAGTTTTCCTTTTTTGTAGTATCTTTGGTTTTGGTATCAGGGTGATGGTGGCCTCATTGAATGAGTTTGGAAGTGTTCCTTCTTCTGCAATTTTTTGGAAGAGTTTGAGAAGGATGGGTGTTAGCTCTTCTGTAAATGTTTGACAGAATTCACCTGTAAAGCCATCTGGTCCTGGACTTATGTTTGTTGGAAGATTTTTAATCACAGTTTCAATTTCAGTGCTTGTGATTGGTCTGTTCATATTTTCTATTTCTTTCTGGTTCAGTCTTGGAAGGTTATACCTTTCTAAGAATTTGTTCATTTCTTCCAGGTTGTCCATTTTATTGGCATAGAGTTGCCTATAGTAGTCTCTTAGGATGCTTTGTATTTCTGTGGTGTCTGTTGTAACTTCTCCTTTTTCATTTCTAATTTTATTGATATGAGTCCTCTCCCTCTTTTTCTTGATGAGTCTGGCTAATGGTTTATCAATATTGTTTATCTTCTCAAAGAACCAGATTTTAGTTTTATTAATCTTTGCTATTGTTTTCTTTGTTTCTATTTCATTTATTTCTGCTCTGATCTTGATGATTTCTTTCCTTCTGCTAATTTTGGGTTTTGTTTGTTCTTCTTTCTCTAGTTCCTTTAGGTGTAAGGTTAGATTGTTGACTTTAGGTTTTTCTTGTTTCTTGAGGTAGGCTTTTATAGCTATAAACTTCCCTCTTAGAACTGCTTTTGCTGCATCCCATAGGTTTTGGATCATCGTGTTTTCATTGTCATTTGTCTCTAGGTATTTTTTGATTTCCTCTTTAATTTCTTCAGTGATCTCTTGGTTATTTAGTAACGTATTGTTTAGCCTCCATGTGTTTGTGTTTTGTACATTTTTTCTTTGTAATTCATTTCTAATCTCATAGCATAGTAGTCAGAAAAGATGCTTGATATGATTTCAATTTTCTTAAATTTACTGAGGCTTGATTTGTGACCCAAGGTGTGATCTATCCTGTAGAATGTTCTGTGTGCACTTGAGAAGAAAGTGTAATCTGCTGTTTTTGGATGGAATGCCCTATAAATATCAATTAAATCTATCTGGTCTATTGTGTCATTTAAAGCTTCTGTTTCTTTATTTATTTTAATTTTGGATGATCTGTCCATTGGTGTAAGTGAGGTGTTAAAGTCCCCCACTATTATTTTGTTACTGTCGATTTCCTCTTTTATAGCTGTTAGCAGTTGCCTTATGTATTGAGGTGCTCCTATGTTGGGTGCATATATATTTAAAATTGTTATATCTTCTTCTTAGATTGATCCCTTGATCATTATGTAGTGTCCTTCCTTGTCTCTTGTAACATTCTTTATTTTAAAGTCCATTTTATCTGATATGGGTATAGCCACTCCAGTTTTCTCTTGATTTCCATTTGCATGGAATATGTTTTTCCATCCCCTCACTTTCAGTCTGTATGTGTCCCTAGGTCTGAAGTGGGTCTCTTGTAGACAGCATATATATGGATCTTGTTTTTGTATCCATTCAGCAAGCCTGTGTGTTTTGGTTGGAGCATTTAATCCATTCATGTTTAAGGTAATTATCGATATGTATGTTCCTATGACCATTTTCTTAATTGTTTTGGGTTTGTTTTAGTAGATCGTTTTCTTCTCTTGTGTTTCCCACTTAGAGAAGTTCCTTTAGCATTTGTTGTAGAGCTGGTTTGGTGGTGCTGAATTCTCTTAGCTTTTGCTTGTCTGTAAAGCTTTTGATTTCTCCATTGAAACTGAATGAGATCCTTGCCAGGTAGAGTAATCTTGGTTGTAGGTTCTTCCCTTTCATCACTTTAAGTATATCATGCCACTCCCTTCTGGCTTGTAGAGTTTCTGCTGAGAAATCAGCCGTTAATCTTATGGGAGTTCCCTTGTATGTTATTTGTCATTTTTCCCTTGCTCCTTTCAATAATTTTTCTTTGTCTTTAATTTTTGCCAGTTTGATTATTATGTGTCTCAGCGTGTTTCTTCTTGGATTTATCCTGTATGGGACTCGCTGCGCTTACTGGACTTGGGTGGCTATTTCCTTTCCCATGTTAGGGAAGTTTTTGACTATAATCTCTTCAAATATTTTCTCGGGTCCTTTCTCTCTCTCTTCTCCTTTTGGGACCCCTATAATGTGAGTGTTGTTGCATTTAATATCCCAGAAGTCTCTTTGGCTGTCTTCATTTCTTTTCATTCTTTTTTCTTTATTCTCTTCCACAGCAGGGAATTCAGCATTCTGTCTTTCAGGTCACTTATCCCGTTCTTCTGCCTCAGTTATCCTGCTAATGGTTCCTTCTAGTGTAGTTTTCATTTCAGTTATTGTATTGTTCATCTCTGTTTTTTCTTTAATTCTTCTAGGTCTTTGTTAAACATTTCTTGCATCTTCTCAATCTTTGCCTCCATTTTTTTTCCAAGGTCCTGGATCATCTTTACTATCATTATTCTGAATTCTTTTTCTGTAAGGTTGTCTATCTCCACTTCATTTAGTTGTTTTTTTTCGGTTTTATCTTATTCCTTCATCTGGTACATAGCTCTCTGCCTTTTCATCTTGTTTATCTTTCTGTGAATGTGGTTTTTGTTCCACAGGCTTCAGGATGTAGTTCTTCTTGCTTCTGCTCTCTGCCCTCTGGTGGATGAGGCTATCTAAAAGGAGCTTTATTTTTGCAGCCTTTGAAGGGGAAGTGTTGAGGAAGAACCTCCTGGAATTTGCCTAATTTTTCGGTTTGCTTCCGTGGGGGAGCCTGGCCATGTGCTGGGTTAGTTAACAACTCGTGTCTAAGGCTCACTAAAAGGAATTTCAGGGGTCATGTAATTTATTGCCTGTCTGGAAGCAAAACCAGCAGGGAATCCATTTTTCAGGGGGATTTGGCAATGGCATATATTTTTAAAAAAGACCAAAGAGATATTTTCTGTGTTTTTTTTCCCTCTAAGATTATTTCTCCTTCTGCAGATTCTGTAACCAGAATAGTATTCATTCTACTATTTAAAAAACAGTAAAATTTTCTGTGTCATGATTCTGCAACACTTTTTTTAGCTTTGTTATCTTTTCCTGTAGGGCTGTCATTAAAATATGCCAATGAGAAGAAAAATAAAATTAAAAGCTATTCTGAGGAATTAAGAATCTTTTTTCTTAGGAATTTTTTTTCAGGTGGAAGAAAAATTGGGGATTTGAAGTTACTTTCATTATCGCTCTTCAAAAATCACAAATAGCTTTTACCTTTTTCTCTTTCTTCTTTTTCAACAGTTCAGACATTTTCATTTTAAAATAACCTTCAGTTTAGAAGAAAGGCAATGTAAAACTTCAGTAAGGCAGAGGAATCTCAATAATGTTTTAGGGCAGTTATTCCCGGGGTATTTGGAGGACTAGGGTTAGATTTTATATCAGAATTACCAATGGCTTTTTTCAAATTGTGTTTGCTTAGTAAGGGCAAGACAGAATTTGAAGGGATTGAAGATGATACAGAGAGGGCAGTGGCCTTTCCTGTGGAAACTGGTTAATGCTGCATTTTGTCAGAATTGTTGAGGGGTTCTCAAATGAATGAACATTTGTCCAGATACCTCCCTCCCTCCCTTCTTTCCTTTTTTTTGGGGGTGGGAGGGAGATTCTGTTGAACATCCAAACTCACTTGCTTCCCACCAAAGAAGTTGCAAAAGGCCAGGTATTTGTCCCCACCTCGCTCTCACCAGCGAAGTGCGAGAACATGCTTCAGCTTGACCAATCACATGCTCTCACTGGAACTTTGAATGAGGAGCGAGTGACACAGAAGCAGGACAGCTCCAATTCCCAAGGCCAGTGGCCAAGCTCAGTGTCCAGAGCCGGGGGAGGGGGAGCGGCAGCAGCAAAGGAACCCACACACATTTCTGGTCCTCATTCCCCAGTCTTGCTGGCCAATTTTGGGAGCTACTCAGTGTGCTTCCAGCACGTTCTTTTTCTGCTGTGTCATTTGGAGTGGGTTTCCGTTGCTAGCCATAAAATCTTCATGGACACAGGCTCTTTCTGAGATTTGGCCCTGGAGATGTAGAAGTTAACCTGAGCTCCTGTCGCACAGCACAGAAGCAGTCACCTGTGCGGGTGGCCTTGCTAAAGTCTGACCTGTTCCTTCTTACCTGATTTCACTCAGGACACTTTTCTTGCCCAAATCAAAGCCCAAAGGAGAATGAGATAACCACCAAGAGTTCAGAGAACAGAGTCAAAGAAGCATAGTTTCAAGAAAAAGATTGATGTCACCCTTTCCAGCCCTTTCAACATTAGTTGAATTCCTTTTCTTTTATGGAGAGCAGCAGTTCTGGAAAAGGCACTGGTGTCTTGAGGTTCAATGTTGGGGTTCACTTAGCTAAGCCTTGTTGAAGACAAACCTGCCAGCAGCTGGCAGTCACCTTTTCCTGTTTCCTTCCCACACATCCACTGAATCCATTTCAGGGTGGCGAAAAGTAGCAATGCAGAGTGAAGGCTGGCTCTTACCTGCTGAGACGTTCTGAGATGGAGCCTCTGAAAATGTGAATATAATTTATCAAGCAGTGTGTGTTCAATGATTCAGAAAGATCCATATGTGCTTTTGTTTCAGCTGCTCTAATGAGAATGCATCAAGTTCAGTTAGATTCTTCTATTATCAGGCTCGTTCCTCAGTAAAGCAGAGTGGCTGCTCTCCAGAGAGGCATGGTCTTCCTGCAGGGATGCGCTAAGTTTGCAGGGGGGTGTTCTTTATCATCGGGGACCTTTGGCTAAGGACTGAGCCCCCTTCCATTGTCAAAAATCAATCTATTCTTTTCATAAGGAATTTGACCACATTCCAGCATCATTATCCACCGCTGGTTTTTAGCAAGCAAAGAAAAAAGGTCTAAGGCGAGATCTTCAAGAGTGAGTGATTTCGAGGGAAGTGATGTGGGCTGGAGCCAGAGGCTGATGCAGAACAAGAGGTCACATTGTTTAACAGACCACAAGGAAATGACATTCCTTTCCGGTCTCTGCTGAAATGAAGGTCAAGTCTTCCGGTTTGGAGACAACTGGTGTCCCAAGGGGACAGAATATTTTACAGTCAGAGGAATGTGCTGTCCAGCAAATAGATCCTGTAATACATAAATGGCCAAGGATTAGTATAAATGTTTCACTGAAGGAAAAGGATCCTCCCCCCAATTCTAGCAAAAGCTTGTGCTTTTGTATAGAAAGAGAAACCCTGGGGATAAAAATGGGAATTTAGTGTGAAGCAAATAATCTTTTTTTCCCCCAACTCAATATTCCATCTGCCTTAAGGGTGAAGGATGCATAAGAAGCTCTGTGGCAGTGGAAACTAAGCAGGGTTTTCTCTATAGTAGCTGAACATGCTTCACGTGGGGGCAGAGTCTAATGGCTTATTTGTGAGGATGGTCAAGTAAGGGCAGGGGTGTAGAGAATATAGAAGACAAGGTAACTAGGAAGAGCTCCTCTGAATGTATTTCTATGTCATCCCTCTTGGGGTGTCTGAAACAAGATTCCTTACCTGTTGCTTTGGGCTGAGATTTTCATGCTGATTCCTTCATAGGCAATTTGCATTAGAAAAATTTGCAATTCAGGGATGAAAAACCACAAATTTGCTTTCTTTTACTATTTGGTGGATGTCTTTAAGCAATATCATCAGTCTCTTGGGAAACTTAACAACTGGCAGCCCTCATGAGGACGCTGCAAGTGACGGCCGAAACTTCGAGTCCCCCTGGGAAAAAAAATAATCTCAGTGATTCTTGGATTAAAATTCCATCTGTAATTTACCTTCTCTGTTCCTCTACTTTGATATCTGTGTTTTCATTGACTAGTTCCTACTGTTGGCTTTTTAATAACATCCTGAGGGAGTCTTGAGATTGTTGACACTTTTAGCAAATTACTAGAATTTTGACAGCATTTCTGTCACTCGCCTTTTGTTCTAATAATACTAATAATAATATTTATTGAGTGCCTACTGCATATGTGTTAAGCACTATGTAATTTTTATAACAAGTCTACTTAATGTTGGTGCTATAGCTCATTTGAAGGATTACACAACTATAGCACAGGGATTATCTAAGTGATTTCTGCACACTAGCTGTTTTCTTGTTTGCTATTATGTTTCTGGGTTTTTTTGTTTTGTTTTTTTGCGTGTGTTCAGGGAGGGTCTTGCTGGCTTTGTAGGCTGATGAAAGCACATCCTGATATTTCACTTCTTTACGCCCTCTTCCTGCCATGTCAGGAGCACCTCATTAGATTTTGTGATTGTTTCTGATCCTTTTCAAGTTAGAGTTGCTTAACTCACTCTGCAGCAGTGTATCAAAGTGGGCTGCTCGTGGCTGATAGGTATTATCAGAGGCTGCAGATCAGAAAATGCTTCATCAACTTGAGTGCTCTGGGGCTCTGAAAGGACAAGCACATGGGTATTTCCTTCCATCATAGTGATGGAACCGTAGTAAGAATTAACTAATTTGCTGTCTGAATGGATGTCTTTGATTCAAGGCCTTAAAAAACTATGCTAATACTGCCTTTTATCTATTTGAAATCTTGTATTGAAATTTCCTGAAACTCTAAAAGGGTTGAGCACACAAAATTAGACTTTTTCTAAAGGCTGGGTGAGTTGACTCAGAATGCAGAGTATGTTAATTTGATTTCTTTAATATTTACCAACATGCTGTCCAATAAATATATATATGACATGCAGGAACCAAATATTTTAAATATGGATACAAAATGAGGAATTTAGGAAACAACTGTAAGATTTTTTTATTTTCCCCAAATGATTATAAAATTTCCCAAAATAGATTCCTTGGGACACTAACCCCACAAGTGGTTCCCTGAAAAAAAATAATAATAAGTTAAATGGTCCAATAAATTTGGGAGACAGTGCATACTTTGTTTCTTACTTGGAGAGATGCAATGCACATTAGCATGTAGTAGAATCTGCAACACTCTGCAGTAGGAAATCTGGATTTTATTTAAGCCCATTCTTTCTCAAATGTACTTGACCATGGAAGATTTTATTGGGTAATGCATTTAACATCCCACAGACCACCTTTTGGGAAATGCTGGACAGTGAAAATGGAAAGAAAGAGACGAGCTTAAGCTTTTCAGATGTGGATTCTTCTACCAGAGAGATTTTGAGAATGACAATCCCTGCCGGCAGAATTAGTGCAGGTTCAAGCCTGTGAGAGAAATTTTGGGGGCATTGTGAAAGAACAGCAGGGGAAAGTCTGTACTGATACGCACCCATCCAACGGCCTGGCATGTAATTTGGACCAGCTCCCCCTTGCTGGCACTCTCTGTAATCAGATAGAAGATCTTGTGTTCACTCCCCTTCCTTAACCAAATGCAAAAGAGGGGAAGAGACTTGTGAAAACTGGATACCTACCCTTTTATTTACATTTATAAGAATTTTGGTACATCAGAGTTTTTTCCAAAGTAAATCACATATATATTAATACTTTTTTTTTCCTTAATGGGAAAATACTACTCTTGAGTATCCTATAATCAGTCTTAAGGTCAGTTTCTATGTGTCGATTTCTTTACACCTATTGAATAAGAGAGGAATTTATATATGTCACAACCTATTGCACTGTATTTGTTTTGAATGTGAATATTGCATTTCATGTCCTATGCTTTCCCACACCCTGTGGTTATATCATTCGTAGGAACTATTCCAGTTAGATCACGGCTCTTGAATGCTGGCCAAGCCAAGCTCCCCAAAAATGTGCTGGTGTCAATTTTTATGAGCACTTTTGCTTAGATAACAAGATTCCCAATGGAAAAGGTGACAGAGTAGAATTGAGGAAAGCTCTACTGTATGTCAATAGGTCAACATCTCGAGTCTTAAAAGAGGCTGCATGTCTTCCAGCTGTCTTTAGAGGAGGGAAATGGATCAGGATTTCATAAACTTGATTCTTGGTCCATGGCCCCTCGCCAGCTTCCCCCCAGGATCCTGCCCAGCGTTTGGTCTTACCAGCAGGCTTGTTATGCGCTCCCTCTGAAGAGGGCTTTTTAATCTGGAAGAGGACACTGTCTCCCTTGTTGAGAGGGAGTCTGGAAGGATATTCCTGGGCCTCTTGGAATCTCATTCTGCCTAACGTACTTGGAAATGAATTCACTTGTCAGAGAACAATTGACAAAGAAAGAAAAATCTCGATTAAATTTTTGGTCTATAAAAAGCTGCTCTTAATCACTTCTTAAAATAGCAGCACTCTTTCATCATTGAGCCCACAAAAATGTGCAGGCCTGAAATTTGGTCAGCCTTGTTTCAAAGATATGCTTATAAAGTCTGTGCAGCCCTTCACCACCTAAAACAAAACAAATCAAACACATATACACACAAACCAATTAACTAGAAAAAAAATGTGTTTCTTCATAAGCCCATTCCTACAATTCCTGGTATTGTTCAGGAATAATACTAGCTTTCTTTCCAGTGAAAACATTTTACTAAGAATTTTTTAGCATTCAGGAAAATCTCCAGACCAGGACTATGGTATCATGTCTGTGTCCTCAAGTGAACAGTCTTCTGAGATACCCATTAAATACCTCTATCAGTGAGGACTGCCAAGTGTGACCCAAGTTTGAGATGCTTCTGATGTCATTTCTCTCTGCCATAGTAATCAGCCACCTCAAGGGCATCCAGCCCGTGCAGAAGGGAGAGACTAGAAATCTGCTAAAGTTAAGATTATTGGAACTTGGAATTACCACACTAGTATAGATAGATGGATAGATAGATAGATACATACATATACAATAGTACATGAAAAAAATTGTTGCAAGTTGGGCTTCCTGGGGAACAGACTCTGGGTGGACAGTAGTTTGTAGGATGCTTCCTGGTGCCCGTGGGATCCACACCTGTGGTACAATTTGATGGGTAGGAAAGAGCAGCAGCAGAATTAGGCAGATGGAGAAGCCAGGCTGAGATGAAGTCTCAACAAAGGCCTTAGCCAACCCCTGGGAAGCGCCGATGCTGGGATGGTCCTTCAGTGTTGTCCCAGTTGGACCCAGTGTTGTCCCCTTATACCTCTGTGTTGACTTTGGATTGGTCTGCCCTGAGGAGGTGTGACCTTGGGTGAAGTGGCTCTTAGGCTGAGACCATTTCTGAAGGGGCCTGACAGGTGAGGGTTTTCCACCAGCAGCACGTTCAGCAGCTGGGGATTCTTCGTCCTGGAGGGAGGTGGGGGACACGCAGTGGAGCGTCCATTATAAAACTCCTCCGTTTTCTTTTCTAACACAGAGGAAACTCATCCCATGGACCTAGAGAAACAGTGCTCTATTAGGACAGATGTTTATTTTAAAGAAATCTTTGTGCCTCAAGGAAAGCAGTGATGGCTGGTACCCAGTGGCAGTGGTGCTCTTTTCTACAAGTTGGGGACAAGCTCTGTCATAACCATGATTTCCACTCGCCTGGGTAGTGGGAAAGCACCGTGTTAGCTGTGATGACTTTGGTGTCCCAGTCTTGGCCTTAGCATTCTTTCTCTACTGTCCTGCCACCCCTTGCCTCTGTCACCATGATGCTCTCTCTTCTCATCCCCATACTGCGCTTTCTCCCTTTGCCTGGTGGGTCCTAAAGGTACAATATTTGGGGGCATATTTAGTATTATGTTATTTTTAATAATGTTTTTGTGTATGACCATCCCTTTGACATCTTCTATATCATATTTCACCCTTGACAATGAAATTCTGACAACAAAGAATGCTATTGAACGTTTTCTTTCATTTCTATGAGAGATAGCATGTGTAGGATTTAAGTGCAAACCAGACAGCCAAGGTTTGAAGGTGACCCCACCACTTACCCGCTGTGTCCTTTGGGCAAGTTGTTAATTCTTTGTGCCTCAGTTTCTTCATCTGTAGAAGAGAGAGAATAATAGCACTTTTCACAGGTTGTGATGAGAATTAAATGACTTAATATTTTTAAAGTGTTCAGGACAGACCCTGGCACATAGTAAACATTACATAAACATTTTCTTATTAAAAAGTAAATTAAAATACTCTGGGCATGCTTTCTATACTTCCTTGTCTGGAAAGGGAGGGGATTTGGAATTAATATTGTTAAGCACCTACTATGTGTCAGAAACTGAGCGAAAGGCACATAGATTGCTTTACTTAATCCTCATGATAGACTACCATTCAGATATTACTCCCCCTTTATGGATGAAGAAATTAAGATTTACAGAGTTTAAATTGCTCACCATTATGGAGCTACTGAGTGGTGAGCTGGAATTCAAACCCTAGACGACCTGCCATTAACGCCTTTGTCCCATTTTTATTTGTTCCCTTTTGCCTCATCCCCAGTCCTTTTTTATGTTACCTCCTTGAAATGGTTTTCCATTCTCCAGTGAAGAAAACCTGATGTGCTCAGAAGCATCCAAACCCGAATTCCTAACTCCCATAAGAAGTCCCTCTGAAACTATTAGTTTCATTTTTTTTCCTGCTACAACATCAAACAAAGAGTAATGGCATGAAAAAATATGACTTGACAACATCATTTATATTATAACTTTTCCCATATTATGAACTTCATCCCTAAAACAATACCCTTTATGGCAGAATTTAGCTTACTTGTGTTCTATTGTTAACTGCAAAAATTACATTTTAGTTTTTCGGGTTTCTTTGTATTCAGAGAGCTCATGAGCAAATATTTCTACACAGAAGAAAACCCCAAATTGAGATTAATTCATAATAAGTCAAATTTTGATGCTAAAATAGTTTGATCTGAGATTACCATTGACTACAAATTGCCATCTCTGCTTACTTGTTAAAAATGTCAAGTGTAGGGGCTTCCCTGGTGGCGCCGTGGTTGAGAGTCCGCCTGCCGATGCAGGGGACACGGGTTCGTGCCCCGGTCCGGGAAGATCCCACATGCCGCGGAGCGGCTGGGCCCGTGAGCCATGGCCACTGAGCCTGCGCGTCCGGAGCCTGTGCTCCGCAACGGGAGAGGCCACAGCAGTGAGAGGCCCGCATACCGCAAAAAAAAAAAAAAAAAAAAAGTCAAGTGTAATGAATTCAGTGGACCCACTATTTGACAATCTCTATTAACAGGATTTGCAGAATACATACTGGTATGTTAATTTTCAAATTAAACCTGCCAAGTGGTTGTTGGCTTTGCAAAAATAACTGCTTCCCTCATTTTTTTTTTAAGAAGATGTTGGGGGTAGGAATTTATTAATTTATTTTTGCTGCGTTGGGTCTTCGTTTCTGCGCGAGGGCTTTCTCTAGTTGTGGCGAGTGGGGGCCACTCTTCATTGCGGTGCGCGGGCCTCTCACTGGCACGGCCTCTCTTGTTGTGGAGCACAGGCTCCAGACGCGCAGGCTCAGTAGTTGTGGCTCACGGGCCTAGTTGTTCCGCAGCATGTGGGATCCTCCCAGACCAGGGCTCAAACCCATATCCCCTGCATTAGCAGGCAGATTCTCAACCACTGTGCCACCAGGGAAGCCCTGCTTCCCTCATTTCACCAAACTTTGAAAGGCCCATAACGGAAAAGAAGTGATCATATATTTAAGACGTTCTGTGTGTGCTAAGCACTGTGCTGAGTACTTTGACCCACGTTACCCTAAGTCATCCTCCACACATTTCTGTAAGGGGGCAGTTAGCAGCTTCTTCAGTGAAAAAAGGTCCCAGAAGGCTTTTGTTTCAGACACCATGAGATGGGAGAACTCTGACTTGAGCCTTTATGTGCAAGACTCATTATTAACATGTATGTGCAGACCTGATATTCCTTTCCATGTTTTGGGGGGAAAGAGAGGACAGACAGAAAGAAGGAATCACCTTATCACCATGCATTTCCCAATCACCTTCAGTGGTCAAAACCCTTAAGAACTTCTCAGAGGGCTCATGTCCTTGCACGAAGGCTACAGGGGAGAAGCAGGCAGATTGATCTTGTTATGTTTGGTCAGGGAGGAATGCCCTCTTGGGTAGAGGCAGCAGGTAGTGGAAAGGAAAATAGAGACTGGGGCGCCACTACTTGTGAACAGTATCAGGAACAGAACATTGACAGAGGAGGCAGAACCTAGGCTAAATCAGACTATCAGAAGAAAGCCTTGACCCAGAAACTTGACCTTGAACCTGTACCTCTTCCCTAAACTTCCACCCAAGGCATTGCCTCATTTTCCACATTTCCAGCCCACCATTGGTCCTGCTGGCTGGAACCCCTACTCTAGCCTATAGAAGCCCCCCTAAGTGTCCTGGGCTGGACAGGGTCTCACCCTTGTCAGACCTCAGAAGGTAGAAGGGACAGATGAAGGTGAGGTCCAAGTGCCACTGCAGTAAGGGGATAAAACGCATTTCTTTTTTCTTCTTTTGGCTGCGCCACATGGCATGTGGGATCTTTAGTTCCCTCACCAGGGATCGAATCTGCGCCCCTTGCAGTGGAAGCACGGAATCTTAACCACTGGACCACCAGGGAAGTCCCTAAAATGCATCTCTGACATCTCAGCTTGAAAAGGAATTTATTTCCCACGATATAATTGTAAGAAATGGTATATAGACTTTGAAGTATTATTGGAGTTAAACTTCAGAAACAATTTTCAAGAAATGGTTTTGTGTTGTTTTGTTTAGATGAACTGGCCTGAGGACCTAACAACCACAAACCACATAATTTTTTTTGAAAGTGTCTTCCCAATTTTCTAACATTTTAAAAAGTATTTTAAAAAATATCATAAGGTGGGGCTAGCTTAAAGTTGAAGAGCTATGGAAAGGACAATCAAAAGAATCTAAGAAATCTCCCCAAATAGGGGAAATAGGAATGCAACAATTGACAAGTGAAATTAGAAATGGCTCACAAAATGAGGGGCTAAAATTAGGGCAAAATGGGGAAAGAAGCTGAATATACTTTGAAATGATTAAGTAATTTACTGAATACACTAATGCTCAAATTTCTGACATTGTTTATTAGCATTTATCTCAGATAACGTACATCTACCATGAGATAAAATACACATCAAATATATGAATCTCTTTATTCATTTACTAATTTATTTTAAAATTTTATGTATTTATACTAGATATATGTGCAAATGTGTACTACAGTTCTTTTCCTGACAAAAATTTATACTGTATTAAATATGCGCCAAAGTTCTTAAACAAATCATGCCTCTTACTTTTTATAATCTTGCCACATCCCCATTGTACTTTTACTTTTGTAGTTTTCAGTATTGTCAGAACCTATGCTAAGTGGGAGTTTTCTTCTATATTTTTATTTCTGGGTTTCTGTATTTTATTGGACCTTACATTTCTGTAGAGTCATAAACTAAGAAAAAAAAATCCTTGCTTACTTTCTAGGCAAGGTATGATAGCTGAGGAAATACTTGCTGTTCCTTTAATATTTTTCTACATAATTGGATCTATTTTAGCAGTCTGAGCTATTGCAGCTATTATGAATTGAACAACGGAGGAAGGCCAATTATTCTAAAGCTGCATTTAATGGCTGCTCACCTTATACAGCTATTTCTCTTCAAAATCAACTACAATGCAACATGCATTTTCTGAGGAATTCAAGAGGCAGGCAGAACAACACTATGGAACAGCAGCATTTTAAAGTCTAGCGTCAGACATTAAGAATCTTGGACCATCTGTCCTGTCATCCTGCTTCTTAGAGTTCCTGGCCAGTTGCGCTCTTAACTACATTTTAAAAATGCAGATTGATGGTTAGGAACTATATCAAAGAATTTTTGTTCATAAAAATCTTCTATATGAGAGGCATGTTCTCATATGTCCTGTCTATTCAGTATAGATGAGTTCTCCCAAAATTAGTCTCAAAATTGGCTTGAGCAAACAGCTGTAAGCATTAGGGGAAATGCATACGCCAAGATGAAAACCCAAATGAAAGGTACCAGTTGAAAGAGACTGGAAAATTGGGTAATAAAATTCACTTTAAAAATGGCAAGTGGATAACATAGACTGCTGATCTGACCTCTGTGTGTCCAGAAGTGATGACACTGAAACAAACCTGACACCCTGGAGCTCCGGGCCAATTAGCTCCACCCAGCCTAATTGATTGACTTCTCTTTGCCTTAAGAAATATGGCGGCTTGCGATGTTTGTCTTCAGCACCTCCCTACGTTATGTGATCCCCCATCATTGCTCATCTCAACACCTCACTTCAGTTTCCTGAGTGCTTGGGATCCCTCCCCTCCTTCCATCCTCCCTGGTCAGTGCCCCAGGTCCTCGGTCTTTCCTACCCATCAAATTGTACCTGAAATGCATTCAACTCCCTCAGGGCACGTCTCCCTCCGAGATAGTAGCATAGAATGATTTGGGAATCAGATAAGCCTGGGTCCAAATTCTGGCTTGGCTACTTATTAACTGTGAGACCTTGAGTGATGTATTTAACCCTTTTGAGCATCAGTGTGTTCATGAGTAAAATGGGCATAATAGTAGGAGTAGATAATAAGGTTGCTGTGAGGATTATAACACATAGTATATTTGAAGTGTCTGGTATAATATCTGAAAAACAGAAGGGGCCCAGTAAATGCAAGATATTATAAATGATTTGATAAACAGTAAAAAGAGCCCAGACATTTACATGAGTGTAAGATCTAGCAAAAAATGTACAAGTACTCTATAAGAAAAATTACAAAACATTATTGGGAGAAATTAAGTAAGATCTAAGTAGATGGAGTGATATGTCATGTACATGGATTGAAAGAGTCGATATATTAAAGATTTAAATTTTCCCCAAATCAATCTCCATATTCAATGCAATCCCAATAAAAATCCCCAGAGACTGATTTTCATATTGGCCAGCTGACATTAAATTTTACAAAAAAATAAAAAAAATCCCAAGAATATTCTTGCCACTCTTGAAGAAGAGTAACGAGGAGAGAGGATTTGTTTTGCCAAATATCAGGATTTGTGAAGTGATATCAGTCGTGACTGTGTGGATCTGTCGCAGATAAACAGACTCCTGAAAAAGAATAAGGATAGCCAAAACAGACTCACGCATAGACTGATATGACTTATGATAAAGGAGGTAGTCCAGAACAGTTGGGGAAATGACGGTGTTCTTGTTAAATGATGATGGGATAACTAAGTATCTAAAGGAGAAAAGAATGAAACCGGACCCCTTCCTAACACCACACACAAAAATCAACTTCATGTAGGTTATAAACTTAAATGTGAAAAGAAACATTTAAAAGTGTTTATATGATTATACATATCTTCATGCCATTGGGCAAGGTTTTAAAATATGATAGAAAAAGAAAAGATTGTAATGACATTAAACTTAAGTAATCAAGCTCATGAAAAGGCACCACAAAGAGTGTGAAAATACAAGCCACAGAAGGAGATGATATTTGCAACACATAATCAACATAGAACTTGTATCCAAAAATCAGTTATAAAAAGACAGACAACCCAAAGAAAAAAAATGAGCAAAAGACTTGAATAAGCACTTCACAAAAAAGGAAATCCAAACGACTAATAAGAAGATGCCAAGAAGCTCAAGTTCATTAATTCAGAAAGTACAAGCTGAGATCCCAGTGCACACACCAGAGTGGCAAAATTAAAAATCTGATAATAACAAGTGTTGGCTGGGATGTGGACTATAGAACTCTCATACACTATTGGTAAGAGTAGAAATGACAATTACTTTGGAAAACAGTTTGCATTTTCCAACAAAATTGGAGCTACACATACTTCACAACATAGCAATCCCACTCCTGGGTATTTATCTAGAAAAATGCACACAACTGTGTCTCAGGAGATGTATAAGAGTGTTCTAAGCAGAATTTTGATAATAGTCTTCAACTGTAAATGAACCAAATGTCCATTAGCAGTATAATGGCCATAAACATTAAATGGATGAATAAATTGTGGTACATCCATTAGCACATTGCAATTCTATAACAATGTAAAATGAAAAAATACAGCTTCTTTAAAAAGAATCTTACAAACACAATATTGATCAAAAGAAGCAAGGCACATAAGAATGCATACAGTATATTTCTAATTGACATAAAATTGAAAAATAAGAGAAACTACACTTTGTAGGGAATAAAACTATAAAGAAACACTAGGAGAGCTAGGACAAGACCTCCCACCATAAGAATCAGCGCGGTGGTCACCTCCAGAGAGAGAAAGAGGATTTTGAATAGGAAGTGTCATGGGGGGGGGCTTCAGAGGAGTGACCAGTATTCCATTTTATATCTTGGACATTGGTTACAAGCATATTTACTACATGATTATACATTACACTGTATATTTGTGTGTTTTTGAGTTCTGTGTATGTGTGTCATACGTAAAAATAAAAACACTTTTAGAAATATACCTACCAGATAGAGAATCATATCGGTACTATTTTAGATTCCAAAAAACGCACAGTTATTATCCAGCCTCTGTGCTTTGAACATAAAACCAACGTCACACTGATATCTTGAGCAGCCTTCCAAGCATCACTGACAAGCTGTATTTAATGTTAAATAATAAGATAACATATAAATGAAGGGCTTACTATGTCCCAGGCAATGTGCTAAAGGTCTAGAACACATCAGCTTATTGAATCCTTGCCATAGCCCTAGGAGGTAAGTGTTATTATGAAAATTTTACAAATGAGGGTAATGTATGTTTGTCAGGGAAGTGTCTGTGTAAAGTCTCGCTCAGATTGAGTAAGTGGCAGAGATGGACTCCAACCCAGGTTGGTTTGACTTTCCAGGTGCCTTGCTGACCCGCTGTCCTGTTTTCCTCCTCTGTTAATGTTTGACTTGGTCACTAATAACAAAATCTTGAACCTAACCAGATGACTACTATACAGAGATGGTTCCTACAGCATGGCATTCATTCTTCCCACAGACAGCTGCGTGCCAAGTTCCATGTTGGATTTTGTGGCTAAAGAGAGGGAAATGACACCAGCCCTGCCCTCAGGGAGCTCCTGGTCCATGAAGAGAGTCTGGTAAGTAAACAAATAAACAAAACCAGTAGTTTATGGGTTTCGAAAGTGGAATGAGGACAAACAAGGCTGGAAGAAGGAAAGAGATAAAGGTAAGAGAAGATGCTTTAACCATAGCCTTTTGAGCAACCAACCAAACAACCAACCAACCAACTAATTTATCCTTCTTTATTACCTACTCCTGTACTTGTCTCTAATTACTTTGGAGCTAACTCTATCCCATAACTTGTTTTTTCTTTCTTTTTTTTTAAACCAGACTCCAAGTTTTTCCATTCTTTGTCTTAGAAGTTGCGATTTTCGGGTTCCCCTTGTCCCTACCCTCCTGCCCCCCACCCCAGCTCCCCCCACCTCTCCTCCCCTCCTTCTCCCTCTCCTCTGCCTTCTCCTCCTCTTCGTCCTCTTCTGGCTTCTTAAGTCCTACTTGTCCTTTAATGCCTGAATCAAATGCACCTTTCTCTGTAAATCTTATGACGCCCCCTTTCCCTCCCCTGGAAGTGAATGCTCCCTTCCTGACATCCTTCCACATTTTATGTTTGCCATTTGTACAGTCTACAGTGTAGACTTGTACAGCGTATTTGATCTTGTAATATAATTATTTATGTGCATGTCTTGTCTTCCCTGCTAGAGTGCAAGCTCCTTTAGCCCAGAGACCATGATTAATTTCTCTTTGGGTCTGTCAGCCTTGCTGGATAGACATGGACACATAAACAGAGCTGAGAGGTGTTTTGGCAGCAACCTGACTGAACTTTTGGTGGTTGGATGGGTCTTCTGGAGCAGAGGTATCATGAATACTGTAACAACAACTTGCAGTTTGTTAACGTCTTAAGATATTTTTACTTGGGACAAATGGAATCGACAAAGAGGGAGGGTATCCACAGATGAACGGTTATTGAAATTATTTACGAAAATATTTTCTCCTTTTGCAAGAAAGGTCATTTATGAAGAAACAGCCAAGTTTTCACATGCATAGAACATGGAAAGGATGGCTAATCACCATTGATCTATGTTACCATGCTCATGAATTCAACCATCAGCAGCAATAATTACGGAATTTAGAACACAATATGCATAAAATACCATGTTATATTATATTTGAAATTATTTCATTTTTGCTTAATGATATGAAATAAGATCACTAAAATCCTTTCAATTCTTGTTTGGAAATTGCTTCTATTTTTGTTTCTTAAGTGGATTTCTCATCATTTCTTTATTACAACTTTTTCTTTGTTTTTCTCTATGGGAAAAACTTTTCCAGCTACCAGACCTACAGAGTAGGTAGAAAATTTGATGAAAATCTATGAAAGTTTGATGACTTTTAGAGACCTCGCCTTGAAATTTCTTTTTGTTTTTTAAATGTTTAATGTTAAATGATCCCTAGGGAGCTCTACTGTGTAGCTACCTGGAAGTACAATGTAACACATTCAAGTTAACCACCTCAGAGGTGTACATCCAAAAGGGAGTGAATGATAGAAAAGATGAAGTTTTTAATGCAGGTCAACAGGATGCTAGCCTCAATTCCAAATTCCTCCTTTCCCTGATGGTATCCGGGGACAGCTCGCATCTTCTTCCTGTGACCATTTGAGTCTCCTTCTGATCTCCCCTATCTTAGGCTTCTTCTTTTTTTTAAATTTATTTATTTAATTTACTTATTTTCGGCTGTGTTGGGTCTTCGTCGCTGCACACAGGCTTTTTCTAGCTGCAGCGAGCGGGGGCTGCTCTTTGTTGCGGTGCATGGGCTTCTCACTGGTGGCTTCTCCTGCTGCGGAGTGCGGGACCTAAGCCTGTGGGCCTCAGTAGTTGTGGCTTGTGGGCTCTAGAGTGCAGGCTCAGTTGTTATGGTGCCCGGGCCTAGCTGCTCCGTGGCATGTGGGATCCTCCCGGACCAGGGCTCGAACCCGTGTCCCCTGCATTGGCAGGTGGACTCCAAACCACTAGGGAAGCCCTCCTCAGCTTCTTATATGGCTGTTGCCCTCATGAAACCATAGATCAAAATTGGCCACTGCCTGTTGGTTGGACTATTTCCAGACATTCACTTGCAGGACCTCATTAGTGGGTCTTTAATGTACAGAAGTACAGGGAGAGACACAGGTGCAGACGCAGCCCTAGGTCTGGGTCTCTTGGCAAATAGGAACATTTTCTGGATGTAACATCACTCTGGTGGCTGTCCCTGCAGATGTGGGCATCTACTGCTTTGTATACATTTTTTGCAGTGGCTTCCAAACCTTTTTTTTTTTTTTTTTTTTGTGGTACGCGGGCCTCTCACTGTTGTGGCCTCTCCCGTTGCATAGCACAGGCTCCGGACGCGCAGGCCCAGCGGCCATGGCTCACGGGCCCAGCCGCTCCACGGCATGTGGGATCTTCCTGGACCGGGGCACGAACCTGTGTCCCCTGCATCGGCAGGCGGACTCTCAACCACTGCGCCACCAGGGAAGCCCCCAAACATTTTTGATCCTTCAAAAGTGAAAAAATTTGAGGATGATCCCCCCCATATATGTATTTTTAATGTATGCAAAAAATAAAAATGAAGAAGCAATGAGATAAAGAAATGTAAATAGGTGCTCTAATATTTTCTTCTAATGTCACAGGGGATCATCTTGCAAACCCCACCTTGGGCATCACTGCGTGGGTCCACTGCTCCATGGCAAAGGGTGTCTCAGCCACTATCTGTCTCTTCTGCCGCTCCTGAGCTAATAGCTAACATCTCTCCATGTTATGGTTCTTCTTAACGTGTCTGTGTGTCTCTCCACTTTTGCTTTGCCTCCTATGGTGCTGATTCCCTCTGGATGTGTCACATACAAATTCTGTAAGAAACGGATCCAGTGAGGCCCGTCAGTCACTGCTCTGTGTGGAGCCCTCTTCTGGGCAGAGCTTTCTCGCCAGGCCCCAGGAAGACTGCTGACCAGCTTAGACAGCTTTGTGGAGTTGGGAGTTTAGCCTTGGTGCAGCCATCTACAGCCCCAGCAAGCACTGCTGCCTTTTAGAACTCACGCATTCGGTGTGACAGGGGCCGTGGGTGAGCCAGTCACCTGTAGGGACCGTGCACGGCTCTGAACTTGGCAGGGGTGCTCTTCTCATAGCCATTCTTCTTGGGTCAGTGTTAGGGTTCTTGGTTACAGATCCTGATGTAACTCTTCCTTTCGTGTATGGCCCTCCACTTCAAACAACCCCAAAAGCATCAACTGCAGAGCCACAATTTATGGGAATTCCCCACTATTTCTGTCTCCTGATGTCCCCAGTAAAGAAACACTCATTTAATCCACTTTTTGTTAATAAAAGTCCCTCCCTCCCGGAAGGAAATACGAGTTTTCGGGACAATCCAGCACATCTCAGGGTGAGTTCTCTTTGCACATTGAACCCTTCCCAGAAGTTTTAAGGGTGAGCCTTTGCCCACCCTCCCCTCCTGGTTGAGAATTTTAGAGCTAGAACCACCTGATAGCAAGAATTTGTTCGGGTCCTCTTTCTTCCCAGAGCCTACGGACATTTGTCCAAACTGCATCCATGGCACACAGCACAACATGCCTACATGTGCCCTGTGTCCTGAAGGCCGAGAAGACGAGGCTGCTTCCGGGCCTGGCTCCACCTGTGTGACTCAGGGGAGGCAGGGGCTAAGTGCCAGGGTCTGTAGCCTGGCTGCCGGGGTCTACGGTCCAAGGTCAGCCATGTATTCGTGCTATGATATGAACACATCACTTATCTCTTTGTGCCTTGGTTTTCTCCTCTGTGAAATGGCAATAATAATAGAACCTGCCTCATAGGATTATTGTGAGGATTAGCTGAATTAAGATACAAATGCTTATTACAGTGAGCATTCAGTAAATTCATACAAGGAATAATATACTTTTTGTGTGTTTTTGGTTTTTTTTCCAAACTAGGAGGGCTTATTAGACTCCTTGCTGAAACTACCGAAGATGAACAAAATAAATGGATGGGTTTTGTTATCTGTGAAATGCAGGAGCAGCAAGCTGGGGTCTGTCCTGTTCACTTCTCTATCCTTAGTACTGAGCCCCATCCCTGGTACAATGCAGACATTCAATAAATATTAGTTATTGGTCTAGAAAATGTTAGGAGATACAGTTATATAAAAGTGAGTATTCTTAAGTGGATTTTAATAAGTTTTTCTTTGCTGAAAGAAAATGCAGTGATGCTAATAGACTCTGGGAATATGCAATAAGGATCATTTCTGTTTATTGCCTGCCTCCCCCTCCCCCAGACAGATATCTTATGTAATCCCCATAAAATCCTCTGAGGTAGGTATTAGTAATCACATTTTGCCAATGGGAAACTGAGCTTCACAGTTTGTGACCTTCACAGGGGTCACAGGGCATTGGGTGACCGAAAGGGGATGTGAACCCGGGCTACATGGATGGCTCTGAAGTCTGAGCCTTTTCTGTTGATTTATCTCCCAGCGGTGAGGACAGCTCAGAGGAAGAGCTGCCTGTCTAGTGCCTCTAGCATCCAGAACTTTGAGAGTGAAGTCAGTCACTCTGGGATGTAGGGTCCTCATGCTCCCTAGATGTGTCACTTAAATTAAGAGGCAGACAAATTGCTACAGTAAATTCAAGTGCTTGATGAACTTCTCACCATAGGCTTGTCTTGTTTGATATTCCTTATTTTTAAAAAATGCAGAATTTAGTTGATGCATTACATCAGAAAGATTTGAAACTCAAAGATATATAATATACTGGGGAGATGGGGGAAAACCACAAAGAGTGTGGAATGGGCAGTTAATTTCAAGCTTTTGTTAGCAGCTGCAAAAAAAGTTAATGCCTACTTACCTTCAAACCAAAGGCGGGTTTGCAGGAAGCATTATTTAAATGCTTAAAAAATAGGGTTTTAAATAATTAAGATAAATGCTAAAAACAGCTAAGCAATAAACCCCTTTTAAATATTTTACCAAAGTATATTGCTAACATGCCTTATATTCAGACTATGTCCTGATTTGGATATTTCATGCTTCTACAGTTTACTTTGTAGATCACTAATCAAAATTAAGTAGTGACTATGTCTAATTACAATGATCAGTCTTCATAGGCTGCAAAGAGAATGGAAATCTTAGAAATAAATGCTTTTGCTCAGAAAGAATTCTCTCTGAAATAATCACTCTGATGAGTGATTTGTTGAGATAATGTGATATAAGGGGTTGCCACTGGAAGTAATGGGATGACAAGAAACTGGAAAATTTGCGATGAATATCAAGAAAATACAAGGTTTTAAACTTTTAGACTCTATGGAAGTCTTTGTAGGGGAACAGGTAAAAGTCCTGAGTATTTTTATCAGTGAAGCCCCAACACAAACATGAGGCTATTTATTCAGTAGGATACATTCCAGTGCTTTCTAGATACCATTCAAGAGTATTATGAAGCACACTTCTAATGTTATCCCTTAGATCCTGAGCAGGTAAGACTTTGTTATCTGTGCATAAACACTGAATTTTAATTCCACCACAAGTAATTATTCTCCCAAGTAATTTTCTTTAGAAGTATAAATTGTCTGACTACCTGTTTGGAGGGAAGAGGATTTTTTTCTTGGAGAACTATGATCTGATCTGTTGAGGGACTGCAGAGCTGAAGGCAGGAACTTGACCTCTCTGGGTGAATCTGCTCAAGGTTCCCTTGATGAGAATACTTAAGTCACAGAAACACAAACACCTCCAACCCAGATACAGTGCAGTCTTATTCAACTCACGGGGCATTTCTCTGGACGTCAGGAATTCCTATAGGTTCCCCAGTGGTCCTGACGTGCAGCCAAGATTGAGAACCACTGCCAGAACGGCTGAGAGTTACATCCTGTCTCTTACCTGTGGTACAAACCTGCCTCTACTCTGCTGATTCTCACAAGCCTTGGATTACTGCTTCTGCACTTTTGCCTGAACTCAAGGAAAATGGTCTATGATACCTCTATACCAAGGCTCTTAACTGTGATGGTTAATTTTATCTGTCAACTTGACGGGACCATGGGTGCCCAGATTGGACATTGTTTCCGAATGTGTCTGTGAGGGTGTTTCTGGATTGGATTAGCATTTGAATCAGTGGACTCACTACAGTGGATTGCCCTCCCCAAGTGGTTGGGGGTCATCCAATCTGTTGAGGAACTGAACAGAACAAAAGGCAGAGGAATGAAGAATTTGTCCCCCCGCTTTTTTTCCCTGCCTTACTGATTGAGGTGGGACATCACATTTCATTTTCTCCTGCCCTTGGACTAGGATTTATATCATTGGCTCCCCTGATTCTCAGACCTTTGAACTTGGAGTGAATCACACCACTGGCTTTCCTGGGTCTCCAGCTTGCAGACATCAGATTTGTGGGACTTATTAATCTTAATAATTGCGTAAGCCAAGTTCTCATTTTATCTCCCTCCCCCCCTCCTCTCAGATCTCCTATTGGTTCTGTATCTCTGGAAAACCCTCACTAATACACTAACACTTTTCAATTCATTGACTCCTTGGAGAATCCAATAAAAACAATAAACCTTCTCCCAAGAAAACACACTTTATCTTGGAAGCAATTTAAGCATGTTTTTGAACCCCAGAATCCCAACTCTAAAAACCCTGATTAAAGTCCCTATCTCACCTAGATCATGCCTGAAACCAGATGTCCCTATTCTTACCTGTCTGGAGTTGTTACCTCTGAAGCCTGTGCCTGAGCCCAGGGGGACTAGGAAATTGTCATGTCCTCTCCCAAAGAAGCAGGAGATACCACTAGTAAAGCCAGATGCTGAACTCTGCTGGTGTAGCTGTTCAAAAATTATTTAGAGGGCTTCCCTGGTGGCGCAGTGGTTGAGAGTCCGCCTGCCAATGCAGGGGACACGGGTTCGTGCCCCAGTCCGGGAGGATCCCACATGCCGCGGAGCGGCTGGGCCCGTGAGCCATGGCCGCTGAGCCTGCGCGTCCGGAGCCTGTGCTCCGCAACGGGAGAGGCCACAACAGTGAGAGGCCCGCGTACCGCAAAAAAAAAAAAAAACCAAAAAAAAAAAAAAAAAAAAAAAATTATTTAGAACCCTAGAGGTACAGACATAAGAATATAATTCAAAACCAGAGCAGAGGTCCAACAATGCAACCCCATAAATGTTATGTCCAAATGCGCTGGGATGATTTGCTTCAGTCTGGTTACCAGAACCAATCTTAACAGCAGAGATGGGATTAGCCTGAGTGGTTTAGTTGGGTCTCACCCCTGCAGCTGGGAGGGAGTGGATGGACAGCCCTGCAGCTGGGAAAGGGTGGATGGACACTATAGAGGCCACTATGCAAACAACCACGACATCAACACCCACTCTCTCTGGGTGTCCTGTGGCAGCTCTCAGGCGTGCCACGTCAACTGCAGAATCACCCACCATGTGCTCCTGGAGCTCGTGATCCCACTGCGATGTCCACATCTCTAAAGCAGTGTTCACAATTTGTCAGGAATCTCAATGTCTCCACCTATTTTCAAGCACATTTTCACTGTTTCTCCATTATTGAAGGGTTTAATTTTTCATCTAAAATATAAGAAACTACATAATCCGCATATGTAGGTTTGTCTTATGACAATTAGAACACAATTTAGTATTGAGCAAGACACACTTGAAACCGGATTGTTTTGTTTTATAAATTGCTTAATACAGAAATGTGGTTGAATCGTAGTTCCTCCAAGTATTATCTAAACTGGGATTTTTTTTTCCATTGTCAAGTAGAAAGAAGCAATGTAATCTTTAATCCGAACAAGGAAATGTTCATTAGTCCATTTATTTGAAACATTTTGTTTTGTTTTGTTTGTTCTTTAGTCTAACTTTCTACTTGGCAGCATTCAAACTTCGAGAATCCAGGTGAGATAAATGATAATCTAAAAAAAAAATTGGCTCTAAAAGAGAAAGTTTGTTTAGATCATTAACTATAGTAGATAGTGAAAAGTAGATAAATATCAACGCCTCCCAAAAGGCAATAGGCCATTTATGAATGAGTTCTACAAAACCTTCAAGTAACAGATAATTACTATTTTAAACTGTTGAAGAGTATTAAGAAAGAAAAAGAGAAGCTCTCTTATTTACTCTATATAGCTAGCATAACCCTGATGTAAAAATTGAACAGGCATAGTGAAACAGAGCAGGACCCTATGGTGCTTGCCCCCTATGTCCTCAGCCTGCCTTTTGTCTGTGGAAAAACTTTAGCCAAAGAATAAGTTTAATGAGAGAAGTGAGAAAATGTAGAAACAAAAGAAAACAGTCCAACAAGACTAAATAATACTACTTTTGTTATTAAGTATAGTCAAGGACCTTTAGTTCCTCCTCAAGGGCTATAGATAACATTCTGAGCCATATCCTTTGAGCTGTCTTACAGATGCTTAAACCCCTTCCACCAGGTGGAAGAAGTTAACTACATGATGACCAGACTGTAACCATGACATAAGCTGCCACAATTCTGAGAGCTGGACTTAAAGAAATGGAACAAATTGACCCTGGAACTGAAGATTAACTGTACTTAAAACAATCAAGATGATGCCGATCAGATCTCGATGACCAACGTCAAGATGACTGTCAGAACTGACTGCGCTGTTTCTGCGTGTAACCCCCTCCCCGCATCTATAAAAGCTCTTGCCCACTGATTGTCAGTGGGGAGATCGGCCTTTGGACAGGACTCTTCCCCCTCCCCCGCCAGGCTGCTGGCCTCTGAAATAAAGCAAACTTTCCTTCCCACCAACCTGGCCTCTTTATTGGCTTTAGAGCGGCGAGCAGCCCGACCCCACTTCCGGTTACAGTTTCTGGCTCCCAACCTGGGGCTGCTGCACTCTCGCGACATCTGCGCCCGTGGTTTTCCCGAGCTGAGCCGCCATGACGACGCGCCGGGATGGCTGTGAGGAGCCGCTGCTCGAGGCTCGCTGGCCCCGGGAGGAGGGTTTGGGGGGATGCTCCTAGCAGCTGCCTAAACCATATGTTTGGGCGATCCTCCCTGTTTCTCCCCTGCTCGGCACTGGCTGTCAACGTACGCTTTTTCTTGGTGGAATGGAAACATGCATCTGGACATGCTGACGAGCTCCATGACCGAGTAAGTCCACTGGTGTGCAGCCGGGCAAACTTTTCTTTTGAGCACGAAGTGTCATTTGGGCATTTTGCCAGTTGGTTCTGATGTCGAGGACCATTTGTGTTGGGGAAGTGTTTGTCTGGGACTCCGTATCAGACATTGTCTTGGAGGATTGTAACAGTTCTGTCTAATGGTGTGTGAAGGTATATTCCATTTGTGTGATTGGTAACTTTGTTGTCTTTTGTAAAATGGGAAGTTCAAGTTCAATTCATTAGAAATATTTTAGCCGTGAGATTATGACTAAAGAAAAAGAAAGATGATTTTTTAAAATAATATATGACAACAGTATTCTTTTTAAAAAATTTTTATTTATTTTTGGCTATGGTGGTCCTCGTTGCTGCGCGTGGGCTTCTCTCTAGTTGCTGCGAGTGGGGGCTACTCTTCATTGTGGTGCGCGGGCTTCTCATTGCGGTGGCTTCTCTTGTTGCAGAGCACGGGCTCTAGGTGCACAGGGTCAGTAATTGTGGCTCGCGGGCTCTAGAGTGCAGGCTCAGTAGTTGTGGCACACAGGCTTAGTTGCTCCGCGGCATGTGGGATCTTCCCGGACCAGGGCTCAGACCCGTGTCCTTTATTCCAGAGGCCAGCAACCTGAGGGGGAATGTGGACTCCTGTTCAAAGCCTGACTTCCCCCACTGACAATGAGTGGGCAAGAGCTTTTTTTAGGTGAAGGGAGGGGGCTATGTGCAGAAACAATACAGTCAACTCTGACAGCTATCTTGAAATTGGTCATGCAGTGGTCTCATCAGCATCCTTTTGATTGTTTTAAGTACAGTTAATCTTCAGTTCCAGAGTCAGTTTGTTTCCATTTCTTTGAGGCCAGCTCTCAGAACTGTGGCAGCTTATGTCATGGTTATAGTCTGGTCATCATGTAGTTAACTTCTTCCACCTGGTGGAAGGGGTTTAAATATCTATAAGATAGCTCAAAGGATATGGCTCAGAATGTTATCTATAGCCCTTGAAGAGTAACTAAAGGTCCTTGACTATGCTTAATTTACTCACAAAACACAGTTGGTTCTCACACAGCACCACATCAGTATTGCATACAAAATAAGCCATGGTCCATGTCCTAGCAGAACTTATGTTTTTACTGATGAGACAATATATATTTTTACCCATGTGAAATTTAAAAGCCAGAAAATGGTACAGAATGCATATGGTCCTCAAAAAGACAAAAGGGGTAACTGTGAACCTGCATAGTTAGAATAGGCTTCAAGGATCTTGATCTGAGTCTTGAAGGACAAGTTCAATGGAAAGTCAGCATTCCAGGTAGAGGGAAAAATATAAGGAAAGACTTGGGGGTGATTCAAGGATCAGTGAAAAAAGCAAACAGGCTGGCACAGTGGCTTTGGATTGGGGAACAATGTAAGAAAAAGTTTGGATTATGAAGAACCTGAAATGAACCCGTAAAGACTGGGGCTTGATTTCATAGGAAATGGAGAGCCATAGAAGCCTGTTGTACAGAGGAGAGACACAAAAGAACACAAAATACCATATATTCTGTAAATGAGGACATAGGAGAGGGGAGATCAGAGACAGCTAAGAATGTATTGCAATAAGCCAGGTCTCAGGTGGTGATAGCGATGGTACAGGTGATGGACCTGAAGGGCACTAAATTTTAACTTGACTTCTAGTCCCAGCTCTGCACTAACTGGCTTAATGATCTTGGACAAGACGCTCATCTCTGGACCTTGGTTTCCTCCACTCCCAGGATCCCTTGGGATTAAATAAAGCCTCTTTGAAGGTGACAACAAGCCAACAAAAATGGACCAAACAGATAGAAGTCTGTGACCCTCCTGTCTACCCTTGCTTCAACCAAATCAGACTCAGCAGCAGCAGCAGCAGTAATAGTAGTAGTAGTAGTAATAGTAGTAATTTGGGGGCTTCTAGATATCATTCAGAGAAAGGGTTCTGTTATTCTAGAAGTTTTGAAAAAACTGGACTATAGGAGCTTCCTTCTAAGACATAAAAATCTGTGATTCTATGGAAGAGAGTAATTTTAAAAGAGAAGACTTTGGAACTGTATTCAATATCTTGTAATAAACTATAATGGAAAAGAATCTGAAAAAAAAATGGCAGAAGCACATTGGCTTCTCAAGAAATGATAGGAGTAAGGATCTCAGAAAATGACTCCTCCATAAAAACAGTCAGAATACTGACAAAACTTGTCAAAAATAAACTTTTTCAGAACTCTGGAAAGTAACCAAAAGTTTACAGCAATCCAAGGAACCTCAATGCGAGAAAAACCGCTGCATCTTGGAAACTCAGCGAGTTTGGTGGCACTGTAACTTGCTCTCTCCCCTTCTCCCCAGCTCCACAGTAGCCTTGAAAACTAAAGGCCTTGTAACCATGGTAACTGTGAAAGCCAGCATCCTAGCAGCCACTGCAGGCAGCAGACAAGTTTGGAGCTGCTGCAAAAGCTCTCTCCCCAGAGAATTGTTTCTGTTTGATCTGTCTGGCTGCTCCAGCCCCATTCTCAAGGTTTGTCTGTATTTGACTGGACTCAGAACTTGCTCTATGTGGAGAGCCTATCGCCAGGGTTATTTGTTGAAAATGATCAGTGGAAATCATTTAACATCACGACTGCCTGAGATGGCGTTACAAGTTGGGATATGCAAGAGGCTGACCAAAAGACTCAAAAGAAAAAGCATGGGAAAGAGATAGGCACAGAGCACTAGGAAAAACTTTTACATATTTCTGACAATCTAGAAGGCCACACACATGCAGGGCTGTGCTCACGTTCAGGAAACACCTGAGAAGACCCTAATCTCTCATTTCCACCTTACTTTGAGACTGTGCAAGTAGGAAGTGAAGATAAAGCAGAGTTATAAACTGCTGGAGCATTGAAGATATACTGTAATGTACCTGGACCCTTTGGCAAAGGTTGAGAGACTTACTGGTATTTAAGAAAATCTCTGTCCAATCATTAGCAAGCTCAGCAGAGACTTCAGTGGCAGTTCTGCAAATCAGATCATGCTTCACCCCCAGTGGACTGTCGTTCTTGCTGTAGGTTGTAGTTGCTGCCTTTGTGTTTTATTTGCTTATCAACTTTCCTGGACTAATTCTATAAAGCCTGTATTTTTTTTTTTTTTTTTTTTTTGTGGTATGCGGGCCTCTCACTGCTGTGGCCTCTCCTGTTGCGGAGCACAGGCTCTGGACGCGCAGGCTCAGTGGCCATGGCTCACAGGCCCAGCTGCTCCGCGGCACTTGGGATCCTCCCGGACCGGGGCACGAACCCGCGTCCCCTGCATTGGCAGGCGGACCCTCAACCACTGTGCCACTAGGGAAGCCCTAAAGCCTGTATTCTTTGTTGCAGGTACAAAAGAAGAAAAAAGACAAGAGACAAGATAAAAAAGTAAAATGACAGACATAAATCGTACTTTATCAGTAATTACAATGAATGTAAATAACACATTCTAATCAAAGGGCAGAGATTGGAAGAATGGATTTAAAAAATATGATTCAAGGAGGTTACATTATGTGACAGATGCAAGGCAGACATGAACACAATGGAAGTACAATCATATGCATAAAATATTGAGAATTATCATTTCAGAGCTTGAAGAGATCTTCAGAATCATCTATCCAAAGCCCTCATTTTCCATATGAAGGCAAGTGCAGGAGACAAATGGAGCCACCATTGTTTTGTTACTATATAGGATGTTTTAATTTGTAAATAGTATAAGTTTTCAATCTTTTCCTTTCTCCTTTGCTATGTCCAGCAAGGTATTTCCTAGCCCAGAAATATAATATTATGGATCAATATTGCTTTATGATTTTATTTTTTTACACTTAAACTTTTGTGTGAATCCTTATACTGAATGCTAATTAATGCTCTTCTCCAAATCAACATTGTTCAAGAAACTTGTTATTTCTACTCTGACTATAAATACCACAATATTCTTCAATCTGTTTTCTCTAATCTCTATTTTTTTTCATGAATATGTCCCTGATTCAGAATCTATTTCAATTTTTGTGGTTTTACGTTACAACATATGGTAAAGTAAGTCTTTTCAATCTTCTTTTTCAAATATATCTTGACTCATCTCAAGTTGTTCTTCAAGTAAAATTTTAGCATCATTTTTTAAAGTTCTAAACAGATTTTGTTTGGGATTATGGTTGGCATTGCATTAAATTTATACAGTCCTGCCATGGGGTGTCAGAGTCAGAGGAGGGTAAAAAGGATGCTCATATAGAAAGTCTGGAGTGGGATGTTAGAGCCCAGGTAGGGTGAAGAAGGAAACACGCAGAGCTGTTGCTTGGTATTGTGTGTCAAAGCCTGAGTAGGACCTGGAGGGCATCCATAAAGTGAGGACAGTCTAGTCGGGGGATCAGCAGAACGTGGTTCATGTCTATGGTATCCCTGAAAAGGAGCATAAGTTGAACTCAATTTTGAGGAAACATGAGACAAACCCAAATTGAAGGACATTCTACAAAACAACTGGCCTATAGTCGTCTAAAGTATCAAGGTCACGAAAGTCAAGGGATGAACTATTAAAGATAGAAGGAGACTAAGGAGGCATAACTAAATGCCATGCATGATTCTGAAGTGGGCATTTTTGCTGTAAAAGATTATTGAGGTAATTGTTGAAACTTGATCATGGGGTTTAGTGATTAGAAGACAGTAATGCATCAATAATAATTTTCTGATTTTAATGGCTGTATTGACATTATGTAGAACATCATTGTTTGTAGGAAAAACCCACTAAAGTTTTTAGATGATAGGAAAATGGTAAAGTAATTTATTCCAAAATATTTCAGAAAAAAGCAAGTCTTTCTATTGTACTTCACCTTTTCTGAAACTATGTGATGGCTTCAAAAGTAATTTTTTAACAGGAAGCAGTTTGTGCTGAAAATAAATGTATAGACCAAATTGAGAGAGAATTGAATGATTTCAAGATTGAATCTTTCCATTCAGGAACATCTAATGTAGCTCCATTAACTCAAAGTTGTTTTTTTTTTTAATACTCTCCAGGAAAGTGTTGTTTCTTCTATATATCTTGAATATTTCATTCTTAAGCATTTTATAATTTTTTTGCTATAGTGAATGGAATTTTTTTTCCATTTCAGTTCTTCTTCTTCCTCTTCTCCTCCTTCTTCTTTTCTGATTCTATTGAGATTTATGTGTTTCATTTGCATCTTCACCACTCAGCTGACATGCTGACCTTTTATTAGTCTTATTATATTTTTAGTTGTTTCCCTTAATTTTCTTAGAACTAAATCATATATCTGCAAATAATTTCAGTTTTATCCCTTCAATTTATGACTCTGTACCTTATTTCTTTTCTGATCTTTTTGCTAATAATTCCACAATGATGTAGCAAAAAGTCTTAAAAACTTACATCCTTGTTTTAAGATCAATGGAACAGGATAGAAAACCCAGAGATAAACCCATGCACATATGGTCACCTTATCTTTGATAAAGGAAGCAAGAATATACAGTGGAGAAAAGACAGCCTCTTCAATAAGTGGTTCTGGGAAAACTGGACAGCTACATGTAAAAGTATGAAATTAGAACACTCCCTAACACCATACACAAAAATAAACTCAAAATGGATTAAAGACCTAAATCTAAGGCCAGACACTATCAAACTCTTAGAGGAAAACATAGGCAGAACAGTCTGTTGCTGTGACATAAATCACAGCAAGATCCTTTTTGACCCACCACCTAGAGAAATGGAAATAAAAACAAAGATAAACAAAGGGGACCTAATGAAACTTAAAAGCTTTTGCACAGCAAAGGAAACCATAAACAAGAGCAAGACAACCCTCAGAATGGGAGAAAATATTTGCAAATGAAGCAACTGACAAAGGATTAATCTTCAAAATTTACAAGCAGCTCATGCAGCTCAATATCAGAAAAACAAAGAACCCAATCCAAAAATGGGCAGAAGACTGAAACAGACATTTCTCCAAAGAAGATACACAGACTGTCAACAAACACATGAAAGAATGCTCAACATCATTAATCATTAGAGAAATGCAAATCAAAACTACAATGAGATATCATCTCACACCAGTCAGAATGGCCATCATCAAGAAATCTAGAAACAATAAATGCTGGAGAGGGTGTGGAGAAAAGGGAACCCTCTTGCACTGTTGGTGCGAATGTAAATTGATACAGCCACTATGGAGAACAGTATGAAGGTTCCTTAAAAAACTAAAAATAGAACTATCATATGACCCAGCATTCCCACTACTGGGCATATACCCTGAGAAAACCATAATTCAAGAAGAGTCATGTACCAAAATGTTCATTGCAGCACTACTTACAATAGCCAGGACATGGAAGCAACCTAAGTGTCCATCGAGAGATGAATGTATAAAGAAGATGTGGCACATATATACAATGGAATATTACTCATCCATAAAAAGAAACGAAATTGAATTATTTGTAGTGAGGTGGATGGACCTAGAGTCTGTCATACAGAGTGAAGTAAGTCAGAGAAAAACAAAACCGTATGTTAACACATATATATGGAATCTAAGAAAAAAAAACTGGTCATGAAGAACCTAGGGGCAAGACGGGAATAACGACGCAGACCTACTAGAGAATGGACTTGAGGATATGGGGAGGGGGAAGGGTAAGCTGGGACAAAGTGAGAGAGTGGCATAGACATATATACACTACCAAATGTAAAATAGATAGCTAGTGGGAAACAGCCACATAGCATAGGGAGATCAGCTCAGTGCTTTGTGACCACCTAGAGGGGTGGGATAGGGAGTGTGGGAGGGAGGGAGATGCAAGAGGGAAGAGATATGGGGATATATGTATATGTATAACTGATTCACTTTGTTATAAAGCAGAAACTAACACACCATTGTAAAGCAATTTTACTCCAATAAAGATGTTAAAAAAAAACTTATATCCTTGTTTTAATCCTAATTTCAGTGGGAGTGCCACTAATGTTTTATGTTAGTTATGATATTTTCTATTTGTTTTTCATAGATAGTCTTTATCACAGTAAGAGAATATATTTTTATTCCTTAGCTTGCAAAGAATGTTTTCCCCTAAGGATTGGATATTGAATTTTATCAAGTATCTTTGTGGCAATTATTAAGATATTCATATTTTTCTCAATTAACTCATTTGAGTAATGAATTACACAAACAGATTTCCTAAAGTTGACCCATTCCTAAATTCTTAGAAATAATTCAAGTTTGGAATTAATATAATATTTGATTTAATGTTATAATGTTCCATGTAGGATTTTTATAACTGTATTTATAACTGATATTGGTCTTTTATTGTTCACTTCTATTATGCTATTCTTGTTCATTTTGAACTTTAAAGCAATGTAAACCTCATGAAATTGACTGGGAAATATTCCGATTTTTCTATCTTCTGTAATTGCTCAAATAACATAGAGACTTAATCAGACCTTCAGTGAATGGAGAGAATTGTCCATAAACCATATGGGTCTATTGCCTTTTCTTTTCTTTTCTTCCTTACAGTATTATTATTTTTAAGATTTTCAGTTTCTTTCCTGGTTTGCGTAGTTAGTACACTATGCGAATTTGATATGCTCTTGAGTCAATTTTGATGTTCTACATTTTCGCATACAATCATCTCTTTACTATGGGTTCTAGCTTCTTTTGTTCCCTTGCTGTCTTTTGTTGTATTGACCAAGTTTCCTTTGATCTCTTTCTCAAGTGGTTTAAAAGTTAGATGTCCAATTTTTATTTTGTTACTGGTTACCCTTACATTAAAAATATATTTGAACTTAAATTTCCCTGTCATTCTCAAGAACAAAGTAATATCTATGCATTCTCACCCACTCTGTTGCCCTCTCCTTCCCAAGGAAGACAAGTTAGCTTGTTTTACATCCCTCTTTCTCCAGTCCTCCTAGATATTGTTCAAGTAGCTCCAGGTAATTTTTAAATGTTACACATTTTTATATTAAAAATGTTTATAATTGCTTTACTCTTCACAGGTGTAATTAATTGTTCTTATTTTTTAAAATTTCTTTTTAATCATCAAGTAATACAGGGATATATTCTAATTCTAAAAATTAAATCATTCTACATAAAATTAAAGTCTTCCTTTATCACCACTGTCAATGCCAGTACCTTCCAAAGAAGTTATTGCTATTATGAATTTGGTATATATTCTTTCAAGTATATGGTGATTCATGGCATATATACCAAACCATGTGTTATACATGCAATATTTATAATATGTACATTTAGTATGTTTAATATGGCACAATTATTATGTAACTCCCTTTTTCCTTAACTGGCCAGTATGTCTTAGAACGTTTTTCATGTCAGTATGTATTGTTTTTTTTTGGCGGTACGCGGGCCTCTCACTGTTGTGGCCTCTCCCGTTGCGGAGCACAGGCTCTGGACGCGCAGGCTCAGCGGCCATGGCTCACGGGCCCAGCCGCTCCGCGGCATGTGGGATCTTCCCAGACCAGGGCACGAACCCGTGTCCCCTGCATCGGCAGGCGGACTCTCAACCACTGCGCCACCAGGGAAGCCCTCACTTCATTCTTTTAAACTGTTGCATCCCACAGTAGATATGTGCCCTAATTTATTCACCCATTCCCCTATGATTAGACATGTAGGTCATTGTGTTGGAGCTGTTGCAGTGTTGAAGTGAGCATCCTTTACGTGCCTCTTTTTGAACACAAGTGTAACTCTAGGGTTTTATATCAACTGGGCTTTAATTCAGGAAAGAGAAAATACTCTAGGTTTTCCACACATAAAAGGATTTAACATAGAAATAAGTTGTCGATTAAATAACTGTAAGTGATGGAGGTGTGGAAGTCAAGGTATTTCATTGAAACTTTGACTTCAATGTCAGCCACTCTTAGTGTGATCCCAGGGTTTGGTGATTCATCACCTCCACCGCCACCCATGTAGTTGGTGATTAGACAGTGGGGTTATGACATATGGCCACTGCAAATCCCCTACCCTTTAGAGCTTGTTTGTCTGTCCACAATGTTGCAGAAAGATGGTATATCTTTCTTCTGTGTTCAAAACAAGCTCAGACAAATGTGTTTAATTGGCAGAACCAAATTTATATCCAGAATCCTAAGCAGCAAGAAGAGTCTGAGGAATGTAGTTTTTAGCTTTCTAGTATCTCCAAATAGAAAAAAATGTATGAAGTCAAAGTTGAGAGTCAAACCACTCTATCACAGCTTAACTTTTGCCTGCTCAATATCCATAAGCAAATTTTTATGCAGTGGAGTCTTCCTAACGGCAGCAATTACTCGCATTATGCAACCATCCCCCATGCAAATAAAACACACCCTCTTCCCAAAGAAAAGACCCAAACCCCATTAAACACTGTATCCATCCCTGAAGATGTTCATTCCTTTTCTAGTTCAGCCACAAACCTATTTTTGTATCCAATAACCTCATAATCAAATTACAGTTAACCATCACTGCATAGAAACAGAACTGAAGAGGAGGAAAGAAATAGAAAATTGGTCAATTACATACAAATATATACATAACAAAGCAAGGAAGAAAAATATGTAGAGCTATTCCTCAGTACTGCAATAAGTCAGAAGAATATAGTTGGTACTTATAACTTCCTTTGCCCCTACCAATTTTCTGTATCTATTTGCCCTCAGCCAGCAATTCCGTGGTCAGAGTTCTATATCTGGTAGGGTGACCCAAGCCTTCCATCCCTAAGTGCCTGAGCTCTTCCTGGCTTTACCTCTATTGGGTTGCTGTGGTCTTCCATAATCTTTAGTATTGGATATAAAAATACTAGGAGACACCCTAGGGGATTCTCTGGGTTATAAATACTCCTTCGTGCCCTTAGTATGTGTCAGTAACTCTATTTCTGTTTGGTAATCAAGGTCAATCACTGAAGTTAGAGCAGTGAGTCTTTTCTTTGTCTGTTAGTTCAGCAGCAAGAGAACCCCAAAGTTCAGTGAAATCATTGAGTCATAGGTGGAAGGAGCTTGGAAGGAGCCCTTCTTTGGGAAATAAGACATGTAAGCCAGAAGAGTTCAAAATCATGGTAATGAGAATTCCCTGGTGGTCCAGTGGCTAAGATTCCGTGCTGCCAATGCAGGGGGCATGGGTTCGATCCCTGGTAGGGGAACTAAAATCCCACGTGCCACACGGCCAAAAAATAAAAGATTCCAAAATCATGGTAATGAGAAGCAAAAATATTACCAGTGAGTAATTAGGTGTAATAGTGAAAGGAACCACTCGCATTTTACCCACTCAATTCCCAGACCCTCTTATTTTATTGGCAGGAGAATCAGCACCACATTATAGGACATTTAATATTTATTCCGATTATAAAAGTAATTTTTGATCATTAAAAAATGATATCATTCAAAACTATATAGAAAGTGAGATTCTCCTTTATTCTCTTTCCTGTCTTCCAGTGGTAACCATTGGCATCATCTGTATTATAGACACACACACACACACACACACAAATATACATGTGCTATACTATAATTTATTACTAAATTAGTAAGTATTTTTACTCAGGGAATGTGAGTATACACTTCTACATTTAAAACATTTTAAAATACATTTATTCATTTATTATTGACAGATCATCTTATTCCTTTGAACAGTGGTATAGTAGTCCATGGCTGCTTACATCATAATTTATTTAGTCAATGCAGTATGAATAGACATTTAGTGGTTTATAAGTTTTGCTTTTATAATATCTATGCACATACGGTGGTTAATTTTAAAAAGTAGAAATTTCACCTTTCCTCCTTAGATCTTCACTAAAGCTAGCAAAATATAGATGTCACCCAACCTTATGGTTTCACCAATTAATTTGGAAAGTTAGATTTGCTTTGGGTGTTAATTCAGAATCATTTCAAAGCAAAACAAGCCTCTTTATTTTTGTTTGGAGAGGAGGGCATGGGAGCGTGTGGTACTGCTAAGTGCAGTTTGTATATAATTGTTCCTTAAATAATTGTGTGGCATAAGATGCTTTCTAAAGAATATATGTATCTATAAGGTACATTAAAAATAACTTTTATTTTTGTCTTCAAAGAAAATAAAAATCTGTATAATGGTATTTTAACTGAATACACACACAGAAGCAGCTACTGCTTAGATTAGACAGGTGTTTATACTCCATTTGTAATAACTTTACATTTTTAGTCATTGAACCATTGTATCATCAATTTTCATTTCTTTTTATTTTATTGTGAGGTGGACTGGTTCCACGTTGACTAAGTCACACATTTAAAATAATTAAAAGTTTCACATTGCAGAAGAAAAATATACTCTTTCCTCCACCTTGGTGTGTGTCCTTTTCTCCACTCATGTATCACCATAATACTGAAAAACAGTAAACCAGAGCAGCATTTCATGTCTAACCTTCTTGCCTCAAATATTTAAGATGAAACTTATTAGTATATACAAACTCTAAGATGCTGAAACAACTAAATGTTTTTGAAATGACATTTACAAATAATGTTTGTGTATTTGCAGTACTTTTAAAAGAGTATTTCATGCTAGAAATGTGCCTCTATACAAATGAAAAACCAAGGTGAATAAAGTCAAGTGCTAGGTACTGCAAAGGCAAATGCATCTTAATTGAAGACAGAAGGCATTGCCCACTGGTCTTTTTTGTTTTTGCACACCACTCAGCTTGTGGTATCTTAGTTCGCCGACCAGGGATGGAATCCAGGCGCCCCCGTGGTGGAAGCGCGGAGTTCTAACCACTGGACCACCAGGGAATTCCCCATGCCCACTGGTCTTAATGAGGCCACACCAGCCTGTGAATTCTCTTCTCTTACAATCTCCTCCTACACCCCTCCACTTCCTATCTCCATAAATTGCTATTGAGGATGCACTGCACTCATATTTATTTCTCTCATTTTAGGTGATGGACAGGACATAAATGTCTATGCAAAAGAATTAAGTGGTGCAAATCTCGTAGGGAGAGCAGCTTGCAGGTGGATTTACATTGCTCTTTACATAAAATTAAGAACACATTGATTCTTTTTTTTTAACATCATTATTGGAGTATAATTGCTTTACAATGGTGTTAGTTTCTGCTTTATAACAAAGTGAATCAGTTATACATATACATATGTTCCCATGTCTCTTCCCTCTTGTGTCTCCCTCCCTCCAACCCTCCCTATCTCACCCCTCTAGGTGGTCACAAAGCACCGAACCGGTCTCCTTGTGCTACGCGGCTGCTTCCCACTCGCTATCTGTATTACATTTGGTAGTGTATATATGTTCATGCCACTCTCTCACTTTGTCCCAGCTTACCCTTCCCCCTCCCCATATCCTAAAGTCCATTTTCTAGTAGGTCTGTGCCTTTATTCCTGTCTTACCCCTAGGTTCTTCATGACATTTTTTTTCTTAGATTCCATATGTATGTGTTAGCATACTGTATTTGTCTTTCTCTTTCTGACTTACTTCACTCTGTATGACAGACTCTAGGTCCATCCACCTCACAACAATAAATCAATTTCATTTCTTTTTATGGCTGAGTAATATTCCATTGCATATATGTGCCACGTCTTCTTTATATATTTATCCGATGATGGACACTTAGGTTGCTTCCATGTCCTGGCTATTGTAAGTAGTGCTGCAATGAACATTTTGGTACATGACTCTTCTTGAATTATGGTTTTCTCAGGGTATATGCCCAGTAGTGGGAATGCTGGGTCATATGATAGTTCTATTTTTAGTTTTTTAAGGAACCTTCATACTGTTCTCCATAGTGGCTGTATCAATTTACATTCGCACCAACAGTGCAAGAGGGTTCCCTTTTCTCCACACCCTCTCCAGCATTTGTTTCTAGGTTTCTTGAAGATGGCCATTCTGACTGGTGTGAGATGGTATCTCATTGTAGTTTTGATTTGCATTTCTCTAATGATTAATGATGTTGAGCATTCTTTCATGTGTTTGTTGGCAGTCTGTATATCTTCTTTGGAGAAATGCCTATTTAAGTCTTCTGCCCATTTTTGGATTGGGTTCTTTGTTTTTTTTGCTATTGAGCTGCATGAGCTGCTTGTAAATTTTGGAGATTAATCCTTTGTCACTTGCTTCATTTGCAAATATTTCCTCCCACTCTGAGGGTTGTCTTTTGCTCTTGTTTATGGTTTCCTTTGCTGTGCAAAAGCTTTGAAGTTTCATTAGGTCCCATTTGTTTATTTTTGGTTTTATTTCCATTTCTCTAGGAGGTGGGTCCAAAAGGATCTTGCTGTGATTTATGTCCTGGAGTGTTCTGCCTATGTTTTCCTCTAAGAGTTTGATAGTTTCTGGCCTTACATTTAGGTCTTTAATCCATTTTGAGTTTATTTTTGTGTATGGTGTTAGGGAGTGTTCTAATTTCATACTTTTACATGTAGCTGTCCAGTTTTCCCAGCACCACTTATTGAAGAGGCTGTCCTTTCTCCACTGTACATTCCTGCCTCCTTTATCAAAGATAAGGTGATCATATGTGTGGGTTTATCTCTGGGCTTCTATCCTGTTCCATTGATCTATATTTCTGTTTTTGTGCCAGTACCATACTGTCTTGATTACTGTAGCTTTGTAGTATAGTCTGAAGTCAGGGAGCCTGATTCCTCCAGCTCTGTTTCTCGTTCTCAAGATTGCTTTGGCTATTCGGGGTCTTTGGTGTTTCCATACAAATTGTGTATTGTTTTGTTCTAGTTCTGTGAAAAATGCCAATGGTAGTTTGATAGGGATTGCATTGAATCTGTAGATTGCTATGGGTAGTGGAGTCATTTTCACAATGTTGATTCTTCCAATCCAAGAACATGGTATATCTCTCCATCTATTTGTATCATCTTTAATTTCTTTCATCAGTGTCTTATAATTTTCTGCATACAGGTCTTTTGTCTCCTTAGGTAGGTTTATTCCTAGATATTTTATTCTTTTTGTTGCAATGGTAAATGGGAGTGTTTTCTTGATTTTACTTTCAGATTTTTCATCATTAGTGTATAGGAATGCCAGAGATTTCTGTGCATTAATTTTGTATCCTGCTACTTTACCAAATTCATTGATTAGCTCTAGTAGTTTTCTGGTAGCATCTTTAGGATTCTCTATGTATAATATCATGTCATCTGCAAACAGTGACAGCTTTACTTCTTCTTTTCCAATTTGGATTCCTTTTATTTCCTTTTCTCCTCTGATTGCTGGGGCTAAAATTTCCAAAACTATGTTGAATAAGAGTGGTGAGAGTGGGCAACCTTGTCTTGTTCCTGATCTTAGTGGAAATGGTTTCAGTTTTTCACTATTGAGGATGATGTTGGCTGTGGGTTTGTCATACGTGGCCTTTATTATGTTGAGGAAAGTTCCCTCTATGCCTAGTTTCTGGATGTTTTTATCATAAATGGGTGTTGAATTTTGTCAAAAGCTTTCTCTGCATCTATTGAGATGACCATATGGTTTTTCTCCTTCGATTTGTTAATACTATGTATCACTTTGATAGATTTGCGTATATTGAAGAATCCTTGCATTCCTGGGATAAACCCCACTTGATCATGGTGTACGATCCTTTTAATGTGCTGTTGGATTCTGTTTGCTAATATTTTGTTGAGGATTTTTGCATCTATATTCATCAGTGATATTGGCCTGTGGTGTTCTTTTTTTGTGACATCCTTGTCTGGTTTTGGTATCAGGGTGATGGTGGCCTTGTAGAATGAGTTTTGGAGTGTTCCTCCCTCTGCTATATTTTGGAAGAGTTTGAGAAGGATAGGTGTTAGCTCTTCTCTAAATGTTTGATAGAATTCGCCCGTGAAGCCATCTGGTCCTGGGCTTTTGTTTGTTGGAAGATTTTTAGTCACAGTTTTAGTTTCAGTGCTTGTGATTGGTCTGTTCATATTTTCTATTTCTTCCTGATTCAGTCTTGGCAAGTTGTGCATTTCTAAGAATTCGTCCATTTCTTCCAGGTTGTCCATTTTATTGGCATAGAGCTGCTTGTAGTAATCTCTCATGATCCTTTGTATTTCTGCAGTGTCAGTTGTTACTTCTCCTTTTTCATTTCTAATTCTATTGATTTGAGTCTTCTCTCTTTTTTTCTTGATGAGTCTGGCTAATGGTTTATCAATTTTGTTTATCTTCTCAAAGAACCAGCTTTTAGTTTTATTGATCTTTGCTATTGTTTCCTTCATTTATTTTTCATTTATTTCTGATCTGATCTTTATGATTTCTTTCCTTCTGCTAACTTTGGGGTGATTTTGTTCTTCTTTCTCTAATTGCTTTAGGTGCAAGCTTAGGTTGTTTATTCAAGATGTTTCCTGTTTCTTAAGGTAGGATTGTATTGCTATAAACTTCCCTCTTAGAACTGCTTTTGCTGCATCCCATAGGTTTTGGGTCGTCGTGTCTCCATTGTCATTTGTTTCTAGGTAGTTTTGATTTCCTCTTTGACTTCTTCAGTGATCACTTCGTTATTTAGTAGTGTATTGTTTAGCCTCCATGTATTTGTATTTTTTACAGATTTTTTCCTGTAATTGATATCTAGTCTCATAGCATTGTGGTCGGAAAAGATACTTGATACAATTTCAATTTTCTTAAATTTACCAAGGCTTGATTTGTGACCCAAGATATGATCTATCCTGGAGAATGTTCCATGAGCCCTTGAGAAAAATGTGTATTCTGTTGTTTTTGGATGGAATGTCCTATAAATATCAATTAAGTCCATCTTGTTTAATGTATCATTTAAAGCTTGTGTTTCCTTATTTATTTTCATTTTGGATGATCTGTCCATTGGTGAAAGTGGGATGTTAAAGTCCCCTACTATGAATGTGTTACTGTCGATTTCCCCTTTTATTGCTGTTAGTATCTGCCTTATGTATTGAGGTGCTCCTATGTTGGGTGCATAAGTATTTACAATTGTTATATGTTCTTCTTGGATCGATCCCTTGATCATTATGTAGTGTTCTTCTTTGTCTCTTGTAATAGTCTTTATTTTAAAGTCTATTTTGTCTGACATGAGAATTGCTAGTCCAGCTTTCTTTTGGTTTCCATTTGCATGGAATATCTTTTTCCATCCCCTTTCAGTCTGTATGTGTCTCTAGGTCTGAAGTGGGTCTCTTGTAGACAGCATATATATGGGTCTTGTTTTTGTATCCATTCAGCCAGTCTGTGTCTTTTGGTGGGAGCATTTAATCCATTTACATGTAAGGTAATTATTGATATGTATGTTCCTATTCCCATTTTCTTAATTGTTTTGGGTTTGTTATTGTAGGTCTTTTCCTTCTCTTGTGTTTCTTGCCTAGAGAAGATCCTTTAGCATTTGTTGTAAAGCTAGTTTGGTGGTGCTGAACTCTCTCAGCTTTTGCTTGTCTGTAAAGGTTTTAATTTCTCTGTCAAATCTGAATTAGATCCTTGCTGGGTAGAGTAATCTTGGTTGTAGGTTTTTCTCCTTCATCACTTTAAATATGTCCTGCCAGTCCCTTCTGGCTTGCAGAGTTTCTGCTGAGAATCAGCTGTTAACCTTATGGGGATTCCCTTGTGTGTTATTTGTTGTTTTTCTCTTGCTGCTTTTAATATGTTTTCTTTTTTTTTTTTTTTTTTTTTTGCGGTACGCGGGCCTCTCACTGTTGTGGCCTCTCCCGTTGCGGAGCACAGGCTCTGGATGCGCAGGCTCAGTGGCCATGGCTCACGGGCCCAGCCGCTCCGCAGCATGTGGGATCTTCCCAGACCGGGGCACGAACCTGTGTCCCCTGCATCGGCAGGCGGACTCTCAACCACTGTGCCACCAGGGAAGCCCAATATGTTTTCTTTGTATTTAGTTTTTGATAGTTTGATTAATATGTGTCTTGGCGTGTTTCTCCTTGGATTTATCCTGTATGGGACTCTCTCTGCTTCCTGGACTTGATTAACTATTTTCTTTCCCATATTAGGGAAGTTTTCAACTATAATCTCTTCAAATATTTTCTCAGTCCCTTTCTTTTTCTCTTCTTCTTCTGGAACCCCTATAATTCAAATGTTGGTGCGTTTAGTGTTGTCCCAGTGGTCTCTGAGACTGTCCTCAGTTCTTTTCATTTTTTTTTCTTTATTCTGCTCTGCAGTAGTTATTTCCACTATTTTATCTTACAGGCCACTTATCCGTTCTTCTGCCTCAGTTATTCTGCTATTGATCCCTTCTAGAGTATCTTTAATTTCATTTAATGTGTTGTTCATCATTGCTTGTTTTATCTTTAGTTCTTCTAGGCCCTTGTTAACTGTTTCTTGCATTTTCTCTATTTCCAAGATTTTGGATCATCTTTACTATCATTATTCTGAATTCTTTTTCAGGTAGACTGCCTATTTCCTCTTCATTTTTTAGGTGTGGTGGATTTTTATCTTGCTCCTTCATCTGCTGTGTGTTTTTCTGTCTTCTCATTTTGCTTATCTTACTGTGTTTGGGGTCTCCTTTTTGCAGGATGCAGGTTTGTAGTTCCCGTTGTTCTTGGTGTCTGTCCCCAGTGGCTAAAGTTGGTACAGTGGGTTGTGTATGCTTCCTGGTGGAGGGGACTAGTGCCTGTGTTCTGGTGGATGAGGCTGGACCTTGTCTTTCTGGTGGGCAGGTCCATGCCTGGTGGTGTGTTTTGGGGTGTCTGTGGACTTATTATGATTTTAGGCAGCCTCTCTGCTAATGGGTGGCGTTGTGTTCGTGTCTTGCTGGTTGTTTGGCATAGGGTGTCCAGCACTGTAGCTTGCTGGTTGTTGAGTGAAGCTGGGTGTTGGTGTTGAGATGGAGATCTCTGGGAGATTTTCACCGTTTGATATTACGTGGAGCGGGGAGGTCTCTTGTGGACCAGTGTCCTGATGTTGGATCTCCCACCTCAGAGGCACGGCACTGACTCCTGGCTGCAGCACCAAGAGCCTTTCATCCACACAGCTCAGAATAAAAGGGAGAAAAAGTAGAAAGAAAGCAAGAGGATACAAGAAAATAAGATAAAATAAAAAATAATTATTAAGAAAAAAAAATTTTTTTAAAGTAAAAAAAACTGGATGGATAGAACCCTAGGACAAATGGTGAAAGCAAAGCTATACAGACTGAATCTCACACAGAAGCATACACATACACACAAAAAGAGGAAAAGGAAAAAAATCTTGCTCTCAAAGTCCACCTCCTCAATTTAGGATGGTTCATTGTCTATTTAGGTATTCCACAGATGCAGGGTGCATCAAGTTGATTGTGGAGATTTAATCCGTTGCTCCTCAGGCTGCTGGGAGAGATTTCCCTTCCTCTTCTTTGTTCTCACAGCTCCTGGGGTTCAGCTTTGCATTTGGTCCCGCCTCTGCGTGTCGGTCGCCTGAGGGCGTCTGTTCTTTGCTCAGAGAGGACGGGGTTAAAGAAGCCGCTGATTTGGGGGCTCTGGCTCACTCAGGCAGGTGGGGGGGTACAGAGTGTGGGGCGAGCCTGTGGCGGCAGAGGCCGGCGTGACGTTGCACCAGCCTGAGGCGCGCCGTGCGTTCTCCTGGGGAATTTGTCCCTGGATCCCGGGATGCTGGCAGTGGCGGGCTGCACAGGCTCCCCGGAAGGGAGGCTTTGAGAATGACCTGTGTTTGCACACAGGCTTCTTGGTGGCGGCAGCAGCAGCCTTAACATCTCATGCCCATCTCTGGGGTCCACGCTTTTAGCCGCGGCTTGCGCCCGTCTCTGGAGCTCCTTTAAGCAGTGCTCTTAGTCCCCTCTCCTCGCGCACCAGGAAACAAAGAGGGAAGAAAAAGTCTCTTGCCTCTTCGGCAGGTCCAGACTTTTTCCCGACTCCCTCCCAGCTAGCCGTGGTGCACTAGCCCCCTTCAGGCTGTGTTCACGCAGCCAACCCCAGTCCTCTCCCTGTGCTCCGACCGAAGCCTGAGCCTCAGCTCCCAGCCCCGCCCGCCCTGGCGGGTGAGCAGCTAAGCCTCTCGGGCTGGTGAGTGCCGGTCGGCACCAATCCTCTGTGCGGGAATCTCTCCGCTTTGCCCTCCGCACCCCTGTTGATGTGCTCTCCTCCGCGGCTCCGGCTCCGAAGCTTTCCCCCTCCGCCACCCGCAATCTCTGCCTGTGAAGGGGCTTCCTAGTGTGTGGAAACCTTTCCTCCTTCAAAGCTCCCTCCCACTGGTGCAGGTCCCGTCCCTATTCTTTTGTCTCTGTTTATTCTTTTTTCTTTGCCCTACCCAGGTACGTGGGGGAGTTTCTTGCCTTTTGGGAGGTCTGAGGTCTTCTGCCAGCGTTCAGTAGGTGTTCTGTAGGAGTTGTTCCACATGTAGATGTATTTCTGATGTATCTGTGGGGAGGAAGGTGATCTCCGTGTCTTACTCTGCCGCCATCTTCCCCCTCTCCCCACGTTGATTCTTTTAAAGAATGTCCTTCCTCCCCACAACCCAGCAATACCATTGCTTTTCAAGTGAAAAGGGAACTTCCAATCTACACTGATTCTGTTACTTTAATTCATGAGACTGAGGCCCACAAGCTGAAGCTAACTGCCCAGCTGATGGCAGACCCAGTCTCCTGTCTCTCACTCCAGTCCTGATATCTGAGAAGCATACTCAAAATGTTAAGTAATCATCACAAGCTTGATATTTGGTTTTTGAATTTGTTTTATATTTATATTGAAATGTTGCGATTCCTGGTCTTATTAGTGAATTTAGGAATTCATTTTAAATGAAATAATCAAGTCATACAGCAAAGACTTAATTTAGGGAAATATGTAGAGTTGAAAAAATTCACTTTTCTACTCTTTCTCATTGCAACTTCTCTGGAACTTTTCTAAAATAATGTTGTGGTTGTATGTTCAAATATTCTTTCTGCTGCATGAGAATTTGGATGCAGTAAAAACAAAGTTTCAACAAAGGTAATTAGGTAGTTTATTGTAGGTTCTGTCTTCAAAAAATTGAAAAAGGTTTTCTCGGGCGAAGGCTGCAATAAGCTGGAAGGTAAGATGGCTGCTCTATTGACAATGACAGTTCAAATTTTGATTATATGGAAATTGGGAAACAGTGGCACAATGGAATCTAAAAACCCTCCTTGCAGTATTAATGTTCCATCTCCCCATTAGTACATGTTCCTAGTCTTTACTTTTACCCAGAGAGGTGGGTAAAAGTGCCTTAAGGGCACGGGGTACCTTAAAGGTACACGAATTACCACATAAAGACTGGTGTTAAGAATTTCAGTGCTTCTTTGCAACACCAGAAGTTGCTTCTGGAAGTGGATATCCACGTCATAATACGTGTAGGATGCCAGAGTGAATGGTGTGACATAGAAATAGTTTTTGCATCTCTCTGTGCAAAGGTTCAGAGACATGAAAAACCTTGGTTCTTTCAGGCATATGCAAGATTTTCAGTAAAGGCGAGCAGTGCCATCCAAGAGAACTTTCTTTAAGATGGAAAGGTTTTATGTCTGTGCTGTCCAATACAGTAGCCACTTGCCATATGTGGGTATTGGTCACTTGAAAAATGGCTAGTGTAACTGAGTGACTGAATTTTAATTTTATTTCATTTTAATTAATTTAAATTTAAATAGCCACATGTGGCTAGTGGATACCATGTTGGTCAATGCAGTTCTAGAACACAGAAGAGTAGATGAGAGTGAAAAGGGATGAGATTGTAAGAAGACATGATAGGAAGTATGGACTTTGCTGTCCCGAAGGTAACAAAGAGAAACTGAAGATGGCTGATGGTAAAGGCCCTGAAGTTGGCATAAAAGCGTGAGCTCAACGGCACAGGTAGAGAGACTGGCCATGGACTGTAGCTCATTGCCTGGGATCAGAGGAAATGAGGCAAGGTCAGGTGTGAGAGAAGCTAGGATTTATAAAGGCCTGGAGAAGGGAAGCAAAATTTAAGGAAAGTCAAGTCACATCAGGTAGATTCATTTCTTTTCCAAGTAGCAAGAGACCAGTTTGTCTACTGAAATTGAGGGAATGAAAGATGAAGAGTAGTGCTTGCAAGGTGTGAAGAGGAGAGTAGGGTTGGTCTGAAATGATCGTTTGGGGACTGACCAATGATAGTTATAGGATTTCCAGGTGGTGAGACTGGGGGCAGAGCTAAGGTTGAAAATTGTGGCTTTGAAATGGCTTCAAGCTGCCATTCCAGAAGGTTTATTTATCTGGGTATGGAATTGAAGAAGGTATATTGCAGCAGGAATCCAGGGTCGTAGCCCCAAGCAGTTGCTGCAAAAGGCCTGGGATGCAAAGAAACTGAATAAGCTGGTGAGGGAGTCCTTCAGGTAATCAATAACTTGAGGTCATGAAAGACCTAGAAGAAAAAGTTAGGTCATGTGTAGAAAGTTGGAGTTGAAGACTTCAGAGGCATGTTTATCAATGACCACAAGACCTGTGTTGTGGTCATGGTAATGTAGGGTGAAAGGTTTAGAGGTGAAAGCCACTGGAGTTGAGGTGTTGAGGGTCATCCACATTAAGAATGAACAATATGGCAAGACTTGGGTTAGAAAGTGAGTGTGTGAACCAGATATCTTTAATGAGTGACAGAAGTTTTCATGACCTCAGCAATAAACCTACAGAGGAGGGAGAAGAAGGTGGTAGAGTAAGGTGGCATGAGCATTAAAAGGAAGGTATTTTTACAGGAAGGTAGATGAATAATGCCAACTCTACCCCCTGATCCTAGAAAAACGCTGATGGGAGATGAGCGTCTCCAGTGGCTGGTGGGAATGCAGTGTCCTCCAGAGTAGAGACAGATTTTAGTTAAGGAAGGAAATGGAATAAGTGTTCAGTGACCAAGTTAATGATATTGGGGAGCTTATTTACTGGGTATGGAGAGTTCAAGAGGGTCCATGGGTTACAGAGCAGTGAGGGGGACCAGTGAGAGGTGAGAGAAAGTATAGCAGAGGGACACAAGCAGGGTCTTTTATATTGTAACAAATTTGCTAGTACAATATGTAGTCATTTTTGCTCACTTTGGAAATGGTTTAGGGAAAAAACAGAATTTGGACCCTATCACAAGTTAGATGTGGGACAAACAGCCTTCACCACAGGTGGGGGAAGATTAGGTCTAGAACTTTATGTTTTCTCTCATTCAGTTCACGGCTATGCATTCAGAGGGAGGGTGTAATGGAAGAGATTTGTTGATCTGCTTTTCTGACTGTCTTTAGAGACAAGATAAATTCTCATTAGTCTGGGATGATTCAGGTGTGACTGACTATCTGAAAGAGAAGGATAAATTATACTACCTTACCAGTGCTTTTACATTCCAATGATTTTGTGAATCTAAGCTAAATTAGCTCTGATTTCTGAGTATTATAAATATAGTGGAATATCACTTCAACATTTTTTGAGGGTTCATGGTAACCTAATTTTCTAAACTTAAAATCAGAACGTGTGGTCCAGCAGTAGATGTTTTCTAATCTCTAAACTGAATAATAGGAAACTACACTTGGTTAGACACTGAAGGCACTGCCTTTATAGAAAAGAATAAAATAAATTTATACTGGAATTGTCCCAGAAAAGTCTAAGATATATGACCACTATACTTATAAGTGAGAATAATTTATCAGGTGGGTATTTCAGTAACTATGCCTTTTTGGATATAGTTTAACAAATTCTGATCTAGGGCACAGAATGTTTCAGTGAGTTTCCAGTGAAGTCCAAATCAGAGAAATGAGAGGTATAATTCTTATTGAGTAATTTAGACTTTTCTTCTCTACTTTAAGGCACTCTGGTCTTGCTTTTCTCCCATTTTTCTAAGTATGCATGCCTCGTACAGGTTCCTTGTTTTACTCAACTGCACAGAAACACATTATCTCACTTAATATGAGGAAGCCGGACTTCCCTGGTGGTACAGAGGTTAAGAATCCGCCTGCCAATGCAGGGGACACAGGTTTGATCCCTGGTCAGGGAAGATCCCACATGCTGTAGGGCAGCTAAGCCCCTGCACCACAACTACTGAGACTGTGCTTTAGAGCCCGCAGGCCACAACTACTGAAGCTCACGTGCCTAGAGTCTGTGCTCCGCAATAAGAGAAGCCACCGCAATGAGAAGCGTGTGCACCACAACAAACAGTGGCCCCTGCTCGCCGCACTAGAGAAAGCCCAAGTGCAGCAACGAAGACCCAATGCAGCCCCAAATAAATAAATAGATAGATAGATAGATAGATAGATAGGAAGCCAATGAGAATGAGTTAGCTCTGTTTTCAGTGCTGTAATGCAAGGAAAATTCCTTCTTCTGTAAACGATAAAGAATTCTCGGGCTTCCCTGGTGGCGCAGTGGTTGGGAGTCCGCCTGCCGGTGCGGGGGACGCGGGTTCGTGCCCCGGTCTGGGAGGGTCCCACGTGCCGCGGAGCGGCTGGGCCCGTGAGCCATGGCCGATGGGCCTGTGCGTCCGGAGCCTGTGCTCTGCAACGGGAGAGGCCACAGCAGTGAGAGGCCTACGTACCACAAAAAAAAAAAAAAAAAAGAATTCTCAGTATGTTTAGCCACAGCTAATCCTATTCCTTTGGCTGCAATGTGGTCCTGTACTTTGGAACATTTTAAGAGCATTACCTAACTCGGCAATAAACATGCTTTTAAGGGCTTATTGGTAGTATGCTGACTCAAAGCAGAAATAGTATCATTTCAAGTTGCTACTTCCTCATTCATTCTTTCTAAAGACCCCTGTAGGCTTTTCAAGGTCTCTTGCCCCCTCTGTGACAGTTTGATCTTGTAAGAGAATAGTCTTAGAATTCATTTTGTTCTACAATCTTAAAACAGCAAAACAGAACAAACAAGAAAATCTCCGTATTCGTTTGAAATTTCATGAGGTGAAGACTTCTGGTCAAGAGATCAAGTCCAGCCTCTTCTTACTGGGGGTGTGTGGGGCATACCTGGAGTCACCTACGACCTGTGGCTGGGACCTGCCCATGCCACAGAAACTACTTTTGGAGAAAAGAACTTTAGTTGGGGTTATGGAACTGGAGGAGAGGAAAAGTAAAGGAGTGAGAGGGGAATGAGAGGAAAGAAACCCCTTTAGAGCAAAAAGTGGTCAAAGGAAAGCAAGACCATAGCTAGACTAGGGATTTCTGAGAGTAGGGCTGTGGGAACAAAGTGACTTCCCATTACGTTCAGAATCTGAGGAAGAGGGATGCTTGAAATACTTATTCTTGGAATCTTGGGAGTTTTCTGAAGTTCCCAGACATTAAGAATGGGAATTAGGAGATAGCTCAGAGATCCTGGCCATGAAGACACTGTAAGATTCCCTGAACTCATATAATTGCCCCAAGTTATAGTCTTCTTTTAAAAAATCTCCTTTTCCCCACAGAGACACTGGTAAGCCCTCTAAGAGTGAACGGTCCATTCAAGCTTGGGAAACAGCCTCTTCTGTCATCAGATTTGGAGGATGATGGAACACAGGCTATAGAGTCGGGCAGGCAGCTTTAAGGAAGAATGGAAAGAAGGGTTTTCAGGTGACCCCAGAAGGACTCCTCACAAGAAGCCAGCCAAGAACTCCCTCAGGAGTTTGAGGCTGCCATCTTCGCCAGGGGGTGTCAGGAAGGCTCACTGGATCATGGGGATCTTTCTGTTGCTGAAGAACTGGAGCCAGAGTCAGATGCTCTGGGTTTGAAGAGCTTATGGGAAGTGGATGCTTAGTCTTCATCTCTCTTATCCTTCACCTCAAATTAGTCCTCTACGCTCCTGTCTTGATAACATTTGAAATCAGTTACCCCTCCTAGTGGGTCTCTGTTACCCAGTTTGGTCCAAATTCTTTGACAGTTCATAGCCAAGTTTAGCCAGCTGCAATTTGGAATTCTGCTTCCTCCTCTGAATATCACAAGCAGCCAGGAATTCCATTTTAGTTCTGCCTCACCTGGATGGTTTTCCCCTTCATGGTGCTGTTTCCCTGGGTCAGTTGGGCCCTGATAGTCCTTCTTGTTTTACAGAAAGTCACCAAGTTTAGTTCCTGTTGCCTAACTTACTCTTTCCATTTCCAATGAAGTCACTAGGCAGATCTTCTGATGTTCTGTGTTTGTACGGGGTGGGGGGCGCGAGAGGGATGCAGAGCAGTGCGGGAGAAAGTTCGTTACTTCTACGGCCGGTTGTCATCGTGATTCTCTTCTGTCCTTTTTGCTTTCTGTCCTTTGACTAGAAAACACATCCCTTCCCTTTGGGCTGCCACAGTGACATCTCTGTTCTCCAGCCTTCCAAAAATCCTAGTAAATCCTTGTAGCATAGCTTAGTTGCATTACTTTTGATTATTTACTGTCCATTGCTTCTCCCTATTAGTGAGCTCCATGAAGGCAGGGATTGAATTTTATTTCAATTTGCAGCTCCAGAATTTAGCATTGTGCCCAGGACTCAAATATTTACCGAGTGAATGAATTAGAATCATCTTCCATCCTTGCAACACACAACAATGTGATGCTTGTGACATTCTCCATTGAATCTCCATCTGTGGCTTATATGTTGGCAATGACCACCTGTCAAATGCTGAATCAGACGCAGCTTTGATCTAATCCTGGAGGGTTTGGCTCTAGAGGAAAAGGACCTGATGAGGTACATACAGAGGACCCTGAAGCAGCTGCTACTTGCTTAAAATGGACTTAGTGCACCCTTCCTTCTGGTCTCCTTGTGCTCTACATCCACCCCAAGGGTAAAAAATCACCATGTGACACATGCACCAAAGGCTTCTGGATAAAATGGATGCAGTGCTGTAATTCAAGGAAAATTCCTTCTGCAAATGAGAAAGAATTCTAGGCATGGGAGAAATATACTTAAAAAGTCATATCCATGGAAAGTCAAGAAACTCACTGAGGTCAGACAAAGTGAGAAAGTCAGTCCAAGGTGGGAAGGAATTACTGAAACTGCTGTCATCTCTGAGGACATCTAGAGCTGCCCCAAAAGGGTTTTAGGAAGTGTTAATATAAAGGAAAAATGGTGATCGAGAAGAAAAGCCCAGAACACTCAGGCAGCAAGGAAAACTGTCTCAGTCTCAATTGTTTTTTCTTTTTTGGCCACACTGCACGCCTTGCAGGATCTTAGTTCTCTGACCCGGGATTGAACCCGGGCCCCCGGCAGTGGAAGCACAGAGTCCCAACCATTGCACTGCCAGGGAATTCCCACCAGTCTCAATTTTGAGTGGGAGTGGCAAAGAATCTTCTCTGAAGATTTCAAGGTCACCAGCCATGACAAGGGGTGACGTTTCAGCCCTGAATGTGCACTATTCGTGTGATGTATAAAGTCCTAACATAAAGGGGACTCTGGTTAAACATTACCTATTGACCTCAGAAGGAGAGTCAAGTTCTTCCTAGAGTAGTGTACCCTCTACTTAGGCCTCCCACAAAAGACAGTGCCCACAACTATAAAACCCTTAGTTAAACACACACACACACACACACACACACACACACACACACCAATATGAATGAAATTTAGCAGAAATAGCAAACACAAAGCTGGATCCACAAAGCATTATCAGAGGCAGTAAAGCAATGAGGTTTAATATATTTAAAGAAAGAAGGAGAATGCCTTAAAAGAGTAAGGAAAGAGAGGCTATGCAGTGACCAGACAGATTTGAAAAAGAAACAAACTGCAATTCTAGAAATGAAAAAAAATATGATTTAGAAAAAGAACTTAATGGGATGGCTAAAGAGCCATATAGACATAGCTGAAGAGAGAATTATGAGGAATGCTGATTAGAGAAAAAGGCAAAAACAGAAAAGGAAGGTCAAATGCCTGAGAATTTTGCAGGATTGTTGAAACACACACCTCCAATCCAGAAGACCAACACATCTTTATCTAGATAAATAAAAAGAAATCTACACCTAGACTCATCCAGTGGAACTACAGAACACAAAAAATAAAGAGAAATCATTAAGGGCAGCCAGAGGAGAAAAAGGCAATTTACCCAAGAAGGAATAATGATTAGATTGAATGCTGAGTCATCGACAACAATGAAAACTGAAGAAAGTAGAATATTAAAATATTCAAAGTACCAACAGAAAACAACTGTAAAACAAGAATTGTGTTTCTTGCAAAATTGTCTTTCACAAGCAAGAGGAAAATATTTTCTGTATAATAAAACTGAAAGAATTTACCAGCAACAAATTTTCACTTATGGAATTTCCAAAGGGTGTTTTTCAAGTGGAAGGAAGAAATCTGCAAAAAAGATCTGAGCTATGGGGAATAAAATGGCATATAAATAAAATCATAAATATATCACTAAATCTATTCACTATTGAGAGTATAAAACAATAATGTCTAAATTGTGGGGTGTCACAATAAATAATATGGAGCTAAAAGACTGGACAAACATTGAATGTAAGCTGGGGAATGGGTTGGCAGTGACTGAAAATAAAACAGTAGACTTCTATGTATGATTTAGAGAGTGGAAAAATATATCCATTAGAAAGTCACAACAGTTCTAAATATGTAATATGATAGACTAATAATATATGAAGGAAAAATTAATAGAATTACAAAAATAAATTGATGTATACTAACCACAGAGTGAAATTTTTCAGCCTACCTCTCTCATTATTTATAGATCAAGAATAATACCAGAAATAAAGAAAACTTGAGCAATGTAATTAGCAAGCTTGATTCAATGGACAACAGGAAATTCACTTAAAGAATATGAATATTCTCCAACAATATGGACATTTACTGATCGATCACATATGAGGGTACACAAAAAGTCTCAAAAAATTTCAATAAATGGTTATCATATAGATCACTTTCTTTAACCATACCTGATTAAATGAGAGGTTAAAAATAAAGCCATGAGTTTAAAAATCTCCATGTATTTGGAAATTTAAAATAACTGAATAACTCATGGATTAAAGATAAATCAAAGTAGAAATTAAAAAATACAAAAACTAAATGACAGCAAAAACATCACATATTGAAACTTGGAGAATGCAACCCAAGAGATGCTTCAAGGGCAATTTTTAGCCTAAAATGTTTATTAGAAAAGGAGAAGGTTGAAAACTAATGCAACTGCCAGTTTTGAAAGTTAGAAAATTCAATATGACAATAGTAAAGATAAGAGCAGGAATCAATGAAAAAAAAAAAGGAAAGATACACTAGAGAGCATAAAAAAGCCAAATGTTGGATGCTTGAAAATTAAAAATAGATAAATCTCTGTAAGAATGTTAAAGAAAAATAGAGAAGATACAAATGAATAATATTATGAATGAAAAAAGAACACAACTAGAGGTGTATCAAAGATAGAGAACATGGGAGAATACTATCAATAACATGTTTCAATACATTTTGACAATTTGGAGGAAACAATGAATGTTAAGTGCACAGACTGAAAGTCTGGTGTTTAAAAAATCCACTTATATATTGTTTACAAGTAAAAGTTGATGGAAGTTTTCACTTGGCTTACCTGTCCTAAACTAACCAAATTATGTCCATTGTCTCTGGGTAGTAAGGTACCTAATACAGTAGAAATTCACAGACGTCTGAGCCAACAAATGTCACATAAGTCAGAATTACTTTGCCTCTAAGGTTCTTGGAGAACTGCACAGGCATGTCTTTATTTCATCAGTCACTTTCCTGAGGGTGTGAGGTATTTTAGGACAGCCCTGCAGTTCCTTGAGCAGTATCTCTGGTTTCCATAAAATTGACCACTCAAACAAATGCTTTACAAAGTTCTTCACTACTGGAGCATCATGGACCTTGGCATAGGACTTCAACCTTGAGATGTCCATCTGGGACCTTTTCTGAGGGCTGAGTTCTTTCTTGGAGAGCCTAAGGACTGACTTTACTAAAATCTGATTCCACATTTTCCTACCTGTCGTGACATTTAGTTATGCTAATTTCATAGCGTCAGGTCCAATCTTATTATATAGGCTGGTAGTCAGCTGTCTAGGGCAGCAAAATATTATTAGCATTAAAGAGTTGGTGACTATGTTGGCAGAAAATAATTCTATTTTGAAAGACTACAGAGGAGACCTTCAAGATGGCGGAAGAGTAAGACATGGAGATCACCTTCCTCCCCACAGATACATCAGAAATACATCTACATGTGGAACAACTCCTATAGAACACCTACTGAACGCTGGCAGAAGACCTCAGACCTCCCAAAAGGCAAGAAACTCCCCCACGTACCTGGGTAGGGCAAAGAAAAAAGAATAAACAGAGACAAAAGAATAGGGACGGGACCTGCACCAGTGGGAGGGAGCTTTGAAGGAGGAAAGGTTTCCACACACTAGGAAGCCCCTTTGCGGGCAGAGACTGCGGGTGGCGGACGGGGAAAGCTTCGGAGCCGGAGCCGCGGAGGAGAGCACAGCAACAGGGGTGCAGAGGGCAAAGCGGAGAGATTCCCGCACAGAGGATCGGTGCCAACCAGCACTCACCAGCCTGAGAGGCTTGTCTGCTCACACACCAGGGCGGGTGGGTGCTGGGAGCTGAGGCTCAGGCTTTGGAGGTCAGACCCCAGGGAGAGGATTGGGGTTGGCTGCATGAACACAGCCTTAAGGACACTAGTGCGCCACAGCTAGCGGGGTTGGGGGGGGGAGTCTGGGAAAAAGTCTGGAACTGCCTAAGAGGCAAGAGACCATTGTTTTGGGGTGTGTAAGGAGAGGGGAGCCAGAGCACCACCTAAACGAGCTCCAGAGATGGGCGCAAGCTGCGGCTACCAGCGCAGACACCAGAGATGGGTATGAGATGCTAAGGCTGCTACTGCAGCCACCAAGAAGCCTGTGTGCAAGCACAGGTCACTATCCACACCTCCCCTCCTGGGAGCCTGTGCAGCCTGCCACTGCCAGGGTCCCGTGATCCAGGAACAACTTCCCCAGGAGAACACATGGCACGCCTCAGGCTGTTACAGTGTCACGCCAGCCTCTGCTGCCGTAGGCTCGCCCCACATTCCGTACCCCTCCCTGCCTCTGACCTGAGTGAGCCAGAGCCCCCTAATCAGCTGCTACTTTAAGCCCATCCTGTCTGGGTGGAGAACAGATGCCCTCAGGCGACCTACATGCAGAGGCAGGGCCAAATACAAAGCTGAACCCCAGGAGTTGTGCGAACACAGAAGAGAAAGGGAAATTTCTCCCAGCAGCCTTAGGAGCAGCGGATTAAATCTCCACAATCAACTTGATGTTCTCTGCATCTGTGGAATACCTAAATAGACAACAAATCATCCCAAAATTGAGGCGATGGACTTTGGTAGCAACTGTAGACTTGGGGTTTGCTTTCTGCATCTAATTTGTTTTTGGTTATATGTTTATCTTAGTTTAGTATTTAAGAGTTTATTATCATTGGTAGATTTGTTTTCTGGTTAGGTTGCTCTCTTTTCTTTTACATATATATATATATATATTTTTTTTTCCTTTCTCGCATTTTGTGAGTGCGTATGTGTATGCTTCTTTGTGTGATTTTGGCTGTATAGCTTTGCTTTTACCATTTGTCCTAGGGTTCTGTCTGTCCTTTTTTTTTTAGTATACTTTTTAGCGCTTGTTATCATTGGTTGATTTGTTTTTTGGTTTGGTTGCTCTCTTCTTTCTTCCTTTCTTTCTCTTTTTTAATTACTTATAAATTTTTCTTTACTTTTAATGATTATTTTTATTTTAATGACTTCCTTCCTTCCTTCCTTCCTTCCTTCCTTCCTTCCTTCCTTCCTTCCTTCCTTCCTTCCTTCCTTCCTTCCTTTCTTTCTTTCTTTCTTTCTTTCTTTCTTTCTTTCTTTCTTTCTTTCTTTCTTTCTTTCTTTCTTTCTTTCTTTTCTTTCCCCCTTCCTTTTCTTCTGAGCCGTGTGGCTGACAGGGTCTTGGTGCTCCGGCTGGGTGTCAGGCATGTGCCCCTGAGGTGGGAGAGCCGAGTTCAGGACATTCGTCCACCAGAGACCTCCCAGCTCCACGTAATATCAAACAGTGAAAGCTATCCCAGAGATCTCCATCTCAACGCTAAGATCCAAATCCACTCAATGATGAGCAAGCTACAGTGCTGGACACCCTATGTCAAACAACTAGCAAGACAGGAACACAACCCCACCCATTAGCAGAGAGGCTGCCTAAAATCATAGTAAGGTCACAAATACCTCAAAACACACCACTGGACGCAGACCTGCCCACCAGAAAGATAAAATCCAGCCTCATCCACCAGAACACAGGCACTAGTCCCCTCCACCAGGAAGCCTACACAACCCACTGAACCAACCTTACCCACTGGGGGAAAGACACCAAAAACAACAAGAACTAGGAAACTGCAGCCTGCGAAAAGGAGACCCCAAACACAGTAAGTTAAGCAAAATGAGAAGATAGAGAAGCACAGAGCAGATGAAGGAGCAAGGTAAAAACCCACCAGACCAAACAAATGAAGAGGAAACAGGCAGTCTACCTGAAAAAGAATTCAGAATAATGATAGTAAAGATGATCCAAAATCTTGGAAATAGAATGGAGAAAATAAAAGAAACGTTTAACAAGGACCTAAAAGAACTAAAGAACAAACAATGATGAACAACAGAATAAAAGAAATTAAAAATTCTCTAGAAGGAATCAGTCACAGAATAACTGAGGCAGAAGAACGGATAAGTGACCTGGAAGATAAAATAGTGGAAATAACTACTGCAGAGCAGAATAAAGAAAAAAGAATGAAAAGAATTGCGGACAGTCTCAGAGACCTCTAGGATAACAAATGCACCAACATTCAAATTATAGGGGTCCAAGAAGAAGAAGAGAGAAAGAAAGGGACTGAGAAAATATTTGAAGAGATTATAGTTGAAAACTTCCCTAATATGGGAAAGGAAATAGTTAATCAAGTCCAAGAAGCACAGAGAGTCCCATACAGGATAACTCCAAGGAGAAACACGCAAAGACACATATTAATCAAACTATCAAAAATTAAATACAAAGAAAAAATATTAAAAGTAGCAAGGGAAAAACAAAAAATAACATACCAGAGAATCCCCATAAGGTTAACAACTCATTTTTCAGCAGATACTCTGCAAGCCAGAAGGGAGTGGCAGGACATATATAAAGTGATGAAAGGGAAAAATCTACAAGCAAGGTTACTCTACCCAGCAAGGATCTCATTCAGATTCGATGGAGAAATTAAAACCTTTACAGACAAGCGAAAGCTAAGAGAATTCAGCACAACCAAAGCAGCTTTACAACAAATGCTAAAGGAACTTCTCTAGGCAAGAAACACAAGAGAAGGAAAAGACCTACAATAACAAACCCAAAACAATTAAGAAAATGGGAATAGGAACACACATATTGATAATTACCTTAAATGTAAAAGGATTAAGTGCTCCAACCAAAAGACATAGACTGGCTGAATGGATACAAAAACAAGACCCATATATATGCTGTCTACAAGAGACCCATTTCAGACCTAGGGACAGATAACAGACTGAAAGCGAGGGGATGAAAAAAGATATTCCATGCAAATGGAAATCAAAGGAAGCTGGAGTAGCAATTCTCATATCAGACAAAATAGACTTTAAAATAAAGACTATTACAAGAGACAAAGAAGGACAGTATTATAATGATCAAGGGATCAATCCAAGAAGAAGATACAACAATTGTAAACATTTATGCACCCAACATAGGAGCACCTCAATACATAAGGCAAATGCTAACAGTCATAAAAGGGGAAATCAACAGTAAAACAATCATATTAAGGGACTTTAACACCCTACTTTCACCAATGGACAGATCATCCAAAATGAAAATAAATAAGGAAACACAAGCTTTAAAGGACACATTAGACCAGATGGACTTAATTGACATTTATAGGACATTCCATCCAAAAACAACAGAATACACTTTCTTCTCAATGCTCATGGAACATTCTCCAGGATAGATCATATCCTGGGTCACAAATGAAGCATCAGTAAATTTAAGAAAATTGAAATTATATCAAGTACCTTTTCTGACCACAACACTATGATACTGGATATCAATTACAGGAAAAATCTGTAAAAAATACATATACATGGAGGCTAAACAATACATTACTAAATAAGCAAGAGATCACTGAAGAAATCAAAGAGGAAATAAAAAAATACCTAGGAACAAATCACAATGAAAATACGATGACCCAAAACCTACGGGATGCAGCAAAAGCAGTTCTAAGAGGGAAGTTTATAGCAATACAATCGTACCTCAAGAAACAAGAAACATCTCAAATAAGCAACCTAACCTTAAACCTAAAGCAGTTAGAGAAAGGAGAACAAAAACATCCCAAAGTTAGCAGAAGGAAAGAAATCACAAAGATCAGATCAGAAATAAATGACAAAGAAATGAAGGAAACAATAGCAAAGATCAATAAAACTAAAAGCTGGTTCTTTGAGAAGATAAACAAAATTGATAAACCATTAGCCAGACTCATCAAGAAAAAAGGGAGAAGACTCAAATCAGTAGAATTAGAAATGAAAAAGGAGAAGTAACAACTGACACTGCAGAAATACAAATGATAATGAGAGATTACTACAAGCAGCTCTATGCCAATAAAATGGACAACCTGGAAGAAATGCACAAAATCTTAGAAAAGCACAACCTTCCGAGACTGAACCAGGAAGAAATAGAAAATATAAACAGACCAATCACAGGCACTGAAATTGAGACTGTGATTAAAAATCTTCCAGCAAACAAACCCCAGGACCAGATGGCTTCACAGGAGAATTCTATCAAGCATTTAGAGAAGAGCTAACACCTATCCTCCTCAAACTCTTCCAAAATATAGCAGAGGGAGGAGCACTCCCAAACTCATTCTACGAGGCCAACATCACCTTGATACCCAAACCAGATACAGATGTCACAAAGAAAGAAAACTACAGGCCAATATCACTGATGAACATAGATACAAAAATTCTCAACAAAATACTAGCAAACAGAATCCAACAGCACATTAAAAGGATCATACACCATGATCAAGTGGGGTTTATCCCAGGAATGCAAGGATTCTGCAATATACACAAATCAATCAATGTGATACACAATATTAACAAATTGAACGAGAAAAACCATATGATCATCTCAACAGATGCAGAAAAAACTTTTGACAAAATTCAACACCCACTTATAATAAAACCCCCCCAGAGAGCAGGCATAGAGGGAACTTGCCTCAACATAATAAAGGCCATATATGACAAACCCACAGCCAGCATCGTTCTCAATGGTGAAAAACTGAAACCATTTCCACTAAGATCAGGAAAAAGATAGGGTTGCCCAGTCTCACCACTATTACTCAACATAGTTTTGGAAGTTTTAGCCACAGCAGTCAGAGAAGAAAAAGAAATAAAAGGAATCCAAATCAGAAAAGAAGAAGTAAAGCTGTCACTGTTTGCAGATGACATGATACTATACATAGAGAATCCTAAAGATGCTACCAGAAAACTACTAGAGCTAATCAATGAATTTGGTAAAGTAGCAGGATACAAAGTTAATGCACAGAAATCTCTGGCATTCCTATCCACCAATGATGAAATATCTGAAAGAGAAATTAAGGAAACACTCCCATTTACCATTGCAACCAAAAGAATAAAACACCTAGGAATAAGCCTACTTAAGGAGACAAAAGACCTGTATGCAGGAAACTATCTAAGATACCGAGGAAAGAAATTAAAGATGATGCAAACAGATGGAGAGGTATACCATGTTTTTGGATTGGAAGAATCAACATTGTGAAAATGACTATACTACCCAAAGCAGTCTACAGATTCAGTGCAATCCCTGTCAAACTACCAATGGCATTTTTCACAGAACTAGAACAGAAAATTTCACCATTTGTATGGAAGTACCAAAAACCCCGAATAGCCAAAGCAATATTGAGAAAGAAAAATGGAGCTGGAGGAATCAGGCTTCCGACTTCAGACTATACTACAAAGCTACAGTAATCAACACAGTATGGTACTGGCACAAAAACAGAAATACCGATCAATGCAACAGGATAGAAAGCCCAGAGATAAACCCACACACATATGGTCAACTTATCTTTGATAAAGGAGGTGAGAATATACAGTGGAGAAAAGACAGCCTCTTCAATAAGTGGTGCTGGGAAAACTGGACAGCTACATGTAAAAAATGAAATTAGAACACTCCCTAACACCATACACAAAAAGAAACTCAAAATGGATTAAAAACCTAATAAGGCCAGATGGTATAAAACTTTTAGAGGAAAACACAGGCAGAACACTCTATGACATAATTCACAGCAAGATCCTTTTTGACCCACCTCCTAGAGAAATGGAAATAAAAACAAAAATAAACAAATGGGACCTAATGAAACTTAAAAGCTCTTGCACAGCAAAGGAACCCATAAACAAGACAAAAAGACAGTCCTAAGAATGGGAGAAAATATTTGCAAATGAAGCAACTGACAAAGGATTAATCTCAGAAATTTACAAGCAGCTCATGCAGCTCAGTACCAAAAAAAACAAAGAACCCTATCCAAAAATGGGCAGAAGACCTAAATGGACATTTCTCCAAAGAAGGTATACAGATTGCCAACAAACACACGAAAGATTGTTCAACATCACTAATCATTAAAGAATTTCAAATCAAAACTACAGTGAGGTATCACTTCACACAGGTCAGAATGGCCATCATCAAAAAATCTACAAAGAATAAATGCTGGAGAGGGTGTGGAGAAAAGGGAACCCTTTTGCACTGTTGCTGGGAATGTAAATTGATACAGCCACTATGGAGAACAGTATGGAGGTTCCTTAAAAAACTAAAAATAGAACTACCATACGACCCAGTAATCCCACTACTGGGCATATACCCTGAGAAAACCATAATTCAAAAAGAGTCATGTACCACAATGTTCATTGCAGGTCTATTTACAGCTGGAACATTCTAGCCGGAACATGGAAGCAACCTAAGTGTCCATCATCGAATGAATGGATAAAGAAGACTTGGCATATGTATACTGTGGAATATTACTCAGCCATAAAAAGAAACGAAATTGAGTTATTTGTAGTGACGTGGATGGACCTAGAGTGTATGATACAGAGTGAAGTAAGTCAGAAAGAGAAAAATACCATATGCTAACACTTATATATGGAATCCAAAAAAAAAAAGGTTATGAAGAACCTATGGGCAGGGCAGGAATAAAGATGCAGACGTAGATAATGGACTTGAGGACATGGTGAGGGGGAAGCGTAAGCTGGGACAAAGTGAGAGAGTGGCATGGACTTATATATACTACCAAATGCAAAATAAATATTTAGTGGGAAGCAGGCACATAGCTTAGGGAGATCAGCTTGGTGCTTTGTGACTACCTAGAGGAGTGGGATAGGGAGGGTGGGAGGGAGACGCAAGAGGGAGGAGCTATGGGGATATATGTATATGTATAGCTGATTCACTTTGTTATAAAAGCAGAAACATACCATTGTAAAGCAATTATACTCCAATAAAGATGTTTTAAAAAAAATAAAAGATTACAAAAAAGAAAACAGTTAAATAGGAAAGTTTAAAATATAAAGTTTGCACCTTTGAAAGAAACAATGCTATAAGAAGAAGGTTTGAACCTTAAGATTCATGCTGAGCTTCTGTCTTTCTAGAATAAGAGAGCTGTATGCCCAGGCAGATTTGAAAAACAGAAAACAGCTTTCTCTTTTCTCCAAAAATATTATCTTGCAGACTTCCACTCTGACATTCTCACAACAGGCAATTTCTGTTAAAAATGTTTAAATTCTATTTTCAGCAAAGTAAAACACACATGGAGTTAAAAAAATTAACACATCTAATAAAAAACTGTACTCCCTTGCTCTAATACCTGAGTTGGGTTTCTCAGAAGCACCCTCTTTCTTTCTTTTAGCTATTTCTTCTGATAATTGCCTATATAATTTATTTTTTTATTTATCTTTTTTTTTTTTTTTTTTTTTGCGGTTCGCGGGCCTCTCACTGTTGTGGCCTCTCCCGTTCCGGAGCACAGGCTCCGGACGCGCAGGCTCACTGGCCATGGCTCACGGGCCCAGCCGCTCCGCGGCATGTGGGATCTTCCCGGACCGGGGCACGAACCTGTGTCCCCTGCATCGGCAGGTGGATTCTCAACCACTGTGCCACCAGGGGAGCCCCTGCCTATATAATTTAAAATGCTACTCTCACTTCGATTTTTCAGTTTTAGGCACTGATTGCTGACTTCTTGGTATGAAAGATGAGCATTTGGAACTCTTATAAGAGCACTCGAACCCTCAACTTCCTCCATCTTCCCAATATATTTATATAACTTTTAAATAAAATCAATAACCAGTGTTACATTTTCATGGCTATGAAAGTATCATTCACACCTGAGGAAAATCTTGTTCCAAGACTGTATTTTCTTTTTAATGAAACTTTGTATGTTCCTTGGAATTGACATTTGATTCATTTTTACTTTTTAATTTTTTTTATGTTCCCATTACAAATTTTTCTGAAACTCTTCACAAGAACTATAAAACCCATGATACTATTTTAATTACTTTTCTACAAGGGGAAACATAGCAGGTAACCTACCAATTCTAGTGTGTTTACCCCTGGAGACATAGTTCTTCAATGCTTCTAGCCCTCTCTCCTATTCTGGATGATATGATCTGGCTTATTGCAGACATGGCATCCTGGGACTCCCCTGTGCCTCACTACTGTCTTAGATCCCCTGTTCCTTACATTTGCTGTTTTCCTTGTTTACTCGCTTATTTTGCTGCATAGTATCATCCAGTAGCTTCCTGAGAAAGAGTGTATGGGAATTGGCAAGTAACATTTCTGAGACCTTGAATGTCTGCATATGTGTTTATATCACCTTTGTACTTCTGGTAGATTGCCTGGATATGGATCCTAATTTTTTTTTTCCCCACAATTCTGAAGGTATTGCTCCATTGTCTTCTAGTTTCCAATGTCTCTGATACAAAGTCTAACGTTATTCTAATTCTTTATCCTTTGAATTTACAAGTTTTTTTTTTCCCCTGGAAGCTTTCTGGATTAAAAAAAAAATCTCTGGCGTTTTAAAAATTATGAGAAGTTTTGCTTGGGTCCTTTCTTGTTTATTTTGCTTGGTTCATTATTTCAATCCCAGGAAATTATTTTGTATTTGTTATTACCCAAATCTCCTCACCTGTGTTTTCTTTGTTTTCCTTTTCTGTATTACCTATTATTTGGATGTGGAAGCTTGAATTAATCACACAACTTTCCAGAATTTTTCTTTCCTGTTTTATGTCTCTTTATCTTGGATTCTACTTTCTGGGAGGTATTCCTCAATTTATCTTCCAGCCCTTCTGTTATTTATTTTTTGTCTATCCTGTTTTTAATTTCAGTGAATTCTTTATTGTTATCTGTGTCTTTTATTATTTTTTATGGAGTCAGTGTTTTCTCTAGCTCTTTGAGGAGATTAAATGCATGTTTTAAAATTTTTTTCAACTTTCCGGATTGTGTTATTTCCCTTGATTGCCCATGGTGTCTTTATATTAAAAAGCTGTTTGGAATATGTGTGTGTAAAGGCAGGCCATATTGACTAGGGCTCCATGTGAGTTTCCTAGCAGAGGCCCAGCTGTTTCAGTGTGTATTATCAAATGTCAGTATATGCAAATATTCCCTTCATCCTCCACTCAGTCTTTTTATATCTCAAGAGAAAAGAATTCTCTAGTCTCCAGCCTTGGGGAATATGCCTAGTTGCCTGCATTCTTGGAGTTGAGTCATGGAAAAGTGGTGGGTGTCTCGATATTCAGTATATAGTCTTTTAAATTTTATTTTTTAATTTACATAAGGTAGTATTCACTCTTTTCTGGTTTTGTTCTATGAGTTTTGATGAATGCAGAGTTTCAAACCACCACTGCAATTGAGAAATAAAACAGTTCCTTCATCCTCCAAAATAGCTTCCTGCTTGTCCTTTGTAGTCAATCTCTCCTGCAAGCCCTAACCACTAGCAACCACTGATATCTTTACCATTCCTAAGGTTTTACTTTTCTAGAATATCATATAAATGGAATCATTCTTCTTTACTTTTTCATGTCCAGTTACTTTCATTTGGCATAATGCATTTGAGAATCATCCATCCTGTTACATACATCAACAGTTCATTCCTTTGTTTGCTGATTAACATTCCATTATATGGATGTACCACAGATTGTTCATCTATTGCTCTGTTGAAGGACATCTTGATTGTTTCTAGTTTTTGGTGATTATGAATAAAGCTGCTACAAACATTTTCATATGGGCTTTTTTATGAAAATAGGTTTTCATTTCAATCCTACCCCCTAGGAGTGAGATGGCTAGGTCATATGGTAAATGTATATTTAACTTTGTAAGAAACTGACAAACTGCTTTCAAAGTGGCTGTACCATTTCGCATTTTCATCAGCAATGTGTGAGAGCTCCAGTTGTTTTACAACCTCACCAGGATATTATTAGGATTTGTTTCTTTTTTTAAAAATAGATTTATTTAATTAATTTATTTATTGGCCGCGTTGGGTCTTTGTTGCTGTGTGTGGGCTTTCTCTAGTAGCAACGAGTGGGGGCTACTCTTCATTGCGGTCCGTGGGCTTCTCTTGTTGCAGAGCACAGGCTCTAGGTGTGTGGGCTTCAGTAGTTGCGGCACGCAGGCTCAGTAGTTGTGGCTCATGGGCTGTAGAGCGCAGGCTTAGTAGCTGTGGTGCACGGGCTTAGTTGCTCTGCGGCATGTGGGATCTTCCTGGACCAGGGCTTGAACCTGTGTCCCCTGCATTGGCAGGTGGATTCTTAACCACTGTGCCACCAGTGAAGTCCCTGTTTGTTTGCTTCTGAAGTCATTCTACTAGATGAATAGTGGTATCACATGGTGGTTTCAGTTTGCATTTTCCTAATGACTAATAATGCTAAATATCTTTTCACACAGTTATTTGCCATCTATATATCTTATTTAGTGGAGTATCTTTTGAAATATTTTGTGCATTTTTATAGGGCTGTTTATTTTCTTATTGTTGAATTTCAAGATTTCTTTATTTATTCTGGACATATCAGTGCATTTATAGATGTCTGATTTGCAAATATTTTCTCCTAGTCTGTGGCTTGGCTTTTCATTTATTTAATACTGGCTTTTACAGAGCAGAAGTTCTTAGTTTTAAGGAGATACAATTTATCAATTCATTCTTGTACAGATTGTACTTTCAGTGTCATATCTAAGAATCCTTTGCCTAATCAAGGTCATAAAGATTTCCTCCTATGTTTTTTATAAAAGTTCTATAGATTTACATCTTAAATTTAGATCTATAATCCATTTTGAATTAATTTTTGTAAAGATGTTAGGTATAGGTCAAGGTTTATTTCTTTTCATGTATGTATGTCAGATTTTCCCAGCAACATTTGTTGAAAAGATGATTCTTTCACTGTTGGATTTCCTTGCACCTTTATCAGAAATAAATTGTCCATATTTGTGTGAGTCTATTTCTGTACTTTATATCCTATTCCATTCATCCATCCTTTCACCAATATGTCACAGCCTTATTGTAGTTTTAGAGTGAACCTTCAAATCAGGTAATATGTGGCCTCCAAATTTGTTTTTATTTTTCAAAAGTGTTTTGGTTCTTCTACTTCTTTTGCCTTTCCATATACATTTTACATCAGCTTGTTGACATCTGTAAAAATTCCTCTGGGATTTTGATTGGGATTGTTACACATGAGACTAGGTCCCTGGTGGAACATCCCAGATAATTGTGGAGGACACATATGAGACACTTTTTGAAGCCTCCTAGGAACAGTCAAGAGAACTTTGCAAAGGTGTTGTAAGTCAGCATGCATTATCCAACAGACCTCAACTTCTGCTCCTGGTCAAGATGGAGTAACAGGCATTGTTTCCTGGAAGAAGCAACTAAAAAAAAAAACAAAAACCCTAAAAATGATACATTAAACAATGGTTTTCAAGAGATTGAACAACAATTAATGAAGAAGCATTTTCCCTGAGAAATGGGAAACAAATGAGGTGAGTATTATGCATGATGGTGTTGCGAATCTGGAGATGTTATGTCTGCTAAAGTTTGCAGAACAGAATACCAGAGAGGAGAAGGCTGCGCAGAGAGGGAACTCCAGAGATCGCCAAATGGTACCTTTTGAATATTCTGCAGGACACTGATAAACACATGCATATGAGAAAACTCCCCAAAGCAGGGGAAAGAACACTTAAAAAGATTGGAGTGAACATACTTGGTGTTTACATGGGGCGTGAAATAGTGTCTGTTGCCATCAGCCAAAATGAAAAGACTCATAATTCTGGGGTCACTGGGTAGAACACTCGGGAAGATCCTGCCTAAGAAATGGGGAGTAATTAGCCTTAGACTAGACAGTACTCTGCTTAACAAATCAGAAAAGCCAGATACAAACAAACCAAACAGTTTTACAATAATTTAACTGTATCCAAGTACAAAGCTTAAGTAGATTTATAGGAATACAAAACAGCACACAGCAAGGTAAAATTCTTAATGCCCGCCACTCAATCAAAAATTACCAGGCATGCAAAGAGGCAAGAAAATATGATCTGTAATGAGGATAAAACTTAAATCAGTTGAAGTGGATCCAGAATTGAAACATGCTAGAATTAGCAGACAAGGACATTAAGATAGTTATAACTGTATTCCAGATGTTCAAAAAGCTGGAGGAAAGACTGAACAAGTAGAGATATGCTATAAATAAAAAAGCTCAAATCATATTTCTAAAGATGATAACTAAAATCTCAGGAAAAAATTCACTGAAAGGATTATTGACAGATTAAACATTGCAGAAGAAATGATTATTAAACTTGGTGACATATCAAAAGAAACTATGCAAAATGAAAAACAGACAAAAAAGAGAATACAATAACAACAACAAATAAGAAGACCAGGAGAATTATTGAGATGTAGTACCACTGCAATGGCCTATCATGTGTGAACTTGAAGTCTACAGAAGAAAGCACACAGAGGTTGAGATAAAAATATTTAAAGAAATAATGATTGAATTTTTTTCAAATCTAGAAATCTATATATCCAAGATGATCAACAAAGCAAGCAAAACAAAAAACCAAACCAAACCAAGCCAAAACAAAAAAACTATGAAGAAAACGACACCAAAGCACATCATAATCAAATTCTCCAAACTACAATCAGGAGAAAATCTCAAAAGGAGCCAGAGAAAAAAAGATATTAAGTAGAAGGGAATGATGATAAGAATTACAGCAGATTTTTCAATAGAAGCAGTACAAGTGAGATGGCAGTGGAGCAATATCTCAAAAGTAGTGGAAGAAAAATTATCAATGAGAATTCTATGCTCAGTGAAGATAACTTTTAAATACAAACATAAAATAAGGACTTTTTCAGATATAAAAATGCTGAAAGAATTCATTACCAACAGAGATACACTACAAGAAATGTTCAAGGAAGTCCTTCAACAGAATGAAAATATCAGATGGAAATATGGATGTATACAAAGGAATGAAGAGCACTGGAAATAGTAACTATGTGCTTAAAAATAAAAGGCCTTTTTCCTGTTTACTTAAATCTTGTACAGGAAAATTGACTATGTAAAGCAAAAACAGTAACAATGAATTGTTAAAACAATTATGTTTACATATATTTAAAACATGTAGAAATAAAATGAATGACAACAATAGCACAAAAGACAGGGTGGAGAAATGGAAGTTGTAAGGTTCTTTCACCATATGTGACATGGTATAACATCACTTGAAGTTAAAGATAAGTTAAAGATATTTAGATGACAGTAAAACCCCTAAAAAAACTGCTAAATAACAAAACAGAGTTATGTCTAATAAGCCAACAAAGGAGATAAAATGGAACTATTATAATTTTTCATTAATTCAAAAGAATGCAGGAAATGAAGAAAAGGCACATAAACAGATGAGACAAATAGCAAGATGGTAAATTTAAGTCTAAACATAAAATTAATCACATAAAACTAAAGGGTTTAAATACCATAATTAAAAGGCAGAAACTTTCAGATTGGCTAAAAAAGTGGGACTCAACTATTGGCTGTCTACAAGAAACCAACACAAATAGGTTAAAAGTAATAGAATGGAAAAGAATATACCATGCTAATACTAATCTAAAGAAAGCTTGAGTGGTTATATTAATATCAAAGTAGACTTTGGGACAAAGAATATGTTGGATAAATGGGATTATTTCATAATGATAGAGACTTCAATTCATCAAGACTAGATTACAGTCCTAAATGTTTATATATCTAATAAAAGAACTTCAAAATACATGAGGCAAAAACTGATAGAACTGCACAGAGAAATAGACAAATCCACAAATATAATCAGAGAATTAAATCTAATTGATAGAACAAACAGAATATCAGTAAGGATGTAGATGGTTTGAATAATACTATAAATCAATTTGACCTAATTTATATTTATAAAACACTTCATTCAACAGCAACAGAGTACACATTCCTTTCAAAGGCATGTGGAACATTTGCTAAGATAGATTGTGTTTTGGGTCATAAAAACGTCTCAAGTTCTCTGATCACAATGGTATTAAATTAGAAATGTATAACTGAAAGATCTCTGGAAAATATCTGAATATTTAGAAATGAAATAACACATTTCTAAATAATCCATGGGTCAGACAAGAGATCAAAAAGAGATTACAAAGTATTTTATACTGGATGGGAGTACAAACAAAGTATCAAAATATGTGGGATGCCATTAAAGTAGTAATTAGAGGGAGATTTATAGCACTAAATGTCAATATTATTAGATAATAAAAAAGGTCTCAAATCATTGACCTCAGTTTCCACCTTAAGAAACCAGAAAAATAAGAGCCAATTAAACCCAAAGTAAACAGAAGATAGGACATAATTGAAGATTAGAGTGGAAAACAGAAAAACAATAGAAAAAAATCAGTGAAACCAAAAGCTGGTTCTTTGAAAAGACAGATAAATTGAACTCCTAGCCATATTTATCAGAAACAAAAAAGAGGAGACACAAATGACCAATATCAGGAATACAAGAGGTTACATAACTACAGATTTTACAGATAATAAGTGGATAATAAGGAAATATTATGAACAACTTTATGCCAGTAAATTTGACAGTTTTGAGGAAATGAACAAATCTCTTGGAAGACATGAACCATTAAAGCTTACTCAAGAAGAAGTAGATAACTTGAATAGCCCTATATGTATCAAAGTATTTGCATGTATAGTTAAAAATCTCCCTAAAAAGAAAATTCCGTTTTCATTGGTAAATTTTACGAAACACTTAAGGGATAAGTAATACCAATTCTATATGAATTCTTCCAGAATACTGAAGCATAGGGCATAGTTCCCAGACCATTCTATGTGAATAACATTACCTGTATACCAAAACCAGACAAATACATCACAGAAAAGAAAACTACAGAGCAATATCCCTGATAGACATAGATGTAAAATTCTTAACCAAACTAGAAATCAAATCTAACAGTGTATATGAAGAAAAGATAATATATTATGACTAAGTGAGGCTTATCCCAGGAATGCAGAATTGGTTTAACATCTGAAAATATATGAAAATAATTCATCATATAAACAAGTGAAAAAGAAACACCATCTGAATATCTCAACATACACAGAAAAAGTATTTGACAAAATTCCATTCCTGATTAAAAAATTTTTTCTCAACTTGATAAAGGGAGTATATAAAAATATCTTTGGTTGACATCACACTGATGGTAAAAGACTGAGTACTTTCCTCCTAAGATAAGAAACAAGGCAAGGATGTCCACTGTCACCACTTCTGTTCATCATCATATGGACTTTTTAGCCATTGCAGCCAGGCAAGGAAAAGAAATGAAAGGCATCAAGATCAGAAAGGAAGAAGTAAAACCAGTTTTATTCACACATTACTTGATTACCTATGGGAAAAATCTGATGGAAATGGACAAAAAAAGTTGCTAGAACTAAAAGCTGAATTTAGAGAAGTTACTGGATACAACATCAACTTACAAAAGTCAATGTGTTTCTGTATATTAGCAGTGAACTATCAGAAACTGAAATTGAAAAACAGTATCATTTACAATAGCACTAAAATAATAAAATATTTGGGATAAATCTGACAAACAACATGCAAAACCTACACACTGAAAACTACAATCCGTGCTGAGAGAAATTTTAAGAGATCTAAATAGAAGGAGAGATATATCGTGTTCAGGAGTTGGAATACTTAAAATTGTTAAAATATCAATTCTTTCCAAATTGATCAAACAGATTCAACATAATCCTAATATAGAAAAGTAAGCTCAGGGCTAACGTTCTACTAAAACTTCTAAACCACGCCATAGAATTGGTTTTAGGAGAAATTATGGCCACAGTTGCCACTGCATTAGGTACACTGGGCTTTGCAAGGCTGCCAGCAACTCCTCTTGGCTTCAACTGCTCCTGCTGCCAAAAGGGATTCCTCTTATACTTTGCCTTGCAATCACAGCTTCTGCTAAAAGCTGAAAGTCTTCTCCATCACTCTCTCCAGTAAAATGGACACTTCAGCCAGAGGTTATTTCTCACACAGCTCACTTCTGAACTGAAGTCTCCTGTGGGTGTAAAGGACTACTGGTGCCAAGTTACCTGCCTGTGCTCTAGCTGCAAAGGAAGCTGAGGCAGTGAGACATCCACTTTTTTAATCCTGAAAAGGTGGAACTTACAAAGTGGAACATTTCCCAAAATTAGAAGGGTTTTCAAAAGTGTTAGGCAGCCAGAAACATGTCCCACATATAGGCCAAATACTAAAAATGTTCAACATAAAATAATTGGGTTTCAGCTATATTTTAAAAGAAGCTCCCTAAATTAGATGTCTAAGAATCCTTTTGTTAGTCCTCAAGACAAGAAAGGCCTGTGTTTTAATCCAGGATATACACCCATCTCCATGTCCCTCTGATTCACTTTAGTTTCAAAAACGTGTACGTAGGTGGCATTCAGGAAGACAAGATACAAAAACAAAAAATAGCTTAAGGGATGCAGAAAGTCTCCATCAAAAGTTTGAGAAGAAATGACCTATTTCCCTTTGTCCAAACTGCATCGTTTTCCAGAGAATCATAGAGAAAATGGAGAAAGGGGGCCACATGTGATTAGCACATGAGCAGACATGGACCACCTCTGAAGTGTTTCAAGAAGAGTTAGTGCTTGGGTCTTGGGGCTTTTCCCTCACCTGGTTTCCTTTTGCTGCTTTCAAAAGATTCAGAAGTTCGAGAAAAAAATCCAGACACCAGGGTCATTGTTAACATTGCTGTTATACTTTAAGGCAGGGGTCCCCAACCCCTGGGCCACGGACTGGTACCGGTCTGTAGCCTGTTAGGAACCGGGCCGCACAGCAGGAGGTGAGTGGCGGGCTAGCGAAGCTTCACCTGTATTTACAGTCACTCCGCATTGCTCACATTACTGCCTGAGCTCCGCCTCCTGTCTACATTATGGTGACTTGTATAATGATTTCATTACACAGTACAATGTAATAATAGTAGAAATAAAGTGCACAATAAATGTAATGTGCTTGAATCATCTGGAAACCATACCCCTCTGCCCTGGTCCGTGGAAAAATTGTCTTCCTCGAAACTGGTCCCTGGTGCCAAAAAGGTTGGGGACCGCTGCTTTAAGGCATTCCTGGCGTCTTGGAGAACAAATCAGCAAGTAAACTTTGAAAGAATACCCTTTCTTCGTGGGTATCTTGGATTTTTTTTTAAAATATCCTTTTCTATAGCTTTATGTGGATGTAGTCTAAAAATATGTAATCTATTTCTCCAGTCCACCACAAGAGCAGGGAATTAATGACATACACACACACACAAGTGCACACACAAACAAAGGAACACACACATATACCTATAGTATTTATATAACCCCCCTGCCCCGGCACTCCGACCCAAACTCTGTTATAGGGCTTTAATCCTCCACCTACAGAGCATTCTTTACATGCCCCTGAGGAGTCTAGCTCCAGACCAGAACCCTACAGGGGATTGTTCAGGGCCAGCTAATTACAAAGGCTTTGTCTGGTCGGCCCCATGGGGCAATCTGTCCTTATCACACCAGCCTTGGTGCACAACCACGTACGTCATTGCAGTTTTCTAGAGGGAGTTGCAGTCAAGGACTCAGGGCCCCCCCAAGACCAGCCACCCTCACCCACATATCTGCATTCCAATAGCCCAGGCACCTCCATTCAGAGGCCTCTTTCTGAATGTCCAGAAAGAGCTGCACAGCAGCGCAGTAGAAGTACTTTTTTTAAAAAAATAAATTTATTTATTTATTTTTGGCTGCACTGGGTCTTCGTTACTGCGCTCGGGCTTTCTCTAGCTGTGGCGAGCGGGGGCTTCTCTTCCTTGCGGTGCTCAGGCTTCTTATTGCGGTGACTTCTCTTTGTTACAAAGCACCGGCTCTAGGCAGGTGGGCTTCAGTAGTTGTGGCTCAAGGATCTAGAGGCAGGCTCAGTAGTTGTGGTGCACAGGCTTAGTTGTTCCGCGGCTTGTGGGATCTTCCCGGACCAGGACTTGAACCCATGTGCCCTGCATTGGCAGGCGGATTCTTAACCACTGCGCCACCAGGGAAGTCCCAGAAGTACTTATTTTTGAGCTCATAGCTCCAGTGGCAGTCTCAGAGATCACGGCTGGCTTGGGAATTCAGTTTGTATTTTTTTGCATGTCATTTCTGGAGTCTCAAGTCTCCCATCAGAACTTTTTCCAGTGGATCTTCCAATGATTTTTGGGGTACCAAATTCTAGACATTGAATCATGGCTTCCTTAAAGTACCCAGAGTAATTTCTGTTCCGTATCCTGAACCTTGACTGATACACCCGTCTTGCCAATAGACCTCTGGGATATAAGCTTACACACAAGCCCAAAATGTCCTCTCTCACCTTAACCTCACCCATCCCCCCCTGCTATAAATATTTCCCCCTTGATGCGGAGCATTGAGAAGGACATATCTTCTGATGGTGTTTTAACTAAGATGTCTAATTTCGAACTTCAGAAGTAGTTGCTAGAGAACGGGTACTGTACACTCCTTTTATCATTTTAATGGGAATGTCCTGGAGACAGTATGACTTGTATATCTCATTTGCCATAGTCTTTTACACACAAATCTGAAGACTAGGTCAAGCATCTTTTTTTTTTTTTAAGCAGTTTCAAGTGAAGACATACAAACCTAATGATTACTGTGGTAGACTAGATAATGTTTCAAATGATAACATCCTCCCAAGTCAGCTCCATGTACTGTAAAAATCAATGGGTTTTGCTCTGCTGGAGAGAAAGAGCCGGGATTGTGCAGATTTGGTGCCTTTGCCCGTCTCTCTGCTCCATGGCCAGCCAGCGGCTCTTTCTGGGAACTACGCCTTATGTATATTTCTGCAGCAGTGTCAAATGATTTCTTACTATATGGTGCTATATCCAATTAATTCAGAAGACTAAAAATACAGCGAGAGACACTGGAATTTGTGACTGCAGAAGTCTCTGACCAAGGTTTCCATCCTGACACATTAAAATAACATTATTGCATGAGAAGAAAACCTCTGGGCAAAAAGCAAGGGAGCTCCCTCTTCTTAGGTAGTAAAATCGTGTGTGGTTTTCAATTTTATGTAGTACAGCTCTTTCAACACTGTATATTTTCAAATGTCACAGGTATTTTGGGCATATGACCTGTCTGCTTAATGATTTAAGCTGCAGTTCCAGCTTAATTGCCTCAACCTGATAAGTTTGTTGCAGGAAGAGGTCGGCAGCTCTGCATATTACAAACCAGGAAGTATTTTTGACAATGTTTCCAGCAATTTCTTTGCTCTTTCCTCTGAGTTTGAAAATGGGAGGAAGTTCCCTGTTTTTACAATGAAGTCAAGGCTAATTTTCTGATTGCTGTTTAATCGAACAATGAAAGTTCAGCCAGCTTACAATGGTGGCCATTGGCAGTTATCAGTGGTTAACACTTATATAAATGCCCCCAGGCCCTACGTTTCCTGAAGTAAGTGCGTGGCAATCTATAATTCTCATGTCCTTTATGTGGGACAAATTATACATTCCCATCTTCCTGTTCAACTTACTCCTTCTGGACAAATATATCTTAACCATACTTAGTACTGGCTGGCTCTTTGGATGGAAAGGCTGAAAAGGAGATTACTTTGAATACTTTGCAACATGAATACAACTTAAGTATCACCCTGCCTTTTCTGTATCTTAGAGGTGGGTGGAGAAAAACCCGCAGGTGCATCTCCCTGCCAGAATATATAGTAACATATTTTTGGAAGATTGTATAATGTAGTGCCCATTATACCATTGGTTTCATGAGATAATTATGATGCACTAAAGCAAATCAGCATACTAGACTGGATGAATATGCTCACATGCTAATTTTGCATAGAAGGTGATTACTGTTATTATTATTTATAGAGTGCAGTAAGTGTATATAATGCTTGATAAACATGTAGGCAGACAAGGGCTCGGCCCAGAGGTGCCTCAGTTCTAACTGCCTGACTTAGACAATGTAAATGAAAAAAAGGTACTCTGTGCAAAAGTGGAAGGGGACCAGGCAGAAAATGGGGTTAACAAAATAAGTGTTCCTGAAGGACCAAAGGATAAAAAGTGCGTGTCCTTTTAGACTTAGGCTGAAATTGCTCTTAACAGTTCAGGGAGAATCAAATACTGTAACTAAATCCACTGAGAGATACTTCCTGAAACCTGTTAGTAAATTTCAGTTGGTTTCTGTAAATTCAGCTGTACCCTACTGGCCCAGGTCTAGCTGTATGGATTCCTAGATCCCAAAGCACTGCTCCTAGGGGCTTCACAAAGAAAGCAGAAAAATAGAAAGGTACCAGATTGCAGGCTCTTTGAAGGCAGGAATGAAGTCTAATAGGCACTTGACCTTCTACATCCATTCTCTTGGCTAGGACTTTTCTCGCCTTGATACCTGTGATGGGAAAAATGAAGCCTTTGTAACTAGCAGCACTGTTTTCACATATAAGCAAATCCACATACAGGAGTGCCCCTTATAAAAATCTACGCTATAAAAAACTTACCCCTTGTGGAAGCCCTCCTTCAAATGGGAACCGAAAACAACAACAAATTGTCTCTTTACTATTGCTCTTTAGGCTTTATAATGTGACCAAAGTGTTCTTTGGTGCCAATACAGTCCATTTAGGATGAGTACTCCATAATTCATGAAAAAGCATCTCCAGGGAATGCTCTATGTGCTATTTAGAAATCTATGGTGAAGTATAATTACACTATATGAACACATGTGTAAGGAAAATGTCATTATTTTTCAATATAATAATACCAGCCAAAAATCCTACTTTCATCACAAACTTATTGCTAATCTGTAATAGTACTTTAGGAGTATTAGCTATAAATTAATATAATTACATGACAACTACCTGTCTTGGTTGTGACAGTTTTGAAATTTGAAGTTATCAGTTTAGGACTTCAACTTCTTCAAAGAAATCAGCCACTTAGATTTTGTCTTTGGGGTTAACTGTATTAAGATTAGAGGGCACTACACAAGAAGTCCAAATACAAAGCTATTAATATATCATGAAGCATGAAATATTAAAAGCAAATCCAAGTCTTGAGAGAAGTTGCGGGAAAATTCCAGTGTTTAATACCAAATTTGCTATGTTCTAAAGATAGTGTTTAAAATTTTTGATAGTTTTCTTTATCATGAGCTATTTAGGCTCTTTTTAAATGTTTCTCTAGAAAATGTATTACATAATTGAACATATTTATTAAAATCATTTTGACCATAATCTATAACTGAGACATACAGATAACAGTATATATGATATATGTGTTAACTGGTTTTTAGGTAAGTCTTATGTGAAATAATTTTTATCCTTATTCTTGCCATTTCTTGCAGAAAATGAGAAGCTGTATTAAGGAGCTTGTTTTGCTCAGGAGATAGCTTCTGGAAGGACAGAATTATGGGTCTCCATAGCTTTGCCAACATGTATTTGCTAGAGGGTTTGATTTAGAGACATTAATGGTTACAGAGTATGTTATGAAAAGCCAGTGCTATATTAAAATAGTGTCCCTCCCCTGGAACACCACCACCCCTACTCCCAATAGAGCTATTCCTTCTTTGTAAACTTGATGTTCTGGCTCTACGGTAGCTATGGATTGGTGTACGTGAGTGCGTGTGTAGCTAATTTTCCACCTGGTCTCTGAAATGTGCCTGATAGTTGAATTGCTGTGTCAACTATAGTGCCTCTATTTGGGGGCACGTCGTACAAGCTTGGGTCTGCAGCCTATTGGGCCATATTGGCAGTGCATGAATCTTTGTGAACTACCACATTGATTAAGGCAAAGTCCAGGGTTGAGTTGAGCTAACAATGTTTCTTACCTTATCAGAAATGCATACACCCAACTTAAATGATATGCTGCATTCTAAACAATAGGATAATATTTGTAATGCACTTTGGACAGCACTTTTGAGTTCCAAACACAAAACTTTTAAATGTACATGTCAATAGACAAACATGAAAGAATTCTCATAGAATAAGAGCAGCAGGTGATATTTCTATGGATAATTTAAATGCCCACTCAGCTATGACAGTTATTCTTTTGAGAGTTTTTCCTCTTCTCCCCTCCCCTTCTTGCTCCTCTCCTTTCCATTTCATATATAAATATGTATATTATATATATATATATGAGTCAGTTTAAACATTTTTTAAATGTAGTTATTTTATACTCTTTAAAAAACAATTAATTAAATCAGCATGCATTTATTAAGTGCCTGTCATTTACCAGGCACTGCATTGGGTCCCATGGAAAGGAAGACAAAATTACTGCCCTGAAGACTATAAATTTAGAAGCAAGACAGATATGCAAACAACCAATCACATTAGAATGTGAAAAAAGTTAATCCTGCAGAGGAAGGAGTACTTACGCCTGCCACATCAAATAGCCATTACTTACTGTGGCTATGTCTCCCAGGTTGTCGCACCTGCTAATACAGCATCACTAATTAGCTGTTGACAATGAACACTTAGAAAGAAAATTGCGGCCCAACTTAGAAGGTTCATATGTACCAGCATAGCTGCCAGTTCACCATCTTGTTTTCAAACTTTTTTTTTTTTTTTTTGCCAATGACTTGCTTATTCCCACACTATTAATCTGAATTAACATTTTTAGGAACAGTGATTCCCACTGAGGAATTGCTGTTTCTGAAACATGCATCACTAGGACTTGGTTATGTAATTCCTTCATGATGACAGGGTGTTTTTAAATTTATATATTAAGAAATAGGTCGGTTGCAAGAGGACTTCGAGGCTGGTACCCGACGTCCTTCTCTGAAATTCCCTTGTTCTGTGTTCTAATTAGGAACATGCCGTATCTTTACTTATTTTCATTATTCTGTTTATTTGTTAACTCTAACCCGTAGTTAAGGGTATCCATAACATTGCCTAATTAGCTAGAATTCTAATTTTGAAATGTGGGAATTCCTAAGATTATTAAACGTAAGGCAGTAGACCAAGAGTCCACACTTCCGTCTATTTTGTTCAACTTCCTTTGAGATTCAAGATTGCAATGAAACTTTCAGCTGCTTCAACCAGGTCTTATACTACTTTTAGTAACTTTGAGAAGTTGAAGTTAAAAGTGTGTTTGTGGACCGGGGATCTTTTTCACCCATTCTGTTTACTTCCCGCTTCCTACCCTCACCTTTTCCATTTTAAACAAGTATTTTCATGAACGAGGCATCTCGGCGATCAAACAGTGTTCTGGATTCAGGAAGGAAGACGCTTGCTGTTAAAAACCACTGCCACTAGACCGGAGCAAAATTGCTGGCTGCTCTCTTGGTCACTGCAATGCGTGTCTGACGCCTCGCTGCTGATAGCGGATCGGGCCCGGGCAGGAGCTCCTGCACATTTTCCTCCCGCCCCGAGGCTACAGGCGGCCCCAGGCTGGGCACCGCCGCAGAGTACAGAGCACCGTGGGCGCACGGAGCCGCGCACTCTGCTCCATGAGCTGGCTGGGTCGCTGCTGAGGACAAACGCTCCAGGGACAATCTTTAGCTATCCTAGAACCTCTTAAAGACCCTTCATTTGGCGCCTCCGCAGAAAGTCTCTTCCATTTTGGCCCCAGGATACCGTGAGAGAACGAGCGAAGTTAGGTGGCTACTCAGGCCCCCTTCGAGAGTAAGTTCCTGGAGGGTGGCAAAGACTCACCCCGATGATCTCGAGGAACTCGGCTCGGTGTTCTAGCCACCGTGGCTTCAGACCCAACACCCAAGAGCAGGGTATGGGGCATCTGGAGCCCGGCCTTGGCCTGACCCTTTTCTCTGGTTCCGGGTACTTTGGCCCAGCTTCTGGCGGAAACTCCCCCAGGGTCACGCGGGGCGGGGAATTAAGTGGAGAAGGCCCGGCCCCTATGATCCCTGGGCAGCAACTTCTCAGTGCACAGCGGCAGCGGGCTGGAGGTGTGCTCCGAGGAGGAGAGAGGCGCCCTTGGCGCACCAAAGCGGGCTCCCTTCTAGGACCCTGCGGCGGCAGTGGGGGCCAGGAGGACTCTGAGAGCTCCCCATCCCACCTCCTTCCTACTGGAGCGTGAAAATCAACCCTCCCTCACGGTCTACTCCCCTCCTCATCCCAAACCTCTAGCGCAGCTTTTCAAATGCGTCTCGTGCATCCTTCAACTTTTGGGAAAGACAGTGCCCAACTCCCGCTCTCCCGACGCCCCTTTCGCGTTAATCCAGTTCTTTCGGTCGCATCCAAACTCGGCGCCCGTAGTATCCCCGCCCCAACCTGGAAGCGAGCGCCCCCGGCTGCTCACGGCCGCCCTTCGGCTCCTGTTTGCAGGGAGCTCGGTTTCTGGCTCGTCACAGGATCCAGCTGCGGTTCCGACCGGCCCCGGGCTGACGAGGCACACGTGCGCGGGCACACACACGCACTCACACTCCCGCGTCCTCGCTCCGCGCACCCCACCCTCTGCGCCGCTCCTCCGCCGGGCGGGGGGTGGGGGTGGGGTGACGTCAGGACTGCAGTCCCAAGGAGAGCGGCTGGAGAGGGCCGCGCGCTCCTCGCCCTGGAGGCTGGAGGCGCACTGGGGCGGCCGCCACTGCTGCGCACCTCCCTCTCCTCAGCACCCGCTGTCGCGCTGCTAGCCCGCGGGGGAACCTCGCGAGCTGCCAGGTGAATTGAAAGTCGTTTCCGGGGGAGGACGGAGAGGGTGCTGCAGTCCTGGCAGGCACTGAAACTGCAACTCGGACAGAAACGACCCAGCCGAGGAGTCGTGCGCGCGGCGCCGTGCGCAGCCTCCCCGAGCGGCTGGGGGCGGCCGCCGCTCAGCTCGCCGCCCGGCGCGGTGGCCGGACCTCGGCCCCGGGACTCCGGCTCCGGGCGCGCTCGCCCGGGAGAGACCCCCCAGCCCTGCGCATTTCGCGGCGGCGCTGGTACGGGGAATGCGAGCGCGCCAGCTCCAGGTCACCGCCGTGGAGCAACTGCCTGTGGGAGAGCGAGGAGAGGCGAGGGGGCGGCAGCCTCGGCCCGAAGTAAGTGCAGCAGAAGTTTGCGTCGGTTTCCCCGCCGCTTCTGGAGCGAGTGGGAGGTTTATCTCCTACCCTACCTCGCTGAGGATAGCGGACTTACAGGGGAGCCTCGCCCGGGAGAGAAGGTGAGCGTCACCGGACGGGCGAGGACTCGGAGGGCCAAGGCAGGGTGGGATCCCTGTGGGGCGAGGGGGTGTCAGAGGAGACCCCCAGCTGCGGGGAGGGACGCGAAAGGAACCTGGCCCTGGAGATCTCGGAAAGGGAGGGATTTGGAGAGAGTGAAGGTGGAGGTTGGTTGTCACACCTACGCTGGTGACCTTGGCGTGCCCCCCTGGAGTGGCGAGCCAGGGGCTTCTCACAGATTGGAAACGGGTGCGCCTAGGAGATGGCGTGGCTTCTCACTCGGGGCTGCGCGGGGGGCATCGCTGTCGGATGCTGATAGACGAGGGCAGGAGGAGGCAGAACCCGGCCCCAGGCAGCGACGCTGAAGGGTCGGGACGCCGGGGCGCCGGGGTGTCCGGATCCAGGGGCTCGGAGTGGGAAGTTGGGGTCTTCTGAGATGCCCCAGCCTAGACGGGGGAGACAGCGGTCCAGGGAGAAGGCGGGTGTGACGCTCCGGGTCCCTACAGCAGCTGTTGGGCGCTTTTGGAGCCTCGGTGGCTAATTGTAATTAGGCGGCTTCTCCGAGGGCGAGAGCGCTCGGGCCTCCCAGCTGCCCCCCCCCGCCCGCCCTCCCTGCGCTGCCGCGCGTCTCCGCAGTCGTCAGGCTGTTTCCAGCAGCCGCGAGGGCCGGGGAGACTCGGTGTACTCAAAAGACACCCTCGGCGTTCTGTTCACTTGTTTTCGGGGTACGTTCAGCTCTTGTCTTCTGTAACCGGCCTCCCGAAGGAGCTTTTATTCTTTAACTGACTAAACTTCGAACGGGGAAAAAAGTTGGTGGAAGCTGCGCTCCTCCCTGGAGCAGAGCCCTGAGGAGGGCGGTGCGGGCACATTGCCCACCCTCTTCTCAACTGGGGAAGGTTCTCAGGGAGTTTTGTATTTAATGGGATGCGATTATTCTGGGAAGGCAACGAAGGCATCATTTTGCAGACTAGGACCGTCTGTGCTTAAGAAACCAGAATCCCACTCAGCTTCTGGTACCAAGGGTGCACCTTGTGGGGAGAGGGAGATAGTTAATTAAATTCCAGTGTTTTGAGGTCATTCATGATGCATAGTGTTTACCCATTTTCATTTACTCAGATTCTTTCGTTTATTAATGCAAAATAATTTATGAGACCCACTATGTGCCAGGCATTGTGTTAGATGCTGGGGTAATAGAAGTGATTGATGTATGGTCCCAGTACTCAGGGAACTTACAGTCTGTAAGAGATGTGGTCTCGAAAGAAGATGGAAAAAATACAAGTTCTACAGGTAAGGGCAGGTGATATCTGATTTTCATAATGACTCACTTCCAGATCCTTAACCATGGGGTCCAACATCTGCTAGATTTCGACGTCCCTTAAGTCAGGGCCATTGTTATTCATCTTTGATGGCCAGAGGACAACCCTTTGCCAGGCACATAGTAGGTCATCAGTTAGTTCCATTAAATGGATGGATGAATGGATGAATTATTCATAGTGAAAAGTATTATTGGGGGAACATGTAAAGAAGAAAAAGAATTGGGGGAACATGTAAAGAAGAAAAAGAATGACTTGGAAGGAGAAGAAATAGAGCTGGAGAGGGCAAGAAAGAAAAGAAGCTAGGGTTCATAAACATTTGAAAGTATATATTCTTTAACAAACAGGTTTTGTTTCCCATTTTCACACAGTGGAAATTAGCATCACCCAACTCAGTTTCTCTTTCTATGAAATACACACATCTCTTTGGATATTTAGATTAACTTTTTTATAACAGGGTCTCTGTTAATTTACCATGGAGGTCATAATGCCATGCTCATGTGAATATGTTGATAATATGGTGATTTGGATGTGTCTAGGATAGTGGGACAGGTTGGTGAAAAAACACTTCAGAATTACTCAGATCATTCCTTCACACATCTCATAATATTTTGCTACTTCATGTGCACATTTCTACCCCTGTGCTTTAACCATATTTAATTTAAACTTGATTAAAATATTTATACATAGATTTTACCAATGAAGATTAAGCATATATATTCAAGACTGTCCTTGGTTTAATTATTTGAACCGAGGTTACCATTGCACTCAGGTAGAAGGTGGTAACAGACTGTAAGGTAACTCACGGCGCACTCAGGTTCCAAGATGAGTGATAAAAGACTTTTTTTCCCATTAATTTAATTTTATTATATTTACCAGCGTCATATATTCTTTTACATGTACAAGAGAGCTACTACTTACTTTTAAAAAGTCAGTATTTATTAATGGTAATAATAATTCAGTGATTTGAGTCATGAGTTTACAGGCAGTAATCCCGATTTAGAACCTTCTCAGTGAAATGTGATTTGGAGCCATTCTAAAATTTTTGTAAACCTCACTTTTTCTACTTACAAAATAAGCTTATTTTACTTGAATGATTTAATTAGGATTTAAAATCAGAATATGTCAATGTAGAGTACTATTTTATTTTGGGCATTGTATTCTGTAGTTGATGTCATTAATTTAGTATACCAACACTGACGAGCAATTTGTAGTTAACGAATAGAAAAAAATCCGTATTTTCCATTATGAGGTATTTTGTAGATGTTTTAGGACATTATCAGAGTTCTAGAAAGAGTATGTGACCGTGGACAATGCATGGTGATTAAAATTATGTTTAGAAGTAAATGTAAGTAAATACTAAAGAGGTAGCTAAAGTTTGGGATTCTTTAACTGAACACTGCAGAGTTTCTTCTGTTGTGGTTGTTTAATTTGGATTATTACCATAATCATGCTGTTAGATCGAATGACTGAAGGAATCTTACAGGTGAACAGGGAGTACGTTCTAGAGGGCAGAACCTTTATTTTAGAAATGTAGTCAGGGTACAGAAATGCTGAGAGTTAGGAGTGTGGGGTCATAGATTACTGAGCTTGCAAATTATCTAGCCCCATTTTTGCAGATGAGAAAATGAGGAGCTAAAATGGTGAAGGTTCTGAATTTCCCAGGATTCCATTCAGATGCACAAAAGAGTCCCACATATCATCCCTTCTAGGCTTGAAAGGAAAGCACGCCCTCAAGGCACCTAAACACAGGGGCAAATTAATAGATCTGCTGCTGTCCTTGGATTTCCTCCTTCCTCTTATTCTCTCCAGGTCACACTCTCCTCCTGGCTCCATCTCTGAGAGGAGTCCCACCTGCCAACCCCCAACTCTCACTGTTCCTGCTGCCTTTCCAGGTCTTTCACAGGACAGAGCAGCAAAGGAATTGTTCAGGGTTCCGTGCCTCCCAGCCCCACACACGGGTCTGCGCCTCGGCAGAACAGTGAAGTAAGTTTCCATTGGGTGCTCGCCATATCTCGTTTCCTACATTTTGACACGAACGCACGTCCCAGAATCATAGTTTCGGAGCTGGAAGGGGCTTTGGAGATCTTCTGGTCTCTGTATAGATCACTTTAAAGACGAGGGAACTCCGCTCCAGAAAGGGTTCTGTGACAGTGATACTGTAGGATAAGGACTTCATGAATGGAGTTTGATTCTCCTTGGCTGCTTGTCCTCTGTCTCCACTGAACGCCTCTGGCTGGAGGTCGATCCCTTGCCACCAGCCTGGACTGAACTTCCATTATTTCCCTGCTGGATTATTGCATGTGGGCTCTGGCAGGAGACAACTTGTGTTTATCTTCCAATCCTGTCTCTCCCCAGCTACATGGGCAAGTTACTTTTTTTAAAAAATTAATTAATTGTTTATTTTTGGCTGCACTGGGTTTTCATTGCTGTGCACAGGCTTTCTCTAGTTGCGGCGAGCGGGGGCTCCTCTTCGTTGCGGTGGGCAGGCTTCTCATTGCGGTGGCTTCTCTTGTGGAGCACCGGCTCTAGGCGTGCAGGCTTCAGTAGTTGCAGCATGCGGGCTCAGCAGTTGTGGCTCACGGGCTCTAGAGCACAGGCTCAGTACTTGTGGCTCATGGGCTTAGTTGCTCTGCGGCATGTGGGGTCTTCCCAGACCAGGGCTCGAACCCGTGTCCCATGCACTGGCAGGAGGATTCTTAACCACTGCGCCACCAGGTAAGCCCCTGGGCAAGTTACTTTTTATTTATTATTAGACTTTTGTTTTGTTTATAGGTAATTACCTACATATGGGTATAGATGTGTTTGCATAATTATTTGTTTATTGTTTCCCCTTTAGACTATAAGTTTTATAAGAAAAAGAGTGGAATATTTCTTGCTGACTGCATGTCTGAGACTTAGCACACTGTTGGGCACACAGTGGACACTCAATAAACATTTGTTGAATAAAGGAATGAATGAATGAGTGAGTGAGTATAATAATGATCGAGTGAAGGAGGTGTCACTTAGGTAGAATTGGAATTCTTAATATGAGAGCCATATCCTTCTAGAGATTCTAAATCTCAAATACTGCTCCCTTTTCCAGTGTCCCTTTCTGGATGGATGAGCCCCTGGTGTGTCCCTTCCCCAGACCTGCTTCTCCCATTTACTCCTTTCGACAAGAGGCAGCTCCATTTTTCTGGTTGCTTGGGTCAAAAGCCATGGAGTCATCCTTCACGCCTCTTCTTTACAGCCAGCATCAAATTCATTTACAAATCCTGTAGCTGTGCCTTCGTGATACATTCCAAATCTGACCAGTTCTCACTGTCTCCCTTGCCACCAGCCTGGACTGGGCCTCCACCATTTCCCAGCTGGGTTACTGCAGTGGCCTCCTAGCATTTCTCTTGGCTTCCATCTTGGCCCCGCCTCAAAGTCTAGGTTCCACACACAGCCAGAGCCGTACTATGAGCACATGAGTCACGTCATACTACTCCTCTGCTTATGTTTTCCCATGTCTTCCCATCTCTTCTCTGAGGAAAAGAAAAAGTCCTTCCAGTACATTAAATGAGTAAGGCTCTACACTGTCTGGCCCCTTCTAACTCTCTGGCTTCTTGTACTCCCCGCCCCCCCCATAACTGTACTTCCATCACACTGACCACCTTCCTGTTCCTACAACACACCACATATGATCTCTTCTAAGCAACTTTGAACTTGCTGTACCCTTTTTCTAGAATGTTCTTTCCCAGTCACCTGCTTGACTCACTCCTTCCCTCCCTCTTTTCTCAAATTCCCCTTCTCACTGAGGCCTCTCTTGGCTACCTATTTGAGATGACACCCCTCTAAGGTTTTATCCCCCTTTTCTACACTAATTTCCTTTTAGCTTTTGTGACTATTATGACCATAAATTCTACCTGCTTCTGTCTTGTGTTTCCCCCACTAGAAGGCAAGCTCCATGAAGGTAAAGATTTTATCTGCTTTGTTCATTTCTGTATTCTTAGTGCCTAGAACAATGTGTGGCACATAGTAGGTGTTCAGTAAATGTTTGTCAAGTAAATAAATTGGGGAGAAAATAGTGCCTGTAGCGTAGGGTCTTGTTAAGATGAAATAAAAATGCGTGTTCAGTTCTAATCACAGCGCCTGGCACGTGGTACATGCTTAATTAGTATCAGACGTGATTGTTATGTTGTCATTTCTGGTCTCCTGGACTTTTTGTCCCTCCTTTAACCCAGACTGTGGTCAGAAGCCCTGCTCTCCCAGGATCATTAGCTGTTATTTTTAGAAATGACCTTGAAGGAGCCCCAATGGTTGTTTATATGTGCTGCTGGAAATAATTAGGAAATAAACGCTGTTAACTCTCTAAGATACAGCATAATTCTTTCCGTGACATACCTTCTGTCCTGGGGCTTCTGGAAGGCGGCTGCTGTAAGCTCCATCTTCAGGTGAGAGCATCACAGTCTATCCTGATCTCTATGCAGTCCCTTCTGGAGTGGGGCGGGGATCTTCTTCCCCTAAGGGATGACACTGTAGTTCTTAAATGGCAGTGGCAGTGGGAGGATAGGAAGAGTAGTATCCTGGGGGCCAAAAGTGGAGATCAGGGCCAAACTGGACAACAGAGCTGTTTCTGGAACATTATTTCTTTTTTTTTTTTTTTTTTTTTGTGGTACGCGGGCCTCTCACTGTTGTGGCCTCTCCCGTTGTGGAGCACAGGCTCCAAACGCGCAGGCTCAGCGGCCATGGCTCATGGGCCCAGCCGCTCCGCGGCATGTGGGATCTTCCCGGACCGGGGCATGACCCTGTGTCCCCTGCAACGGCAGGCGGACTCCTAACCACCGCGCCACCAGGGAAGCCCCAGGAACATTATTTCTTAATGGAGTCATCTGATGAAGTCAGGACCGAGAGCAGAAACATGAGAAGGGACAGAGAGAGACTGTATAGGTCACTAGTTGGCCACCGAGGTTGAGTTTTAACTACTTTTCTTGTCTCTTACTGCTGGGTTTGCTTCTTGCTTGTCTTAACATGACCATTCTCATTGGTTGCCTCCTGGCCCAACGAATTTTAGCTGAGGAAGAGTTATGAGGCCGTATCAATTAACCAATGAGGTACTACATGAAAAAATAGTAATTAATTAAAATGGGCCCCAGTAAAGCTATCCCCAGGGCTTAGAATTGCCTGTGTGCTAAATACCACTCCTTAATTATAAAAACACAGCTTAAGAATAGTCTGTGCCTGTTTAAATGCACTGTTGGCTGAGCTGATAGGATGTTTTTTATGGTTCTACCAGGACACTGTGTGCAGATATTGTGCCTGTGTGTTAAAGTTGGGTACACTGTTATATTTCTATAAAATTACCATACTAAACCCTATAGCTCATAATTCCTACTAGCTCAGGGCAGTCACACTTTACGAGTTTACTCAACAGATAGTATTTGCAATCCTGAGTGTTCATAATGGTTTTGCCTTAACAGAAAAATAATGTTATGTTGTGCCCACGTTTTGCTCTAGAAATAGAAGGAGCGCCTTGCGTTTAGTACTTGCGGGTTACCAGATCTGTTCTTAGCATGCTCTGTGACCTTGTCCAATTTGCATTACTTTAGAGTAGTTTTTCTGGAGCCAGGAAAAGTTACCAAAGCAGCAAAAATGGGGCCAAGAACCTTGAAGCAGAACCGTGAGAAATCCATTTTCTTATAACTGTGAGACGTGCAGCCAGAGCAACTTTTCAAGAGACAGTGTGTGTGTGTTGGGGACTCTAGGATAGAAACCCAAACTATCATAACACTGAAAGGAAAGAGGGGGTGACTTTTAGCTTTCCAAACAACTGTGTACACAACTTTTTTGTGCCTGGTTTACAAATACACTTTGTTCTAAATGTTTTTAATAAGTAGGTTGTTTGGAAAGTTTTTTCTCCTAGAAACAATGTTACATGTGAAATTTAGGTTCCCAGCTGCCTTGGGAAAAGCCTATTTAATTCATTGCTGAGCATTAAAAAATGATACTATAGTTTGTTTCTTCATATGAGAAAATGAGCATTATTTCTAGTTAATAAAATTCTAATTTCCATCGTGTTACAGCCAAAAGATCTAGGCTGGCAGTTTGTAAGTAATCTCTTCCTTGACTCTTTATTGGTATATTCAACAGACCAAGAGATTATATATATTATATATACATATAATATGTAGTATATATATTATATGTAGAATACATAGTATAATATAATACATATGCTATAATATATGTATTATAGTATATAATTATACTGTATATTATAATTATATATACTATATTATTATATATACATTTAATAAATATATATAGTTATTCTATTAAATAGATAATGTTGGATCACCTGTATTTACCAACTTTTAAAAATCAATTTATAAACTCATTTTAAATTAATAAAGCATAAATAAAACTATATAATCAACATTAAGTATGTAGACATCCTTGAAAATTAAGATGCACACAAGGCAAATCTCAGTGTTGCTATATCCACCCATCAGTGTCACTCGTGGTTTTGGAAGGAATAAGATGCTCTCCTAGCCTCCCACCCTGAGGCCTCTGCTGTGGCCCTGCTCTGCAGAGGACAAGGGTGCTTAGCTTGCTGGAAACTTGCTGAGAGTCCTGATCCCACTTTTCTCAAACACACCTGTGTCCTTTGCTCACCAGACCCCTAATATTGGATGCTGGCATCTGGCACCCCCTTTGTAGAAGTAACAAAACAATGATCCTTTCCTTCCTACTTCGTCCTCCTTCTCTCCTTCCTACAGTCTTCATCACCTCTCCTTCCTTTTGGCCTCATTCTGTGGTTAAACCCCAGCATTCAGGTCTCTCAAATGCCTTTACACAGAGTGTGACCCGTGCTGCCTCTAGTGGTGATCAGGAAATGTTCTCTGTTGCCTTTTTCCCCAGCTTTATTGAGATAATTGACATATAACATTGTGTACATTTAAGGTGTACAATGTGTTGATTTGATACACTTATATATTGACAAGTGATTACCACCATAGCATTAGTTAACGCCTCCATCACATGACATAATTGCCTTTTTTTCTTTTCTTCTTTTTTTTTCTTTTTTTTTGGTGTTGAGAACATTTAAGCTCTACTCTCTTGGCAATCCATTGCCTTGGGTAATGCCAGGAGCTGGTTTTACCTACAGTCCTGGCAGTTAGCTGGCCCTTCACCTCACAACAGTCTCCAGAGACCTGGGAGTGGAGACTGTCCAGGTCACTCATGCAGAGAATGGGGGTCGCAGCACAGTAGGGACAGGGAGAGGGGGATGAGAGACAGTCACTGTGAGATTCTGAGGCTTCTTTTCTTTGGAGGACCTCGTACATTGCCCTGAGTACTTCCCTATCCATTTCTAGCTTTGTTCCATGGTGTTGCATGAACGCATTCCCTGTAGACACAAAAGCAGATTCAAAGCTTCTTCCCTACCCCCTGATTTCTGAAAAGTAGAGAGGTGAGAACATTTACAGAAGGGTTTCATTTAGAGGTGTGCTGGCTCCCTGGAGAAGCAAAAAGCTCTGATTTGTTGCACTTGTTGACTCCTGTGTTGTAAATATTTCTGCCATAGCTTATTTCAGCATGACGTCAACTGGCTCTCAGAGCCCTTCAAAATTTAACAATTGACTCTAATGAAATCTGTACAAGCTGTCGTCTGTATTCTACTCTTCTTATTGCAAACAATGATGTAAAAGAAAAGATACAAGTTTTCCTCTTGTCGTTTGTCCTACACACCCCCATCTCTCTCCTTTTTAAAAATTTTAAATTTTATTTTTATTTATTTTTTTTATTGGAGTATAATTGCTGTACAATGTTGTGTTAGTGTCTGCTATACAGTGAAATGAATCAGCTATGTGTATACGTATATCCCCTCCCTCTTGGACTTCCCTCCCCCTCCATCCCACCCATCTAGGTCTTCACAGAGCACCGAGCTGAGCTCCCTGTGCTGTACAGAAGGTTCCCACTAGCTATCTATTTTACACATGGTAGAGTATTTATGTCAAATCTAATCTCCCAGTTCATCCCACCCTCCCCATCCCCGCCATGTCCACACATCCATTCTCTACATCTGCCTTTCTATTACTTCCCTGCAAATAGGTTCATCTGTACCATTTTTCTGGATTCCACATATATGCGTTAATATACGATATTTGTTTTTCTCTTTCTGACTTACTTCACTCTATATGATAGACTCTAGGTCTATCCACATCTCTACAAATGACCCAATTTCATTTTTTTATGGCTGAGTAATATTCCATTAAAATGGAGCTGGAGGAATGAGGCTCCCTGACTTCAGACTATACCACAAAGCCACAGTAATCAAGACAGTATGGTACTGGTACAAAAACAGAAATATAGATCAATGGTACAGGATAGAAAGCCCAGAGATAAACCCACACACCTATGGTCACCTAATCCATGACAAAAGAGGCAAGAGTATACAATGGAGATAAGGCATCCTCTTCAATAAATGGTGCTGGGAAAACTGGACAACTACATGTAAAAGAATGAAATTAGAACACTCCCTAACACCATACGCAAAAATAAACTCAAAATGGATTAAAGACTTAAATGTAAGACCAGACACTATAAACTCTTAGAGGAAAACATAGGAAAAACACTCTTTGACATAAATCACAGCAAGATCTTTTATGACCCACCTCCTAGAGTAATTACAATAAAAACAAAAATAAGTGAATGGGACCTAATTAAACTTAAAAGCTTTTGCACAGCAAAGGAAACCATAAACATCCCTCTTCTTTTTAACTCTGTGAATAGTAGAAAAACAAAAAAACCCCATAAACATCCCTCTTCTTTTTAACTCTGTGAATAGTAGAAAAAATAGAAAAACAGTAGAAAAAATAGATTTGCTGGAGTCAGCAAATCTGTTCTACAGAGGCCCAGATAGTAAATAAGTATTTTAGACTTTGCAATCCATGCTTGGTTTTTGTCATGTATTCTTTTTTTTTTTTCTTAAACAACCATTTGAAAATGTAAAAACTATCCTTAACTAAAGGGCAGTACAAAAAACAAAACACAAGCTGTGGGTTAGATTGTGCCTCTGGGTCTGCTGACCCCTGGAATAGATGATCAGGGTACGCCTTTGGAAATTTGAACTTTGGAAATTTGAAATTTATAATTTATAAATTTATAATTTAAAGTTTCTGTATATAACATAAATAGTGTGATATAAATTATACACATACATATATGTATGTATATATATACATACATTTCAAAGGAAAAGCCCAGACTGAGTGAGGTTATCCTGAGCATTTCACCATAGGAGCCAAGCTTGGGTCTCTGTTGGAAGAATGAGGGCTCTGGGGGTTGGGGTGGGAGGAGGTGAGGACATTGTGAATGGTGATCTCAGTGATGACTAAGGAGAAGCATGGTCTCAGGGCATGTTTTTTCTTCCTTCCTTTTTAAAAAAAGTTTTATTAATATATAATTTAATGTATTTTAAAATACATCCATTTAAAGTATACAGTTCAGGTTTTTTTGGTATATTCATAGGATTGTGCAACAGTCGTCACATTCTAATTTTAGAACATTTCCATCTCCCCTAAAAGAAACTCCCGTACCTTTACCAGACAATCACCATTCCCTCTCTACCTTCCAGCCCCTGGAAACCACTAACCTACTTTCTGTCTCCATGGACTTACCTATTCTGGACATTTCATATAAATGGAGTCATACAATGTATATAGCCTTTGTGAATGGCTTCTTTCATTTAGCATAATGTTTTCAAGGCTCATCCATGTTGTAGCATGTAGCAGTACTTCATTTCTTGGTGCATTGTATGGATATACCACATTTTATTTGTCCATCCATCAGTTGATGGATATCTGGGTTGTTTCCCGTTTTTGGCTAACATGAGTAATACTGTTATGAAAAGTCACACACAAGTCTTTATATGTATATATGTTTTAATTTCACTTGGGTAGATATCTAGGAGTAGAGTTATTGTGTGATATGATAACTCTTATGTTTAGCATTTTGCAGAACTGCCAAACTGGTTTTCAAAGGGGCTGCATCATTTTACATTCCCACCAGCAGTATATGAGGGTTCTGTTTTCTCCACATCCTCACCAACACTTGTCTCTTTTTTTGATTATAGTCATCCTAATGATGTGAAGTGGTATCTTATCATGGTTTTGATTTTACACTTCCTTATTGACTAATGATGTTGAGCATCTTTTCATATGCTTATTGAGCATTTATATATATTCTTTGGAGAAATAAATGTCTATGCAAATACATTGTCAGTTTTTAAATAAAGTCATTTGTCATTTTATTATTGGTTTGTAAATTGTCTAAATACAAGTCCCTTGTCAGATATATGATTTGCAAATATTTTCTTCCTTTATGTGGGTTGTCTTTTCACTTTTCTGATGGTTTAGTTTGACATTTTGAGGAAGTATAATTTATCTGTTTTTTCTTTCATCACTTGTGCAACAAATTCAAATTCTTTAAGATTTATTCTTATGTTTTCTTCTAAGTGTTTTGTAATTTTAGCTCTTGCTTAATTTAGGTCTAATTCATTTTGAGTTAATTTTTGTGCATAGTGTGAGGAAGGTGTCCAATTTTATTCTTTTGTATGTGGATATTCAATTGTTCCAGCATCATTTGTTGAAAAGGGTTGAATTATCTTGGCACCCTTGCTGAAATTAATTGACTATAATGTGGGATTTATTTCTTGACTCTCAATTTTATTACATTGATCTTTCTAAATGTCTGTTCTTATGGCAGTACTGCATTGCCTTGACTGCTGTGGCTTTGTAGTAAGTTTTTAAATTGCTGTGGCTTTGTAGTAAGATATTCAATTGTTCCAGCATCGAAAAGGGTTGAATTATCTTGGCACCTTTGCTGAAATTAATTGACTATAATGTGGGATTTATTTCTTGACTCTCAATTTTATTACATTGATCTATCTAAATGTCTGTTCTTATGGCAGTACTGCATTGTCTTGACTGCTGTGGCTTTGTAGTAAGTTTTTAAATTGGAAAGTGTGAGTCCTCCGGTTTGATACTTATTTTTTGAGATTGTTTTGGCTATCTGGCTCCCTTAAATTTCCATATTAATTTTAGGATTTGTTTGTCAAATTCTGCTAAAAAAATCCAGCTGGGATTTTGGTAGGAATTGTGTTAAATCTGTCAATCAATTTAGAGAGTAATGCCATCTTAACAATATTAATTCTTCTGATACATGAACATGCCATGGCTGTCTATTTATTGAGGTCTTCCTTAATATTTTCAACAATGTTTTGTAATTTTAAGCATATAAGTGTTGCACATATTTTTAAAAATTATTCTTTAGTATTTCTTCCTTTTCAATCTGGATACTTGCTTGCTTCCTTCCTATTTGCTCTGTCTAGAGCCTGTAGTTCAAGGTTAAATTGAAGGGATGAGAGTAGGTATCCCTGTCTTGTCCTTGATCTTAGGGGGAAAGTGTTCAGTCTTTCACCATCAAGTATAATGTTAACTGTGAGTTTTTCGAAGGTGCCTTTGATCAGGTTGAGGAAGTTCCGTTTCCCTTCCTGGTTGTTGAGTGTTTTTATCATAAACTGGTTTTGGATTTTGTGAAGCACTTTTTCCATGTCTGTTGTGCTATCACTCATTATTTCTGCTCTTTCCATTTTAGCTCTTTACTTTTATGAAACTCAGAGTGGAGATGAGAGGGAAATGGAGTAGAGTGAGGGAAGAAAAAATGGTTTTAGGCTGGTCATGGGGAAAAGGAAGGGAGTAAGAGGGCAGCAAGATTAAGTTGAACAGTAGAAAAAGAAGGATGGGGATGGGAGAAACATGAGCACGCATTTGGTCCCATCCCCTAATTTTCTAGTGGACGCACAGGCCCAGAAACACAGGATGACTTCCTTCTCACGTAGCCTGAGACGTCAGGGCCAGTACACAAGGCAGACCTGCCCACCTCCCTTTTGGGTGCTCTTTCCACTGGTCAGCACTATCCCTCAAACTGAGCTCTAAAGGATAAGGAGTTTCTGGTCAAGTAAAGAATGAGGGGAAGGAGGTTTCAGGTAGAGGACGCCTGATATACAGAGACCTTGGGGTAGGAGAGAGCTTGTTTAGAGGCTTCAAAGATGGCAGCTCTGGTTGGAGCCCTGAGTGAGAAGACAGTGAGAACCAAGGTGGAAGAGTTGGGTGGGGCTTCATCACAGAGTCCTGGGGGCTGGGCAAGGAGTGTGGATTTATTCCAAGTGCAGTGTGAACAGTTTTCAGGAGGGGAGCAACTCAAAAAGATTTGTGTGTTACGAAGATGGCGTGCTACTTTCGGAGAGATTAAGTGGGGTCAGGGTGGAGCGTCCAGGTGTGACTCTGCAGAGCTGAGATGGGTGAGGAGACGCGGACAGACTAGAGATTTGGTTTGGAGTTAGAATCGACAGGACTTGCAGATGTGACCTTTAAGGCATTGGTGGGAATTCCAAGAGGAAGTTGGGTGTGTTTAGACTAGAGAAGGAGGGTCATGTGGATCCCCTCCAAGGGAGATGGGTTATTCTGGAAACAGATGTATTGAGAAGTGCACAGTTTTGGGTTAAGGTGTTCATGACTTGTTCTCCAGGTGTTTTGACCAGACGCTGCCTCACCCACCAGCAGTGGGTGAAAATTCATGGAGAAACAGAAACTTCCTTCCACCTGAAATGCCTTTCTTCTTTCCTGATGGACATGTGCTTACCTATGCTTCAAAGCAGGTGTCACATGTTACCTCGTCTGTGAAACCTACTATGTCTCTCTGGCCCTTATTCTGCCTCAGCTGCTGTCCTATCTCTGTTCAGCACATGGTGATGTGGGGCTGTGCTGCCTCCTGCTGGGAGCTCTCTGGGCAGAATTCCTGACCCCTCCTCTTGCTTCTCGTGACCTCTGTTATAGCTCTTTTTATATTGTGCAAAGAGTGAATTGAATGTTTTTCTTCTCTGGTAGAGAGTGAGCAAATGGAAGGCCGGGTCCGTGTGTTGTTTATTTTCATATCCCCAGCGTTGGGTACATGATAGATGCAGAACGAGTGAATGAAGGTATGAATGAATGTGAGTGAACGAATGGATGGCTGAAGGACTAAGAAAATGACGTGGCAGGAGTGGGATAGGCTTTCTGTCACCTTATGCAGGCGGCATTTTTCTAGGCCAGAGACTCCCTGAGCTGCATTATAATTCAGGCCAGTGTAATTTCTAGCTTTGCCATCATACGATTTTAAAATTTCCATTACTTCTTCGATGTGTTCTAATCAAATGATGCTATTCTCAGTTAAACAGATGATGAAGCTCCTGCACTGGCAGGTATTATGCTCTTTAAACACAGTTGCTGTGCTGTCACCAAGGACATTTCTGCATCTGATATTGATTTGAATATTCAATTATGAATGTGATGAAGACGGCTTTATTTATAGCTAATGAGGATTGTATTGGCTGAAGAAATCGGCGGTGTGAACAGTACGGTGTATGCTTGTTAATCCAATGTGAATGAGTAGAGTCGCTTCCTTGATGAGCATTCACAAGGCTTTTCATTCTGTGCTGATATGAAGTTGAAAAATATTGGGTGCTATGATTTTACTGTATTTTAGTGTCAAGTGGTGAGGGTATTTTTTTTAACATCTTTATTACAGTATAATTGCTTTACAATGGTGTGTTAGTTTCTGCTTTATAACAAAGTGAATCAGCTGTACATATACATATATCCCCATATCCCCTCCGTCTTGCGTCTCCCTCCCACCCTCCCTATCCCACCCCTCTAGGTGGTCAGAAAGCACCGAGCTGATCTCCCTGTGCTATGGCTGCTTCCCACTAGCTATCTATTTTACATTTGGTAGTGTGTATATCTCCATGCCACTCTCTCACTTTGTCCCAGCTTACCCTTCCCCCTCCCCGTGTCCTCAAGTCCATTCTCTGTGTCTGCGTCTTTATTCCTGTCCTGCCCTTAGTTTCTTCAGAACCACTTTTTTTTTTTTTAGATTCCATATATATGTGTTAGCATACGGTTTTGTGTTTCTCTTTCTGACTTACTTTACTTTGCATGACAGTCTCTAGGTCCATCCACTCCACTACAAATAACTCAGTTGATGAGGGTATTTCTGAAAAATTCTTTGTGTTTTGCAGATGATTCAAGTTACATTGAACTTTTACTCAAATATAGATTTACACAGGTGTGACTTGGTTTTGAAAAATTTGTTGTGTAAAATTCGAATTGCAGAATATATACAGTGCAAAGTCTGTTATAAAAGAACCGTCAGGTAGTTCATCAAATGTCTGTGGAGTGCGTATAATGAGTCTAGGGGACCGGGTCACCATCTACCCTTCTAATTCTCAAAGGTTCTGATCAATAAAGCAAATCAGCCAAGCAAGAGTGCTAGCCTGATGGAAAATATAAATAGTGATTTTGCTTGTCTGTAGAATCCTCAGTGCAGAGGTTTGTGAAATCTCTATTAGAATATATGCTTTAGGCTTATGCAAAGTGGGACTTTTTACTCCTACTCTTTATTTAGAATTGGACCCCACAAGCTCAGGTGTGCTTGCAGAGGGAGAGAGGGACCAGCTCTTCAGACAGACTCCAAGACCACTTGCTTGAATATGGATGAGGCTGGCAGGCTGCTTCCAGAAAGAAAGTGTCATTAAGTGGAATAATGGCCACCTCACCCCCAAAACTGTCTACATCCTAATTCCCCAAAACTGTGACTATTTTAACTTACAAGGCAAAAGGGACTTTGTGGCTTTGATTGTGTTAAGGGTCTTGAGATGGGGAGATTTTCTTGGGTTTTATTATTATCTTGGGTATTATTCTCCGGGTGGACACAATATAATGATGCCGGTCTTCATGTGAGTGAGGCAAGAGGGTCACAGAAGGAGATGTGATGACAGAAGCAGAGGTTGAAGTGATGTAGGGCCACGCACCAAGGAATGTGGACAGTCTACAGAAGTTGGAAAAGGCAAGGAAATTGATTTTCCCCTAGAGCCTCCAGAAGGATTGCAGCCCTGCTGACAGTTTGATTTTGACCCAGTGAGACTTCTGACCAACAGAACTCTTAAGATAATAAAGTTGTGCTGCTTTAAGCCACTCCGTCTGTGATTTTTGTTACAGCAGCCCTAAGAAACGAATACAGAAGGTTTGGGGACCTGCTCAGATGTGTTTACCAGAAGGGAACAAGAAACAAAGGACAGCCCTCTGGGTCCCATCCCAGAAAGTGAAAGATGAAGTAACCCTGCCCGCTAGTAATCTATTGTCCAGTTAATGGCAAACTTCAGCAGATCAAACCAACTACTCCCCTCTTTTGGGAAAGAGTGAGTGAGGGAAAACAGAAACTAATTAAAGTGTTTCAGTGGGAAGAAGTTGAACTCCGAGAATTCGAGACTTACACAGCCATGGCAAGATGGGAGAGCCAAGCACACGGTGACCACTCTTAGGAAATCCGGAAGCAGAAGTCTCAGAAGGGTGCCGTTCTATAGGGCATTCCTCCCTTCTGCTGTCTGCCTGCAGCCACCATCACAAAAAATAACTTTCTGCCCATTTCCTGAGTTGTTTAACAGATGTGAAACCTGCCCTCGCCCAAATGGCAGATGTTAAGTACTTGATGACCATGAGCATCCAGCCCCCCAGGGCTCCTGGAGCCTAAGGACTGATAATGTTAGCCCCTGTGACAATGCCCTGTTCCTCACCATCAGCCAGTCAGAGAACTGTGCGCGAGCTGATCACATACCTTGCGACCCCCCTCCCTCACCTGGCTTTTAAAAATGCTTTGAAACAGTTCGGGGAGCTCGGGGGGTTTATTAGAGCATGAACCACCGCGTCTCCTTGCATGGCCCTGAAATAAACTTTCCTCTGCTCCAAAAAAAGGCAAAAACAAACCCCCAAACTTTCACCTTCCAAATCTCATCGGAGGCCCTCTCAATGATAGGCTCTCAGAGGGACCCTGCAGGCAAGGGAGAAAGGTAGTTTCTGGACTCCTCCGAAGCTCCAGGCTGAAGTATACAGGGTATCAACAGTATCTGGCACAGAGGGTGAAGAGGAAGCGATGACAGAAGTTTGCTTCTCTCTAGTTTGAGGGAGGAACGCAGGGAGAGGAACATAAACATTCCTCCCTACAACCCCCAGTCCCTTTGTTCTCTTGACCTTGGGGCTGTAGCCACCATTATGGGCCCAGTCAATGGACATACTGGCAAACTCTTTTAAGTCACTGCACAGTTGTGCAGTGAACTTGGTACCCAAGAGATTGGAGATGGATGTGGAATTGAATATTAATGGATAAATTTAAAATGATTGTGTTATTACTTAACTACAATTTACCAGGTATCTATTTTGAACCTACATTATTTCAAGACATTTGTCTTTGAAGCTTTTAACAAATAATTTAAGCAAAATTAATATTCATTGCAAATGTCAGAAGCAGTTGAGTTTTATTTTCATAGGGCCTTTGAACTTCTATGTTTACTGGGAGAGATAAAGTGTTATGCCATGATTTCTACTTTTTAAAATTTGATGAAGTTGCGCAGGTAACTGTTATCTAATTATTAATGGTTGTAAATACCATTTAATTAAATAATGCAGGAATAAACTCAGTCAGCATGCCTTATTTCTTTTGCTCTCAATCAAGTGTTTTTAGAATATTTGCATGTCACCTATTAGTTCAATCTTTAATTGCCTCTTAAGAGTATGGAATTGCTTATGTTCTGTCAAAAGCAGCAAAGAGGATGAAGTGGTTAGGGTGGAGTGTAGTAGCCAGATATTTGGTTCTGTATGTGATCTCAGAGGATGAAGGTGGGGAACAGCCAAAGTTAACACCAGGGGGTCAGTAGGAATGTCTATAAATTGAGTGGAGAGGGAGCCCAGTAAAGCCAAGGTTTCTAACCGTGAACTAAGCGTTTGGAAAAGAACAAGGGAGGGCTGTGTCATGGATTAACTGAGGTAGCAGGAGTTAGGAGGGCAGGGAGCACGTTGCTAGAGCATCACCGAATGTTTGAACTGTTTGAAGCTATCATACTTTGGGTTGCGTTTACCTGCTCAGGTACCCAGGGTGGCTCTTGCAAGCCCATCTAGCACATGTTCTGGTCTATAAACCTGTGTTCATTTGGCTCTTTGCATTATTTCTCCATTTCTAAGACCTCAAGGCCCATATCAAGAGCTATTGGTTTCCATTTACAGTCACTAATGATTTCAGTGTTATTTTATCATTTGAGATTCTGTTTTTGTACTTGCAACAGATTAGTCTGACGCCTACTCAGGCAGACTATCATTGAACAGACGTAGGTCTAAATACGGTTCTTCTCTAAAAATGCATCAGTCAGCAAACATTTTAAAAGTCCTTTGCATGTTTACCAGCCTCATAGGAATGACGGTGTCAGTAGTAGTGACCATTGTGCAAATCATGTTTGCAGTTAATATGGAAGTTTTGCTCTAATGTAGTCCCTTTTTTTCCCTTTTTTTTGGCTGCACCGCACAGCTTGCTGGGATCTTAGTTCCCTGACCAGGGATTGCAGTGAAAGCGCTGAGTCTTAACCTCTGGAGTGCCAGGGAATTCCCTACGTAGTTCCATTTTTAAGGTTCTGCCTAATTTCTCTGTCTAGGAACCTGTGTTGATTTGCATGCTGATATTATTATCATTATTCTTGTTATCAGTAGTAGTTATTCTTTCACAAGACACCCACTAAAACTCTTTAGTATCTCTAATAAAGTTTAGCTTTAATTTGCACTGGAATATGTGATGTGATTCTGGAGTTGAAGGCATTCTAAAAATTAGTCCATTTAGTTTACTCTATTCCCCAGCAAAATTAATGCTTCATGATCTCCTATTTTTTGGTACCTCTAGGCAATTTTATTTATATCCTTGACTTCAAACCTACTCTCAAATCTGTTCAGCTCAGAACTCCCTTCTAAATGCAGACTTGTATCTATGCTGATTGTTAGGTACCCCACCCAGCTGTTTCATAGGCACCTCACACTTAATCCGTACCAATCTGAAATCATCATCCCTCCAGATCTGCACTCTTCCAGATCTGCTCCCCTTTCTATATTTCCTTACTCAAGAGATTGTCCCAGCCAGCTATCTAAACTTTTCTTCGATTTTTTCTTTAACTTTGCCTCCATATGCAATTAGTTGCAAAGACCTGTCAATTCAGGCTTGGGTGGTTCCTCTTACCCCAAGCTACCTTTTTTTCCCCTATGCTCCCCTAGCACTAGGTACCCACTTTGATTATAACAGTTATTTTATTGTATTACAGCTGCTATTTGCATGACTGTCTCTCCCTTTTGATGGTGGAGGAGAGAGACTTCATATTTTATCCCTTTGGTGGCTAGCCCTAAATTTGTTAAGTCAGTGAAGTGAGTGAAAGAGTAACTAAATTGGGTGAAAGTACTGTGACCAGATTTTGTCCATATTATGTCCTAAATAATTTATTTTATTGAGCCTGCTATTCCTATTTTCTCTTTTTTTTGGTCTGGGGAGGTGAGCTCCATGTCGTCTTACTCCACTATCTTTTTTTTTTTTTTTTTTTTTGTGGTACGCGGGCCTCTCACTGTTGTGGCCTCTCCCGTTGCAGAGCACAGGCTCCGGACACGCAGGCTCAGCGGCCATGGCTCACGGGCCCAGCCGCTCCGCGGCATGCGGGATCCTCCCGGACCGGGTCACGAACCCGTGTCCCCTGCATCGGCAGAAAGACTCTCAACCACTGTGCCACCAAGGAAGCCCTTACTCCACTATCTTGATCCTCTTCCTATAGGTCCCCAAATTTCTTGATATAATTACTATTAAAGGATCCATTTTTTAAAATTGGCTCTATTTCCAGAATAATTAACCACTGTTTCAAAATGTTCATTTGAAAAATATAAACCTTAGATTCTAATTTTGTTCATTTTTTAAATTCTGTGGCTCAGAAGCTTTTAAAATTTTATTTTTTAAAAAACATTGATGATTTCTTAATAAGGAGATTCCTTTTTTATCTTACTTCCTCTTTACTATTGAATATTATGTGACCGAATGGTAAAAGTTGTATCAATTTAGAGTCTCTTCAATGTAGCTTATAAGAGTTTACCTTTAGTATTTTGTGACTCACAATGTGAAGTTTCAAATATATACCAGAGAGATTTAAAATGAGCATTAAGCATATGACTAACATGTAACTTTGGGAATTTCAGTGTCAAAACGTATATATTCACTTTGCCTCATCTATAAATATTATCTTCTTAAAAATAAGGTAGAGGGCTTCCCTGGTGGCGCAGTGGTTGGGAGTCCGCCTGTCGATGCAGGGGACACGGGTTCGTGCCCCGGTCCGGGAAGATCCCACATGCCGCGGAGCGGCTGGGCCCGTGAGCCACGGCCGCTGAGCCTGCGCGTCCGGAGCCTGTGCTCCGCAACGGGAGAGGCCACGGCAGTGAGAGGCCCGCGTACCGCAAAAAAAAAAAAAAAAAGGTAGAACTGATTCTAAAGGAAGTAGTCACATTACCCAAATTTTAACAATTAAACTTGCCTGTGAAAGAAAAAGGCAAAGCTTATATGACACTTTAACTTTTACAACACTTCATTTAAAAGATAAATGTCATCACTCAGTCTGCCAAAATGACCTCTGAAAATCATGATCTTTAAAAAAGAAAGGGTTTTGTTTTAAAGGGGAACACTTTGCCCGAATTTGCAAGTGATGAGAAAGCAGAAACTGTGACACAAATGATATAAATGTATGTTTCCATTTTGAAAGACATTATTGTTCTTTTTATGCCTTAAATAGCTTTTATGGCAGCATTCTGACTAATGCTGTATATAGGAAACTTACATTCATATTTCCATTAGATGAGGATATGTCATTAAAATAGAGGAAATATAGACTCTGTGCACACAAAATGAAACAAAATTTGCTCAGGGCATTTGGAAACCTCCTTATGAAATAAATGAGCAATACCTTTCTTTAAATCCATCTGAAACAAAACTCTGATTTACAATATAAGGCTTAGTTTTGGATCATTGAATCCCTTTGGTATTGGATTCTTATGCACACATTTTGTAGTAGTTCTAAATAGGTAAACTCATCATCCTTTTGTGCTGAGCATCCCTTGTGCTAAATCAATGCAATATGTAAAAATTTTGGATTATAAATTATAAATTAAGGCATTAATTCAATATATACAGTTAAATTCTCCTTCAATACTAAAACCTCCCGCCTAGTTTGCCCCTTCTCTTCACAACCTGACTTTTTGGAAGAGTTCTCTGCACTCGTTATCTTTACTTCTTCACCTTATTTTCACCTCTAGATTGGTGAACTTAAAATGCTTCTTGGTATTAAGATATACTTGGTTACCCCTGTGCTAGTGCATTTTAAAATGAAGTAGTTTGAATTATGCATATACAAATGTTTGTTCTAAATTAAGCTCACAGGAGGACACAGTAGCCAATAAGAGCTGATTTTTATTGAGCACTTACTATCGTCCAGGCCATGTGCTGAACTCTTTACATGAGTTATGGTAAGTTATGCTCCACAACCACATGAGGAGGTAAGAATTTTGTCCACTGATAACGAAGCGAAATGAGGCACAGTAAGTTGTGCCCATGCTCAAGCAAGATAATACAGGTTACCCTAAGATCACCCCAACCTATTGAATAATTACAGATTGCTGGAAATGTGCCAATTAAGGTTAGAGTCCTAGAATCAAAGTCCACTTGGGAGTGGAATGGCTAGAGAGGCTGATTTCTTTATTGTTACATTGTTCCTAATAGATTTAAGTCAGAGCAAAGAAGATATATACAATGAGAGTAGAAATAGGGATAAGAAAAAAAATGAACTTATGATGAGGTCAGTATACAAAATGTATGCTATGAAATCCTCTACCCTTGGAGATGTGGATCAGAAAATCAGGCTCTGAACTCACTTGCAGCCAATGCAAAGGTAAACATGTCATCAGTGATGTCATTCACTGCGTCTACAATCTGAAAACAGAGCAGCTCTTCAGGAAAAGTGCAGTTATCCTGATAATGAGACCCAGACCCTCATAGCAATGATCACAGAGAATTACATAGAAATCCCCTTAAAATATGTATATCTTTTCAAAAAGTTTTGCATATGGGTTTTCTGACTTTCTGGAGCTGTGTTTTAGTGTCCAAAGCCATTATGACTGGGCTTTCCTATTGGTTATCCTAAATCCTCTTTCTTTCCATTTTAGCCTACTAGTGAATGATTCAGTAGGGGCAGAATAAATGTGAGTTTTCTCTTCCTCCCCACCTTATTATACGCTCAGTACAAATTGTGGTGCCAGTAGTTAAAATCAGTGACTGCCTTTGACGTGACCTTTCATGTATTAAACATCTTAGTCCTTATAAGAATAGTTTCATTTCTCATTTTTCTTTTTCAAACTATTTAAACGTGGTTTACAGGATAGCAGAAATATTCTGAAGAGTCACTTCTTTTATAAGCAAGTTTTGTGTCACAGGGAAATGTTCTATGATTCAGGATTTGTCCCAAGTTTTTTTCCATGTTTAAATAATTTTTTGTTTGCTTTGTTATCCATCACAAGCTTAAAATAGTTTTTAAATTGCATTATTTTTTACTTACTGATAAATCCTTTATCTGGGGAGAAGAGTATGTGGATGGAGAAACATCAAGACTGGTCTGATTTGAAATAAATTTACAGAGATGGAAAGTTCCTATTTATACTTTTTTTTTTTTTAAACCAGGAGCCATATAACTTGGAGAGAGAGAGACAGAAAGCGAGAGAGGGAAGGATGGAAAGAAAGAAAGCAAAATACAAACATAATTAAAGACAAGGATTTCCTCCCCTTGAAGAAACTTATTTAGTTAGATAGAATGTGCATGCAAAATAGGTGTTTGTGTTTGATGGTTCCTCAAAAAATTGAACATAGAATTACCATATGACCCTGTAGTTCCACTCCTAGGTATATACCCAAAAGAATTGAAAACAGGGGTTCAAACAAATATATGTACACACATTCATAGCAGTATTATTTACAATAGGCAAAAGGTGGAAACAACCCAAATGTCCATCAGTGGATGCATGGATACACAATCGTGGTATATATATATACCATAGAATGTTATTCAGCCATAATTAGGAGTGCGGTAGTGATGCATGCTACAACATGGATGAACCTCCAAAACACATTATGTTGCGTGAAAGAAGCCAGACCCCAAAGGTTACATATTATGTGTCCATTTCAATGAAATATTCAGAATAGGTAAATCCATAGCGACCAAATTCAGGTTGGTGGTTGCTAGGGACCAGGGGGGAAGGATGAAGGGGGAGCAACTGTGTAATGGGTGGGCGTGATGGGATGATGGAAGTGTTTTGCAGCTAGATAGAGGTGATGATTGCACACCATTGTAAATGTACTGAATGCCAATAAATTATTCACTTTAAAATGGTTAACTTATGCTATGTGAATTTCACCTCAATAGATTAGGAAATAGCCATATTTACATATTATGTGGGAATAAGGAAATACATACATGCCAGATTAAACAGTCAAAAAATTCAGAAGAGTTTGCCTCCAGGACAGAGGAATGGGGGTTTGTGGAGAGGTTGGACAGTGTCATAGTATTTTTGTTTTAAACTTTGCAATAGCATTTAACTTGCTAAACTATCTGTGTCACTTGATGAAATTAATTTAAAAATTTTAAAAAGTGTTCGCTTACCAAGATTTTATAATAATATACAGTAAATAATAATGAAATATCTAAATCCTGGAGAAGTTAAAAAAATTTTTTTTGGAAATGTAGTTGATTTACAATGTTGTGTTAGTTTAAATCCTGGAGAAATATTGAGTAAAACCCCTTTAGAATATTGAGGGTTATTTAAAGAAATCTCTGTGGAAATGAGTTTTGAGCTGGACTTCGAGGCTGAGGTGACTAGATTAATGAAATGAATTGGCGGGGGGTGGGCGGGGGACAACGAGGTGAGACATGCAGAGGGACTGAGCTGAAGTACTGGAGCATCGTAGAAAGAACTTACCCAAAGATCTATGTGGAGGTACCAGGAATTCAAAAGTTGGTTACTTTCTATTTTGTTTTTCACTTGCTCTAAACACTTCCTTTGCTTTCAATTTTCTGTTTGGTTAAATAAAAAAAAGATATTGGAATCTCACAGCTACATCTTGGAACTACTGTAAGAATATTCTGTTCTGGGGTAGGAAAATCCCTCCTAAATTTCATATACAAAAATTCAATGTAAGTATATTAACTACTTTAAGCCTAGAATTATTCCACGAACATGCACAGGACATCCATATAGAAATGGCTCATGTTCTCTAAGGGATAAAAAATCTGTGAGTCTAGTTTTGCTTAGAAAATTAAAATGAAAGGTATGAATCCTACTGACACCTTTTTAATGTATCGAAGACCCTAATAATATTTTTGGATTCAGGGCATTAGTAATAGCTTCTGTGCACCCAATTTTGTATAGGCTTTTGTCATCTTTAAGTACTGTTTTTCTAGGCCCACTAAAAAATCATTTTTAGAATGAAATATGTGAGAACTTTGTAAAACACCTGGGAAATTAGCCAGTTTCCCCAAAAGAGTGCCCTTGAAAAGTCAGGTGGAATTTCCAAAGTGACTCTGGGAATTCCAAATTGCCATCATCCCATTCTGACCACTCTGCCCAAAAAGTGCAACCACTAGGCAAATTGGAAAGTAGGTTAGAGCTTCCTGTCCCCAGGATTATTTTAATTTAATATCTTAGAGCTGTCACCTTTCACCCAACTGGCTCTGACGAACCCCATGCATTGCACAGCATGTGGGTAAAATAATAGGTAAAGCATTATCATCTGTAGGAGTTAGGGTTACTGTTATTAATAACATCTTTTATTCCTTTTTTAAAAAAACATGTGATGAACTACTGCTATTGCTTTCACTGCTGGTGTAGGCTATTCCTTTTCAATGTATATAAAAGTATAAGTAAATAAATAATCCATGTTCTTGGTTACCTAAACCAGTTTGAACTAACGGAGGTAATTAAAAATGTTCTCTGAGTATGTTTACCTTCAGTATAAATAAGTTGTTCAAATTTTCCAGAAAAATTTCCCTCATTTAGAAATTAGACTACTTGCCTTCTGAGACAATACAAGAAATAAGCATAAACCCACTTGTTGGAGTTTAAAAGAAATCAACCCTAGCACATGTAGTGGGTGCTTCTAATAAAATTTTGAAATTTTGCTTTTCCATGAAATCAGGCACAGAAGGTTTCCTATATTTTGTCTTCTTTTATTATTCTTGTTTCTATTCAGATGTACCTTTTATGCCTTAAAAATATTTTGCTGTTGCAACCCAAGTTCCAGTGGACAGAGGAATAGATAAATAAAATGTGGTGTGTGTGTGTGTGTATACACACACACACACACACATATATATGCAATTGAATATTACTCAGTTTTTAAAAAGAAGGAAATTCTGATACGTACTACAACATGCATGAACCTTGAGGACATTGTGCTAAGGTGAAAGATGCCAGTTACAAAAAAAAGCAAATACTGTGTGATTCCACTTATGTGAGGTACTTAAAGTAGTCAAATTCATACGGACAGAAGTAGAATGGTGGATGCCAGGGGCTGGGGGGCAGGGGGAGTGGGGAGTTAGTGTTCAATGGGCACAGAATTTCAGATGGGAAACATGAAAAGTTCTGGAGATGGTTGGTGGTAGTGGTTTCATAACAATGTGAATGTACTTAATGCCACGGAACTGTACATTTAAAAATGGTTAAAATTGCAAATTTTATATGTATTTTACAATTAAAATTGTATATACATATGTGTGTGTGTGTATATATATAAATATGCATATGTAAGTGGTGTTAGCACTTTTCCATGAAGCCTATCATTAGCTCTTGGATTAGAATAAATGCTCATTGTCATGCTAAAGAAAAACATTTTGCCAGTATTTTTTCCATTAATTATTTTAAAATTCAAATAATTCTAGATAAAATATTTTTTTAAGAACTGTATCTAGGTTCTTAAATATAGTCTATTTATAGTCTTGGTTTTCATGGTGAGCCATCCTTTGGAGTAACAGACCGCAAGTGATGCAGTGTGCTTTAGCTCTGTTTTCTCGCTAAATCCTCACAATTATTAATGAGGAAACCGAGGCTCAAAGAAATTAAGTGCCTTTCTCCAAATCACCCCATGCCCAAGCTGGGACTTAGCTTAGTCTGCATGTAACAGAAATCCCAGTGGAAATTGGCTTCCACAGGAGATAATATAATTCATATATTCCAGTTCCTAATGGGCAGGTTTTGGGTCTTGAATCTTGGATCTAGCTGTTCCTCTGTTCCTCTCTTAATTTTGCCCCTTACAGTGTGTTGGCCCCATTCTCAGACTGGTGGCAAGTGTTGCAAGGAATTCTTGAATGTCACCAGACAGCCCTTCAGTAGACTTCAGCACACACCTCGTTGGCCTGGGTTGGGTCACATGCCCATTCTTAGACTCGCCAGCAGAAAATGATGAACTTAAATTATAATTTGGGGTCAAGTGGCTGTTTTAGCCTGTCTGATTCTCATGTCCCATGCCACTTTCTTAGGGCTTTTAATGTTTTCAGTCTGCTTCTGCACTGAATGGCCCTATGCTTCTGTGCTTCCTGCATGATTGTATCTGGCTTATTACAGTTTCTAACCCTAGCTGACCCTGTAAACTGCTACTTCCAGTTTCTGTTAGTGTGTTTCCTCCCAGCAGTATGCCCATTCCTCCTCGGATTATTTGATTATCTGCTTCCTAGATGCTGTGACCTGGGGAAATGAAAAAATATTACTTTATTAGGCTTTTATATAAAAATTTAAAGAGAGACTAATAGTAACGGCATGGTGGTCTGTCCTAAGGGAAAAAAAATGCACGAGCTTTAATGCATGCAACTTGTATCATCACTTTTTGTTGTTCAGATTTGTTTTTGCACATTTACTGCTTCTCAGGTTTCTCAGTTGTTGAGACTGGCTTATGAGTGACTTCTAGTTGTGAATATTTGAAGTTATACAGAAGACTATATCATACTTCTATGTTTTTCCAAACTATTACGAAATTAGTAGAATTAGAATTTTTAGCATTCTTAAGATGCTATCCAAGCTATTTTTCACAGTGATACTTGATTTATCAATAGTGGAAGGTGAGGTCAGAAGGTGGACAAGGAGCTGATTGTGGAAGATCTCTGTTGCCAGGCTGGATAACCTAGCAGATTCTCTCAAATTTTATCCCTAAGTATCCCTAAAGGTTGAAGAGAATGAAGGCATAATCCCATAACTTGTGTGGTTATTAGCCCTAAATGGTTCCAAAAAGCCCATCAAAGCTTTTGTGTTGCGATTTAAAACTTTATGTAAATTTTGTATTCCCCACCATAATGTGTGCAATTATTTGTAATATGAGTTATGCTTTGATTGCTTGTCATGGAGTTAATTGATGCACCAGGAAGATATGCCATGTTTATCTGATGAATTTTGCCTTCAGTCTGTTCCACACCCAGGAGGACTTGCATATCTGACCATAACCTTGTGCATGTGAAGCTCTCCAAGTTCATTCTTCCAGCACTTGAAGCCATTGGGTCTGCCTCAGTTCTATACCATGGGACCCTCCGTACACCCAGTATTTTACAGAAGTCTTTCTTCCACAGTGCTGCTGAACTCACAGGTTTTCTTCACTCTTATGTCTTCAACTATACCGCTTCTATGTTTCTGGCATTTTTCTTCCTTTCAAAACTGAATTTGGACTCTTGCTATCCTGCTATCAGCACCCTGGTTCATCCTATTCCATGGAGTGAGACTGAAAACTGAAGATTTGTTTTAAAATTTATTTTATTGAAGCACTGTTGATTTACAATGTTGTGATAGTTTCTGGTGTACAGCAAAGTGATCCAGTTATACATATAGATAATAGTTTGTATCTGCTTATCCCAAACTCCCAATCCATCCCTCCCCCAGACCCCTCCCCCTTGGCGACCACAAGTCTGTTCTCTATGTCTGTGAGTCTGTTTCTGTTTCATAGATAAGTTCATTGGTGTCCATTTTAGATTCCACATATAAGTGATATCATATGGTATTTGTCTTTCCCTTTCTGACTTACTTCACTTAGTACCAATATGATAATCTCTAGGTCCATCCATGTTGCTGCAAATGACATTATTTCATTCTTTTTTACGGTTGAGTAGTATTCTGTTGTATATATAAACAACATCTTCCTTATCCATTCATCTGTCGATGGACATTTAGGTTATTTCCATGTCTTGGCTATTGTAAATAGTGCTGCTATAAACACAGGGGTGCATGTGTCTTTTCAAATTATGTTTTTTTCTGGGTATGTGCCCAGGAGTGGGATTGCTGGATCATATGGCAACTCTATTTTTAGTTTTCTGAGGAGCCTCTAGTGTGACTGATAGTCTGGTCTTTGTGGAAACTTGCCCTGAGAGTGTGGTCTGTGAAAAGGGTTTAAGTGGAGAACCGCAGAGTTAGGGACACCCATTAAAGGCACATAGAAAGCCGTTTTGGCAGGAAGGCTGGCACGATTTGATGTTCAAGGTAAAGACTACAGAAACCATGAACTAGGTCTTGAATTCTACCTTTTTCCCTCTTTAAAGACAGTTACGTGGGTGAAATGTTGATTGAAGTGACATGTTTACATATTTTCCCACGTTTAACTTTTTGATTGCAATCATGTTTGGGATCTATGTGAATAAGACATAATTAAATATAACATAGCAAAGGAGCTAGTTGTCCCCCACCACTTTCTTCCAAGTAGAGTAAAAGCAGAACACTGTAGTCAATGGAATAATTAACGTCCATCACTGATTAGAGTGAATTCTTTGGTTCGGAACAATAAATGTCATTCTGCTTACATACAGGGCTTGTTTATTCATTGAACTTTTGACTTATGGAAACTAGCATTTTACTGTAATAAACACTTGGTTACATCTGTTATAAATTGAATGCAATTGGTTTTTCCAAGAATAGTGTTCCAGCTCTAAACCAAAATTATAAGCAGCTGTCTGCTAATAGATAAGCACACCAACTCCCTACCTTTGTGTCCTGTTGTTTTAAAATGTCTGTACCTCAAAAGTCAAGTTCAAATTGATGTAATTTCTCATGTGCTTTAGGATTTGGTGTTCTTTTCTCCAAAAAAAAAAAAAAAAAAGAACCAATCTGTGTGTGGAGAGAATGTTGTTTTGCAATTTTTTTCTTCATATTGTCCTTTTATTTGAATTCAGGGAAATATTTCTCTAGTAATTTTATCCACAGTTTCAGCTCAATTTAGCTTTCTCTCTCTTTTTTTTTTGCGGTATGCGGGCCTCTCACTGCTGTGGCCTCTCCCGTTGCGGAGCACAGGCTCTGGACGCACAGGCTCAGCGGCCATGGCTCACGGGCCCAGCCGCTCCGCGGCATGTGGGATCTTCCTGGACCGGGGCACGGACCCGTGTCCCCTGCATCGGCAGGTGGACTCTCTACCACTGCGCCACCAGGGGAGCCCAGCTTTCTCTCTTTTTAAATTCTTATGGGGTTTTAAATTCACTTTATTATTTTTTTTCATGAAGCTTGCTTTTCTTTAGTACCAACCTGGGTAATGTTCCTAGGACTTTGGGGGAAGGGAAAACTAATTTGTTTAGAAAAGGTAAGCTTAATAGTTGAGCATTAGTTTTTCATTTTCCTGTTGACTTCCTTAAGTTATAAAAGAAATATAATTCACATGTGATAATGTTGGCATATAGAGAAAAGTAGAGTTACTTGTAGTCTTATCAACACAACAAAGCTACTGTTATAATTTTGGAGTACAGTTGTCCCTTGGTATCCCTGTGGGATTAGTTCCAGGACCTGCCCCAGCTCTCCTGTGCTCATACGAAACTCTGCAGATGCTCAGGTCCCTAAAGTGCATGGTACCATTGGTCCCCTGTATCCTTGGTTTCACTTCCATGGATTCAACCAACTAGATAAGCAAAATTCAGTTGTTGGTTATGGAGGGCCGCTGTATTTAATTCCATTCCTTTTTATAGGCTTGTTTCTTTTTAAAAATATAGTTGTCATCATGATATTCACACATCTTAGTATTCTTTTTCACCTAATGTTTATTAACATTGTGTTTTTGTTGTTATATAATCTTCAAAGCTATCAGCTTTAATGCCTGTAAACATTCCTTTGAGGAGACATATGATGATTTACAATATTTTTTACATCATTGAACATTACTTTTCACTATTATAAATAAACTACAAAAATAAGGATTATTCAGAGTAGGATATTGAGATTAAATACAGTTGACCCTTGAACAACATGGGTTTGAACTGCATGGGTCCACTTATATGTGGATTTTTTTTTTCATTGTTAAATACTACAGTGCTACACAATCCAAGGTTGGTTGAATCTGTGGATCTGGAACCCCAGATATGGAGGAACCATGGATATGGAGGACCATAGGTTATATGCTGATTTTCAACTGCCTGGATGGTTGGTCCCCTAACCCCTGCATTATTCAAAACTCAACTGTGTGTTTTTAGACCGCTAAAATGTTTTGATTATTCACTTTTCAAAAGTATCCCAGCATGAGGTACTTTCAGGATTTTAAGTGATACAAATTAAACTATACAATAGCTGATACTGAATGTTTTTAAAGGTGTTAATTGGCTTTAATTGGCAATTATTTTGTTGTTAGTTAAGATCAAATCTTTTTCCATGTTTATTTTCCAGTTGCGTTTTGTCTTTTCTAAATTGTTCTTTGTTACCTGACAGTTTATCTGCTGCATTTCTAATATTTTTCTTGTATATTTGTATATAACTGACTGCTCCTTATCATGCTAAGAAGTATAACATTTTTCTTTCAAATGCTTTCATCTTGTAGCATTTGATACATACAGAATGCAGAAGCAGACGTGTAAGTTATAAAAATAAATCATATTCTTATATTACCTCCTTAACTGGAACCAGGCAACTTAACTGGAACCCAGCTTAACCAGAATATCCACACCTAACTTAATAGAATCTAACCCCAACCAGTCCTTCCACTTGTGTGCAATTCCTAGCCCTTCCTTCTTTGGTAAGCACTAGTCTTACTTTGGGATTTATCATTCTCTTTGAAGTTATTTTAAAAGTTTTAATGTTTGTATTCCTGAGCAATATTTTGATCAATTTTGCTTTTTAAAATAATTTAAAAAAATTGTTTCCTACTCTACATAACTTGCTACTTCTTCTGCAGTGTGATTATTTCTGTGAATCATCTGTGTTATTGCACAGATGTTATCTGTGTTATTGTTATTACTGTCCCCTGGGGGCTCCAGGCGAGAGATGAACTTTGCAAAAATCAGTGTTTATGGTGGTTCTTACCACAGTCCGTTGTTAATCCCATCGGACTTCTCTTTCCATGATGAGCTCAGTTTTATGATTTCGTGTGTAGATCACCTCTAAGTTGAGCACATGATATGTGCTAAAATCAGCCTAAGGGAGAACAACTTCTCTGACATTTAAATGGATCTGACCTGTGTTAGTTTTGAAAATTCCCAGCAAGAGGGGACATTTTATTCAGACATTCCACTGGAATAAATTGATAGTTGCTTGAACTATTTTCAAGACAGTACAATTCCACTCACTTTCGTGGATGAAGGCTCTAAAGCATAGAGGTAATTAACTTGGTTATAATATAAACTATTATAATCATGGAGTTCATACCCTGCTGTCTTGAGAAAAATGACCAGTACCCACCGAACCAACACTGCACCATAAGTTTTTCTAACTGGGATTTCTTGTATTTAAGGGTTTTGTCTCATTGAGGAGCTAACTAATCTCTAAAAAGCATCCTATCATTCGGAGTTATTCAGTGCTGTGAACCTCTGTTTACAAATTGCATGTATAAAGACTGGAACTGAAAGCAGAATAGAATAGAACCAGTAAAACTTGCACCTTCTCATATTTATACTAGTTTTCTAGAACAACTTTCATTGGGCTGGTGTTTGAATGTTTGGCTAATATGACCATGTTTTTTGTGTCCTTTTTAATCTTCAGAAGAAACACAGATGCCTCTGGGAACATAGTTAAAGGAGTAATTAATTTCTTTCTGGCTGGGGTCAGGAAACACTGGACAAAAATATAACATTTGAGGCAAGGTTGGAAGGATGAATAGTTTTCTGGTAGAAGAAGGGAAGAAAGCATTCCATGTAGAGGGAAAGCATGAGCAAAGGCAAGACCAAGCGGAATTTCCTGACATGCTTGGTTCCAGGCTGAGTCCAATGGGAAGAGGATGGCCTTGGAATTAAGGAGCAGGACTTTAAAAACAGGAGTAGGACTTTTTGGTGTCGGAAGTTTCCAGTTAGCAAGTGCATGACCAACTAGGTGGCCTGTTGTCCCTGAGGCGGTATGACTTCCATTTCTTTCTTTTTTTAAAAAAATTTATTTTATTGAAGTATACTTGATTTACAGTGTTGTGTTAATTTCTGCTATACAGCAAAGTGATTTAGTTAAATATATCTATACACACACATAAACACACACACATATTCTTTTTCATATTCTTTTCCATTATGGTTTATCACAGAATATTGAATATAGTTCCCTGTTCTATATAGTAGGACCTTGTTGTTTATCCAGGCTATTATTATAGTTTTCATCTACTAATCCCAAACTCCCAGTCTATCCCTCCCCCAACCCCTTCCCCCCTTGGCAACCACAAGACTTTTCTCTATGTCTGGGAGTCTGTTTCTGTTTCATAGATAAGTTCATTTGTGTCATATTTTAGATTCCACATATAAGTGATATCATATGGTATTTGTCTTTCTCTTACTGACTTACTTCATTTAGTACCAATATGATAATCTCTAGGTCCATCCATGTTGCTGCAAATGGCATTATTTCATTCTTTTTATGGCTGAGTAGTATTCCATTGTATATGTAAATCACATTTTCTTTCTCCATTCATCTGTTGATGGACATTTAGGTTGTTTCCATGTCTTGGCTACTGTGAATAGTGCTGCTATGAACACAGGGATGCATGACTCTTTTTAAATTAAAGTTTTGTCCAGATATATGCCCAGGAGTGGGATTGCTGGACCATATGTTAGCTCTATTTTTAGTTTTTTGAGGAATCACCATGCTGTTTTACATAGTGGCTGCACCAGTTTACATTCCCACCTGTTGACTGCCATTTCTTACTGTGGCACTTTCTTGCTGCTTTTGACATGAGCATGACCCCAGCAGAAGATCGAAACTGGTGTTGCTACAATCTGAAGATTGACTTTTGATCTTGGGAAGGTTCACAGGTGACCTCTAAAGACAGCTGAACTGGGTGATTTCTCAAAGAACAAACCAGAATGAGTGACGTTGAGGGGATGCCAGGGGAAGGCGCCAAACGTGGGACTTCAAAAGAGTAGGCTTTCCTTGATACTGTTAACACAGATAGGGCCACACCCTGAGTCCATCATGTGATACTCTCTCACTCTCTCTCTATGTGTGTGTGTGTATATATATACATATATATATATATATATATATATGTTTATATATGTAGCACGTACATACAAGGAGGGATATCAGTCTGGAGACCCAGGGAAGAGCCATAGTGCAGTTCAAGTCTAAAGGCTATCCACAGGCAGAATTTCTTCTTGCCCAGGGGAGGTGGGGCATTGTTCTATTAAGAACTTCAATTGATTGGGTAAGGCCCACCCATATTATGGAGGGTAATCTGCTTTCCTCAAAGCCAAGCAATTTTTTTTCCTTTTTTAAAAAAAATATCTTTATTGGAGTATAATTGCTTTACAGTATTGTGTTAGTTTCTGCTGTATAACAAAGTGAATCAGTTATACATATACATATATACCCATATCTCCTCCCTCTTGCTCCTCCCTCCCAGCCTCCCTATCCCACCCCTCTAGGTGGTCACAAAGCACTGAGCAGGTTGCTATGTCCTATGCAGCTGCTTCCCACTAGCTACATATTTTACATTTGGTAGTGTATATATGTCAATGCTCCTCTCTCACTAGTCCCAGCTTACCCTTTCCCCTCCCCATGTCCTCAAGCCCGTTCTCTATGTCTGCATCTTTATTCCTGTCCTGCCCCTAGGTTCATCAGAACCATTTTTTTTTAGATTCCATATATATGTGTTAGCATACAGTATTTGTTTCTCTCTTTCTGACTTAACTTCACTCCGTATGACTGACTGTAGGTACATCCACCTCACTACAGATAACTCAATTTCGTTTCTTTTCATGGATGAGTAATATTCCATTGTATATATGTGCCACATCTTCTTTATCCATTCATCTGTCGAAGGACACTTAGGTTGCTTCCATGTCCTGGCTATTGTAAATAGTGCTGCAGTGAACATTGTGGTACATGACTCTTTTTGAATTATGGTATTCTCAGGGTATATGCCCAGTAGTAGTATTTCTGGGTCATATGGTAGTTCTATTTTTAGTTTTTTAAGGAACTTCCATACTGTTATCCATAGTGGCTGTATTAATTTACATTCCTACCAACAGTGCAAGAGGGTTCCCTTTTCTCCACATCCTCTCCAGCATTTATTGTTTGTAGATTTTTTGATGATGGCCGTTCTGACAGGTATGAGGTGATACCTCATTGTGGTTTTGATTTGCATTTCTCCAGTGATTAGTGATGTTCAGCATCCTTTCATGTATTTGTTGGTAATCTGTATATCTTCTTTGGAGAAATGTCCTTGTAGGTCTTCTGCCCATTTTTGGATTGGGTTGTTTGTTTTTTTGTTATTGAGCTGCATGAGCTGCTTGTAAATTTTGGAGATTAATCCTTAGTCAGTTGCTTCATTTGCAAATATTTTCTCCCATTCTGAGGGTTGTCTTTTCATCTTGTTCATGGTTTCCTTTGCTGTGCAAAAGCTTTTAAGTTTCATTAGGTCCCATTTGTTTATTTTTGTTTTTATTTCCATTTCTTTAGGAGGTGTGTCAAAAAGGATCTTGCTGGGATTTACGTCATAGAGCATTGTGCCTGTGTTTCCCTCTCAAGTTTTTTTTTTTTTTTTTTTTTTTTTTTTGCTGTACGCGGGCCTCTCACTGCTGTGGCCTCTCCCGTTGCGGAGCACAGGCTCCGGACACACAGGCTCCGCGGCCATGGCTCGCGGGCCCAGCCGCTGCGCGGCATGTGGGATCTTCCGGGATAGGGGCACGAACCCGTGTCCCCTGCATCGGCAGGCGGACTCTCAACCACTGCACCACCAGGGAAGCCCTCCCTCTCAAGTTTTATAGTGTCTGGCCTTATATTTAGGTCTTTAATCCATTTTGAGTTTATTTTTGTGTATGGTGTCAGGGAATGTTCTAATTTCATTCTTTTACATGTAGCTGTCCAGTTTTCCCAGCACCACTTATTGAAGAGGCTGTCTTTTCTCCACTGTATATTCTTGCATCCTTTATCAAAGATAAGGTGAACATATGTTCGTGGGTTTATCTCTGGTCTTTCTATCCTGTTCCATTGATCTATATTTCAGTTTTTGTGCCAGTACAATACTGTCTTGATTACTGTAGCTTTTGTAGTGTAGTCTGAAGTCAGGGAGCCTGATTCCTCCGCATCCGTTTTTCCTTCTCAAGATTGCTTTGGCAATTTGGGGTCTTTTGTGTTTCCATACAAATTGTGAGATTTTTTGTTCTAGTTCCGTGAAAAATGCCAGTGGTAGTTAGATAGGGATTGCACTGAATCTGTAGATTGCTTTGGGAAGTAGAGTCATTTTCACAGTGTTGATTCTTCCAATCCAAGAACGTGGTATATCTCTCCATCTATTTGTATCATCTTTAATTTCTTTCATCAGTGTCTTATAATTTTCCTCATACAGGTCTTTTGTCTTCTTAGGTAGGTTTATTCCTAGATATTTTATTCTTTCTGTTGAAATGGTAAATGGGAGTGTTTTTAATTTCACTTTCAGATTTTTCATCATTGGTATGTAGGAATGCAAGTGATTTCTGTGCATTAATTCTGTATCCTGTTACTTTACCAAATTCATTGATTAGCTCTAGTAGTTTTCTGGTAGCATCTTTAGGGTTCTCTATGTGTAGTATCATGTCATCTGCAAAGAGTGACAGCTTTACTTCTTCTTTTCTGATTTGGATTCCTTTTGTTTCTTTTTCTTCTCTGATTGCTGTGACTAAAACTTCCAAAACTATGTTGAATAATAGTGGTGAGAGTGGGCAACCTTGTCTTGTTCCTGATCTTAGTGGAAATGGTTTCGGTTTTTCACCATTGAGAACGATATTGGCTGTGGATTTGTCTTATATAGCCTTTATTATGTTGAGGAAAGTTCCCTCTATGCCTACTTTCTGCAGGGTTTTTATCATAAATGGGTGTGAATTTTGTCAAAAGCTTTCTCTGCATCTATTGAGATGATCATATGGTTTTTCTCCTTCAATTTGTTAATATGGTGTATCACGTTGATTGATTTGCGTATATTGAAGAATCCTTGCATTCCTGGGATAAACCCCACTTGATCATGGTGTATGATGCTTTTAATGTGCTGTTGGATTCTGTTTGCTAGTATTTTGTTGAGGATTTTTGCATCTATGTTCATCAGTGATATTGGCCTGTAGTTTTCTTTCTTTGTGACATCTTTGTCTGGTTTTGGTATCAGGGTGATGGTGGGCTCCTAGAATGAGCTTGGGAGTGTTCCTCCATCTGCTATATTTTGGAAGAGTTTGAGAAGGATAGGTGTTAGCTCTTCTAAATGTTTGATAGAATTTGCCTATGAAGCCATCTGGTCCTGGGCTTGTTTGTTGGAAGATTTTTAATCACAGTTTCAATTACAGTGCTTGTGATTGGTGTGTTCATATTTTCTATTTCTTCCTGGTTCAGTCTCAGAAGGTTGTGCATTTCTAAGAATTTGTCCATTTCTTCCAGGTTGTCCATTTTATTGGCATATAGTTGCTTGTAGTAATCTCTCGTGATCCTTTGTATTTCTGCAGTGTCAGTTGTTACTTCTCCTTTTTCATTTCTAATTCTGTTGATTTGAGTCCTCCCCCTTTTTTTCTTGATGAGTCTGGCTAATGGTTTATTAATTTTGTTTATCTTCTGAAAGAACCAGCTTTTAGTTTTATTGATCTTTGCTGTAGTTTCCTTCATTTCTTTTGCATTTATTTCTGATCTGATCTTTATGATTTCTTTCCTTCTGCTAACTTTGGGGTTTTTTGTTCTTCTTTCTCTAATTGCTTTAGTTGTAAGGTTAAGTAGTTTATTTGAGATGTTTCTTGTTTCTTAAGGTAGGATTGTATTGCTATAAACTTCCCTCTTAGAACTGCTTTTGCTGCGTCCCATAGGTTTTGGGTCACCGTGTTTTCATTGTCATTTGTTTCTAGGTATTTTTTGATTTCCTCTTTGATTTCTTCAGTGATTTCTTGGTTATTAAGTACTGTATTGTTTAGCCTCCAAGTGTTTGTATTTTTTACACATTTTATCCTGTAATTGATATCTATGAAATCAGTTACAGGATTGTGGTCAGAAAAGATACTTGATATGATTTCAATTTTCTTAAATTTACCAAGGGTTGATTTGTGACCCAGGATATGATCTATCCTGGAGAATGTTCCATGAGCACTTGAGAAGAAAGTGTATTCTGTTGTTTTTGGATGGAATGTCCTATAAATATCAATTAAGTCCATCTTGTTTAATGTATCATTTAAAGCTTGTGTTTCCTTATTTATTTTCATTTTGGATGCTCTGTCCATTGGTGAAAGTGGGGTGTTAAAGTCCCCTACTATGAATATGTTACTGTTGATTTCCCTTTTATGGCTGTTAGCATTTGCCTTATGTATTGAGGTGCTCCTGTGTTGGGTGCTTAAATATTTACAATTGTTATATCTTCTTCTTGGATTTATCCCTTGATCATTATGTAGTGTCCTTCTTTGTCTCTTGTAATAGTCTTTGTTTTAAAGTCTATTTTGTCTGATATGAGAATTGCTACTGCAGCTTTCTTTTGATTTCCATTTGCATGGAATATCTTTTTCCATCTCCTTACTTTCAGTCTGTATCTGTCCCTAGGTCTGAAATGGGTCTCTTGTAGACAGCATATATATGGGTCTTGTTTTTGTATCCATTCAGCCAGTCTATGTCTTTTGGTTGGAGCATTTAGTCCATTTACATTTAAGGTAATTATCGATATGTATGTTCCTATTCCCATTTTCTTAATTGTTTTGGGTTTGTTATTATAGGTCTTTTCCTTCTCTTGTGTTTCTTGCCTAGAGAAGTTCCTTTAGCATTTGTTGTAAAGCTGGTTTTGTGGTGCTGAATTCTCTTAGCTTTTGCTTGTCTGTAAAGGTCTTAATTTCTCCGTCAAATGTGAATGAGATCCTTGCTGTGTAGAGTAATCTTGGTTGTAGGTTTTTCTCCTTCATCACTTTAAGTATGTCCTGCCAGTCCCTTCTGGCTTGGAGAGTTTCTGCTGAAAGTTCAGTTGTTAACCTTATGGGGATTGCCTTGTATGTTATTTGTTGTTTTTCCCTTGCTGCTTTTAATATTTTTTTGTTTGTATTTAATTTTTGATAGTTTGATTAATATGTGTCTTGGCATGTTTCTCCTTGGATTTATCCTGTATGGGATTCTCTGCGCTTCCTTGGCTTGACTCTTTCCTTTCCCATGTTAGGGAAGTTTTCATCTATAATCCCTTCAAATATTTTTCAGACCCTTTCTTTTCCTCTTCTTCTTCTGGGACCCCTATAATTCGAACGTTGGTGCATTTAATGTCGTCCCAGAGGTCTCTGACACTGTCCTCAATTCTTTTCATTCTGTTTTTCTTCATTCTACTCTTAGGCAGTTATTTCCACTATTTTATCTTCCAGGTCACTTGTCCATTCTTCTGCCTCAGTTATTCTGCTATTGATTCCTTCTAGAGAATTTTTAATTTCATTTATTGTGTTGTTCATCATTGTTTGTTTGCTCTTTAGTTTTTCTAGGTCCTTGTTAAACATTTCCTGTATTTTCTCCATTGTGTTTCCAAGATTTTGGATCATCTTTACTATCATTACTCTGAATACTTTTTCAGGTAGACTGCCTATTTCTTCTTCTTTTGTTTGGTCTGGTGGGTTTATACCTTGCTCCTTCATCTGCTGCATATTTCTCTGTCTTCTCATTTTGTTTAACTTACTGTTTGGGGTCTCCTTTTCGCAGACTGCGGGTTCATAGTTCCCGTTGTTTTCCATGTCTTCCCCCAGGGGATTAAGTTGGTTCAGTGGCTTATGTAGGCTTCCTGGTGGAGGGGACTGGTGCCTGTTTCTGCTGGGTGGGACTGGATCTTGTCTTTCTGCTGGGCAGGGCCGCCTTCAGTGGTGTGTTTTGAGGTGTCTGCAAACTTAGTATGATTTTAGAGAGACTCTCTGCTAATGGTTGGGGTTGTGTTCCTGTCTTGCTAGTTGTTTGGCCTGGGGCGTCCATCACGGGAGCTTGCTGGCTCTTGGGTGGAGCTGGGTCTTAGTGTTCAGATGGAGGTCTCTGGGAGAGCTCTCGCCGATTGATATTACATGGGGCTGGGAGGTCTCTGGTCATCCAGTGTCCTGGACTCGGCTCTCCCACCTCGGAGGTTCAGGCCTGACACCCGGCCAGAGCACCAAGACGCTGTCAAGCCACACAGCACAGAAAAAAAGGAAGAAAAATAAAGAAGAATAAAATAAAATAAAATAAAATAAAATAAGAAATATAATAATAAAATAAAAAAATAATAAAAATTTAAAAAGAGCAACCAAAGCAATAAACAATCCACCAATGACAACAAGTGCTAAAAACTATACTAAGATAAACGTAAAAGTCAGCAACAAATCAGTTGCAGACAGCAAACCCCAAGTCTACAGTTGCTCCCAAAGTCCACTGCCACAATTTTTTTTTTTACATCTTTATTGGAGTATAATTGCTTTACACACTGCCTCAATTTTGGCGAACATTTGTTGTCTATTCAGGTATTCCACAGATGCAGGGTTCATCAAGTTGGCTGTGGGGATTTAATCCACTGCTCCTGAGGCTGCTGGGAGAGATTTCCCTTTCTCTTCCTTGTTTGCACAGCTCCTGGGGTTCAGCTTTGGATTTGGACCCGTCTCTGTGTGTAGGTCACCCTCAGGCATCTGTTCCCCACTCAGAGAGGATGGGGTTAAAGCAGCGACTGATCAGGGCTCTCTTGCTCTCTCAGGCTGGGGAGAGGGAGGGGTCTGGTAGTCACAATTGGAATGCGGGGTGAGCCTTCAGTGGCAGAGGCCAGCATCAGCCTGAGGTGCGCTGTGCGTTCTCCCGGGGAAGTTGTGCCCACATCTCGGGACCCTGGCAGTGGCGGGCTGCAGGCTGTGGGTAGTGACCTGTGCTCGCACACAGGATTCTTTGTGGCAGCAGCAGCAGCCTTAGCGTCTCACGCCCGTCTCTGGAGCTCCCTTAGGCGGTGCTCTGCCTTCTGTGGGCAGACGGGGAAGGAAACCCCTCTCCTCCTGCACCCTGAAACAGTGGTCTCTTGCCTCTTCGGCAGCTCCAGACTTTTCCCCGGACTCCCTCCAAGCTAGCTGTGGTGCACTAACCCCTTCAGGCTGTGTTCATGCAGCCAACCCCAGTCCTGTCCCTGGGATCTGACCTCCGAAGCCTGAGCCTCAGCTCCCAGCCCCCGCCTGCCCCGGCAGGTGAGCAGACAAGCCTCTCAGGCTGGTGAGTGCTGGTCGGTACCGATCCTCTCTGTGGGAATCTCTTCGCTTTGCCCTCCGCACCCCTGTTGCTGTGCTCTCCTCCGTGGCTCCGAAGCTTTCCCCCTCCGCCACCTGCAGTCTCTGCCCGCGAAGGGGCTTCTAGTGTGTGGAAACCTTTCGTCCTTCACAGCTCCCTCCCACTGGTGCAGGTCCCGTCCCTATTCTTTTGTCTCTGTTTATTCTTTTTTCTTTTGCCCTACCCAGGTATGTGGGGAGTTTCTTGCTTTTGGGGAAGTCTGAGGTCTTCTGCCAGCGTTCAGTAGGTGTTCTGTAGGAGTTGTTCCACGTGTAGATGAATTTCTGATGTATTTGTGGGGAGGAAGGTGATCTCTGCGTCTTACTCTTCTGTCATCTTGAAGGTCCCCCCTCAGCCCAGCCATTTAAACGTTTAGCATTATTGGAAGAAACATCCTCAGCAGCTGTCCTCACTTCTGTCCCCCTCTTCATAAAGGCTTTGCTCTCTGGCTCCATCCTCTCTGCTACGCTGAATCTGGAGTAACTTAAGTGGCAGCTACGATGATGCACTCAGCATTCTAGCTTTTTGGTTCCTTGACCTTGTCAATACCAGTGACCCTCACCTTCACTTCTCTGCAACCGTCCAACCTCCTGACTTCATCCTGGAGCTTGTCGCCACTTGGAGTGATGCCACGTCCGACATTTGTATTTCCATGGGCCTCAGTTTCCAGAAGCGGACCTTTGGAGTTCATGAAAATGGTCTTTACACTCTTATCTCCAATTCTTCACTTCCTAGATATGCATCCTGACTGAGTCCAACCAGGCATTTGTACAACCAGGGGCCCCCTTGTCTATCATCCATCTCTTTTTTTATTAAATCCACTGCATTTCCCCATCTTAATTTCAATTAATAGTGTGGCAGCATTTGCTGATTGTGACGATGACTGTCTTCTTGAAATGTTTGTCCTTGGCTTCCTCATCCTTGCGTAGTTTCTTCCTGCCTCTTCTTAGCCATCCCTCTTCATGCTCCTCCATTGATGCCCATTTCTAAATTGTTGTTGTTCTCTTAGTCTTTTGTCTTCTGCTCTTGTTTCTCTTAACTCTGTGCTTTCTACCAGTGCTGTCTCTGCCACCCCTTGAATAATCATTTGCCTTAGAGATTCTTCCAACTTTAGACCCACCTCAAACCAGCTTCGGGGTCCAGGTAGGTTCCTTACTGCTGTGCACTGATTAATTGTACATAAGGGATTAATATTGACCTCAAATCCAGCCTGTTATAAATGGAACATGTGGTATCCTAACCATCTCTCCAAATTTGCTTTGTCCCCTGTATTTCTTTTATTTTGTTTTGTACCCTTCCTTATGTATCTTGACTCTGTTTCATTCTCTCCACCTCCACTGCCACAGCCTTCTTCTGGCCATTGTCATTGATTGCCTGGGTTATTGCAATCATTCCTTTACACAGCTTTCCAGCTATCCACTCCGAACTCCATCCAATTTCAGATCCAAACTGTCATCTTTCTAAAATGAAAATCTGCTCACGTCATTCTCCTGCTTAAAACCCTTCAATTTCTCTGCATTGCCCTTAAGAAAAGTCTAAAGTTTTTGGCATGGCATATGCAACCCCTCAGAAGCCTAAGCCACGCTGACCCCTTCTGCTTTGTTTCTTGCCATTCCTCTCTCAACTCAGCCCTAACTTACAGCCCTGCTGGACTGTTAGCAGCCCTGAGGATGTGAGCATGGGCCGTTCTTTCATTCCCCTCTGTTTCAGTTGCCTGAAAGCAGCCTTCCTTTCGCTGCTCTTCCAACCACCTCTTCTTGGTTCTGCTTACATGCTCTCCCCATCTTGGTGGTCCTGGTGCTTCTTCTGCTTTCACTGCATCACGCCTGCGTGTCGTATTTGCCTGTTTACTTCTTTTGTTTCCATCACTAGACAGAACACTCCTTGACTGCAGGCACTCAAATCATGTTTACGGTTCACTTCCCCACAGCCCAGGACAGTGCTGGTCTCACAGTATACTTGCTGAATTAATAAATGAGTAATTTAAGAGCTTGAATGAGAGGCCGTTACTAAGGCTGGCATAAATGCAGGAGACTTCCAGTATCAGCATCTTGGCTGAATGAAGTTGTTGGTCCTGTCTTATGGTATCATTAATGTATTCAAGTCCTTTCTTTCTTTTTTCTTTTTTTTTTCTTGGTCACACCACGTGGCACACGGAACCTCCCCGACCAGGGGTTGAACCTGCGCCCTCTGCAGTGGAAGCATGGAGTCTTAACCACTGGACCACCAGGGAAGCCCCAAGTCCTTTCTTAACTTAGAAAGAGGTGAAGTTTCATAGTCCATCAGCAAGTATGCATCTTGTCATTCCTACTCATAAAAGGCTGAACTCTCTCTCCAGTAATGTGTGAGGCATCCTGTGCACAGGAATGGATGCGTTTGGGAGGCTTATTCATTCGCCGATTTTAATAATCGAAACCAATGAGAGTTACGTGTGCTGAAGCATTTTGAGATATATGCTGAACATGGGTCTCCTACTTTTCACTTCCCGGCATTATGAGTCACGAAGTCCTTAGAGGAGCTAAGATGTCCTTTGGATGTTAGGATCCCATTTCTCCATCTCTTCCCTGGTGGCCTGGAATTTACTTTCCGTATGAAAAAATATTCAATTTCACCCCCATGTTACCACGATGGATGAAATCAGTTTGTTTGTATGGCTAATGGTCTCACCAATGAAAATAGTTCCCTTGGTTCATAGCCGACCTGGTGGAAGAAAAGTGTGAAGAGAAAGTTTTAACCTCCTGGCTTCCTTTTCTATATTCTGAGACATCTCCAGGGGCTCCTTGTTAGATTGTGTGTCTTGAAAATATTTGTGGCTAATTATGGGCAATTGAACCTGGAAGAGAGACAGTTCAGGTACAGGTTTTGAAAAATGTTGGGGTGAGGGCATATCAGCCAACATCTTTCATGATGTCTACTTTTAAAATAAATTTTCTGGAAAAATTGTTTTTAGAGGCGCAGAGTGGTCTGGTGTGTTATTATTTGTTTCGCTCCTGACAGCGGATTCCATATCTCACATTTCTCGAAACCCACCCTCAGGTTAGAGGGAAGACAAGAGGCAGTTTGTGGGTGTTTGTGAGCCCATGGTAGAACCAGTTAGACGCCAGTTTCTATCCTTGTTCAGTTATCCTGTGGTGCATGTGAAGCCCAAAATAGTTTTCATAAAGAAACAGATTGAATTGTACTGGGAACATTTTCGTCAATTCCTAGAATCTCAGAATGTCGTTAATTAGCAGTTGGAGTTGTTATGTGTCAGGAGTGATTTAATGAATTGAAATAGTATTAACTTTGTCTCCCCTTCTTTGGGTTCCTAAGACCTTTACATTTTATTTACTCTTCAGCTGTGGGCTTAAGCAAGCCTTTTTTAGAGTGGAAGTCAGTGAACAAAATATTTGTTTGCTCCAAAGATAGGTTGATTTTATTGCTTTGAATTGCATGGGAAAAATTGTACTTTGATCCAAATGTTAATTGAATGCAGAAGAAGTGTTTCTGAAAATGTGACTATTTTTAACCACTTTGATGTAGGCGCCCATTAAAATAACCACATGTGACATTCACTTTTATTTTCATTAACTCAGAATTAAGAAGTATGTTATAAATATAATTTTCCACTATTCATGCAATCTTGCACTTTCTCTGTTTCCCATAGGTATTTTATGTTTGATTACGTTTATTTTGAAATGTTTTTTCTCTTGTCTCAAAAGCATTAGTTATGACTTGTCAGTAATGAATGTAAGCATAAAGGAAAGACATTTTTATTAACTCCTACCATTAGATTTTATTCCATGTCTTTAGATTGTTGGCTTAAAAAATTTCTATCGTGAGCCAAAGTAAATAGGCATTTACTGAGTGCCTTCTATGGGTCAGGTCTGCACTAAACTATGCGTTATATGTGTTATTGAATTAAACTATACAAGAGCCCTACAAAGTATTAATATTTACAGTTTCACATAGAAGGAAGCTGAGGCACAAAGTTAAGTACCTAACCCTGGTCCTCATAAATAGCAATTGGTGGATTTGGGATTGTAGATCTTTGAAATTAGATAGATGCTCTGCACATTGATTGTCCAATCTCATGCCTCTTATTTTTTTTTATAAGAGCTTCAGTCTTTACATAGGAAGTATTTTGTGCTTAGTTGAAAAAGATTCTAAATTTGATAGACAGTGGAGCCAGTGAAGTAGATATCAAACAATAATAGAGGAAAAAACTGGCTAACACCAGTGGCTCTGGTTAGAGTTAGAATGTCTATGAGGACACCCTGGAAGCCTTATAGAACGGAAAGATAGCATCCTCAGTACAAGGATTAGGAGACCATTTGTACCCCAATAAGCATGACCACTAAGCTCACAATTGTTAATAGAAATAATTTGAGAGCTCTGTACTGTAACATGCTATTTCTGTTATGCCTGCTTCATCTGTACATTTTGCTTGTGAATATAATCAAAGGTCAAATAGCCACCCACTTTTTGATTGAAGTAACCATAATAATTTTAGAAAATTTAGGATGCAAGCTATGAATTGGATTTGGAGCTTGGCAGCTTGCACGTGGCTGGGTTGACCCAGCTCTCTGTAATGTATTCTGAAAACATTTGGAAACAGGAATCTTCTGATTGAAGCAAGCATTATCTAGACTTCCAGTTTCTGGAAGAATGTTGGAGAACAGAACAGAATGGGAGTCTATTCCATAATAAGCCAATTAATCTTTTTTAATGATTGAAAATACTATTCGTCGCAAATCCACACTAATCTCAACAGTCAATCAATGAAAAATCATTAGGAGCTTTTTTTTTTTTTTTTTCTTGGTACGCGGGCCTCTCACTGTTGTGGCCTCTCCCACCGCGAAGCACAGGCTCCGGACACACAGGCCCAGCGGCCATGGCTCACGGGCCCAGCCGCTCCGCAGCATGTGGGATCCTCCCGGACTGGGGCACGAACCCGTGTCCCCTGCATCGGCAGGCGGACTCTCAACCACTGCGCCACCAGGGAAGCCCCGTTAGGAGCTTTTGATGTACCAACCCATCTGAGTTTTTTTTTACTTTTTAAATTTATTTATTATTTTTGGTTGCATTGGGTCTTTGTTGCTGTGCGCGGGCTTTCTCTAGTTGCGGCGAGTGGGGGATACTGTTCGTTGTGGTGCGTGGGCTTCTCATTGTGGTGGCCTCTCTTGTTGTGGAGCATGGGTTCTAGGTGCACGGGCCTCAGTAGTTGTGGCACATGGGCTCAGTAGTTGTGGCTCGCAGGCTCTACAGTGCAGGCTCGGTAGTTGTGGCGCACAGGCTTAGTTGCTCCGTGGCATGTGGGATCTTCCCGGACCAGGGCTCGAACCCATGTACCTGCTTTGGCAGACAGGTTCTTAACCTCTGCGCCACCAGGGAAGCCCCCATCTGAGTTTTAAAACATCTATTTTTTAGAACAGGAAGGAAATCATAGATCTTAAAACTTTCAGACTTTCCCTTTCAACTCTGCCTTTGCTGCTTAATTAATCTAACCCCTCCTTGTCTCCCTGACAAACTCTTTTTTACCTGCAAGACCCAGCTCAAAATACCCTCATCTATAAATTCTCTACTATAAATTTTCAATTAATTATGTCCATTGCTCACTGTTCCTTCTTCCCTGCTGCATTCAGAGTTAAACTCTCCCCTGTGTCTCCTGTACATCATTTAATGCCTGGCCTTACTGGCTGTCCTCTCTGCTGAGCTGTGAGGGCCTAAGGAGGAGTGGACGGATCATTCATCTTCACAGGGGATGGTACAGTGCCTGGTACATACGAGGCCCTCAGTGTTTACTAAAAAAAAAAATGAATGAATAACACAGGGTAGGCAAAATGTATGTACTGTGGACAATCTTGTCAAAAAGAAGCAGAAATGGAAGAGGAAGTTGCCCAGAAGAACTCCAAAGAGAGAAGGATCCCATCACTTGACTAATCTTCTCTGTTCTGCAAGGAAACATGATGACCGTTCACAGCAGCCTTCCTGGCCCTGCATGACCTGCGTAAGGAGTCTCTTCAGACTGAAAATTTACTAGAACTCCAAGTTTCACCTGTTCTGGAAGGAACCGTCCCAACATTTTCCCAGATGGTCTAATGGCCAGACTCTCCTTCCATTTTTGTTATGAACTTCGATGGATCTTGTTGGATCCTGTGATCCTGACAGCGTTTACTGGGGCGTGATGGAGGCCCGGTGGGGGCAGCTGTCAAGGCTGCTGCCTCCATATCGTCCCCCACTGCTCGCTACCCCCTTCATTCTAATGTCCTCGGGTCTCAAGCATAAAGTGTCCCTCCCCTTCTGGTTCTACCCTCCAGCTTCTCTTTGGGGCCCTTGCATCCTGACATTCAGCTTGTGAAATTCCTAAATGCTCCTCTTTTTTTGCTTTCTCAAGTTTCCTTCATCTCTGGGCATCTTCCGAGAGAAGGAGCTGTTACGTCCATTGTACCATTTCCTACAATTTTTTTTTTATGAGCGTTGCTAATTTTTTCCATTTGTGAGCCTTAATCAGTGGTATTTAATAGCCACATTAAGAGGAAAGATAAAATCAAAGGAAAAGGAATTTTAAAATACCATTGGCAAATGATTTAAAATCACCAGATTATGAAAACAATAATTAAATACAAACTGAATTTCATCCTCATTATACAAATATGCAGGCAACTCACAGACTGTGTAGCCATCAGGGCTGGCACTCCTGATCCAGAGGTCTGCAGCTATACCACCCCCATGCAGATTCTTCTAGGCACAGCTGCCTCCGGATGTGGCCCAGATTCTTTGCTGAGCCGTAGAGCAAATGGAGGAAAAAGTTTGGAAGAGAAGATAGCTTAGACCCTTGGAGCTTACTAAGAGAAGTTAAAATCTTGACGAAATCCTAGGAACCCAAAGGAAAAAAAATTGAAGTATATATGGCTGTTCCTAACCACGGACCTTTTGCCATGATCCAGGGAATTAAGACTCCTGGTTTAGTCCCAATTCAGTTTCCAACTGTCTGTATCATCTTGGCCAAGTCTCTTAATCTCTACCGCCTTCAGCAATCATAAAAGTCCCTAATAGCACTAAAATTCAGTATACTATGATCCTATTGGTAAGAGTGTACAGAATGTGCAATGTAGAGATGAATGTAGATCATCTTTTCTCCCAAGCGGCCTCGAGTGAGGAGTGAAATACTTGTAACTACATGAATGCAAAGCAACAACAAATGAGGAATGAAAAGAGAGGAGAAACAGAAAATAATAAGCCTAGAGGGAGAAGATTTAATAGGTTATGGTGGGAATAGCAATACCAGCAGGAGAAAATAGAAAAGTCAATAGTCAAAACAAGATGCTTGGCCATGCTGTGTATCTCTGAGAGCCTAATGGGCTGATTGCAAGCTAATGATTACAAGAATGACTCCAGTTCATGGCCAGTAACGGTCTGTGCTTCATGTCGGTCACAGTTATGAACCAGTACATGATTGCACTGATATTTCATTTTACTTTCTAATCATTCACACATATTTATATTCCTTTCGTCTATTATGTGATTCTCAGGCCTGCCTTAAACTATAAGGTTAAAAAAAATAGAAACCTATAGATAAAGAAGGGTTGATGTGGGTTAATATTTTGAAGAATAATATTGGGAATGCTAAAGATGAGTTTGATGGTTAACTATACGGTGCTTTTAGTGTTTCTTTTTGAAAGGACTGGTATCAATTTTTGGAGTATCAGTATTTCATTTTTTTTGGACATGTTTTTCTAATTCTTTTTTATTGTGGTAAAATACACGTAACATAAAATTTAGTGTCTTCACCATTTTTAAATGTACAGTTCAGTGGCATTAAGCGCATTTATATTGTTGTGCAATCATCACCACCATCCATCTCCAGAACACTTTTCATCTTGTGAAGCTGAAACTCTGTACCCATTAAACAGTAACTCCCCATGCCCTTCTCCCCCATTGCCTAGCAACCATCTTTCTACTTCCTGTCTCTGTCATTTTGACTGCTCCAAGCACCTCATATAAGTGGAATCATATACAGTATTTGTCTCTTTTTTTAAAAAAAACCCTGCTTATTTCACTAAGCATAATGTCCTAAAGCTTCATCCATGTTGTATCATTTGGCAGGATTTCCTTCTTTTTTAAGGCTGAATAGAATTTCTTTGCATGTATATACACATTTTGTTTAACCATTCATCCATCAATGGACACTTGAGTTGATTTCACATTTTAGCTATTTTAAAGAATGCAGCTATGAACATGGGTGTACAAGTATCTCTTCAAGACCCTGCTTTCAATTCTTTGGTATATATCCAGAAGTGGAATTGCTGGATCACATGGTAATTCAATTTTAAATAGAATTATTTAATAATGCACAAGGATTCCAATTTCTCCACATCCTTGCCAAAACTTGTTTTCTGTTTTATGGGGTTTTTGTTTGTAGTAGCCATCCTAATGGGTGTGAGGTGGTTTTAAATTGCATTTCCCTAGTGATTAGTAATGTTGAGCATATTTTTATGTATTTCTTGCCCACTTGTATATTTTCTTTGGAGAAATATCTTTTCAAATTCTGTAGCCATTTTTGAATTAGTTTGTTTTTTGTTGTTGAATTTTAGGAGTTCTCTATATATTCTGGATATTAATTTCTTATTAGATATATGATTTACAAATTCTTTGTCCAATTCTGTGGGTTGCCTTTTTACTCTGTTGATAGTGTCTTTTGATGCACAAAATTTTTCAGTTTTCATGAAGTCCAATTTGTTTATTTTTTCCTTTTGTTGCCTGTGCCTTTGGTATTATATTTTTTAAAAATCCAGTGTTGTAAAGGTTTTGTCCTATGTTTTTTCTAAGAGTTTTTAAAAACAGTTTTGGGTCTTACATTTAGGGAATGGATCCATTTTAAGTTGAGTTTTTTATATGGTGTTACATAAGGATCCAACTTCATTATTTTGCCTGTGGATACCCAGTTTTCCCAGCACCATTTTTGAAAAGGCTGTTCTTTCCCTATTGAGTAGTCTTGGCACCCTTGTCAAAAATCATTTGACTGTATATGTGAGGGTTTATTTCTGGGCTCTCTAGTCTATTCTGTTGGGCTATATGGCTGTCTTTATACCAATACCACACTGTTTTGATTACTGTAGTTTTGTAGTAAATTTTAAAATCAGGAAATGTTTGAACTCTGGTTTTGTTCTTCTTTCAGAATTGTTTTGACTTTTCAAGGTCCCTCAAGATTCCATGTAATGTTTAGAATGGGGTCTCCCATTTCTGTAAAAAATGTCATTGAGATTTTGATAAGGATTAAGCTGAATGTATAGATTACTTTGGGTAGTATCGACATCTTAACAGTATTAAGTCTTCCAATCCATGATCATGGGATGTTTTTCCATTTATTTATGTTTTCATTACTTTCTTTAAGAAATGTTTTACAGTTTTCATTGAACGAGTCTTTCACCTCCTTTGCTAAGTTAATTCCTAAGTGTTTTATTCTTTTTGATGCTATTGTAAATGGAAATTGTTTTCTTAATTTTCCTTTTGGATAGTTCATAGTTAGTATATAGAAATTCAGTTGATTTTTTTGTGTTGACTTTGTATCCTGCTACTTTGTTGAATTTGTTTATAAGTTCTAACAGATTTTTGTGTGGAATCTTTAGGGTTTTCTACATAGAAAATCATATTACCTGTGAACAGAGGTATTTTTACTTCTTCCTTTCTAATTTGGATGCCTTTTATTTCTTTTTCTTGCCTAATTTGTCTGGCTAGGACTTCCAGTACTATTTTTTAATTCCTTTTCCTCCCAGTTTTATTGAGAAATAATTGACATATGCCACTGTATGTTTAAGGTGTAAAGCATGATGGTTTGATTTACATACATTTTGAAATGATGACCGCAATAGGTTTAGTTAACATCCATCATCTCATACGGATACAATAAAAGGAAAAGAAAAAAATTTCTCCCTGTGATAAGAATTCTTAGGCTTTCTTCTCTTAACAACTTTACTCTATATCATACAGCTGTGTTAACTATAGTCATCATATTATACATTACATCCCTTGTAGTTATTTATAACTGGAGTTTTGTACCTTTTCCACTCACAGAAATTAACCTGAAAAGAATTAAAGAGTTAAATTTAAGACCTGAAACCAGGAAACTCCTAGAAGAATATTAGGAAAGAAGCTCCTTGATGTGGGTCTTGGCAATGATTTTTTGGAAATGACACCTAAAGCACAAGCAACAAAGTCAAAAATAAGCAAGTGGGACTACAGTAAACAAAAAAAGCTCTGCAGAGCAAAAGAAACCAGCAGCAGAGTGAAAAGACAACCTATGGAATGGGAAAAACATTTGCAAACCATATATCTGATGAGGCATTAATATTCAAAATAAAGAACTCATACAATTCAATAACAAAAACATCAGTACTATGCTGAATATATGTGGCAACAGTGGGCACCCTTGCCTTGTTCTTGGTCTTACAGAAGAGCTTCCTGTGTGCCGCCATTAGTCTGATGCATGCTGTGAGTTTTTCATATATGACTTTTATTTTGTTGAGGTATATCAGTGTTTAATTTTGAATGTTAAAGTTTCTCTGAAGGCCTGGTTTCAGGATAGATAGTTTTATTGTGTAAAAGGCAATAACAGGAACAACAGCAGCACTCGTAATGATTAGGTGATGGTGTAGAGAGAAGATAATTACGTCTGACAGACCTTATGCTGATTCAAAACCCTTCGGTTTTATGGTTATTGGATTTGAACAAGGTGCTTCACTTCTATGAGCCTCCAGTTTCCTGTCTGTGGAATTGCCCTCAAAAAGTTGTACGCATTCTATAAAAGTTTTAGGTGCTTCTATATCCACACCTGCATTTTGTGTATGAAGAGTATACTGCTTTTCTGTGTTCCTTGCAGTAGAAGGAGGGAGAAATTATTTCCTTGATACCGTATCCCCATTTAGCTCACTCCATTTGCCTCATATTGTACATACATGTAGGCAACTAGCCAGTTTTATTTTATTCTGAGACTTTTCTTTCTCCTTAGGTTTAGGGAAGTTTTAACTCTCTGCTGAGGCCCTCACATATTTTCGTAGGAGTTGGCACGGACAGGTTGGTGGGCATACATAGAATAATCAAGCAGTGAGGAGCTGAAGGCTACACCACCAGGTAACCCTGCCTGCTCCTCCGTGGGTCAAGCTCCCTTTCACACCAGCACGAGGGCTGTGAGAACAAGAGCACTGGCCATGATGATGTACATGCTACAGTGCACGGCCAGGGCAGATGAAAGTAACTCTTTTCACCGCTCTGCTGATGGGCTAGTCCCTGATGTTCCCACTTCAGCTGAATAGGACTGAAAGTGAAGTTAGTAAAGAATTTGCATCATAAGGTTGCATCAGTATGCAGTGAGATGGAAACATTTAGGAATGAGCAAAGCACAGGGGTCTGGAATGGACAGTGGGACAGTAGTTGAATTCTAGGAGTCAGAGTAGGGCATCTCTATTAGCATCCTAAACTTTTTTTTAACCTTTTCCTAATAACAAGGAGAAGAATAACAGTAAAGGCGAAAAGAGGTAGCAACATGAGAGGATGAAAAAAAAGTCAAAAGTTTACTAAGACCAAGGCTCTACAAATACTTATGTTGAGATAGTTTACTAGCTGGTAAAGAAAGAAAAGTTCAGAGAGTTGAACAAGTATTCACTTCAAGGCTGATCTAGTCCCACATTTCAGTCACTCAATCTTAAATATTGATTTAAAAAAATATAATTGGGCATTTAGATTGAACTTTCTTGTTAATTGCAATGTTAGTTTTGATAAACACTGTAGGACAGTTGGACAGACAACTCTTTCCCTTGTTTTCCCTTCTCCTTCTCTGTCACCCTTTTCCTACCCCCAGCAACATGTATTAAACTTCAGAAAAAAAGCATTCATTTGCTATCCTACCTAATACTTGCTACTTTCAAATTTCCAAGTCTTATCAGGGTTACTTGGTAATTTTAATTTTTTTGAATTATCGCAGTAAGGAGTAATTTGAAAGTGACTTGCAGAGGAAAATGTGGCTAATGAGAAGGTAGACAGTAGTTAGATTTCTGTAATTAGCAATGATTTCAGTATTCTTCTACTCTGTAGGAGATTTGAGTCAGATGATAAGTTGAAAATCACGTATTCTAAAAGAAAACTGGGTCCTTCATTAAGAGATTTTTCTGTCTTCTAAATCAAGTGTGGTTTCATGCCTTGGGATTTCCCTGGTGGTGCAGTGGTTAAAAATCCACCTGTCAATGCAGGGGACACAGGTTCGATCCCCGGTCGGGGAAGATCCCACATGCAGTGGAGCAACTAAGCCCATGCACCACAACTATTGAGCCTGTGCTCTAGAGCCCACGAGCCACAACTACTGAACCCATGTGCCGCAACTACTGAAGCCCGCGCACCTAGAGCCCGTGCTCTGCAACAAGAGAAGCCACCGCAATGAGAAGCCTGTGCACCGTAACGAAGAGTAGACCCCACTCGCTGCAACTAGAGAAAGCCCGTGCGCAGCAACGAAGCTCCAACGCAGCCAAAAAAAAAAAAAAGGTCCCAAGTTGTCAGTTGTCAGTAGGGGGGTAGTAGAGTGAATGTAGCAAATAATTGCTTTTTGCTTTTGTGATATTTAAATGGTAGCTTTTATTCATGGGAATGATCTTGACGTTTAAGTAAACAGGTAATAGTTTGATCAAGTTTATCACCATGTAGCTTCCTCTAGGCACTGCTTAAGAGCAAAGAACAGTCATTTATTTTTCAACCACAATGTTGACTGTAAGTTCATTCAACCAACATTTAGGCTCACAGAAGCCATTTATCTCCAGAGCCGTGGTTATCACTATGTGCTTAAGTTGCGTCTTCGGGAACATGTCATTCTTACTCTGGCCTCTGCTCAGTTGTTCATTCAGCAAATATTCATCTCTTGTGCTAAGCCCAAGGGAAGCAGAGATAGGAATACAGAGTCCTGTCTCCTGTGGGCCTCATGGATTAGCTGGGAGACACAGGAGCATTCAGGGTGCTATGGAAACACAGGGAAGCAGTGGATAATTAGGTAAGTGGTGGGAGAGCGTGGTCAGAAATGGTTTCCAAAAAGATGGACAAAGAAGGCAATGAGTGTGATGGTGGAGAGAGATGAACATGTGTGTAGTCTACCCTGAAATTTACACCTGAGGGTGGGAGGAGGTAAGGATGCAGAGGTCTGTGTCATGGAAGAGCTGGCCTTTGCCCTGGAAACTTTGGGGAGACAGAGGATTTCAAGCAGGAGAGTAATATGATCGAGTTTTCATGTAGAGATCAGTTGGGACAAAGGATTGGAGGTGGGCTGGTCTGGAGGGAAGGCTGAGGCTGGGGCTTGCAGTATTCCAGGTGTGAGGTGCTGGAGCCCCAACTGAGGAAACAGAGATGATAAGAAGGACAATTTTACTCTTTGAATCTTTTTTTAGAGTTCAGAAGAGCCAGGAATGATGAGCAATAATTTGAACCTGGAGATCCTAGATTGGTCTGAACAAGCCCATGATGAATGTCTGATCTCATGCAGACAAAGATTCTAATGGGAGGGAAATTAAAAAAAATGCCAAAAAAAAAAAAAAAGAATTGGAAGGTCAAGGTAACTGACCTTGGATAAAGGAGAAGGAAGACGCTAGGGCCACTCAGGTTAGGCAGTTACTATTCAGTTGGGGAGGTGCCATTCAAACTCTAACAAGACAAAAAGCACTGCTTTAGTAGTAATAAGGTAAGCATCCTGCACCCCAAAGCAAGCCCAGAGATGAGGCTTAAATCTGGGAATCCAAGCAGGGCTTTCTTCTTTCCTCTTGGGAAGCAGATGCCAGATTCTCTAACTCAGGAGACCAGAAGTAGGGGGTTGGCTGTTTGCCCCCCAGAGCCAGGTCCTGCCCAGAAGTACTTTCCCTGAAAAAGCAAGACTTGGGAGAAAACTTATCTCTGAATTAGAAAATGGCAACCAAGTGGGTGAAGCCCCATTCTGTCTCCAAAGAATGGTCACCTCATCCATTCTTAAAATGGGGCCCAGTGAATGTTTCAAGAGCTGACCAATAAAATTCGTAGCTTTTCCTTTGGGGAAGAAACAGTGAGGGGGTGGAACAGTGGGGCAGGGTCATTGTCTCTTCCATGGTCAGAAGCAGAAGCATGGGGACAGTGACAGAGCATGTTCCTTTCACACAGCCACCTCCAACACTGGACACAGTGACTCTGGAGGCTTTGAAACACCAAGAGGAAGCATGGCAAGGATTCTTGCTCTGGAGAGAAATTGCAGACTGGGAATCATGAGAATGTTGCTTGTGGTTAGACATGTCGGAGTGGGGGAAATCTTCTGGGAAGAATGTTTCATGATGGGAAGGGAAGTGTATGGAGGATGGAATATGGGGTCACCAGTAGTTAAGTGATAGACCAAAGAAGTGGTATCTAGAGAGGTAAGTAAAACAGGACAAAGCATTGTCATTGAACCCTGAGAGGAGTAGGTGCTAAAAAGGAGGGGACCATGAATATGGTCAAGAGCTGCAGACATCAGGGCACACAGGTTTCAAAAGTGCTCACTGAAGTTTTCAAGTTGGGGCCACAGGTAGCTGGTAGTGTCCGTGGATAGTTGGGGGAAGAAGACAGTTCTATGCACACAAAAGGAAAGGAGAGAGGAAAAGGCTGAAAATGCAGGGCTCAGTGGGGATAAAAGGAGGAAAGTTTGGAGATGCTGGCAAAGGTGGGAGGGAGCCAGAGCTCCAGGCGAGCTGGAGCCTCAGGTGAGCAGCCCCTTTCCCACCTGACATCTGTGCTTCTCCGTACTTCCAACTCTTTACCTGCCAACTCCTGCTCATCTTATATGTCTCTTCCTCAAATAACGTTCCCCAGAAGCCTCAATCTCAATTAAGTGCATCTATTTTATTGTTTCATCACTTCCTAAATCTATTCTTGAATTTCAGAGCACTTGTCACCATTGGCAACTGCATATTTTTCTTCATGTTTATTTGTTTAATGCTTGTCTCTCCTCTTAGACTGAAAGCCACATGAGGGCAGGGATCCTGTCTGGTTTTCCTCATAATTGTGTTTTTAGCACTTAGCCTGGTGTCTGTCATGCACACAGTGAACGTTCAGTAAATAGTATTTGTTGAATCTGTTGGTGAAGTTTCTTGGACTATTCCTGTCTACTGAAAGATACTTAACCTTTCATTTTGTGGTTGAGGAACAAAGGTATATTTGTGAACTCTTTATGAGGATAGTATAAGCTACCATTTTTAGGATGTAGGGGAAGTACTCTTAAAAAAATTTTCTTTTGAACATCTTTATTGGGAGTATAATTGCTTTACAATGTTGTGTTAGTTTCTGCTGTATAACAAAGTGAATCAGCTATATGTGTACATATATCCCCATATCTCCTCCCTCGTGCGTCTCCCTCCCACCCTCCCTATCCCACCCCTCTAGGTGATCACAAAGCACCCAGCTGATCTCCCTGTGCTATGTGGCTGCTTCCCACTAGCTATTTTACACTTGGTAATGTATATATGTCAGCGCTACTCTCTCACTTCGTCCCAGCTTACCCTTCCTCCTCCCGGTATCCTCAAGTCCATTCCCTACATCTGCATCTTTATTCCTGTCCTGCCCCTAGGTTCATCAGAACCATTTTTTTTATATTCCATATATATGTGTTAGCATACGGTATTTGTTTTTTTCTTTCTGACTTACTTCACTCTGTATGACAGACTCTAGGTCCATCCAGCTCACTACAAATAACTCAATTTCATTTCTTCTTATGGCTGAGTAATATTCCATTGTATATATGTGCCACATCTTCTTTATCCGTTCATCTGTTGATGGACACTTAGGTTGCTTCCATGTCTTGGCTCTTGTAAATAGTGCTGCAGTAAACATTGTGGTACATGTCTCTTTTTGAATTATGGTTTTCTACCATATAGCCTGAGAAAACCATAATTCAGAAAGAGACATATACCACAATGTTCATTGCAAGGGAAGTAGTCTTGATTTTTTAATGCAACAATTGAGCTTCACTCTGATCTGTGTCACACGTGATGAGGAGCTGGGAAAATACCTCGACGTGGCTCTTTACCACTTAGTGCAGCCCAGGGATGGGTTATTTCAAGGATCCTGGGCTGAACTTCCCTCGTGGAGGTGCTTGGAGCTAAGGATGGTTCAGGTTTGCCTGGATCTTCTGGAGCCTCACAGATCTCCAGCAAACCTTCCAGAACCATGCCAGATACGTGAGCATTGATGCCTGTGCTGTGCTCGTCACGCTCCTGGGGTTTGGGGCATCCTCAACTAGATGATGCACAACCCTCATTCCCATAGAATTTCAAGTCTAGTGAGGACGTAGTGTAATGGAGAAAGAGGTGAGAGAGCATTGATTGCTACTACATCATTCTTTCATACCAACTCTCATTGGCTTTGCTATAATGACCTTAGAGTCATTCTAAGCTCTATTCAGAACTCTGGAGCACATTTGGCTTCAACATATGCAATCAGTGCCTGCCATGGGAACTGGCTCCCTTTAAACTCAAAATTAATTATAGGCATTTATATTTCCAGTAACCAAAATGGGTAATCAGACCTGATTAACCGGTAGTCAATCAATGCTTCTTTTTTTCCGCTGTCCTTCCCTATGTACAGTGGTAAGTAAGTGAAGATAATTTTGAATCTGAGATGATTAGAAACCCTTGGGAGTCTGGTGAGAACCATTCTGACATCATGCCTGGGCATTTGATCTGTGGTTTCTACTTCTGGTAATGATGCATGGTGGATATGTACCCATCTCTCTCACTGTGCTCCAAACCCATTCCCTCTTGGCTTGGTGGTTTTCATGTCTTCTATGCCAGAGCCTGTACTAAAATATGCAAATCCTATTTCTCAAGTGGTTACACACTAGATGAGTCTTGATTCTTGCTGTCTGCCTTGTTTAGGCTTCAGTTGAGTTGCATTTAGTTTAGTTACACATTGTCTATGATTGGTTAAAAGATCCTTTCCATCTAAGCTGAATTTTCACCAACTACTCGCTGGTAGGTAAAGTTTAGTTTGTTCAGTTGTGGTGATAGAAGGGGAAAAACAGGGGTTTGTGCCATACCACTTCAAAAGCAATATCAAAATGTTGCTACATTGGCCCCCAGGGATGGAGATGATCCTGTGAAGAAAGTTATTATATTGTAGCTGCTATCTAAAAAGTTAGTTACAGTTTTCTTTTTGAGGAGTGATATTAGTTTTCCTCTTATTCACCCCTGAGTCAGTCTGGGTCCTCTAGCGTCTTCATGGTGTACCAGGTCTTCCCAATGTCCCCACAGTAAACAGGACATAGGGGTAGCGTCTGTGCACAGATAGACCACTCTGTATCTCCAGTGGCTCCCAGGAGCCCATCTTTTTTCCCCAGTATCATGGAACTCCATGGAGTAGGAAACCTGATGGGGTTAAGGAATATATTGGTTACAGAAAACAGGTCACCTTTTTATGACTGGTAATAGTAGTACTGCACATTCAAGGTACTTCTGGTCAAGTTTGAGGCACTCCTCAATGTGACAACATAATGTAGCATATTTTTAACCTGGCACTCTTTCTGTGATCATCCCGTCCCTCCTTTCATCACCTTGATAGAAGTCTTCAAGTGCTCGGAAGTTCTAAAGACGTGTCCTTTTTTTTTTATATAACTTATTTATTTTTTATTTATTTATTTTTGGCTGCGTTGGGCCTTCATTGCTGCACGTGGGCTTTCTCTAGTTGTGGCGAGCGGGGGCTACTCTTCGTTGTGATGCGTGGGCTTCTCATTGTGGTGGCTTCTCGTTGCAGAGAACGGGTTCTAGGCGCGTGGGCTTCAGTAGTTGTGGCACGTGGACTCAGTAGTTGTGGCTCACGGGCTCTAGAGTGCATGCTCAGTAGTTGTGGCGCACGGGCTTAGTTGCTCCGCGGCATGTGGGATCTTCCCGGACCAGTGCTCGAACCAATGTCCCCTGCATTGGCAGGCAGATTCTCAACCACTGCGCCACCAGGGAAGCCCTAAAGAAGTGTCCTTTGTAAGAGCAGAGCTATCACTGAAATGATGCCACCAGGTTTGGTTATGATATTTCCTTTAAAAAAATAATTAATTAATTATTGAGATATAGTTGGTTTATAATATATTAGTTGCAGGTGTACAACATAGTGATTCAAAACTTTTGTAAGTGGAATATACTCCATTTATAGTTATTATAAAATATTGGCTATGTTCCCTGTGCTGTACAATATATCCTTGTAGCTTATTATTTTATACACAGTAAATCCGTACCTCTTAGTCCCCTACTCCTATCCTGCCCCTTCGCCCTTCTCTTTCCTCACTGGTAACCACTAGTTTGTTCTCTATATGTGTGACTCTGTTTCTTTGTGTGTGTGTGTGTGTGGTATGTGGGCCTCTCACCGCTGTGGCCTCTCCCGCTGCGGAGCACAGGCTCCGGACACGCAGGCCCAGCGGCCATGGCTCACGGGCCCAGCTGGTCCGCGGCATGTGGGATCCTCCCGGACCGGGGCATGAACCCACGTCCCCTGCATCGGCAGGCAGACTCTCTACCACTGCGCCACAAGGGAAGCCCCGACTCTGTTTCTTTATTGCTATTTTCACTAGTTTGTTTTGTTTTTTTAGATTCAGTGTGTGAGTGATAACATACAGTATTTGCCTTTCTCTGACTTATTTCACTAAGTGTAATACCCTCCAAGTCCATCCATGTTACTGCAAATGGCAAAATTTCATTCTTTTTATGATATTTCGTATGCCATTGTTAGAGCCACTGCAGGTGTGGTTTCTTATGTGGTTCAGGTTGAGTAAAGCTCTCCCCTAATATAAATTTCCCAATTTGTAGAGTTTCTGCTGTGAGCATTAGAACCTAGTTTTTTCCTTCTCATACAGTATGCTTTTGAACCACTTTCTTGTACCATAGGTTTTGATTTAGAAAATGCAGGCAAACTTTTAATACTAGCGCAAGTAAGATAGAAATGAAAAAGTATATGTTTTTGCTGCCAAATCCCCCAAAACATATTACTCTGATCCAAGCTTGTGAATCAAGGTACTGGTGCTTCTTGATGATATTTTATGGCATTTATATTGTATATGGTAACCCTGGCCACTGTACAACAGATAAACTTGAAAATCTCAAGGGCTGAACACAACAGAAGCTTATTTCTTGGTCATATAATGTGTGTTTCTGATTAGTGGGTGGTACCCTTCCAGGCAATGATTTGGAAACTCAGCTTTCTTTCATCTTGTGGCTTTGCCATTTTTGATACAAGGCTTCCAAGTTACCATGAAGGGAGAAGGGGCATGAAGGATTGATTATGTTTAAGGACCATGGCACACATCACTCTGACTCACATTTCCTTGGGCAGAATTCAGTCACATGTGAGAAAACTGAGACTGGGGTCCAGCTGTGTGCCCAGATGAAAGAGGACACAGCTGTGGTCCATGGCTAGCTCATCTCTGTCAAAATTGTTTCCTCTTCTCCTTTACAGCCTTTCCATTCCTTTGCAATTTGCCTTTTTTACTTTGGCAGTGTAAAGTTTTGTGGTATAGCCCACGTGTTGGAAATTTATGAAAGCATCTAAAAATACACACCCTGTCAAATTTTATGAATTTTAAACTATGTGAATTTTTCAAGTGTGACTTAGTAAATATTAGCAGAATCTCATTTTATGTGTAAAATTTGAAAAAATAAAATATACCAAATTTTAAAATCATCTGAATTATGTAATTTCAAGGCTGGCTGGCGAAGCAAATTATAAAGTATTTATGCCCTTGACAGTTGGAGGTTCCACCTTACCTGATACCAGAAATACCCACCATCCCTAATAGGTATAATGTGAATCATAAAATTCCTTCTGTGCATTAGAATCTCTGATGATGGTTTTTTTTTTTTTCTTTTTCGGTACGCGGGCCTCTCACTATTGTGGCCTCTCCCGTTGCAGAGCACAGGCTCCGGACGCGCAGGCCCAGCGGCTATGGCTCACAGGCCCAGCCGCTCCGCAGCACGTGGGATCCTCCCAGACCGGGGCACGAACCCGTATCCCCTGCATCGGCAGGCGGACTCTCATCCACTGCGCCACCAGGGAAGCCCTCTGATGATGGTTTTAATGACTGATGTGCTGGCCGTAAACTTGGGTTATAGGCGCCTTGTTCTGGCTCCTGCACCTTGGGGAGTGTCACTCTGGCAAGAGGTCCTTAGGGCCCAGGGTATCTGCCAATCTGGAGCCCATGCCCCCTGTGCTCCAGGTCCTGGGGACCTTGGCATACCTGCTCAGATGAGCCCCAAGTTCACTTCCAAGGTCTGTGCACTGCACTGGCAGTTCCCTTGAGGGTTGGGAAGCATGGTGGATGTAGGCATCCCTAAGCCTGAGGTTGGCCCAAGGGGTGGCTGTTTGCAGAGGAGTGTGGTTGAGCTCTGACATCAGCCAGGGCTGTCCACAGCCTGCCCACCATACAGTTCATGGCCGGAACCCAGGAATAGAAGAAAAGGGGAGTGGGGTGCAGGCTGGGGGCCCGGAGTCTTCCTATGCTGCTGTTTCCCATGTGAGACTCTGAGTAGCCCAAGAATTTTAAATTCACCCCAAGTCTCCAAGTCTGTTATGCAGTTATGTTTGTTAAGATAGGAAGCTTGAGGGCTTCCCTGGTGGCGCAGTGGTTGAGAGTCTGCCTGCCGATTCAGGGGACGCAGGTTCGTGCCCCGGTCCGTGAAGATCCCACATGCCGCGGAGCGGCTGGGTCCGTGAGCCGTGGCCGCTGAGCCTGCGCGTCCAGAGCCTGTGCTCCACAACGGGAGAGGCCACAACAGTGAGGGGCCCGCGTACCGCAAAAAAATATATATATATATTAGGAAGCTTGAGCATATTTAACAGTTTATGGGCTTGATTTATTTATAAGTTTTTGTCTTCCTGTGTATGAGCCTCCATTTCTATTCATGTCTGGGCCCCATAGGTGTAAAGGTCGATGTCATGCAGAACATGAAGCTGATGAGATAGGTTGCAGTCAAATGATGAAGATCTTGACACGTCATGCCAAGTAGCAACAGGGAGCTAACAGACATTTTCAAGAGTCACACGATGAGATGAGTCGTTATAAAAGACAACTCTGAGGGCAAGGTGAGGCATGAGCTGCGCCAGCCTTCAGGGTTAGGGTTAAGGACTGTTGCAGACAATTAGGTCACAGAGAATAAGGCAGTGAACATACAGGTGGGATGATGAGGAGGATCTGGATTTTTATGAGGTGGAATCAATGAGCTTTGCTGATTAATAGGCTAATGGTTAGAATGACAGAATGGGAGATGGAGAGTTAGAAGAACTCAGAGGAGGAACTGAGAGGGACTTAACTCTGCTGTCTGGGAAACTGTAAGGATGGTGATGCCACTGATGGAGATTGGAAGGCAGAGAGGGTTTTGGGGGAGAGTCAAGTTCAGGTTCAGGTACCCTACGTTGCAGTGGTGGGTGTGCAGCAGGCAGTGGATAGTATGGAGCCACACTGGGCAGAGAGGCCAGAGCTGCACGTAGACCTTTGTCCTTCTTCACCCTCCAAGCCAAACATATGCTGTAGCGTGAGAGTTGATCAACATGTCGTACAAAACGAATGACCATTGTGACCACCTAGAGGGGTGGGATAGGGAGGGTGGGAGGGAGATGCAAGAGGGAGGAGATATGGAGATGTATGTATATGTATGGCTGATTCACTTTGTTATACAGCAGAAGCTAACACACCATTGCAAAGCAATTATACTCCAATAAAGATGTTAAAAAAAAAAGACCAACATTAATGCTCCCTTAAACTAAACAGACTAAATGTTCAATTTAACTTAAGAATTTAAACTTAGTTTATGATAGACTCAACATTTTAGGTCATTCTAGTATTTCATATCACATGGAACTTCAGGGTGATTAAATTACCTGTCTAGACATGTTGCATTAAAATGGGATAAATCTGCATTTTCTTCCTTTGATATGACTGATTTGTAGAGCAAGACCTTTTCATCACAGACTTTTCCCCAGTGGTCAGTGACTTCTCTCTGTATTTTATTTATTCTTAATTTAAACCATTTTGTGTTGTAACCCTGTTAACTTCTATAACTATAAAATGTAATTGTCCCTCAGATATAACAGATAATGTTATGAAAGTAACATTGAATCAAAATGACTCACTGAGTCAGGTAAAGAACTCTAATGATTTCTTTTAAAATTATAGGGCAGATCATGTTCAGCAAAGAATCAAATATTAAGCAGAGGAATGACATTGGATCAGTGCCCAGATTCTTGAGAGACCATTGAAGCTGATAACCTGGTTTCCACTGAGCTTGAATACACATCATGTCTGCTTAATATAGCATCCCTCACAGTAAGCTTAGTTCTTCAGATGCCTCCCTAAAGGACATTGGCAACACTGTAGTTTATAACTTGATTCTTTAAGGAATTTAGTCAGTGTTAACTATGTGAACTTTGGGGAACTATTGGGAAATATATATTTAACATTTTTCATCTAGAAAAATATAGATGATGATACTTTTGTGCCTAACTTATTATTGCTTTATTCACACATTTATTTCATACACTTATTCATAGTATTCTTCTATATAAACCTCTTCTCCCAGGTTACAGTTGTTTACACCATAAGGGACATTTTTTGCTATAGGTATTATTACCTGAGGTTAGTATCTCAATGAAATATTTATTAATACTAATTAAAAATCTAAAGACATTATTTTAAGACATATAGACAAAATTACTGGAAAAAATACATTGGAATTACTAGTGTGTGTACTGAATGGTATGAATATGGATACTTTTTCTTTCTTTACACATGTCCTGTATTTTCCAAAATTTCTTCAGTGAGCACACAATTCTTATATTTGGAACAAGGAAATATGTCTTTTTTTTTTAAGGAAAAAGATGCATGAGGGTCATATATGGCTGAGGACCAGAGTGATGAGGTCATAAGAGGTCACGTGTGTGCACACTCATACACTCAGTAAAAGGAAATAATAAAGCCAAGAAAAAGGAAAAAGAGAGAGCAGCTGTCAATATCTTGCCATCCCTCTGAAATGGATAGGAAGTTGAACTACAGAAAATACTTGCTTTCTGTCTCTCTCTTTAAAATGTCACTGACTAGCAGTCTTAACAAGGATGTATTTGTGGCAGGTAGAAGCATCCATTGCTGCATAAGATACATCTTTTCTTTATAACTGGAAGAGTTACCATTACCACTTCTTTTTAGTATCATTAACGATTTAAGCTTAGAGAAAAATGAAATGGCCATGAGCCTACAGTCCAACTTTGTCAAAACCTGGCATTTTGCTCGATAGCTTCAGATATTGTGTTGGTCTTGTCAAGTAGAATATTTACATCTTTATTGTGGGAAACGAGGGAAGACTTCAGGTGTGCCCTGATTGGAGGCTGTTGGCATGGGGACATTGTGGGCAGGCTAACCAGAAGTAGGGCCTCCTCTGTGATTGGTTAGGAGTGCATATTTGGCTATCTTTGATTGATCCTAAGTTGAAAGCAGGACAAAAATTAGGGCAACTGTCAATTATTAATCAAGTCCTGGCCATTTAGGGCTGATTGTTACAGAAGTTGTTGTGTGGCCTCCTGGACTGTCACTAAAGAAAGTTGTCCAGCTTCCTGCAAATCTGACTTAAAGCAGGCTGGCTTCCTGGGCTGTTTATTGGAGAGAAGGGGTTAGTTTCCTGGGCAGGTGGCTGTAGGTTGTGGGTAAGAGTTCTGTTTTTACATAAGGGCTGGCCATTGTCTGTCTGTATATTCAGTCTTTCATGATACTCGAACCTCAAATTTATTCATGTTTACCCGATGAATGGTATTTCATTGTATAACTATGCAACAATTTATTTATCCATTCTTTGGCTGATAGACTTGGACCCCAGCTTTTTACAACATCATGAACAGTGCTGCAATTAATATTCATGTCTGCTTGTAGAAGAAATACTTTTATTCAGTGCTTCATACCATGACTTTCCTGGTATATATCTGCTTTCTGTTTGGGGGCCAGAAAGAAATGATGATGTTTTATAACTCGTGTCTTTCCCTTTGGTTAAATCTAATGTACTGTATACTTTAAGAGCTGAATCAAGGATTGCTAGAATTAGTAAACTTTGTCTATGACTTCCAGGGCCTACAGAGGTAGGCCAGCAAATCACATTTGCCTGGTGTTTAAATGTTTATGATTGAAAAAAAAAATCACTTTTGCTCCTCTTTCTGCAAAAATACAAACTCTACCACCTCTTCTTCCTCTCTCTCTCCTCTTCATCTGGAATTAGTCAGTGGCAACTTCACCACTTCACCAGGACGGGAACCTCTTGAACCTAGCCATTATAAATAGCCTCCAGTGTTGCATATTCAGGACATTATATCACATAAAGCTCACTCACTGTGAATGTTTATGGTCAAGGCCAGGTGACTAATAGATACTTAACTAGAAGTTAAATTGACCCCAAGTTCTAAGATGAACCCCTGCTATTGAGTACTTGTCAGCGTTGTTATTTTGTGTTTACCTTCTCCTTTAAAAACTCTACTGTGTATTGAATATTAATATTGTAATACGACCTTTTACGTGTATATGCTTTGTAGGATTTTTTTAGCTTCTCTATTCATTCCAGGTGATCACTTAGTGGGCACTCATGTGAATAGTATTTATTTCAAAGAAATTGTAAAAAAAAATTTTAAAACATACCTGATAGAAAAAATATGACGTTTGATCCTTCCTTTTGTGATCAAGTTTTAAAAACCCAATCTCTGGGCTTCCCTGGTGGCACAGTGGTTGAGAGTCTTCCTGCCGATGCAGGGGACGCAGGTTCGTTCCCCGGTCCGGGAAGATCCCACATGCCGCGGAGCGGCTGGGCCCGTGAGCCATGGCTGCTGAGCCTGCGTGTCCGGAGCCTGTGCTCCGCAACGGGAGAGGCCACAACAGTGAGAGGCCCACGTAACACAAAAACAAACAAACAAAAAAACCTCAATCTCTTAATTCACAAGCCTGTTCCCTTTGGTATATCCCACTGCCTCCCTTATTTTTTGCCTGAATTTAAAAACAAAAAGACACTTTCTAACAAGTCTTGCTGTCTCTGGGCTTACCCCCTTCAGTATATTTTTCCAACTGTGATCAGAGTGATCTTTCTAAAATGAAAATCTAATTACCCCCTGTTTAAAATCCATTAAGGCTTCTTATCATCTGTAGGATAAAGTAACACCTGCTTAGTCTCATATGAAAGGCACTGAATGCATCCTCTCTAAGCCCCACACTGCCACTTTGCAGCACAGCTACACACCAGGCAGCCCTATTCTTCACCTACACCCTGGGGTTCCCGAAGATGCTGCAGGGTCCTAGACCCTTTGCCAGGAATAGCCCTCCTTCCCCTATTTATCTGACTAACTCACCCTTTAGGACTCAGAGTGCCTTGCTCTATGAAGCTGCTCCCTTGCCCACAGAATCAGGTCCCCTCCCCTCTCTTTTGTAATTAAGAACCTGTTTGCCTCTCCCATTAGACTGTGTGCTCTTTGAGGGCAGGTACTGTGTTGCAATGCTAATCTCTTTTGCTTTTTCAGTTGTGAATTAAGATTAAAAAAATGTGTACACATATATACTTGCGTACACACATGTATATGCAGACATATACCTGACTCCTCTCTGCCGCTTGCTTTCTGAACTTGGACATGTGATTGAACCTCAAGCCTTCAGGTTCCTCATGAGGAAGTTGAGCTTAGTTAGGTTTGGGGATTTTGGAAGAGTCATTAGAAATCTCAACCAAAGATTCACCAAGAAAAGGCTATTTCTCTTAACTCCCTTTTCTATCATTAGCACACCCAAAATACCTAACTTGGTAACTGTTGAATAACTGGAGGGAAGAAAGGAGTGAAAGAGGAAGGACAGTGGGCAGGGAGGGAGGGAGGAAGGAAGGAAAAAGGGTGAAGGAAGGCAGCATGTGATGATGTGAGACGTGTCTTGAGATCTGCATGGGTGAGGGGTTACCTGAACAATACAGAGTTCTATTGGAAAAGAGGAAAAAGGAGGAAACGGATACTGGGCAAGCAACTAATAGTATCCACACCAAAAATGTCTTGTGGGATACAAATGAATCCGACGTGCAACCTGCCTCCAAGGAGCTTTCTCTCTAGTAAGGGAAATTAAAACATGTGTCTACACACCATTACAAAGCAAGGGGTGAGAATTGTCTGGGGCAGTGGGCCTTTGTAAAAGTCCATTGAGTGAACACATAAATGAACAAATAGGTGTATGGATAAAGTTCTTAGGGAGGATGGGGAGAGGAACATTCTAGGTAGAGTGACGAGTGAAGAGGAACGCATGGAAGCTGAGATTAATCCAGTTTGGCCAAACAATTCAGTTTCGATGACTCACAGTGAGGATGGCTATGCCTCTGTCGTTCCAAATTTTAACAAATTTAGGTACATATTATTTACTCATCTTGGCTTTTCTACTGTTAATGATAACCATAGAATACTATTGCTACCTCTCTAAAACCTTAAAAATATATTCAGAGGTAGCCAAAAGAACATTAGTGACAGATAACTATTATAACTCCAGTCTTGCTACATGCAATGTTGGGGGTGGGAGGAGAGCTCTCTAGTACGGTGGTGGCAGAGTTGTCATAGCCTTGTTCCCTGATTAGCAGTGCAAGTTCCTCAACCAAAATAAACCAAAGGCTAAAGGAGGTGCTAAGAGCAGCAGGCACAGCGAACCCAGAAATGTGATTGCGCCTGGCCCTGTGGAATTGCACCTTCTGCCTGTGCTGCTCAGAAGTCTAAATTCCTGTGGAGAAAGAATATTTTGCAATCCTCAAACCCTAATGTTTAATGGTCACGACAGCTATCTTTGTGTGCTGCTCACAGGTCCTCGACAGAGGAGATAGAGTATGACAGTGAGAAAGGGAAAAAATGTTTTCTGTTTTATAGACATTTAAAAAATGTTAAAGTGTAATAGCATCTTTTTCTTTCTAATAACGTGTTAAAATTTAAAGTAGATCTCTGAATCATTTTTTGTGTGTATTATAAGCAACCATATAAAAGATAGTAAAAGGGGAAGTTCAATATATTTTTTAAATAGTATGAAAAAAACAATTTCCTGATCTTTATGAATTATCTCCTATTTCCAAATGTTCACCATTCACGTGGATTCTCTGGGGTAATTTAAATATGGAGTTTGATAAATGGAAAATACTCTTGTTAGACAATAGAATGAGAATATATGAGATTCTAAGAGATTTATGTTGTCAGCTTTCAATAACTACTGGTTACCTGCTGCTACATCTGGTATGAGGCTGTGTATTGGAGATAAAATAGTGCATAAACTTCCCTGACAGTGTCATTGGAGGGTCAGGAGAAGCAAGCAGGGTCTCACAATTCTGGGCCCTGTAGGTAAAGAGAGTGGTAAACACCCGTGTCTTCAGGATCTTACAGGAGTGCGCTTAACCCAATCTTGAGGGTCAAGGAAGGACCCTAGAAGGCCATTGAGTTAGAGTAAGTCAAAGGGAAGGGCTGGAGGTAATGTTCTGGGACAGAAGAAACAGCGTATGTGGAGGCTCAGAGGTGAGAGAAAACAATATTGCAAGGGAGATGGCCAGGAGCTGTGAGAAAATGAAAGCAAACCAAACCAAACCAAAATCCATCATGCGCCCACCTTCCATATTCAATGTGCCATACACATATTGAATTTCTGAAACAGAAATAGCCTTCCTTGACTGATATTTCTTTTCTAAACCCATTGGTGAAACAAATCATTTTATTTTTTTGTTTTGTTTTCATTTTTTACAATCGTGAACAGTGTATGATGAGCATCTCTGCATATATATCTCAGTACCTCTGTCCCAGCATTTCTTCACAGTAAATTCTTAGAAGCAGAATTACCAGGGGAAACCCAAGCACATTGTAAGACTTCTGACGAATTTTGCCGTACAGTTTTATTTATACTCCTGCTAATATAACAGAGTGTGCCTTTATCTGGATCTTGGTTCTCAGGTGTTTACTGCAGCTCTGTCTGCTTACTCAAACACATACTTTTAAAAATGTTAATCTACTGGAATTCCTTTTGGAGTATATTCTTTAGGACAATTTTTTTAAAATAGTTTAAAAAATATTTTATTATTTTATTTATTTTTGGCTGCGTTGGGTCTTAGTTGCGGCGTGAGGGCTCTTCATTGCGGCTTCTCTCTAGTTGTGGTGTGCGGGTTTTCTCTTCTCTAGTTGTGGCGCACAGGCTCCAGGGTGTGTGGGCTCTGTAGTTTGAGGCACATGGGCTCTCTAGTTGAGGCGCGTGAGCTCAGTAGTTGTGGCGCGCAGGCTTAGTTGCCCCACAGCATGTGGGATCTTAGTTTCCCCACCAGGGATCGAACCCGTGTCCCCTGCATTGCAAGGCGGATTCTTTACCACTGGACCCCCAGGGAAGTCCCTTGGTCAGAAATTTGTGAGAAGTCTGTTATCTCATGTTTGTGGTTTTGTCACTGGCAAATCTTTTTTTTAAATGTAATTGGTTATTGGAGAGTTAAGATCCCTTTCCATGCCATTTGTAGGTAGCCTGTTGGGAGAAACATGGAATGTCTGTGCTGGAATTCCTCAGGGAATTCAAAAGCCTCGGTCCACCAAGGAGGCCACCAGGTTCATGATGGAGGAAGCACCTTGCCCAGGGTCACTCAGCCTCCAGGGCAAGAGTGAATTCTGTCTACAGTTCAGGTTTCTAAATCCCCATCCTGTGCAGTTCCCCTAACACCTGAAGTTTCGTCCTACACTTTCCAGCAAAGGCTTTGTAGGGATTTGCTGGTTCTTTTGTAAAGTGTCTACTGTGACATTATCCTTTGCTTTGCCCTCCCTCCTTCCCATGTGGAGCTTTCAATTAATTAATGAAAGGTCAGGTGACAAATGATTCACCTTCTGATGCGATTGTGCTGTGAATTGTTGAGTGTGATTATGTGTGCACATTTTGGGGACAGCAGTTTCCTTACAGTGCTCATTTCCATGGCTAATTACTGCATGTGGCACTTGTGAGCCAGCTCTGTTGGGTAGGGGCAGGACAGGGACAGGGAGACGCCACCAAGGACATAACACAAAACACCCAAATTAGGCTCTTTCATGACTAAACAATTAGAGGCTCATTTTAGATAAAGCCAAGTGACTTGTTATTACAATTCTCAAGGTCCTTTTGCTTGAAGCTTCTGATGGCCATAGAACTCAGTGACATTAAAGAGATGAGCTGCGGTCACAGGGGACGATTTTTGATAAATTTCTTTACAGTATGAGGAGGTAAATGAACTCTCAATTACGAATAAAATGCAAAGCTCTTTTTTCATCTAATTCTTAATAAAGCTGTTACTGAGACCAAATGAGAAAACTTTTTTTTCTGTTTCCCTTCCTTTGATTGCCAAATAAGTAAGTGTATAAGAGAAAAGAGGAATAACTTCTATTTTATTGATTTTTTTGTATTTTTATTACACTGGACCTTGTTAAGTCATCAATATTAGAAGCTTGTGATTTTTCTCAGTGTTGGTGATCTTTGTTTTTAGTCTTGGTGATTCAACTTCTGTGTCTTGATTTCTGAAACAGACCACTGTGTGAGTAATCTGGGATTACACAGTTCACTAGTCACCTGTAACCCCAAACAGCCATTTGTAAGTTCTCCTTTTTCTGTAGTTCAGAACCTCCTTTGATTCAGGTTCTGGAATCAGACATTTTTGGGTTCTTATCCCACCTTAGCCTCTTAACATCTGAAAGACACTGGGTAAGTTTACATAAACCTTCTAAGACTTAGTTTTCTCACCTGTACAATTGGATGACAGTAATGTCCACATCAAAACATAAAAAAGATTCCCTAGCATCTTTGCCAAGCTGTCATATGAACACTTGCATGTTGTTATATAGATACACATATTTTAAATGAATCTTAGTACCTTTCTTCATGAAGAATGTATATAGTTTTTAAAATGTTGGGCTTTTCTCTTTTAATTTGAGAGAACTACGTTGTGCTTAATTACTATTTAAATCACTGCAGCATAATATGATGACAGAATTAGAGTTTGCTTTTTAATTAACTGTCAAAGAAATAAAATAGAACTTTGTTTTCTTCTTCTCATAAAAAACATGTCCACATCACAGGGTTTTGGTGAGGATTCAGTGGGATAAAAAGGATAAAGCTCTTAGCAAGGTACCAAGCCTATCATAAGAGTTCAGTAAATACTATCAAAATATAATGTGACTGGTTATGTAAAAATTTTTAGATTTTCTGGATTGCATTTGCCATTTTAAACTTTTGTACCTGTGCTTTGAGTTCCATTCCTGAGAAGTGGCCAACTTCAGTCATTGAAGCATGTATTTCTTTAACACTTACTAAGTTGTCGATGAGTAATCATACTGGTGATATTTGTAGTAAATGCCACGCAGAAATTTTCTTTGGTGAAAATAACTCATTTTAAAAGAATAATTGATGTTTCCTCACTGTACTATCAAGTAAAATGAGGGAGAAAGGACTATTTGTGAGATCTCAAATCTCTACATGGGTAGCTTTCTTTCAAAGGTCCTTTAATTTGGTGTATTGATGTAGATATTCTTAAGCTAATAGTGATATAACCTCTGGCAATAATAATAGTTGAATATTTGACTGCTGTTTTTAAGAACTTTGCATCATGAAAAATTTCAAACATGTACGAAAATAGAATAGTATAATAAGCTTCCAATGTGCATATCACCTAACAATTAACAATACATAGCCAGTCCTTTTTAATGTTTTATTCTTCCTTTCCCAGATTTATTGATATATAGTTAACATACAACATTGTGTAAGTTTAAGGTGAACAATGGCATGATTTGATACATGTATATATTGTGAATGATTACCAGAATAAGTTTAGTTATTCCTTTCTAATCTGGTTGCCCTTTATTTCTTTTTCTTGCCTAACTGCTCTGTCTAGGACTTCCAGTACTGTGTTGAATAAAAGAGGCAAGAATGAGCATCCTTGTCTTCTTCCTGATCTTAGAGGAAAACCTTTTCACTGCTAGGTATGATGTTATAGGGGCTTGTAATATATGGCCTTTATTATGTTGAGGTTTGTTCCTTCTATACATAATTTGTTAAGAGTTTTTATCATGAACAGATGTTGAATTTCATCAAATGCTTTTCTGTTTCTATTGATGTGATCAGATGATTTCTCCTGTCATTCTATTAACGTGATGTGTTGCATTTATTGATTTGCATATGTTGAATCATCCGTGCATCCCAGAGATAAATCCCATTTGATCATGGTGAATAATCTTTTAAATTTGCTACTGAATTTGGTTTGCTAATATTTTATTTTGCATCTCTATTCATCAGGGATATAAGTTTTCTTTCTTGTAGTGTCCTTATCTGGCTTTGGTATTGGAGTAATGCTGGCTGTAAAATGAGTTTGGGAGTGTTCCCTCTTTTCCATTTTTTTGGAAGAGTTGGAGAAGAATTGGTGTTAATTCTTCAAATGTTTGATAGGATTCACCCATGAAGCCAACTGGTCCTGAGGTTATCTTTGTTGAGAGGTTTTTGATTACTGATTCAGTCTCCTTACTCATTATTGTTCTGTTCAGATTTTTTATTTCTTCATGATTCAATATTTGTAGGTTGTATGTTTTTAGGAATTTATCCATTTTTTCCTAGGTCATCCAATTTGTTGGCATCTGTTCATAGTAGTCCCTCTTTTTTTTAATATAAAATTATTTATTTATTTATTTATATTTATTTTTGGCTGCAGTGGGTCTTCGTTGCTGTGTGCGGGCTTCCTCTAGTTGCGGTGAGTGGGGGCTACTCCTCATTGCAGTGCGCAGGCTTCTCATTGCAGTGGCTTCTCTTGTTGTGGAGCATGGGCTCTAGGCACGTGGGCTTCAGTAGTTGTGGTACACAGGCTCAGTAGTTGTGGCTCACGGGCTCTAGAGTGCAGGCTCAGTAGTTGTGGCACACGGGCTTAGTTGCTGTGCGGCATATGGGATCTTCCCAGACCAGGGCTCGAACCCGTGTGTCCTGTATTGGCAGGCGGATTCTTAAACACTGTGCCACCAGGGAAGTCCCAGTGCATGGTGCTCTCTTATGATCCTTTGTATTTCTGTGGTATCAGTTACAATGTCTCTTCTTTCATTTCCAATTTTATTTATTTGAGTCTTGTCTTTTTTCTTAGTCTAACTAAAGGTTTGTCAATTTTGTTTATTTTAAAAAGAAGAGCTTTTAGGTTCATTGATCTTTTTGATTGTTTTTCTGGTCTTCAATTCTTTTAATTTTTTCTAGGTCCTTAAGGTGTAAAGTTGGGTCATTTATTTGAGATCTTTCTGTTTTTTTGATGTAGGCATTCATAACTATAAACTTTCCTTTTAGAACTACTTTTGCTGCATCCTGTTAAGTTTTGGTGTGATGTTTTCATTTTCATTTGTTTCAAGATATTTTTTGATTTCCCTTTTGATTTCTTCTTTGACCTATTGATTATTCATGACTGTGTTGTTTAATTTCCACATATTTGTGAAATTTCCAGTTTTCCTACTGTTATTGATTTCTAGTTTTATTCTTGGAAAATATACTTGGTATGATTTTTTATCTTTTTAAATTCTCTTAAGACTTGTTTTGTGACCTAACGTATTATCTATCCTGAAGAAGTTCCTCGTGTGTTTGAGAAGAATGTGTATTCTGCTGCTGTTGGATGGAATGTTCTATAAATGTCTGTTAGGTCCATTTGGTGCAAAATTTCCAATTGTATGTTCTGGAAGCCTATTGTAAACTTTTCCTTTGTTTTGCAATTTGAGCTCCTTCTGTACCACATTCTATCTGGAAAAATATTGGTGTCTATGGAAGGTTTCATGACCTTCATCCCTAAAAGCGATGAGTACCCTAGAAATGAATTAAATAGAAACTTTCTCTTTTGGGTGATCATTTTATGATACATTTTATCTTTGTAAACTAGGACACTAGAGGGCAAAGGAAACATTTAGTCTGTCCAGTAGGGTTAGCAAAAGGACAAACCTTTTCACTTCTAGCTATTCTAAAATGGTTGCTGATAAATCATATTGAATACTTTCAGAACCCAGCAATGCTGTTGATGCCTATAGAAACTGGGCTATTTAAGGAGAATTACAGAGAATCCTTTTGCAAAGTGAGGAATGTATTATTCTGAACCTTGAACAAATAGTTTCAATTTAGTTCTCTTATCATAAGCTTTCATATATTAGCCTTTTTCAAATGGATCATGTTTGAATGTCACTACTATTAAAATATTATCCTATTCTTACTGTTTTTGTCTTAAAGTGAGAATGGATGTGGGTAAAAATTCTAAGCTTCTATGGCCTTACAACTGCTCTGTTTTACAGAATTGCATTTCCCTGAGACTCATTTACTTTCCTTCTATGAGCCAGTGTTAGGTTGAAATGGAGCCAGTGATATTCTTTATCCTTGTTTCATGTGCCTTACAGAGTGTTAGACCAGACCAGTGGGTTGAGTGATTATCCAGAAACTACCACCTTCCATGTGGGAGAAGGGATGGCACTAAGTCTGCAAGGTCACTGAAGCTCCGGCTCATGTCATGGAAGAAATGAGTGAAGTTTTGTGCATAGTTCTCTTCTATTGATTAATAATTGTGGGCATTTTATTCTCATTACTCTGCATATTATATGATCAGGATGAGACCCCAGACTCTTCAGTTGTCCCACTGTGGTCACAAGCATGGCGACCCAGATAACCCACTTCCACTCATGGAAAAGCAGCTCACAGGGTGTCCTAATCAGGCATTGGCATCATCTAGAGCCCCTTCCTATGCCACTCCAGAGAGCATGTGTCCAATATCTGCTTGGTGCTTTGTTCACTTGGTTAACTTATGGTACTGACTCTCTGGCTACGGATTAGATGCCTGTGTGAGGAAACAACATTCTTGTTCATGCTTTCCTTCATCTTTCTCCCCTCTTCTTCCTACTGTAGTACTGTTTTCTTCCTGGACAGTTTGCACTGCATCCAGGAGAATATTCAGTCATTCAGTGAATATTTAGCATTATTACATATACTTCTACTGAGCACATTCTTGGAAAGGGAACAAAATGCCTTGGCCAGTAATCCGTTGCCTACAACATGCTGATAGTTACTAACCATACACAGTTTTGCACATAAAGTGTGTAGTGTGGAAGCATCTGCTGTTTGGGCCTGGGCTCTTAGCTGTCCGTGGTGCTGGAGCTACGCCGCCTCCCTCTGCCCTAGGGCACAGGCTGGCCACGGGCAAGTCCATTTGAGCTGTGAGCTCCAAGCCCACAGAGGTCATTTAGGCTTCTATCAGTAAAAGCACTTAAAATGAAAAGGAGATGATTTCATTTTGACCTTTTCTCCCCGTGTTTCAAAAGTTGAACTTAACAGTCACTCATCAAAGGCATTTTGGCTATTATTATAAAAGCATCGCTTTTAAAAGTAAGCAAATGCTTATTAAGAGGAAATTATGGGCTTTCAGACAGTCTTCAATGTAAAAAACATCATTTAACAATCATAGACTTTCTAGAGCTTTTTTTTTTAACATCTTTATTGGAGTATAATTGCTTTACAATGTTGTGTTAGTTTCTGCTGTGTAACAAAGTGAATCAGCTATACGTCTAGAGCTTCTTAAACTTTGCTTTCCAAGTTGCTTTTAAGTCATGTATTTATAGACCAAAGTGCACAGAGAAATACATCATTCCTTCCCACCTGTTTGGGAAGTTGTTTTTTTAAGTGGATGCTTGATCAGTGTCCAGTCCTGCTGAGATGGTCGTTTCTCACTGATGTCCACTATTGCTGATCGGAAAGTACTTAAATATTTTTGGGAATATTCTAACACATATTAAATAGATGTTTGGGGGGATAAAAGTTTTCATACAATAACTTGACTTGGGGGTAAGTTGAGTAGTAAGGAAGCCACCCCGGCTGGTTCTGCTTTGTACTTCCTTCTGATTATAAGGGACCAAGCAGAGCTCAACTTTTTGCTAAAAAAGAACACATTTTTTTTCACCATGCTTTTGCTTACAAGAGCAGTAAAAGCTGTTGTTCCTGTTTTCATTTAGCTGACGAAATTGCACCTCTCTGTTTTAAGGGAGTATTTGATTTTTGTTAACAACTGTGAGTCATTTCATATATAATACATGCTTTAGTTTTTATTCTGGCAAATTTCAGAACAAAATTTTGGATTTCTTGAAATAAACATGGGATATATGCTTTACCCAATGTAGAATAAACCTGACCCATAAATTAATTTACACAACATAAACAAAACAAATGCATAATTAATAACCTTAACCTGGAAACCTGGGATCCCTAGAAGATCTGAAAATACCCTGAAAAATGTGGCTGATTATTTTTAACATCTTTATTAGAGTATAAATGCTTTATGATGGTGTGTTACTTTCTGCTTTATAGCAGAGTGAATCAGTTATTCGTATACATATGTCCTCATATCCCCTCCCTCTTGCATCTCCCTCCCTCCCACCCCTCTAGGTGGTCACAAAGCACCAAGCTGATCTCCCTGTGCTATGCGGCTGCTTCCCACTAGCTATCTGTTTTACATTTGGTAGTGTATATATGTCCATGCCACTCTCACTTTGTCCCAGCTTACCCTTCCCCCTCTCTGTATCCTCAAGTCCATTCTCTAGTAGGTCTGCATCTTTATTCCTGTCTTGCCCCTAGGTTCTTCTGACCAGTTTTTTTTTCTTTTTTTAGATTCCATATATATGTGTTAGCATACGGTATTTGTTTTTCTCTTTCTGACTTGCTTCACTCTGTATGCCAGTCTCTGGGTCCATCCACCTCACTACAAATAATTCAGTTTCATTCCTTTTTATGGCTGAGTAATATTCCATTGTATATATGTGCCAATGTGGCTAATTTTAATGTATATGTGCAAGTCTCTCTTTTTAAAAAAATTTTTTTACTGGAGTATAGTTGATTTACAATGTTGTGTTACTCTCTGCTGTACAGCAAAGTGAATCTGTTATACATGTACATATATCCCCTCTTTTTCTTTGGCCGTGCTGTGTGGCATGTGGGATCTTAGTTCCCTGACCAGGGATTGGACCTGCACCTCCTGCATTAGAAGCATGGAGTCTTAACCAGTGGACCACCAGGGAAGTTCCACAAGTCTCTTTTGATAAGAAAAATATAAAGATATATTCTTTTACCTGATTGTCAGAGGTCACTCGTCAATCAAGTGGTTTTACCACTTGTAACACAAATGTCAGGAGGGTTTCCTCCTCTTTGAAGAGCTGCTTACCCTTGGCCTGACCAGTTTCCCAGCTCACGACACCTCAGCAGAGTCCTCTGTGGGAGGGGCTGGGGAGCTCTGGGGCTTCCTTCCTCAGGGGACCCTCAGCCTCGGTGCCTTCAGGTCTGTGCAGGTCTTCTGCTACACCCCAACCTGGCAATCAAACACAGTCTCTTCTGTAGTCAGCTTTCACAAGAAAAGCCCCACTGGTAACATGTCCTGATTTTGGTAGCCTTTGTTGACAATGCTGGGGCGGTGGGGGAGGGCTCCCTCAGGAAGTGGCCCTCCTCTGATATCTCCCTGGCTGTGGCTCACTCTCTCCTGACCCCTCCCACAACTCTTTACCCCTCTTCCCCTCACTAGTCCTGTTGGAGGTCTCAGCTTCTACCCCTGGTGCTTCACTAGATATTTCCCAAAGGAAATCTGGCATATAAAACGACCTCCATCTTGTTACATGCTGTGCAAAGATTTTAGCTTTGGTTCCCAAGAGGCACCATGTGTGTTAGGGAAAAGCGCCCGCTGGGAAAGCCAGGACCCCTACATTCCGCTAGGCCTGCCTCTTACTCTCTGTGTGACCTGGTCTAAGTCATGTGGCCTCTCTGATCCTCAGTTTCCCCATTTGTGCAATAGAGACAATAACCTCTGTGTCCCCTTCCTCAGAGGCTGCCACATTTGTCTCCCATGTCCCCCTGACATCCTGGAGGGCTCAGTGGCTCCGGAGTCCCTGCCTTCAGCAAAATGCCCACGAGATTACAAACTGGGTGTTACGCACCCACGAGGGCCTTACACAAGAGACCTTCGGAGCAGCAGAGGACTTGGCGTGCAATGACTGAAGCACTTTATCAAATGCATATTTTGATACAGATGTTGGCCATGCTGTCATGTATGTCTGGAATATTCCAGCCACGTCCCCCTTCTGCATGGGGGGCCTGAGTATTCATAAGGGTATTCTCAGGCCTGAAGGCTTGTGAGGGGGGAACCCTGGCCCCCTGGATGCTGGTAGGGGTGTCTTCATTGAACATACACATACCTGGTGCCCCCGGGCCCGTTATATAAACTCATTATCCCCTCTCTGCCTGCAACCACCGTGAAGATAAGATATTTTTATCTCTAGCTCAGAAAGAAGGAAACTGAATTTCTAAGAGATCAAGCAACTTGCTCGAGGCCTCTGTTAGTCAGTGCGTCTGATTCCAAACTCATGGATGCCTGACTCCCAAACTCATTATTATATTATTACAAGCGAGGGTAGAGGTGGTGGTTCATCTTAGCAGATGAGCAGCATCTATGCTTTTCTGCTCCACCTGTTCTCTTGAACCACAGCAGTAAACTTGGAGGAGTGATGTATTAGAAGACCTTTAGGGTCACTGCCAGCATTTTGAGACGTGATGAATCCAGTTCTTCAGCCACAAGTTAAACTGAGGGCTCGCGAAAGGAATTTCTTTATTCCTCGTTTTGCTTCTTCCTTTATTTAGAACAGCATCTCTGGAGTGTGACGTCTAGGATCACACTTCGTCAGGTGTGAGGATAAAATACTAGACAGGAAGATGACGTAGCCAGTGTCTGAAGGCCTGGCCTGGAAGCCAGCATTCTGGATTCTGTAGGTCGGGTGGTCACAGCGTCCATCCAGACTCAAGAGGAGGACAGAGACCCCGCCTCTAATGGAAGCAGTGCCACAGAATGTCTGGCAGAGGATATTTATAGGAGCTACTTGATGAGTTCCTTTCGCCACCACCTCCATCCATGAGCTGGAGGGACTGACCCTCTGAATACTCCATACGCTCCAGGGTGTTTAAAAACAATCCTAACTCGTTAGAGCTAAAGACATAGGCAATCACTTGAATTTAGCATTTTTCTTCTGCTACGAACCAAGCTGAAAACTTAACGGTGGAGTGAACGTAGGCTCCCTGGAGTTTGTTGTCTATCTCATGAAACTAGAAAGAAAGGGTAGATTATTATATCCCCACATATTCTGAAATGTGTGGGTGAGCCCTGCCAGGCAACGTGTTCTACTTCTGTCAATTAACGTCATTAACAGTAGCTGGCAGCTTCTCTGCACACAGAGTCCTGACTAGGATGCTGCTCAGTTTAGCTAAAGTGTAGAGTCTGTGGGAAGGAGGGATGGGAGGTGATGCCGGAGAGAAAAGAGGGCAGATCATGAAGAACTTTTGTATTGTTTGTTCGGGCTGCCCTAACAAAGTACCACAATGGAGCAGCTTAAACAACAGAAATCTATTGTCTCACAGTTCTGGAGGCTAGAAGTCCAAGATCAAGGTGTCGGCAGGGTTGGTTCCTTCCGAGGACTCTGAGGTCAGCTTGTCCCCTGCCTCTCCCCTAGCTGCTGATGGTCTGCTGGCAGTCTTTGGTGGTCCTTGGCTTGTAGGAGCATCACCCTGACCTCTGCTTTCATCCTCATCTCAGCATTCTCCTTGTGTACATGTCTGTGTCCAGATTTCTTTTTTTTTTTCTTTTTTTATTTTTGCAGTACACGGGCCTCTCACTGCTGTGGCCTCTCCCGTTGCGGAGCACAGGCTCCGGACGCGCAGGCTCAGCGGCCATGGCTCACGGGCCCAGCCGCTCCACGGTATGTGGGATCTTCCCGGACCGGAGCACAAACCCGTGTCCCCTGCATCGGCAGGCGGACTCTCAACCACTGCGCCACCAGGGAAGCCCCCAGATTTCTTCTTTTTGTCAGGTCACCAGTCATACTGGATTAGAGCCCACCCTGACAACCTCATTTTAACTAGATTCCCTCTGTAAAGACCCTACCTCCAAATAAGGTCACATTCTGAGGTACTGGGGGTTAGGACTTAAGCATATGAATTTTGCGGGAAACAGTTCAACTTCTAACAGCCTTGTAAAGCAGCAAAGGAAAGTTGAGACTTTGTCAGAGTTTTTATTAAGATCATGTAAGATATGTTTATGAAAGCACTTCACAAACTGTGAAGTACAACACAGATGTGAGCTATTGCCGTTTTAATTGCTATGTATGTATTTTACAGTTTTTCAGCCTATTTCTTCCCATTTTCCTCTGATGTTTGGACATTGCAGAGTAGGCTGTGTAGAAAGTATGAAGAAGGCAAAATGTTTCTGCTACTACAGGATTATTAAGCGAGAGAGAATAATTCTAAATTACTAGGATCTAATTAATTTCTGGTTTTCTGAGGGGATCCAAGAAACTTCCTCCAGAATATTTGTTGGACTTATCAAGACTATTGTACTCAAGGCCACTGGGCTTATTATGTATGAAATTGAAATGTTCTGCTACAGGAAACCTAGCAGCTTCCATTCTCCACTTGAATGAAAAAGCCTGAGGACCACTCTCTTTGGAATGTCACATTTAAAATATAAAAAAGGGTTTATATTCAGAGAGGCAGAAAACAGGGTAGAGTTCTGTTAGACTGAGAATTAAGATTAGCCCTATAAGAAATGCCTTTCTAAGATGAAAACAAGATTAATTTTCAAGTGATCTCTTTTTTCTTTGCCTGTATGATATTTTTCGGGGAGCAATTTTGTTTGCTTTGAAAACTATCACCACCGGGTGTCTAAGAAATCCCTTGGTTGCTTTTTCATCTGGTTACAACCCACCCATCCCCCTTCCTTCCCCAGCCCCTTATATTTTCACAACAATAGAAAATCAAAATTCATTTAAACAGGATGGAAAACACCCATAAAACAGAGCAAAAAACAGAGCAAATCTGAATGGATTTGTTGCTCTGCCTAGGTATAGAATGACTTTATTCCTCAATGGATTTGATGTGGTTCATAAAACCACATAAATTCCAGTAGGATTAAGTAACAATAGAGGGAATGGGGGTCCAGGAGAGAACATGAGTGATAAAATTAGAAAACTAGAACTAGGGGTAGGTTTAATACAGTGAAACGCATACCACCTGGTCCTGTGTCCTTGTCGGCGGTGGACTTCAGATGGATGGTACCCATCTCCTCAGTGGCCAAGGCACTCATCACAGGTGTCTGGGCTCCCTAAGATTATACAGCTAATGGTTTCCTCACCTGAGCAGCTTCCCCGAGTCTTGTCTGCAGGGAGATTTATTCCTTGGAGCCTCATAAAGAGGATACTGGGATGACGGGCAGGGCTGGTAGATGAGTAGTTGGTACCATGTGCTTGACTTCTTGTGTCATCCCTCAGTGAGGCCAGTGGTATAACACTAAGAACTAATTTTTAAAAAGCCAAGTCCAAAAAACATTCAAGTCAAACTTTCTGATGGTCTGACTCCATCTAAGGGTTTAACTGAGAATAACCAGAGCAGTGTTTCTGAATCTTTTGGGGGTTATGGGCTCTTTTAGTAAGAAGAATACTGGAAAATATAAACTGAGCAGCTGCTGTGGACATGCATTGTTCAAAGTGCTTTACCCAGACACCTGAGATGATCTGGTTTACTCTGCATGGGAACACCTGGCATAGGTACTGTTATTATCCCCCTGTTACAGATTAGGAACTTGAGGCCCCCAAAGATCAGCAACTCACCTGAGGTCATACACTTATGGAAGTAGGTATGATTCAGGCAGTCTGAGTCCAGCCTGCCCTTAGACACCATTCAGAACTGCCCAGGACAGCCCTTTGATAACCTGATTAAGGTCATTAAGCTGTCTCTCCAGAAAAATATGCACATGGGCATACACACAAAAATCAGCATATCATCTTCACAGTGTTCTGAGAGTCTGAATTTCTTCCAAATAGATTACAGAGCCCCTGCTTCTGAAGACTCAATGATGGAATGTCATTCAGGACATTCTTGGAAATATTTCTCTCATCAGGACTTTGTGAGACTGGAGAGCAGAGAGCCGAGGGCCCCAGTCAATGGCAGCACCCGGGGTACAGACGTGCTAGGTTGCAGGTGAAAGACACGGGTCCCTGAGCTTTTACAGTCAGGTAAGATGAGGGTAAGGTGAGAGTCCTCTCATGAAAGCTGTCCTTCTCATAAAGTTTAGAAGACGGTCACTGAGTGGGTGGCTCCCTCCCTGCACAAGCAGAGAAGTTGGCCAGGGAATCCCTGCAGAGAACTGCTCAGGGCTGTCCCAACACATGGACGAATGAGTGATTGAGGCTCCAGTGGTTTTACCTACAATAACCATTTTAGCCAGGAAATAATTGTTCCGGTAACACCATGTTGGCCACACGAAAATTTCAGTAAAGCAGCTGCAGTGTACAGTGTATCTTCCTTTTAAATGGTGTGGTTTCCTGGCACCCTCCCTAGATGAACTCTGCAAAATGTGCCCCCAGATATCTGACTGACTTGACCTGTTGCATAGAATTGGTGCATCCGAGCAACTAAAGGTTGGAGGATCTCTGAGATTGATGATGGGATTTTGATTTTAGAATAGTTGACCTAACAGTATTCTTTCTACTGTTCTCAATTGTCTATTGAAGCAATATCTCCTGGCAATAAAAGCAAGAACAGAAGAGAAACTTGCTTTTTTTATCGATCACATGGAAATCAACCAAAGGGTGAAGTCATCGGTCTACCACCTGGAAAGAGGGTCCTGACATTGACCCTTGAAGTGGTTTAGGAAGCAGTTGTGAGTAAGCCTCAGTAACCACGGAGTGATATTGAGTTCATAGAGCTTTCCAAACATAATAATGCTCGTTACAGCTAATGGTGTGACATTGTACTCTTCTAAGACCTTTGCCTGGATGGTTTAATCTATTCTCCACACCCCATGAGTGTATTACTATCATTACCATCCTTATTGTACAGATAAAGGGACTGAAGCCCTGTCCACAAAGTGCACAAGCAGTTTATGCCAGTCAGATTTCTCCACGAGGTGATCGAAGGTACTTGTCCATGTGGAAAATCTGGACTACAGTTGACTCAAAGACCTAAAAAGACAGAATATCAGAATGTTTTAAAATTATAAAGTTTAGAAGGGATCTCTGATAGAGCAGTGGACTTATAATTTGGAGTAACAAGTAATAGCCGTCATGTAAAAAATGCTATGGACTGGGAATTCCCTGGCGGTCCAGTGGTTAGGACTCGGTGCTTTCACTGCAGGAGCCTAGGTTCAGTCCCTCTTTGGGGAACTAAGATCCCACAAGCTGCGCAGCACGGCCAAAAAAAAAAAAGTTATGGACTCACAAATGTCTTGTGGTGATGCTGAGGTGCACCACCCAGGCCCGGCTTCAGGCCAAAGGCTGTGTTTCCCCAGCTGCTGGACTTGTCTCTGCTGAAGGCTTGCAGCTGAGTCCCTGTTACACCAGGGGCAGCCAACATCCTATGGCTGGTCAGGTCTGAGGTGTAAAGACCCAGCCCCTGCCTCACCTTTGGATGTCTCTGAAAGGCCACCCCAACTCCAGAGCTTCCTCCGGGATCAACTGAGGCTTCTTTGGTTCCTAAGGAGCAGTTCAGCTCCTGCCTCTCCTCTGTCCTGCCGCCCTCACACCCTAGAACAGCACTCCTCCCAAGGGCACACTTTAATAAACATCATGCAAACACGTTTTGATCTCAGAATCTGTTTCTTGGGGAAGCTGACCTATGATTTCTATCTTCGTTTACGATTTTCCTTTCTTCAATTTTATTTTTTTTTAATTTTTAAATCTTATTGAAGTATAGTTGATTTACAATGTTGTGTCAATTTCTGCCATACAGCAAAGTGATTCAGTTATACATATAGACACATTCTATTTTTAATATTCTTTTCCATTGTGATTTATCATAAAATATTTAATATAGTTCTCTGTGCTATACAGTAGGACCTTTTTGTTTATCCATTCTATACATAAAAGTTTACATCTGCTGACCCCAACCTCTCACTCCATCCCTCCCCCAACCCCCTTCCCCTTGTCAGCCACCAGTCTGTTCTCTGTGTCCATGATTCTGTTTCTGTTTCATAGGTAGGTTTATTTGTGTCATATTTTAGATTCCATATATAAGTGATATCATATGGTTTTTGTCTTTCTCTTTTTGACTTACTTCACTTAGTATGACAAATCTCTAGATCCATCCATTGTTGCTGCAGATGGCATGATCTTGTTCTTTTTTATGGCTGAGTAGTATTCCATTGTATATATGTACCACACCTTCTTTATCCATTCATCTGTTGATAGACATTTAGGGTGTTTCCATGTCTTGCCTATTGTGAATAGTGCTGCTGTGAACATAGGGGTGCATGTATCTTTTTGAATTACAGTTTTGTCTGGATATATGCCCAGGAGTGGGACTGCTGGATCATACAGCAACTCTATTTTTAGTTTTCTGAGGAATCTCCATATTGTTTTCCACCGTGGCTGCATCAGCTTACATTCCCACCAGCAGTGTAAGAGGGTTCCCTTTTCTCCACACCCTCTCCAGCATTTGTTATTTGTAAACTTTTTAATGATGGCCATTCTGACAGGTGTGAGATGATACCTCATTGTAGTTTTGATTTGCATTTCTCTAATAATTGGCGATGTTGAGCATCTTTTCATGTGCCTATTGGCCATCTGTATTTCTTCTTCGGAGAGATGTCTAGGTCTTCTGCCCATTTTTCAATTGGGTTGTTTATTTTTTTGTTGTTGAGTTGTATGAGCTGTTGGCATATTTTGGAAATTAATCCTTTGTTGGTCGCATCATTTGCAAATATTTTCTCCCATTCTGTAAGTTGTCTTTTTGTTTTGTTTATGGTTTCATTTGCTGTGCAAAAGCTTGTAAGTTTGATTAGGTCCCATTTGTTTATTTTTGTTTTTATTTTTATTACCTTGGGAGACTGACCTAAGAAAATTGGTTCAATTTATGTCAGAGAATGTTTTGCCTATGATCTCTTCTAGGAGTTTTATGGTGTCATGTCTTAGGTTTAAGTCTTTAAGCCATTTTGAGTTTATTTTTGTGCATGGTGAGAGTGTGTGTTCTAACTTCATTGATTTACGTGTGGCTGTCCACCTTTCTTCAATTTTAAATCAATGAAAGATTGCTTTCTCATTTCACACAAGATATCTATTAAATTAGTTTTTTATGAATAGATCTATTCTTTTTTCTTTTTTTTCCTGTACTCGGGCCTCTCACTGTTGTGGCCTCTCCCTTTGTGGAGCACAGGCTCCGGACGCGCAGGCTCAGCGGCCATGGCTCACGGGCCCAGCCACTCCACGGCACGTGGGATCTTCCCAGACCGGGGCACGAACCCGTGTCTCCTGCATCGGCAGGCGGACTCTCAACCACTGCGCCACCAGGGAAGCCCTGAATAGATCTATTCTTATATTCTACTGCTTTATGGAAGAAATACGTCTGTAATTGCATCTTGATAAAAATATTATGAGAATGCCATGATTTTACTTTGTGGTTTTGTATGCACACAACACCATACACACACACACACACACAAACATACACACAAACACACAATGACCAAGAAATTAATATATGTGCATTTATACAAAATTAAAATCATATGTAACTTCATGAAATATTGATATAAATTTGAACAAAAATATAGACATAAAGGTAAAAATGTTTTACATACATAAAATCATTATGTGGAACTCTATAGACATATAGATTAAATATAAACAAACTATAGACACACAGACAAGAACATAGCCATGGGCACAGATACGCAGTTTCACTGTTGGATCGTGTTTTCAGAATAACACTTCTTTTTTTCTGCACTGCGGGCACTTCACCTTTCTCAGGAGGATAGGTGAAGTGAAGCTGTTTAATTACGGCTTAAATCAGCTGCTGGGATAGTTCAGGGAAGGTTATAATTATGTGCTGCAGATATGCTGCAGAAAACTGCAGTGTGGTGAGTACATCTTTCTTTCTGAGCCTTTTGTCAAGGGTTTGCTTTCTGTAGAGGCAAGCACGCTACAGAGTTGGGTGAGAGGTCCCTTTGAACGTTCTGAATTCCTTCTCTTCGTGTGAGTGCAGGCCAGAAGAGCCACTCACTCAGATGCTTTGTATCTAATATGATACACAACCAGCTTTTTTGAAACATATGAATAAATGTTGGTCTCTTCCTTGGGCAAACTTTTTTTCCCATTTTTTAAAAAGAGACTATATGTGTGGGCAATATGAACATGAGTCTTGTCCTTGGTACTCCTATCAGTCTGTATCTTGCCCTGAGTTGCTTTTTCAGTGCAGCATTAGAGAGATCCGCACTCCCTTGCCAGTGGCTCTTACACCGGTGGTGTGTACTGATGAGAGAGCTGGCGGAATGAAAGTGTGTAGTCTGACATAGCATCATTCCTGTTAGTCCTGTAGTCAACTAACCCAGTCTCATGTGTTGAATGAAACCTAATTTGAACTCAAGACCAGGACCCTGGAAGAGGACAGTGAAAGGTAAATTCTTCTAGTTAAGGTCTCTGATCATCTGATCAGATGGAATTCTCATCTTGGGAATTCCCATGACATTCAACCTAGAGATGCTTGACAGCTGATTGAGGGGTGTGTGAGTGAGTGTGTGTGTGTGTATGAGAGAAGAGTGAGAAGGTGTAGAATGGGAAAGGGGTGTTGAAAAGAATGTTGTCATTGATGAGTCATGTGACAATATCCCCACAGGTAAAAAGGATGCATATCTATGTGCAAATTAAAAGTGACAGATAAAAAAGTCCAAATTGAAAAATAAACAAGAAATGAATGATAAATTGTGAATGATTTTTTTTACATTAAACTGGCTGTACTTTTGGATACTAGCATAAACTGGAGGCTCAGATGGTAATTTTCCATTTCTTCAGATCCTACCCTGATTACTAAAACTCTATTTACCTTGGTGATGACCTTCTAATTTTATATTCATCAGCCTTCCTAAGGATACCATTTTACATTCTCATGAATTATGCTGTGAGAAAAAAATTCTCAAAACAAACATCTGGGTGGGGTTTTTTTGGGTATTCACATTTCATATTCTATTACTTGCCTCTGTCATCTCTTCTAGGAATAATGATTTTTTGCTAACCTAGTTGAATCTTCTTAGGTTTGAACCAACTGCCTTTACTCTTTTGAATGAGTTTAATTTGCACTGCAACTCTTTCTTTTTGCCGACTCTTCGAACATTGCAATCAACTCCTTTTTGGCCTTCACTGTACATTTTCAAGTTATTGATTCACTTGCTATATGGTATATAAATGAAGCTTACAAATGCAGTTTCTTTGGTTCTTTGGGTTTTTTTTTTTTTTTTTCCTTCAGCTCTCTGACGTCCCAGCAATTCTAACTCTACATTCACAATATCTCGGCCCATTAGCAGCTAGGATTTGTTTGAGCACAGTGAACTATATTTCCTTGCTCTAATGAAGCACACAAAATAGAACTGCTATCCCCACAGCAGGCTACCCTTTCTAAAGAGGGCAGAGCAAATGTGCTCTGAGAGCAGAGAATGCTCTTAATGACTCAAAGGGTATGAAACTCAACAGTTCATGTTCACTGGGTCAGCTGCTCCTGTCTTCACAGAGCCCTACTGGCCTTTTGAATGGACACATTCACTCTCTTCTTTGGGTTTTGGCTAGTTTTGTGCATTGGTGACCTGGATAACACAGTCAGCTATGGTTTCAAACCCCATTTTGCATTTTCTGAAATGGAAGATTCAGAGATTTTGAAGAGTTTACAGCCTGAATGAAGGTCACAAAATATCGTGATTAGATATATACAATGGAATATTACTCAGCCATTAAAAAGAGTGAAATAATGCCATTTGCAGCAACATGGATGGACCTAGAGATTGTCATACTGAGTGAAGTAAGTCAGGCAGAGAAAGAGAAATATCGTATGATATAGCTTATATGCAGAAGCTAAAAAAATTGGTACAAATAAACTTATTTACAAAACAGAAACAGATTCACAGAGAACGAACTTATGGTTACCATCAGGGAAGGGTTGGGGAGAGGGATAGTTAGGGAGTTTGGGATTGACATGTACACACTACTGTGTTTAAAATGGATAACCAGGACTTTCCTGGTGGCACAGTAGTTAAGAATCCGCCTGCCAATGCAGGGGGCACGGGTTCGAGCCCTGGTCCAGGAAGATCCCACATGCCACGGAGCAACTAAGCTCATGCACCACAACTACTGAGCCCGAACACCACAGCTACTGGAGCCCATGTGCCTAGAGCCCCTGCTCCACAACCAGAGAAGCCACCACAGTGAGAAGCCCACCCACTGCAATGAAGAGTAGCCTCTGCTCACCACAACTAGAGAAAGCCCATGCACAGCAATGAAGACCCAACGCAGCCAAAAATAAACAAATAAATGAGTAAAAAATGTTTTAAAAGGTGTCTTAAAAAAATTGGGCTTCCATGGTGGTGCAGTGTTTGAGAGTCCGCCTGCCGATTCAGGGGACACGGGTTCGTGCCCCGGTCCAGGAAGATCCCACATGCCGTGGAGCGGCTGGGCCCGTGAGCCATGGCTGCTGGGCCTGTGCGTCCAGAGCCTGTGCTCCGCAACGGGAGAGGCCACAACAGTGAGAGGCCCGCGTACCACACAAAAAAAAAGAAAAATAAATAAATAAAAATAAATAAAATAAAATGGATAACCAACAAGGACCTACTGTATAGAACAGGGAGCTCTGCTCAGTATTATGTAACAACCTAATTGGGAAAAGAATTTGAAAAAGAATAGGTACATTTATATGTATAACTGAATCACTTTGTTGTACACCTGAAACTGACATAACATTGTTAATCAACTGTAGTCCAATATAAAATAAAAAGTTAAAAAAAAGAAATAGAAATTGGATGTAGAAGCCACATCTAAGTGAAGTTTCTTAAAATAACGATGTGCTGTTACATGGAATGTTGGGGGACAAAGCCTGGGCTGTTATTGTTGGAGCATGGGGGAGGGGAATGGATTAGGGATATATTGCAGGTGAAGTCTGGGAGCCAGAATCCCACCTGGATGGGGCGTTTTAAAAATAGCCAGATAAGGAGATTGACATGATCCTTCAAGAAGATACGTGCCCATCAAAGGCAATGCGATCATATTTGTGTTTGGAAGTATCGGATGAATATGTCTGAGTTGATGTGAAGGAGCTTCATTGCCTTTCAGTTCAACACACAGGAATGTCAGAAAATTATGAAAATGTAATACCTGGGCCAAGTTCAAAATCAAGAAATGGGACTCCTCAGCTATCAGGAATAAAGAAGAACTCAAAGTCAGATCAGTGAGCAGGAACTGAAGCTAAAATGGACCATGAGAGAAAGCAATAAGGATGCAGGCCTTAACTGCTGCAACTGAAGTTTTAAGTCCCACCGGAGAGGGAGTTTAAGCCACAATCTCAGATCTGAGCTACATGCACCAAACCAGGAGTCACAGTGGGCTGCCTAGCTGCCTAGCTCATTAAAAACAGGACAAGAAAACTGTGCACTGGCTCAGAGACTTGGTGACAAAGCTCTAGGGCAGTAGGGGAAAATATCACCAAAGAGAAATGAGAACTCCAGGCTATTGTCACTGCAGAGTTATACTGTCTAGGGTGACAGGGAACCCAGTATTGAGAGATTAACATGAAAAACGGTTCTGGAAGAGGAGGAAGTAGTAAACCTCCAGCAGAAGCATCTACAGCCATCACATTGATACTCATCCCAACAGAACTCTAATGGAAAACAACCCCACTGAAAATGAGGTCACCCTCAAAAAGTATAAACCGTAAGGATAATGAAGTACCATTGAGAGAATTAGAAGACCCAACAAATGGTAGAACGTAGGTTCCAAGAACTAGAAATGATAGAATAACCAGAAACATCAACATATGTATATTTAGAATGTTCAAAGAACTAAAGAAAATAAGAAACACCACAGGGCAAGTACAGAACTGTATAGAAGTAGGTATATTTGGAAATAACCAACAGACTTTCTAAAATGAGAACTGTAGTCATTTAAATAAAAAAGGTAATTGGGTGGAATAATAGACCAAACAGATACAAATGAATTGGAATATTAATCTGAGGAAATAATGGAGAATTTAGTGCAGAAAGGTAGAGATGGAAAATATGTAAGTGAAGTTAGGTTCTATCAAACTCTCAAAAGCCAGAGACAAACAGAGTAAGACAAAGAGAGATTCTAGCACAAGGCATGTGTAAGAATATTTATGGCAGGATTATTCACCATAGTTCCAACTGGGGACAGCCCAAATGTCCATTATGTAGTGTATACATACAAGGGAGTACTATACAGCAGTGAAAAGTAATTACCAACTACTAAATGCAACAACATGGATGAACCCCATAGATATAATGCTGAATGCAAGAAGTCAGATACAAAAGAGAATTCTTTCTTTCTTCCTTTCTTTCTTTCTTTCTTTCTTTCTTTCTTTCTTTCTTTCTTTCTTTCTTTCTTTCCTTCCTTCCTTCCTTCCTTCCTTCCTTCCTTCCTTCCTTTCTTTCTTTCTTTCTTTCTTTTCTTTCTTTCTTTCTTTCTTTCTTTCTTTCTTTCTTTCTTTCTTTCTCTCTTTTCTTTCTTTCTTTCTTTCTTTCTTTCTTTTCTTTCTTTCTTTCTTCTATTCAGCTAGCATTCAAAAATAGGCAAAATTAATCTATGGTGATAAAGGTCAAAATAGTGGTAATGGAGGGCAATGACCAGGAGGGGGCAGGTGCAAAGGAGATTCTGACAATGCCTGTATCTTGATCTAAGGGGTAGTGACACAAGTGTGTTCAGTTTGTAAATATTCATCAAGACATACCTTTAAGATAAGTGCCATTTATTGTATTTATCTTATACCTCAGTGATAAAGTTAGCAAGCAAACAAATAAATATAAAACACAAAGCAATACTATATATTGTTTATGGATACATAGTATATATACATATATCTGTAATTGTGTGTTTGTGTGTGTGTGTGTGTTGACATATGCGTGTATGTGTGTCTTAAAAGTATAGATACTGGAATTATACACCCAAATTCGTAAAATTGTCTTTGGGGCAGGAGGGAAAGGAGTAGGGCTGGAAAGGGAACAAAGGTGAATTCAGTTTTGTCTGAAATGCTTCATTTCTTCTTAGAAGAAAATTATATTTACAGCAAAAGCTACATTGTGTTAATTCTTTGTTTTTTTCTTACATGATCTTCTGTATGAGTGTTTTAAACTTTTTAAAACACACAGTTAAAATGAGAGGAGAGTTCATCCTTACTGCGACATGAAGATGAGAACTGGAGGGCGAAGACTGGGGTTAGAGGCGTGATTTAGGAAATGGTTGTACTATTCTACATGAAAGATGGTGAAGGCATTAACCAGGGCAATAGTAGAGGGGAGAGAGTGCAACATTAATCCCAGAGGCTTTTTTTTTTTTTTTTGGCTGAGTCATGTGGCATGCAGGATCTTAGTTTCCCAACCGGGGATCAAACCCATGCCCCCTGCAGTGGAAGTGCACAGTCTTAACCCCTGGACCACCAGGGAAGTCCCAATCCCAGAGATATTTAAGAGGTTGGATTATAAGACCTTTGCAGTGGCCTGAGTTGGGAGACAAGGCAGCGAGCAGACCCACAGGAAATTCTGAGGTTTCTAACCTGCTTTCTGAGAGTATGCCGTGCATGTACTATCTGAGAGGTGGTAACAGGAAGAGTGTGCATTTGGTACAGCTACAAGGGGAGTGGTAGAGCAGGAGTGGAGGATTAAAATACTGTTTGAAACTTAAGTTTGAGATGTTAACTGGACACCCACGTGGGTATTTACGTAAGGCAATTGGAAAGATAGATATGATTTGGTAGAAATCTATATAAATAATGATGTTATATATGCCTACTTCGAGAAAGGCAATGGAGACATGTCAATCCCTATTTCTTGTTCTTCATAATGTTGTGAGAGAATATATTTATAATTTAGATATTTAGGTGTATATACACAGTAACTATTACTAATAGCATATATTAGTGCTAGTTCATGTGAACTCCTTGGAAACAAGGGGTTCACTTTATTTCTGTGTCTTCCATTGTGCTTAACACAAGCTGTAGTAGGAGCTTGGTATAAGGTTGATGGATGAAATAATGAGAATAATTAATCTTGCTCCTTTGGTTTTTAAAAATCAGCTTCATTGGGATATAGTTCACATATCATACAATTCACTCAAAGTGCACAATTCAGTGGCTTTTCGTATATTCACGGAATTGTGCAACCATCACCACAATCTTAGAACTTTATCCTTATCCCAGAAAGAAGCCCCATGCCTAGTAGCTGTCACCCCCTTCAACACCCCTCCCCCAATCCACTTCCCACCCTAGCCTTAGTTAACTACTAATCTATTTCCTATCTATCTCTCTAGATTTGCCTATTCTGGATATTTCATATAACTGGAATCATGCAATATGTAGTTTTTTATGACTGACTGCTTTCTCTTTCAAGGTTCATCCATGTTGCACACAGATCAGTACTTTATTTCTTTTTATTGCTGAATAGTAGTCCATTAAATGGGTATATCACATTTTATTTATCCATTTATTGGTTGATGGATAATTGGGTTGTTTTCACTTTGGCTATTATGAATAATACTGTTATGAACATTCATGTACAAATTTTTGTGTGGACATACATTTTCATTTCTCTTGGGTATGTACCTAGGAGTGGAATAGCTGGGCCATATGGTAACTTACTGCTTAACCATTTGAGGAACCACTAGATTATTTTCCAAAGTAGCTGCACCACCAGCAGTGTATGAGGGTTCCAATTTCTCTGCATACTCTCCAGTACTTACTATTATTTGATGTTTTGACTATAGCCATCCTAGTGGGTGTGGAGTGGTATTTCACTGTGGTTTAGGTTTGCATTTCCTTGGTGGCTAATATTGGGCATCTGTATGTCTTCTCTGGACAACAGTATCAGTTCCTTTGACCATTTTTCAAAATGGGTTATTTGTCTTTTTATTAATGAGTTGTAATAGCTCTTTATATATTCTAGGTACAATTCCCTTAGAAGACATATGGTTTGCAAAAATTTCTTCCTAATCTGTGAGTTGTCTTTTCACTTTCTTGATGGTATCCCTTGAAGCACAAAATTTTGATGATGTTCAGTTTATTTTTTTGTTTGTTTGTTGCTGGTGTGATTTGATGTCAGATCTAAGAAACCATTGCCTAATCCAAGGTCACTTTCCCTTGGTTTTTAAAAAATAACTTTTATTACTGTTTGGTTACCTTGAGAAACTTTGTTTTGTTTCATGACAGCCCTTTTTTAATGTATATATACCTTGTACAGTCTTTGCTTCTCTTTCTCTCTGTAATTATCTGTCTTTGAAAAAGATCGTCATGTATATAATGGTTTGATCCTGTTTTTCTCACTCAACATTTTGTAGGGATATTTTCCAATATCATTCAAAATGTTTGGAAAAGATCCCATAAAATGGCAGTAAATCCCACTGTGTAATCTATTTACCAGAATGTATTTAGTCATTTCCATACTCTTGCACATTTATAACTTGCTTTCAATATTGTGGTATTACTATTAAAGGCTAGTGAATGTGCATATAAATATACCATGGTCCAAATGCCTAGTTCTTACCTAGGATAGATTCTAGTTAACAGGTGGAGTTACTGGATCAAAGGGCATGAACATCTTTCTAGACTGAATGCAACTTGCTTTTCAGAAAGCTGTGCCAATTCACGCTCTCCTAGTTAGTGCCTGTTTCATTGTATCCTTATCGGTATGAATATTATTTTAAAAAGTCAGGTAGCAACTGTAGGACCCTTCTCTTTGATGCCCTAATCCACCCATTTACTTAAAGCTTGAGAATGTAGCTGCCAATTCCATTATGATGCAGTCCCCAAGGAAGCCAGAAATTCTACCAAACCTTTCACAGTAAATACTGTGACTTTTCAGTGACTTCACACTTCATTTAAAAAACCGCACAGAATATTTACTAGGTCATTAGCAAGCAGTTTTTTAAGGAGCTGGAGAAAACTCTCTCATAGAGATAATTTCTGAGCTATGTTGTCTTATTTTGGGGGGAGGGGGTGGGATAGGAATTACTGACACAAATGAACAATTTAGAGGCAAGCATCGATTTATGGGAAGAATTAGCAAATCATCTTGCTCACTAGATTTCCAGGACTCCAGCTTACGCTTAAACTGAGAGGCACTTAACATCATAGCGTCCAGGCAGGCAGATCAGTGTTAGAACCCAGGTGCTACCACTTTCTGGCAGTGTAGCCTTAGGTTGGCTTTAACTGCACATGAAGCATTTAGCATAGCTAAGCACATACTAGGTACTCAATAAATGTTAGCTATTTTCCATTATTATTCATCTTTATATCCCCCAAAGGGCAGGAGGCACTGGGGAGAGCTGATAACAAGTACTCAATACAATTATTAAATGAGTATATAAATAAATTATGGAAAAACTAAAAGGGATGTATATGGAAGGAATCTCCCCATTTTCCATATTATCAGCCTCATAATCCTCCATCTCACATTTGAAACTATGCTTCCTCGGTGAGATTTTACTCTGAAATAAACCATTATTTGTTGCCTGTCATGTTTATACCTTTTCTTGCAGGGATATGCATTGTGTTTTAGTTTTGCTATTTTAAATCATTTAGCAGATAAAAAAAACAGAAAGAAAAAAAAATCTCTTAGAGTCTGATTTAATCAAGAGGCACAGGATGAAGGGTGAAAAATCCAGTGTTGTTCTGCTCCTCGGCTTTATTGAAGGCTGCCAAAAGGTATAAATTAAGAGACCGTTCCTTTTAGGTAAGACCTTTCCTTACCTTTTATCAGATTTTATGGCTCTGATAAATTTCTTAAGCTAAGTGGTGGTCAGAGAAAAACATGTGAGTGAGAATCTGAGGATCCTTTCTCCCCAGCTGCATCTTTCCATTGAGTAGATGAGGTAATGGATTGGAAAGTGCCTCAAGAAAAGTTAAATTTTGTAAATCTAAAGCATTATTATTATAATGTAGGGGATATAACGCAGCAAAAATATGAAAAGTTAAAATTGAGCCAAAGTTTCTTTTTTTGTCATTTCATAAGGTCTTAACAGCCAGAGGGATTGTTAGAGGTTTTACGGTCTAAATATCTCACTTTTATATATGAAAGAAGAGTCAAGTGACTTTATCAAGATCACACTTGTTTAAAACCAAAGTTCTTTTGCTCTCGATAAAAATAATGGATAGTAAAAATTAAAATGTAAAGTGTTCATAAAAGACTGTATTCTTTATCTTCACACTGCAAGAAAATATAAACTTATATAGTTCATTTCTAATGAGTTTGAATGCATTTTAAATGTCATTGTCCTACGGTGAATTAAAAAATCTGAAATGAGAAATTTCAATTATGGAGGCTTCGTTGGAATTGATCAGTTTAGTGTTTTGAAAATGTTTTTGCTGCATAAGCAGTGCAAAGTTTAAATTCCCAGTCTCCACACTTACTGTAAGTTAGCCTTGTGCTTTGCAAAACTGCTTTCAAGATCGCAAGCACGGTGTGATCTTCTCTGGAGGTTAATTTATGTTGAAATTAATAAAGGTTAATGAGGTCTTTTAGGAACGTCCTTTTTTTCCTCTGGGGCCCCATACTTAAAGTTAAGCCCTTCCCTTAAGCAAAACCTTAAGAGAGTTGTTTCATGGTAGCCAGCATTCATTTTACTTGGAGCTACAAAAGTTCTGCATGCAAGATAGTGAGTGACTTTTTTTTTTTCCCTCACCTTTCTGTGATGTGGGCCCTCTTGTGTGAGGTGGTTCCTGCTGGGTTCCTCATACCCTTTGTGATGTGGGCCCTCTGGTGTGAGGTAGTTCCTGTTGGGTTCCTCACCTTTTTTTTTTTTTTTTTACATCTTTATTGGAGTATAATTGCTTTACAATGGTGTGTTAGTTTCTGCTTTATGACAAAGTGAACCAGCTATACATATACATATATCCCCATATCTCCTCCCTCTTGCGTCTCCCTTCCTCGCACCCTCTCTATCCCACCCCTCTAGGTGGACACAAAGCACCGAGCTGATCTCCCTGTGCTATGCGGCTGCTTCCCACTAGCTATCTATATTACATTTGGTAGTGTATATATGTCAGTGCCGCTCTCTCACTTCGTCCCAGCTTACGCTTCCCACACCCCATATCCTCAATGAGTGACATTTTTGAATACATAAAAAAACACTAGGTTGCAATTTTTTTTTTGCAAATATTACTTTGATTCTTAGGAGGTGTACTTTCCCACACCCACATTTGGATGATATTGTATTTAAAGTACAATTCTCCTTTATCCAGCCCTATCTGGAAAGGCTGAAGAGTGGAGGAGTGAGAAACCTAAACCACTTTAGAGAGAAAATACTAAATTTTACATTATAACTTGAAGGGCAAATGGATGAGTGGTTGGAGAGTAAAGCTTTTGTATCGTTTATCACTAACTAGAGAGACCTAGTCAGGAGGTGAGCATCAGAAATTGTCACTATTCTTTATGCAACAGAGTAGGGCACACAGAAATTCTGGAAAGCAAGCAAAGACAAGGAGAGGGAAATGGGTAGAAAGATGACTCTGCTCTTCTCAGGCTACAGCATATACTGCTGTCCCTGCTGCTTTGAACGTGAAATTGCACTGAGCACTGCAGAATATGTGTTGCAGAGGTACTTGACCTCAGATAATCCTACGGAGTTGGGAAGCAAGGTGATCCTTTTCCCCGTGCAAAAAGACAAAGTCCTAGTTCTTCCAAGAGCAGTGACTGTTACATAACACTCATTTTTAATGATTTGAAATCGTTTTAATTGATACTTACCTGGGAAGCTATATCACTTTTCATTTCGCCAACTCTCTCAAAAAGCCATAGAGTATTACCACTCATCAGCAGCTGTGAAAGTATGATAAGACAGGATGATGTATACAAACGATTGATTCTTCAGAAGAATTCATCCAGAAGAATTGTCAGATTATTTTTATTTTTTTTATTTTTATTTTTTTGCTGTACGCGGGCCTCTCACTGCTGTGGCCTCTCCCGTTGCAGAGCACAGGCTCCGGACACACAGGCTCCGCGGCCATGGCTCGCGGGCCCAGCCCCTCCGCGGCATGTGGGATCTTCCGGGATAGGGGCACGAACCCGTGTCCCCTGCATCGGCAGGCGGACTCTCAACCACTGCGCCACCAGGGAAGCCCTCAGATTATTTTTAAATGACTGTAGTTCTTAATGAAACATTGCAGGAGAAGTTTAAAGCTTCACTTGCATGAGGTGGCCTCGCTCTTTGGTAGTTCTGTCATAGAATCGTGGGATGTATCTGAGCTGGGTCAGGCTTCAGGGACTGTCTTTTCAAAAGCACTCCTTTTTTCTAATGAGATGACAGAGATCCAGAGAGGTTAGTTAGCTTGAAGGCTATAAAGTAAATTGGAGGGTAAAAGGAGCCTTCGGCAATCCAAAAGCTCACAGTCACTCATATAATTAATTGAGGAGGAGGCTAAAAATGTCCAAAATTTCTTCAATATTGACAATAGGAGATGGGAGCAATGAAGGGAGGGAAACAGGCTGTTAAGAGGACTATTTCATTAACTTTGGCTACCATGTTGGAATAGTACCAGTCTCATTTTGAGATAGTATTGATATTTCAGAAGACCTTTTGGCTGATAACCATGTAGGTTTTCTATGTGAAATAGAGGGGCCAGGCTCTCATTCTGAACAGCTTTCTGGGAGGGGCTTAAAGGGACTGGTGAAGTCCAAAGTGAAAACTCTTTTGCATTTATTCAAAACCTCTATTTTGAGTCACTCGTATTTTCCAGACTGCCTCATGGTAGTCTCTCCCACATGAGGAATAAGAAGGAAGAATCAGCAATCTTAATCTCTGTATTTGGGTCCAGAGACCACAACACAGGGCATTCTGTGACAGAGGCAAAAACCGAACCTCTGTCTGCTCTAGAGCATCTCTTGCTTTTTACTGCTTGTCTGATCTTGATACAGGTGACCAGAATCAGTTGGAGAGAGTGAAGAGCCTTGGTTGCCTTGATGATGATTTGGCCTTTGGCAGGGTCTAAGAAAGTAGGAAAGAGGCAGGTGAGGTGGGTGGAAGGGGCTGGCCAGACTCTTGACAAATGTCATGACCTAGTGACTAATGTCTTGCCCTATGAGGGATTATCTGATAGCCCTAGGATTATTTCATTACTCTTAGTATCAATAAGGCAAAGATGTAAGCTTATAATAATTGCATTCTAATAAAATATTCCTTAGATACCAAATGGGTTTAAAATGATCGTCATTATTCATATTACTTTACCCATATAAATCATAGCATTCCATTTAATACCTCCATTTTAATATTATTTGCATAATATTAAAGTATTATTTGAATTTATTAAGAAAGAGATTGTTGAGCAGAAATTCTATGGAAAAGGATGCCAGTAGCTCCTCATATTTTTCCCTTATTCTTGCCTGGTAGCAGAACCCTGATATTAGTGGGGCACATGCTACCATGATAAAAGACTTACATGGTTCAGGTCCCTTGCAGCCAGGTAGGGTCACATGACTAGGTTCTATTTAAGATGATGTAAACAGAATTATTGTTTGGGACCTTGCAAGAGGTCTTCTAAAAGAGAGGGGTGTGCCCTTTCTCTGCCCCTTCTCCTTCTTGTTGGCTGAATTTAGAGGAGATGGATGGAGCTCTAGGAGGACATTGAACCTAAAAGTAATATGGGAAAGATATGGAGCAGAAGAGATATGGGCCCATAGCTGCCTTGAATCCCCTGCTGCTAGACTTCTTTAGGTGACAAAAAATTAATGTCATTCTCATTTAAGGCACTACTATTTGGGGATCTCTGGATATATTCAGCCACATATAATCCTAAACAATACAAGTCTTAAAATATTATGAAAAATGTTTAGCTCATATAGAAAAATCATCAGGCAAAATGTTTGCCAGTAGACACACAAAAATATGATGTCATTGTAAATGGCAGTTTGCCGTAGTAGTTGGAAAGTTTTCACGTCATAATGTTGCGTTTTTGAACCAGATTTCCCCTTAAATGCTTTAAGGGGGGGGGGGGCATGAGAGAGGAATGCTGGACCAATAGCTCAGAAAACTCAGTCCGTACCCCCGAGTCACTTACTGGTGCCGTGCTCTTGAATAAGCCATCGTGACCTTGGTTTGTCTCTCTGTAAAATATAGATTCTGGACTAAGTTGTCTCCATAATTCTTCTAAGCTCTGTGGGCTATAAATTTATAAAATTGCCTGTATCCTTTTAAAACCGCTAGAACTGTTTCTGGCCCTAGTAAATATAGATTAACAAAAATACTTACGGAGTGACTTGTGTATGTAGATGTCACCCAATTTTGCATTATAGGGGAAACCTGTGTGTTGGGGCGAAGAGGACACAGCAAGTCATAAGATTTTGAATGACCCATGTCTCCTGACTCCTAGTTGAATGCTATCTCTTCTGTCCCATGTTCCTTCTCTTACAGAGCTCCACATATTAAATTGACAGAGGTCTTCTGGCTATGTGGTCTATAGAGCTCTTACTAAATTCCAAAAATTTCATTTAATACCACAAACTACAATTCTACTCTGTTATGACTCATCTAAGGCTAATCTGCTTGCTATGATAACAGTCATTCGACTTCTAATTAACATTAGCTGTGCTTTATCTCACTTATAAAGCTACATGTCAATGAGGGCAAAATAGCCTATTAGTAACTGAATGATTACGTGTGGGGCAAGAGTTGATGGAACAATTAAATCAGAAAAGACTTTCTGATAGAGACACAGACGTAGAGAACAAATGTATGGATACCAAGGGGGAAAGGGGGGAGATGGGATGAGTTTGGAGCTTGGGATTGACATATATACACTACTATGTATAAAACAGATAACTAATGAGAACCTACTGTATAGCACAGGGAACTCTACTCAATGCTCTGTGGTGACCTAAATGGGAAGGAAATCCGTAAAAAGGGGATATATGTATGTGTACAGCTGATTCACTTTGCTGTACAGTAGAAAGTAACACAACATTGTAAAGCAACTATACTCCAATAAAAATTAATTTAAAAGAAAAAAGAAAAGACTTTCTGGAGGAGGTGAGCTTTGATCTGGAGTTCTAGGGAGGTGAGGGGTGGTCAGAGAACTTGGGAAGTTGGGTTAATGGGTGGGGGGTGAGTGGTGTTTTGCAAAGGGGCTGAGTTGGGAATGATCAAGGGCATGTGACAGATGGCAGCCAGTTTGGCTGTGGGGAGTGGGACCTGAGACCTTTTCTTTTATTCTCTTTGGGCTCTGACTCTCTTACTAGCATGAAATACACCTTTCAAGCCCAGTGTTTGTTTGGAGTATGGAAGGAGCTCATGGAGAAGAGATATGGGTGAGAAGCCGACGCTGGTGGAAGTCATTTTAAAGATACAGAGCAAGGAACAGCAAAATCATCACTGCAAGAATGTGTCCCCTTTGCGCAAAGATATTCCGTTTGCATATTTAGGTTTAATGCTTCACTGTGTGCTTATGTGGTGGTGATGAGATAAAGTTGCAGAAGCAACTTCGAATTGCCTGACTTTTGAAAGTTAAGTCAGCTGTGACTTTCCAGTAATAAGGTATCTTCATGGGCTTAACTTCCTGGCAACTGTGTGTGTGTGCGTGTGAGAGAGAGATTTAATGCAAAGGGAATAAGTAGGTAGCTGATTTATTGCAAGTAGTATATTTACCACAGTGTATCATCACTGAAATTATCATAGATATTAGAAGTGGAAAAATGTCCTGGTGTTTAGTGTTGGCTCCCGTCTCTTCCTTTTGCAGCACAAATCTGCCCGGCAGAGTCATGATAGTTCCTAAGCACTGATTTGGGCTTTGTCACAGGAATAAAGCACAAAGCCACATGTTCAGATAACACACTGAACAGCTGTCTGCAGCCAACTGGATTGGCCAACCCAAAAGGAATGCATGCACATTACAAACCAATGGGATACTGGTTTGTGTTTTCAATCAGAGGCGTGGAAGCAGTTCTCCCTCCCGGGTCCTCTTCCAAGCTTCTCTGCCATCTTGCTTGTGCCTGGTAAACACTTGTGCACATCAACAAACACAAATGACCAAAAAAACCTTGAGAAGAAGGGAGCAGGGCCCTTTCCACTTTCCTTCCTTTTTATAGCTAATTTCTTGGATTCCTTTCACCTACTTTCTCCATGTACCCATCCACACATACACATATAGCTGCATGAATTTGCTCCACAACAATTGTGTACAAAAACACGACATTGCTGTATGTTTCTATATCAGACGAAATCTCTGTTTTAGCCTCTGTTGACTAGTGTCGCCTGCTACCCAATATCGCTCATTACTGGAGGCTTCTGTCCCTGATCGTGGTATTCTGTGGCTTAGAGGAATTGGGGAAGGACCTCCAACTCTGTAGGCCGTTGTGGTCACTGCTGAAATGTGTATTGTGGCCTTTTGCAAGGCAGGAGGCTCGTTTCCCGCTCTGCTGGATGTGGGCGTGGGCATCACTCTTCACGTCAATCAAGGCTCCTTGTGTTCGGGCTCCAGCATCCCCGACCATCCCATCAGACATCCTGGACAGTCAGTAGAACGGGGTGGGGGGCAGGCTCTGCAGCACCTCTCCAGTCCCTTTTAATTTCCACTCTAATCTCTTTTAATTTCCACTCCAATCTCTTTTAATTTCCAGGTCATTTTTTAAAAAAATTAATTTATTTTATTTATTTATTTTTGGCTGTGTTGGGTCTTCGTTTCTGTGCGCGGGCTTTCTCTAGTTGTGGCAAGCGGGGGCTACTCTTCCTTGCGGTGCGTGGCTTTCTCATTGCAGTGGTTTCTCTTGTTGTGAGCACAGGCTCTAGGTGCGTGGGCTTCAGTAGTTGTGGCACGCGGGCTTAGTAGTTGTGGCTCGCAGGCTCTAGAGCACAGGCTCAGTACTTGTGGCGCATGGGCTTTGTTGCTCCTCAGCATGTGCGATCTTCCTGGACCAGGGCTCGAACCCGTGTCCCCTGAACTGGCAGGCGGGTTCTTAACCACTGTGCCACCAGGGAAGCCCTTCCGGGTCATTTTAACCATCTAAACTCAAAGCCACATCCATCTCTTTGTCTACTAACAGACTCCAAAGCCTGGGTAGGATTATTTAAGTTTCTGGAAATTTCTGTTTTCAACTCCTAAACGTACTATTTCTGGGAGCCCTGAACTCAGAACTCAAGACTTTGTCTTATCTAGAAGAAAGGGGGCAAAATTTGCCTTACTTTTCCTGGATCCTATTGCAGTGGCAGGAATGAGAATATAAATTCATATCTTAATAGATTATCTTTCCACATACTTATTACAGGAATTTGTGGCAGGTGGGAAGAAAAACAGGATTTTTTGATCAGTGGAAAATTGGCAAATTTTTTCTTTGTTTTTATTTTTGGTGTTGTTTGGTGTTATAAAGTGTAAGAGTTTTCTAAAGGTCAATGTGACTGATAAATTGAGTCACTAACCAGAATTCACTGCCTATTTATGCATCAAAGACCTACAAACTTGTTCCATTTATGAATCCAGGTTAATTATTCTTCCATTCTGGTGGTGTAGTGCAGGATCATATGTCCCTTGAATGCTTCAAGAAGCAAAATGTTTTGCTTAAGCCTCTTACAAGGATGGAGAGGTATTTACAAAAAGCCAAATGAGGAAGTTTTTCCCAGAGAGGTCTGTGAGAATGTGAATGAGCTAAGTGCTGATAGTAATGATGTGTGCTTTGCGAATGAGTCCCTCTAGATTACTAAGTTTATCCTTTCATCTGAAGACATGACAGTGATTGAAAAATCAATTAGCACGTACACCATATGTCCAAACAGCCTAAAATAAAGATGAGGGAGGTGATTTTTAAATGTATTAGAAGCCTCCAACCCATGAACCACTCCTTCCCAAATTAAGCAGGGTAAATTATAATGTATGTATGCTGTATTCGTTTTCTATTGCTGCTGTAACAAACTGCTGCAAATTTAGTGGCTTAAAACACTCATTTGTTATTTTGCAGTTCTGTAGATCAGGAATCCTGGTACAGCGTGCCTCAACTGGGTCCTCCACTTAAAGTCTCATGATACAAAATCAAGGTGTTGGCAGGGCTGTGTTCCTTTCTAAAATATTTTATTTATTTATTTATTTATTTATTTGGGCTGCATCAAGTCTTCATTTCTGCTTTCAAGCACATTCTGTTGTTGATCAAATCCACTTCCTTGTGGTTGTAGGACTGTGCTTCCTTGATGGCCGTCAGCTGGGGGCCATCCTTAGCTTCTAGAGGCTCTTTCTGGTCCTGGCACAAGGCCCCTTCCATCACGTGACCGTCTCCATCCCAGAGCCAGTAAAAGCTTTGACCTCTTCTCACACTTAGAATCGCTTTGACTTGCTCTTTTGCTGTGTCTCTTGTCTCTAGCTGGAGAAAGTTCTTCACTTTTAAGGGCTCATGTAAGTGAATTGGACCTACCCAGATAATCCACATAGTTTTTCATATAGCACATAGTTTAAGATGTAATCTTATGCTTTCTGGAAAGAGGAAAATGAAAACTCATTATATTTTAGATATTAAATCATAATATGCTTTCAAGTATTCTAGTTTTTTCACATTAAAATCTCAGCTTTTCCTTATCCTTTGGGTCCCCTTTAAATAGTTTTAAGTTCTTAGAAGTCGTATTCATGTTTGCATGTTAATTAATCTCTATTGGTGAGAACATGTGTAAATAACATATAACATGTATAATAAAAGAGCAAGTGACTGATGGGAAAACTAACTCTGGCTTTAATGAGGCTGTATTTCAAGCTGCTTTTGGTTATTTAACCACATACAAAGCTATTGCCTTAGTTATTACACTCAGCAGGACTGGTTATTTGATTATGACATAGTTTCAATATTGGTTTAAATAAAATTGATTTTCATGGACTACAGATTATTTCTGAATATCTATGTATTATTCTGGATTGTAATGCCTTTAGGAAGTAGTGAGTAAAGGAAATATCCCATTTTCCATACATTAAAATGGTGTGCATTGCTCAGGTCTGGTAACATGACTGAGTGGTTTAAAAAAGAAAAAAAAAGCAAACTTCAGAGTCAGACAGACAGACCAAATGCTGGCTTCATTCCTTAGCAGCTGTGTGACCCCAGGCAAGTTGCTCATCCTCTCTGATACTCAGTATCTGCATGTGCAAAATGGGGATATCAATTTCAACCTGTGGGAGGGGGGTGTTGATGAGGATTAAATGAGATTAGTGGGAAATCCCTAGCAGCTTCTGGTACGCAGGCAGAGTTAAAAAATTATGATTTACCATTGCCTTGTCTCTCGGGGTCTCTAGTATGCTAATATGTGAACCTCATCCTCAATAGCCAACCTGAATCTGAACCCTAATTTTGTGATGGAAGAGTTGGTCCATTTAGATTTAATATTCTTTTATATTTCTTATTATATTTGAAAAAAATTTTCAGTTACATCCTTAGGGTCTACTAAAAGAAGTATTTTATGATCATTTTCTAAAGCAATAATAAAAAAGCCTTTCTAAAAAGGATTAGAAATTTGAAGTTTCATAACAGGGCCAGAAACTATAGAATTTTATTGTTTATTATACATCGGATTTGTCATTTCAATAGCACATGCTCCTAGATGAAGGGTCTTACCATAAGAGCTTAAAGTTAGTCATTCTTCTCAAGAGCAGCAAAAATCTCCTTTGTGTTGCATGTTTTTTGGAATAAAAGAAAGTAGCTTTGATTGGTGATTTGGATGCAGGGTCACAGTCCTGCTGTGGTTTCTTTGGAGTCTCCTTTATAGCGCCTTCCAGATGCCGCTGTCCATGGTGCTGACCGCCAGACAGGCTGTGCTCCAGTTAAGTTATTATATTTGATGGCTTAGGGTTTCTTCCATGCCAGGTACCTAAAGAGCTCCCTTTGGTTTGTAGCTGCTGTTCTTCTCTGTTGAGTCTGTGTCATTTTAAGCTCTTCTTAAACGTCCCCAGTGCTCAAAGGGCCACCTTGTTCCTGGTTACTATTTTTTAAATGCTCTTATCCTGTGTCTTGTTTCATGCTGCGGTTCAGAGTTTTTTGAAATGTTTCTTGGCCCAGCTCACTCGTGGTTGCTGAGATTTAAGTCCACTCGAGTGGTATCCTCATTCCCTCATTCCACAAACTTTTACTGCTCCCCTCCTTTTTAGAAAAATCTCAGTCTTCCTCCTGTGTTTCTCCTATACTCTCACAGTGCAGCCACACTCACAACAATTCAGGGATCAACCACAAGTCCATATTGTCACCTGTGCTTCTGACCAATGGGCTATAGATCCTGGGTTCCAACCTTCTCCCTCCATGGATTCCATTAATTTTCTAGAGCAACTCACAGAGCTCAGAGAAACAGTGTACTTATGAGATTACTGGTTTCTTAGAAAAGGATATAACTCAGGAACAGCCAGATGGAAGAGTTGTAATAGAGAAAGGTATGGGGAAAGGGCATGAAGCTTCCACGCACTCTCCCAGCACCTCCATGTTTTCACCAATCCAGAAGCTCTCCTAACCTTGTCCTTTTGGGTTTTTATCCAGGCTTCCTTACATAGTCATGATTAATTGAATCACTGGCCATTGGTGATTGATTCAACCTCCAGCCTCTCTCCCCTCCCCAGAGGTTGGGGAGCTGGGACTCCAAGTTCCAACTCTGCAGTCATGTGGTAGGGCCCCCTGGCAATCAGTCCCCAACCTTAGGTGACCTAGAGGCTTTCCAAAAGTCACCACATGAACATAACAAAAGACACCTTTATCACTCTCCTCACTTAGGAAATTCCAAGGGTTTCAGGAGTCTGTACTAGAAACAAGGCATGTTCCATACAAGGAACAGAGATGAAGACCAAATATATGTATATATTTTTTATTATAAATCACAACACTACTCCTCCTAAGTGTAGACTCCTGTCATGAGCACTACAGGGAAATAAAAGGGGAATATAACTTGCTACCTGACTTCAAGAAGCTTAGAATCTGGTGAGAGGTGAGGGGGGAGATCAGTAAACAGATTTGGGAAATCGAGGCAGGTATAAAGTAAGTATTGTAAGAGAGGTGCGAATAGTGTGCTGTGTGAGCCCACAGCAGTGACTCAATCCTGGCCACAAAGAAGAATCACCTGTGAGGCTTTTAAACATCCTGGTGCACACGCTCAATCCCAGATATATTCAGAAGCTCTGGGGATGGAGGTCAAGGTATCAGTATTTTGAAATCCCCAGGTGATTCCAATGTGCAGATACAGTTGAGAACCACTGTTCTAAAGACAAGCCTGACAAATTCCAGTTCTAACTGGCTCTGTGGCAGGGTAATAGCAAAATCTTGGATACCTTTATTTCCGTTTGATTTCATGCACCTCATGCTCCATATTGGATTTAGACGACTCCCCACTTTAATGTTGGTAGAAGCTTGTATAATTAGTATACACTCAATAAACGCTTATTTGTTGATAGATGAATACCCACTTGTCTTAATGCCCCTGCCCCTTTAACAACATGTATTGAGCACTTACTATATTTGGGGATAGAGCAGTTTCAGGTGCTGGGGATAGAGCAGTAAGTGCAACCATGTCTCTGCCTGGATGCTCTGTTTTCTTCTCCTGCATCAGATCCATCTGAGGAGCTTGTAACAGAGCAGCCTCTTTGATGCCTCCCCAGCCTATTATGGAGTCTCTGGGCGTGAAGTCCAGGGATCTTCTTTGTTCACAAGCTGTCCAGATGGTTCTGTGCACACGAGAGCCTGAAAGCCCTAACAAGGACTCAGTGCAGGACAGAGCAGGGTGAGGAGTGTTGTGGTGCCCCCTGCAGAGAGACTGACTTTCAGGGCAGCCAGGAAAGGGTGCTGGGAAGGGGGTGGTGGCCTCTGAGCTGGGTCTTCAAGGATGATGATTGACTCACTTGGAGGAAATGGGAGGGAGAGCATTTCAGGCAAAAGGAAAACTCCTGGTCGAGTCGCAGAGACGAGAACGAACCCAGCACGTTGAGGAGACTGGAGGCCAGCCATGAGGGGCCATTTGTAATTTTAAGTTAATTAACCTTTATTGATTTCCTGCAATGTTCTGAGCACTGCGTACAAGGAGTGTAAAGCTGCTCAAGGAAAAGGGTGTTACTGGGTCTGGCTCTGAGCTTTTGTTTGGTTCGGCAGAGCGATGCCCTGTCACTGCCAAGCTCTGGAAGTCTGCCAAGAACCCAGGTTCATGGGGTTGTAAAGCCACAGCGGGGGGTGGCAGTGTCTCTGTGGGAAAGGCACAGAGCTCTGGCTCGTGTCACCAGGATCACCTCTTCCTGATGCATCTCCAAACCTCTGAAGGCTCTGAAGGAGGAAGAGTCTGGTCTGAGAAGGTAGGCATGGAGGTTGGCTGGCAAGACACTCGTGCAGGTCGCTGCTGGTGATCCGATGAAATTGGTGGTTTGCTTTATAACACTATGAATGCTGGGCTATAAACATTCTGAGTAAAATAGGCTTCGGAAGCCTAACCTGGAATTCTAACCACTGTTTATAACTTTTTGTCTCGGGAAAGAGTAAACCATGGTCCAAAAACTAAATTGTTTTTGAGGAACGATAGCTGTTTATTTATTTATTTATTTATTTGCGGTACGCAGGCCTCTCACTGCTGTGGCCACTCCCATTGTGGAGCACAGGCTCCGGACGCGCAGGCTCAGCGGCCATGGCTCACGGGCCCAGCCGCTCCGCCGCATGTGGGATCTTCCCAGACCGGGGCACGAACCCGTGTCCCCTGCATCGGCAGGCAGACTCTCAACCACTGCGCCACCAGGGAAACCCGATAGCTATTTATTGATTACTTAGTAGGCACCAGGCCTCCAGTGCTCTGAGCTTTACATTTTCATTTTATTACCACTCATCGACGTCTCTCCCCAGCCCTCTGAGAGATGTGCTATTGTTCCGTCTGCTTTACAGATGGTGGGGCTTGTGAGTGACAGAGTTGGGATTTGAACCCAGGTACATGTAGCTATTAGAAACTGAGTGTGTAACAACCGTGCCAGGCTGCTTCTGGAATGCGGGATTTTTTTTTTTTTACTAAATTGGTGATTTCCTTTGCCTTCTTATTTCACATACACATCCCACAGTGTCTGTGGAGGTCTTGGTGAGTAGTTAACCATAAAACAGATTGAAAATAAATAAAATGCCCCAGAATAAGTTGGAAGAAAAACACTGCTTTCTCTCTTTTATCCTTCTACATTACTCACATTTGTACACAGAGTCCTTCTTCCCAAGTACTTTCGCTTAGGAATGCCAGATAAAGGGGTAAGAAAATGTAACATTATTCAATTTGGCAGGAATTGCAGCTAAAGTGGAATATCAGATCCCTCTGTTCCAAGGAGTGTTTTCAGATACAGTGGCTATAAGATAATTCTGATTCTGTAAAACAAAATTTGTAAGGTTAGGATGAATTCAACTGAGTTGTGAAAACAGGTGCTGTGATTTGCTAAATCTAAGACCTTGATCATCTGGTTTTTTTCCCCTGATACTTAGATAATTGCCTGGGGCTTGAATCATGGTTTACTCTTGGCCATCTGATTGTTTGCAATACCTGAAGGGAAAGGTGAACTGTCAGTTTTGTCAATTCTTTTTGTAGGTATCATCTCTGCAGGTGAAACATAGAGGCTGCTTAGGTGAGAACTTGCAGCTGAAATACACAAAAGGGGAAAACTGCAGAAACAAAATTCCTTCAAAGTGATCTGGCATTTCAGTAATATTCAGTTATTAGATACTTGCTCTTTTTTACTCAAAAGTTTAATTATTTGCACATTTACAATTTTCTCCTTGGCTAGACATTTAATCCAACTGTTTTATATTTATTCATTGCATAGTCTAAACATGGTCTCACTTTCTAAACTATGACTGATCTTTAGAGTCATGTGATATGATTTAATTGTATCATATTATTGAAATAACACTCTCCTGAGTGTCTTCTATGTACCAAGTATTTGTAATCTTCTCGTCCATATGGTAATTTCAGGTACCAAAGGGTTAACAAAAAGTATTGCACAGTTGTTAGACATTTCAAAATATTTATAGTGAAGATATGAATTTACATGACCTCTCAGTAAAAATAAATTAATTGAGCTCATGCTGTGAAACTAAATAAATCAGTGGGAAGAAAAATGGTAGGGTTTACTAGCGGAAGTAATTAGATCAGAGGATTCTTCTGTATTGTGCTAAGTTGCCTCTGTTTGCTTCTGAATGTCTGCTGATGTTTAAATTTCTGAAATGCCAGACTTTTACTATTTTGCCAACAACGTTTTCTCTATTTCAAGTGTTACTGGAAAACTAATCAGGTGCAGTAATTCATTTAACGACAGAATGATTCAATAGTTTCAATCTTCCATAAAATCTCCCTTATTCTTCATTCTTAAGGTAAATTATCAATTTATGCGTCTTCACAGAAAAGCATTTATTTCTCTTTGCTCCCTTAAAAAGGAGGGTTCTCTGCCCTCAAATTTGTTTTGAGGTAAGGTGTTCCACCTGCGAAGCCCTGTGCTGGGATATTACTAATACTTCTTTGACAACCAACTCTAAGATGGTAGTCCAGTATGATAATTACATGGCTTTGTTTAAAATTGCATGTGATCAAACTAATGCACTCCTGATAGAAGATGGCCTTGTCCAGGACTGACTGAGAAGAATTCAGTTGTAGAAGTTGTGTGCTTGCCTGTTGCTGTGAGAAAGGGTCCAGGGTTTTGCTTTCTGGAACCTTCGCTCTGCCTCGCCTACTCACCTAGATCCCAGTCTTCTGATGGGCAACATGCGGATTTGCCCTTACAGGCATGTGTAATATCCATAAGTATATGTGTATAATCACATATATATGTATATATGCTTAATGACCAGAGGAAGCACTAACCACACATGAAAACTGCGGATTTCATGTCAAGGCTGGACAGCTCCTCCAATGCTCAGAGGTACTGAGTATGGCACAGGGCTTGTGGTTGAGGGGGTGGGATGGGGTGGGCAGGAGACACCACTCTGTAGAGCCCTGAACCGAGTTGATCCCCTACTTCTAGAACATGTCTTCTCTGCTGATTCTTGGGTAATTGGCTACTTCCCTCCAAACAGCTGGGGACCCTCTCGATTTCTGCATGTCACCCAACTCTCTGCACAGCTGCTTTTCCAAATCCTCACTTGTATACCTAAGGAATTTTTATTATAAATGCAGTGTGTGTATTGATAATAAAATTTGAATAGTAAAGAGATGATCCTATAGAAAGTAAATATCTCCTCCCCTAACCAGATACTCAATCTCCAATTTTCTTTTTCAGTTCTTGTGGTTACCTCCATAATCATCCCAGATCATGTGCTGATGCTTCCGCCTCCTGATTTATCATTATATACTATACTATTTAACTTTAAACAATGTATATTGATTCCCTGCCATGAAGTATGAGGAATTTAGTATGCTTGTGCTATTTCTTAAAAGGTTTTACTCTTATTAATGATCCATTTATTAATTGCTTTTATAACTCTAAGTAATACATGTAAATCTTTTTCTTTTTTCTATACATTCTTTTTTTATATTCTTTTCCATTATGGTTTATCACAGGATATTGAGTATAGTTCCCTGCACTATACAGTAGGACCTTGTTGTTTATCCATTCTAAATGTAATAGTTTGCATCTAGCAACTCCAAACTCCCAGTCCATCCCTCTCCCTCCCCCGCCTCCTCCTTGGCAACCACAAGTCTGTTCTCTATGTCTGTGAGTCTGTTTCTGTTTTGTAGATAGGTTCATTTGTGCCATATTTTAGATTCCACATATAAGTGATATCATATGGTATTTGTCTTTCTCTTTCTGACTTACTTCACTTAGTATAATAATCTCTAGTTGCATCCATTGTTGCTGCAAATGGCATTATTTCATTCTTTTTAATGGCTGAGTAGTATTCCATTGTATATATGTACCACATCTTCTTTATCCATTCATCTGTCGATGGACATTTAGGTTGTTCCCATGTTTTGGCTATTGTGAACAGTGCTGCTTTGAACATAGGGATGCATGTATCTTTTATAGTTTTGTCTGGGTATATTTCCAGGAGTGGGATTGCTGGATCATATGGTAGTTCTATTTTTAGTTTTCTGAGGAACCTGCGTACTGTTTTCCATAGTGGCTGCACCAGTTTACATTCCCACCAACAGTGTAGGAGGGTTCCCTTTTCTCCGCACCTTCTCCAGCATTTGTTATTTGTAGACTTTTTTTTTTTTTTTTTTTTTTTTTTTGCTGTACGCGGGCCTCTCACTGCTGTGGCCTCTCCCGTTGCGGAGCACAGGCTCCGGACACACAGGCTCCGCGGCCATGGCTCGCGGGCCCAGCCGCTCCGCGGCATGTGGGATCTTCCGGGATAGGGGCACGAACCCGTGTCCCCTGCATCGGCAGGCGGACTCTCAACCACTGCGCCACCAGGGAAGCCCTATTTGTAGACTTTTTAATGATGGCCATTCTGACTGGTGTGAGGTGGTACCTCATTGTAGTTTTGATCTACGTAAATTTTTTCTTAATACATCAACTTTAGGCACTGTACCTAGACTCCTCAATATATCTGTAAAATGGGGATAACTATAATACCTACTTTATAAGGCTGTTAGAAGAATTAAATGAAAGAATCCTTTTAAAGTGTTCAGCAAGGGTCTGGCATTTAGTGAACTCTCAGTGTATTTGGCCAGTATTCCCTGTGGGCAGTCCCCAACCTGCAGGTCCTCACTGCTCTCACTAAACATCCACCTCAGTCAGCTGGAGTGTGACTTGTACATTATCAGTATTTCCGTACATTCTCAGCTGCAGCTTTCAGCATTGACATAAAAGCAATTGCTTGCCTTCACCTGGTGACTGGGGTCATCAGCTCTTTCATAGCCCAGTTTGTTACACTTGAAGACATTCTCTTGGGGCCATTTGCTTTTCTCTTCCAGTTTGGACCGATTACTTTCTGAGCTGTGGCATAGTCATCCTGGTTATGTTATATAAAATGATCAGGGAAGGACTTGCTGGAAAAGTGATACTCAAGCAAAGACCTGAACTAGGGAGAGGAGAATTCTAAGCAGAGGAAACAAGTGCAAAGGCCTTGAGGTAGAAGGACCTTTGCCTACTTGGGGCACAGCAAGGGGCCAGCATGGCTTGGGTGAGTGGAGCGAACAATCCGGGTGGAAGTGATGGAGGTTATAAGTATTTTGAAGATTCAGCTAAATGGATTAGATGTGGAATATGGTAGAGAGGAATTCAGAACCACTCCAATAATTGTGTTCTAACCAGTTGGGATGATTGGGCTGCTCTTCACTAAGATGGTGAAGAATTCGGGAAGAGAAGCTTTGGGCCATGTGGGGTCGGGGTTGGGTGGCAGGAAGCGGCAGAGAGCAAGAGTTCAGTTTGGGAAGTGTGTATTTAGAATGGCTGCAAGATATCCAAGTGGGGATGTGAAGTGGGAAGTTGGGAATATGCCCTGGGGTTTGGGGCAAACATCTAATCTGGGAGTTGAATATGTGGTCATTAGGCCGTAAGATGAGTGAAGTAATGGAGGGGAGAGAGTGTGAGCAGAGAAGAGAATAAATAGGGCCAAGGGTCACATTCTTGGTTATGCCCACGTTTGGGTGGAGGGCGGGGGAGATGAAGAGGAGCCAATAAAGAAGATGAGAAAGAGGCCATTGAACTATGAGGAGAAGGATGGAGTACATGAAGCCAAGTGAAGAAAGCGTTTCAAGAGGAAAGAGTAGAAGAATTGCAAAGAGGATTAAGGAAAATGTAGAAGAAGAAGAGAGTGATAAAAGACGGAATGTTAACAATAGGAAAAAGAGTATGAGGGTTGAGAGCTGACTTCTGGGTTTAGTAAAGTGCAGCTCATTGGTAAACTTCATAAAAGCGAAGTGATTTTATTTTAGCTTCTCTAAGGAGAGAAGAGGGACCATCCCTAATCCTTGGGGCATTTTTATATTCCCAGAGATGATGAACAGTCTACTGCCTGCTAGCATCTGCATTAGCGCTCAGCAGGACTGTGCTTTAGCCATGAATGTTTCTGCTCTGTTCTGGTCCAGGGTGATATTTACTTCTTTAAAAGCCTGGCTATGTTGTTTTTGTTTCTCTTTTTCTATTTGGTCACACTGACATGTGTTTAGAGACGTGGGAGTGTGATAAAGTGTGAACCTATTATACCATTTTGACTGAAATTTTTTTCTGCTAAATTTTTACTTTCTTTACTAAATGTTCCTTTTATCTTCCAGCTTCACCTGCCTCACCATTAAGGATATAATTTTTGTGGTCACTTTCTCAAATGGGGAGCCTTTTTTTCCCTCACTCCATATAGAATTGGGTTGGTGAAGTTGGTGTCTTACTACATTACACTGCCACTAAAAGTCATTCCTCCCTCCTTTATGTTCATCTCATTTGACATATCCCCCTCTGTTTCTTCTAGTTTTTGTTACTTATCGACCTCCTGGCCACTTCCTGTTACGGGCTGAATTGTGTCTCCCTCTCCAAATTCATACCGAAATCTTAAGCCCCCAGTACCTTAGAATGCAACTGTATTTGAAGATAAGGTCTTTATTTTTTAAAAATTTTTATTGGAGTATATTTGATTTACAATGTTGTGTTAGTTTCTGCTATACAGCAGAGTGAATCAGTTATACATACACTATATCCACTCTTTTTAGATTCTTTTCCCCATATAGTTCATTACAGTATATTGAGTAGAGTTCCCTGTGCTATACAGTAGGTCCTTATTAGTTATCTGTTTTATATATAGTAGTGTGTATGTGTCAATCCCAATCTTCCAGTTTATCCCTCCCTCCCTTTTCCATCTGGTAACCATAAGTTTGTTTTCTATATCTGTGACCCTATTTCTGTTTTGTAAATAAGTTCATTTGTACCATTTTTTAGATTCCACATATAAGCGACATCATGATATTTGTCTTCCTCTGTCTGACTTACTTCACTTAGTATGATAATCTCTAGGTCCATCCATGTTGCCACAGATGTCATTATTTCATTCTTCTTTATGGCTGAGTAATATTACATTATATATATGTACCACATCTTCTTTATCCATTCATCTGTCAGTGGACATCTAGGTTGCTTCCATGTCTTGGCTATTGTAAACAGTGCTGCATTGAGCATTGGGGTGCGTGTATCCTTTCGAATTATGGTTTTCTTTGGGTATATGCCCAGGAGTGGGATTGCTGGATCATATGGTAGTTCTATTTTTAGTTTTTTAAGGAAACTCCATACTGTTCTCCATAGTGGTTGTACCAATTTACATTCCCACCAACAGTGTAGGAGGGTTCCCTTTGGAGATATGGTCTTTAAAGAGGTGACTAAGGTTAAATAAGGTCATTCAGATGGGCCTTGATCCAGTATGATTGGTGTCCCTATAAGAAAAGGAAATGAGGACACAGACATACAGAGGGAAGATCGTGTGAAGGCACAGGGAGAAGACAGCCACCTGCCCTGCCAACACCTTGATCTTAAACTTCTAGGCTCCAGAATTGTGAGAAAATAGATTTCTCTTTTTTAAGTCACCCAGTGTATGGTACTTCATTACGGCACCCCTAGCAAGCTAAGAGATACCCCCTCACTCACAGAAGATTCTGGCACTTAGTCCACAGACCTTCTTTCCACCCACTGCCCTGCCCTCCTCCTCACCAACTTCAGTGTCAGTAGAAATGGTCCTTTCATCTCCTAGATCCTCTTTTACTCTGCTCAAGCCAAGCACTCCCGGGGCCATTCATTCTCTGGTTTTCACTCAGAACAGTTTCACCTTTGAAATGACATGTCCCCCTTTCCAGCAATCTCATTCAATTATTTTTTAATATACTGGTTCTTTGGCTACTTTGTCACATAGGATGTTATCTTCTAGATTTCTCCCTGACTAGCAGGCAACTCTTCCTGGCTTCCTCTTCCCTCACCCAGCTTAGACCCCTTCCTTCAACCAAACGCTACCAGCAGCCCGAGCCATCTTGTTCTATGGCCTTCTTGTTACATCTGCTTGGCAAACCCCAAACTGGCATGGATCTGAATGCCTGTCTTCTCCATGTCTGCAACTGGGGCACATTATAATTTGTTTAATGATGGTTGGACATATGGAGATTGTTTCCTTTTTTACTATTAAATAAGACTGTGGGGAATCTCATTCATTGTACATACCTCTTTGTTTCTCTGTGGGTTACTTAAGCTAAATTCCTAGCAGTGTAGTTACAGGACCCAAAGGTTTAAGACTTTCAAAATACAACATCAGGTTGCCTTTCAGTAAACCTGTAATGATTTTTCATCATTGATGTACGAGAATACATATTTCACTACAAATTTCCTAGAGTTGGGAAAAATGAGTTCAAAATGTTTAAATCAACTAAACAAATGAAAAATGTCCTCTAAGATATTATTTTCTTTCATTGCTAGGAAGATAATAGATTTTATGTTTATTGACAGCTTGTTTTCTTGTTTTTTGTTTCATTCTATTTCAGCTGTTTGTCTTGTTTCTTTTTAATTGATTTTGTAAGAGATCTCTTTTTCTCATTAATTTTTTTTTTTTTTTTGCGGTACGCGGTCCTTTCACTGTTGTGGCCTCTCCCGTTGCGGAGCACAGGCTCCGGATGTGCAGGCTCAGCAGCCATGGCTCACGAGCCCAGCTGCTACGCGGCATGTGGGATCTTCCCGGACCAGGGCACGAAGCTGTGTCCCCTGCATCAGCAGGCGGACTTTCAACCACTGCGCCACCAGGGAAGCCCTCTCATTAATTATTTGATATATTGTTGACTCAGAACTTTCTTAAACTCATAAATGTTCTACTCTATTATGAGTTTGATTATTGTTTTAGTAATCTGTTATTTGCTCTTATTGTGTCTCAGGGACTACCAGTTATACATACACAAGGGATTTTTTCCATTTAAAATTTGTCATGCTCTTTATTATTATGTTCATCTCTATCCTTTTCCTCTGTATTCTGGAAGATCATCTCAATTATTTTCATATTTCTTTGATTTTTCTGTATTTTTGTTTAAGTTTTAAAATAATTTTGCAGGCAGATTTTTAATTCAGCGAATACATTTGTAGTTTTCTTATAGTATCTTCTTATTTTATCCAGTTCCCTTTTTTTCTCTTACTCTGTCTTAAGAACCTTCTTGTTAATTTCTTGCTGTCCTACTACTTTCTTTTCTTGTTTCAGAGCCTGCTTACATTTTGGAAACACAAAGCTATATTGCTGACAGTCTTGTGACTCTTGTAGTAGACCTTTTCTTAAACAGGAAGTTCCTCTTCATCTTAAATATGACATTTCCCTCCTTTTTTGTTGCAGAATTTTTTCCATTTTATCTTTTTCCTCTTTGCTTATCTTTAATGAGAAAGTCACTCTTTGGGTCTGATTTTATCAAGGTATAGGATGAGTGAATTCTCTTTGGTGTCCCTCACTGTTCACTTAGTTGCAGTTAGAATTTCTCTCGCACGTAATAATAGCCTGGATTATTTTATACAGAGCCTTTTCTAATCTCCTGAGCCTGGTGGTTATTTACATACAGTATGACTGTGCTGCTCACTCTACATGTCTAATACATCTCCATTTTCTCTTGCCTTTACCTCCCATATATATATTGAGTTCCCACCTGGAGGACAGTTGTTGTCTGCCTTGGAGAATTGCATGGTTCCATAGTATAGACTTTTCGTGAACAAGAAATACACCTTTGTTGTTGCAAGCTTTGAGATGCTGACATTGTTTGTGTTCACCTCATAATTTAGCTCATCCTGACTAATACAATATATGTCAGCGTGTATTCATTCCTTTTAGTTAGTTGTGTAATGTCATCCTTTAAATTGTTAGATTGAGGAGTGGAGAAACTGTGTCTCTTTTCTGTATCCTCAGAACCTGGTACAGCTCCAGCACACAGAAGGTACTTAACAGCATGTGTGGGACAAATGAATAAATAAAAGGACAATAGAAAGCTTCATATTATTGTTGATACACTTCCTCAAATAGCTTGCTGTAAGTGTTGTTAGAATGAACGAGTAAAGGAGTTGAGTTTGGGCTATAATTTATGGCATTTTACCAATGGAAGCCTTGAAATATATAAATCTTCAGTTGAGAAATGGGAACTAATGCTGGAAATAAGCTGGAAGCTGGCATTGAGTTGTCTTTTCTGGGAACCAGTTATCATTCACACATGCAATCACCATCCATCTAAATGCTGATGTATAGGGAGCTTCAATAGAAGTTAGTTCCTGTGGAAGGTTCTTTGCTTACCTTCTCCGCAGGGCAAGGATCCTGGATCTGTGTTGAAATGAGGGGAAGTGAGAGGGTTGCTCTAAAATGACCTAGAGTAGCACTTGGTTAATAGAGTGATTAATAATCATTACTCCACTCATCCTTCCTAAGGAACATTCTGAAAGTTCCTATCAGGGTAGCGTTCTCCTCAATACAGCTGAGCTTCACACCTCGCTTACTGCTTAACAGTTGCCCTCACTCGATATTTTTTATCCTTCCAGCTCTCTGGCTAACTCAGCTCTTATTCCCTATTGATCAGAAGACTTTTTGTCCAAACCCGTTCTCAGCTGTAATGGCCTAAGGTCTTCCCATGTGACAGCCCCTTGGTTGACCTTCTCTGTTCTCTCAGGAGTCCTCTGCCAACTTCCAGGCACTTACAAACATTCATCCATACAGCAAACACATCACAGTCTTACCTGCTTTCTAATCTGAATAGCCTATAAATCCATCCTTCAGAGTCTGCTGTGAATTTTTTATTGTGTGCTCAAACCAGGAGCCTATTTTTATACACAGTTTACAAATTGAAATTTGCAGAATGAGGTGGACCAAATTCTAGCATTTACCACAAGTAAATCCCTGAAAGTCCATCCCATTAAAGAGTTTTTAATTAAAAAGAACAACCCACAGGTGCCTCATTGTTCTAGCTTACTGGACCATTCAGCAGCCTTTAGAAGAAACAGAAGAGTTTACTCCCTGGTTAGTGTCCTCTAGACAAAATCAACCCTAGCAAAGAGCTGGGCTGCCTATTAGAGGCTCAGGTAATTTTGTCCGAAGTGCCGCCAGCTCCTTACTTTAAGTCTTTAAGTCTCCCAGAACACCAAAGAAAAGAGTAATCATGTCCTCAATTCTTTTATTTCCTCCTAACACCATTTTCATGTGAATTTCAAAGAATGCCAGCTGACAGTACCACAGGAGGGGAAAAGCTAGCTGCAGAAGTGTAAATAGGGTAATTTTCCTCTTCACTACTAAGCTGTGATCTTCATGAAGGAAGTTACAAAGAGTAGCACACCTTCATAGGCCTCGTTCCTGATAGAGCACATCAAATGTAGTAGCCTTTCAATGAATGTTTTCGAAAGAAATTCACATAAGATTTTGCAGTGCGTTCAATGAATAAATTGTGATCTCAGAAGAAAAAAGCCCCAACACTTTGTTAATTTGTGATGGACTTCAGAGGTCAGTAGATTCTATTCCTCAGACTACAAGAGTTTCCTCTGTTGCCTCTAGTGAACATATATTGTCCAGTAGAGTTGATCAGTTATTTATTAGAGCAAAAAGGACAGGACTGAATAGGAGGCCAGAGATAGAAAGGAGTGAGAATCAAAGGGTCAGTTAAAGAAAGAATTTGCTGGAAGCAAAGCTCTGTCATTCATAATGATGATCCTTAGCTGTAATGAAAACTACTTTGTAGATTTGTTCATGCCTGTGTCTTAGAGTAGATAGAGGTCCCTAAGCCTGTGTCTGCATCAGAATCACCTGGAGAGTGCTGAGTGCAGGTAAAAGGGGTTGAATCAAGAGCTATGGCTGGGACCCAGGAATCTGCATTTCATAAGTGGTTCATGTGTTTCTGATGCACAGCTAGTTAGGAAACCACACTACCTCTAGGAATATCCAGTATGAGTGGAGTGCCATGCCTTCCGCTTTAAGGAAAAAGTGGGGAGTCTTTTATCAGGAACTTCACATTGATGGATGAATGGATAAAGAAAATGTTACAAACACAGTGGAATATTATTCAGCCATAAAAAGAAGGAAGGACTTCCCTAGTGGTGCAGTGGATAAGAATCTGCCTGCCAATGCAGGGGACACGGGTTCGAGCCCTGGTCTGGGAAGATCCCACATACTGTGGAGCAGCTAAGCCCGTGCACCACAACTACTGAGCCTGCACTCTAGAGCCCACGAGCCACAACTACTGAAGCCTGCGCACCTAGATCCTGTGCTCCACAACAAAGAGAAGCCACCACAATGAGAAGCCTGCGCACCGCAACGAAGAGTAGCTCCTGCTCGCCGCAACTACAGAAAAGCCTGCGCACAGCAACGAAGACCAATGCAGCCAAAAATTAATTAATTAATTTAGAAAAAAAGAAGGAAATCTTGTCATTTTTGACAACATGGATGGATCTTGACAGCATTATGCTAAGTGAAATAAGACAAAGACAAATAGTACAGGATCTCACTTGTAGATGGAATCTTTAAAAAAAAATGTCCTGGGAATGTAATGTACAACATGGTGACTATAGTTAATAATAATGTGTATTTCAAAACTGCTAAGAGAGTAGATCTTAAAAGCTCATATCACAAGAAAAAAATGTGTAAATGTGTGAGGTGATGAATGTTGACTTATTGGTATCATTTTGAAATGTATACGGATACTGAATCATCATGTCATACACCTGAAACTAATATAATATGTCAATTATATCTGAATAGGAAAAAAAGAAATTTACAAAGAATCAGTTGTAATACATTGGAAGACAAAAGCAACTGACTGACTGACGTACAGGGAAAGTCATAGATATGGTAAAAAGACTTCTGATGTAAAAGTTAAGGACAGGGAAAATCAATTTCATTAAGTATATATGAAAAAACATTTTAAGCATTTCAGTCTGGCTCAAAGAAGGGTGTAGGGGCTTCCCTGGTGGCGCAGTGGTTGAGAGTCTGCCTGCCGATGCAGGGCACACGGGTTCGTGCCCTGGTCCGGGAAGAACCCACATGCGGCGGAGCGGCTGGGCCCGTGAGCCATGGCCGCTGAGCCTGCGTGTCCAGAGCCTGTGCTCCGCAACAGGAGAGGCCACAACAGTGAGAGGCCCGTGTACCGCAAAAAAAAAAAAAAAGGTGTAGATGAAGAGACCTCAAGCAGGAGACAGCGGAGGGGAGGCAGACCCAGAGAACCAGGACGAACAAGTGTGTGCTGCTTGGTAATGTTCTCTCGGATGCAGCAGGAAAAAACCGTCAGAGAAGGATTGCCCTGCCCACTCAAGGGAGGGCAGCCAGTCCAGATCCCCTGATCCCTGGGCTCCTCCTGTGATACAGTGGACCAGCTGGGTTCTGTGACAGTTCAGACATGAGTCTGTGAGGTTGTCTGGGGAAAGTAACTTCATCTTACTAAGTCTTCCTCTCCTGAAAAATGAGAGAGATGGAGAAGAGTAGTGATTTTCAGTTCAGCGTGAGAACCTATGTTTCTACATTATCATTTTAATGTCATCACGAGGAAAGCAACACGAGGGCAGTTGTAATTTTAGTGACCATTGGTTGAAAAATTGTTGATAACTGAAGAACAACAAAGTTAGAACTTCTTTTAATCAAATTTCATTTTATTTCTCACAACAGCATCTCTACATTTTCAAAGCAGTCACATATACATGTTTATCGCACATACCAGTCCTATTCCTTAAATTCTGGTATATACAAAATGTCGCTTTTAAAATGCTGCTTAAATCGGGCTCTGAATATCACAAAAATGATTTTGTCCGTATAGTAATTTATCTACTTTCAGTCATTATTGGGGCTCCCCCTTCCATCCTAGGATCCCTAAAACCTTCAACCCACACTGATTAGCCCTGAAATACTCATCGATCGAAACCACTTGCTTCTTTTACAATTGCCTCCTTTGCTGGTTCTCTGCAGGTGGTCATCTTTGCCGTGTCTAAAAGTCCTGGTTGTCCGATTGTATACCTTCCCAGACATACCAGACATGCTAGAAGACTAGGAAAGTCCCTACCTCATTGATTCTATTGCTCCCTCCAGTCTCCTGTACAATCTCAAAAGACTTTCATATCTTTTTCAGTATGGAAAACCTTCCTTCCTTTGACTTTAAGCTTCCATCTGTCTTCCCTGCTCTTAATTCATCCAAGGAGCTTAGGGTTTCAGAAAATAAAATCCAGGAAGAAATGCAAACTTGTGAGCCAGTGTTGCACAAAGAACTTGACTACTATCCTGGAAAGGAGAAAGGAACATAACTGATTTCAATATAGTTTAAAATGTAACAACTGTGTGCGAATGTGTTTGTGTGTGTGTGTTGCACACGCTACATATGAGGCTGGTGGCATTTATAGATTCATAGTTCCTTCGTTATGATAGCAGCCCGAAGCCCAGGAATTGGAGACCTCTGGATTAGAGGATCTCTAAAATTCTTTCCAGCTCTATTTAGTGCTTCCTGGATCTCTTTGCCCTTTGGTATTGACCTTGACTGATAGGGGCTGCAACCTACAGCTTCCAACAATAGGCACTAAACTCTCTTATGTGTCATGACATGAGTAACTTTGGATGGAATTGTCATTGTTGGTTGGTTGATTGGTTTTCTAACCTGAGGTGAAGTAAGAATAATATATTCAGAGTCATATTTGGAAAATTAATGCCACAACCTTCCACTAACCATGTGACTTGAGCCCTTCTTTCCCTGGTTGCCCAAGGGAAAACCACTGCCTGCAACAGTCAGACTGTAGCTGTAGTGATACGTGGGGTTCTTCCACATAGAAGCAGTTGTTTTTCAGTATTTCACATTAAAAGCTCAACTTTATTACTTTTGGCTATGGCATGTTGCAGAGCTTTCATTCCAAAAAACAAGTACAGTGTGTACTTCTGAAAAGGTTATGTGCTTTCAGAAGTATTTCTAAATATACAAATTTACAACATTGTAGAGATGGGTTTATTAGCCTCATAAAAGCATTTCTGAATTTAGACTGAAGTGTCTAAAATGACTTTACTGTGATTTTTTTTTTTGGCAGACAGTACAAAAACAATTACTCAGGGTCACAGATGCATAAGACTTCCGCTTCTGAATTAGAATATCATGTAGACTTCCAAAGGCATATGTGCTCACTTCCATTTGCCTAATGGCATTTGCAACCATGGTGCTGAATGTCACTTGTCTAAGTGTAAGAGGGGTGAGGGTGAGCAGCTCTACCTCTCCCATCACTGACCTCCTACGCCTCCTCTTCAGTCTGGGGAGCAACTAACAGGCTGGACTTCATAGCCCAGGGCAGGGCCCTTCTTGCTTCTTGCTCTGTTCTTTCTGACTTTCTCTTCCTTCACACAGCTGAGGTAAATGCATAGGTATGTATTTTTTATCTTGACACTAAACTCTAACTGACCTTAATGGTGAGGTCTTTAAAAATTTATACCTCTGGTTTCCTAGGTGATAATTTAATATCATTCTTTCTTTGCTTCCAACCTACTTGGAAATTACTCCATTTCACTTTTCCATATTCTTTCTCGTGTGATTTGCACTATATAACCCCCATCAAAGCTGACAGGATTCCCTTGCCACCAGTAAAAAGTATATCATTTAATGATGTTAATATTACACATAGTAATGGAATATCTATATACAGGACCAACCATGTTTAAAAATAGATAGATTAAACAAAGAGTTTTGGAGTTAAGAATCGTTATTCTAAGTACTTCCTTTGTTCCTTTATTTATAAGCAATTTAAGCATACCATTTTATTTTTTTTTATTTTTTATTTTTTTGCTGTACATGGGCCTCTCACTGCTGTGGCCTCTCCCGTTGCGGAGCACAGGCTCCGGACGCGCAGGCCCAGCAGCCATAGCTCACGGGCCCAGCTGCTCCGCGGCATGTGGGATCCTCCCGGACCAGGGCACGAACTCATGTCCCCTGCATCGGCAGGCGGACTGTCAACCACTGCGCCACCAGGGAAGCCCCATACCATTTTAAAAAACTATTCAAATGCATTACTGCTATAGTAATAATAAAGAAAGGAATTTTTAAAGTGCTAACCGTGCAGATCGTAACTATCTTTATGGTTTGCTTTTAACTTGCTATGGGCAAAACAGAGGTCAAGAAACATTACATTTTTTAAGATGTTCTTTTGTATCTTTTGGGGGGGGGAGGGGGAAGGGCTCATTATTCTCTGTTATACAAGGAACATGACTCTTCAAAGATTTTGGTAGAGGCTATAGACTGAAAGCTTGTGTCCCCCTAAAATTCATATGTTGAAACCTAATCCCCATTGTGATGGTATTAGGAAGTGGGGGATTGGGAGGTGATTATATCATGAGGGTGGAGCCCTCATGAATGGGATTAGTGCCCTTGCAGCAGAGACTCCAGAGGACTCCCTTGTCCTTTTGGCCAGGTAAGGACATGGGAAGCAGATGGTCATCTATGAACCAGGAGGCGAGCTCTTACTAGACACTAAGTGTGCTGGCACCTTGATCTTGGATTTCCCAGCCTCCAGGAACATGAGAAATAAACATTTGTTGTTTATCCACCCAGTCTGTATTATGTTTGTTTATAGCAGCCCCAACAGACTGACAGTGAAATGTCTCTGGTCTAATAACACAGGCGTGAAAGCTGCATGAAGAAAGATAGACTTTGTGAAATTTCATGTTAACATGGATTGAGTGATGAAATACACAGATACAGGGGGTTTATGGTAGTCATTTTATGGGCTATAAGCAGTGAGGTAGGCAGAATGGACCCCAAAGACCTCCATGCTCTAATCCCTGGAAACTGAATTTGTCACATTACATGGCAAAGTGGATTTTTCAGATAAAATTAAGGTTACAGACCTTAAAATAGGGATATTATCCTGGATTATCTGGGTGGGCCCAGTCAAATTTCATGAAGCTTTAAGAGCAGAGAACTTTCTCCAGCTAGAGTCAGAGAGATGTGGCAGAAGGGGAAGTTGGAGCGGTTCAAAGTTTGAGAGGACTTCACCTGCCACTGCTGGCTTTCTAAGGAAGTGGAATTTATGAAAGGGGAGGCCATGAGATACGGGACACAGGCTAGAATTGTAACAGATGTGTGATTGCCCCTTGTTTGTGGAAGAGCTCCATTCCAGCAACGGTGACTCCAAAGCATATGCATAAAGCATACTCTATACCCACCACTGTGCCTTATAAAACTGAAGGTGTGTTTCCATGAGGAAAACCTACTAGAACAAGTTGAAACACTGGTAAAAATGGAAACCAATCACTCTTTTTCTTGGTTATCCTGGAATGCCACCAGCCAAGCCTTTGAAGGATTATATTCTGCACCTAGAAAGTAATGGTTCCTTTATAATATTTTCCAAAGCCATTATATATCCTTTGCTGTTGGCTGCTTTCCTCCTATCAGATGCCTGGCCCCTTGCTTCTATAAGGACGGATCTTAGAACATTTCTCCCTTTTTCTTCTACCTGATTATTTGTAATAGTGGCCAGTGGAGACACCAAAGATAAAATCAAGATGCTTTAGTGAAGACCAGTAATGTACTGAAGAGAGAAAAAAAAGTGTAGAGCAGAAAGAACATTAGTGCCTACTGACCTAAGAGTCATATAATTACTCCAGCACAAAAGAAATGGGCAGTCTGTATTTGTAGAACAATTTACCAAACACTTCCATATCCATTAAGGGATAGAATTTTTGTAACAACATAATGTGTATTTATCCCATTTTATGGCAAGAAACTGAGAGGGTTCTGAGAGCGTAAGGGAATTGCCAAAAGCCACACAGCTAATAAGTGATAGGACCAGGGTCTTTGGACTCCAAGCCCAATGTTCTTTCCAATAGCCTACTGTTGCTATAGACAGTCCCTCAAATTGCTACATGTTATAGACATGTCCTCAAATAACCATGAGCGTTTCAAGAAACAGATCTATTATCAACACATTTATTGATGCTGACATAGTAAGCTCTTTTTCTTTCCTCTAGGGAAGCTAACTCTGAAAAATATCTGATTCGTCCTTCCAAAAACAGCAGAATGTGGTAGAGGAGGATGGCGGGGGTGGGGGGAGGCTTCTGTTAATAAAAGGCAGTATGGGGAGTCTGGTGGTAATGGAGCCGCTCAGTATCTTGAACGTGGTGGTGGATACATGTGTGATAAAATCGTATAGAATGTAATACACCCACAAATGAGTACAAGTCAAAGTGTGCAAATCTGTGGATTTTATCAATGTCAAAAAAGTTGTTATTTTGAGCCCTCCAGAGAACTGATTTTCTCCACGTGACTTTCTCTTTCATTCTTTCCTCACCCCCTGTCTTCAGGTAAAACATTACTCATTCCTCACTTTTACTTCCCTTCTTATGAATCTAAGCTCCTTTCCTCTTCTCAGAATCTCAGTTGAACCTCTTCACTTGTACAAACTGTTTTCTGGTTGACCTCAACCCACCATCTATGCTATGAGGCTTGCGTGCTGTTTTTGCCCTACATTAACTTGTGCTCAATTGAATATTGTGTGTGTGCGTGAACATTATATACACACAATTAAATTATGGGCTTTGTAGGAAGAAGTACACTTCCTTCCAACTTTATTACTTAATTCCTTTAACAAAGCTTTATTGAGCTCCTATCATGTATCAACAACTGTTCTAGTTGCTGGAGGTATTATAAGGAACAAAAACAAAGTCCCTCTTCTCATGGAGCTCATGTTTGTTGTTAGAAGGCAAACACTAAACAAGTAAATATATGGTGATGGTGATGAGGGTTATGAAGAAAACTAAAGAAAGAAGAGTGGCTGCAAGTGGGGTGGAAGGAATGCTATTTAGGGTAAGTTGATCAGGGAAGACCTCTGACCAGGAGACATGATGGAAACCTAAATAAAGAGATGCACACACAGCAGGAGTAGTGGACCAGGCTGAGGTCACAGTGAAGTGTGACGCCCACAGGCAGGAGAGTGTCTGTGCTGAGAATAGCAAGCAGGCAGGTGAGGCTAGAGCACAGTAAGTAGGTCAGGGGGAGATTGGCAGGTGATACAACCAAAATGGTAGGTGGAGGCCAGATCAGGTAGGACCTTGAAGGCAAACATAAGGATTTTATTTTATTTTATTCTGAGAAAGTTAAGGAGCCTTTGGAGGGTTTCAAGAAGAGATAAGTCATTATAACCACCTTCCTGACTCCTGCTATTGGCTGTTGCGTTTCTTGAAAATATAGTCAGTGTTTAACCATTTTCTCTTTGGTATGCTCTTCACTTAAAGCTGTTGAACTGAGACCCTATCAAGGATAAGGTTACCTGTCAATTGCCAAATCCAGTGTCTTTTTTCAGTATTTATCTTTCCAGACTCTTGGCAACCCTTAATGCCTTTGACCATGGCCTCCATTTTGAAATGCCCTTCATGGATTTGTAACCCAGTTCCAGCAATGGTTAGTTCTGTAACCTGGAGCAAGTTAATAAATATCTCTGTTCTTCAGTTTCCTAATCTGTGAAATGGGAAAAATAATTGTAACAAATGCATAGGGTGTTGTGAGGGTCATAAGAGATAAGTACTCACTAAATGTTCGCTACTGTTATGTCCCCAACCAAACTCCTTATCTTACACCCTTCTCCCAAGCCAGCTCCTCCTGTTAGCAGCATCACTATTTAATCCAGAAACTTTAGTCATCCTTGAGATCAATAACGTTATTAATTATTAATACTAATAACCTTGCAGGTTTTACCTCCAAGATCCCCCCCCTCCTCTCATTCCTACTGCCCCCACCTCTTTCCTGTAAGGGTGTCATGCACAAATACACACACACACACCTTTCTTTATGTCCTCTGGCTGTATTGAACTACCAACCATTGAACTACTCTTTGCAAATTTTCCTTGGACTCTTTCAATGGTCTTCTACTTAGCTCTCTGCCTCTATCTCTAATAGTAAGAACAAAAGCAACAGTGGGAATAAATGCTACTGTTTACTCTGGGCCAGTAGACAGCATATTCCATCACAATACATTTCTTTATAACTGGCTTTTTCTCACAAACAAGATACCATTGATATCCTCCCATGTCAATGGCTGTAGATCTAACTCATTTTTCTTAATAAGTAGGTAACACTTCATATTTTACATATTTTATATATTTTTAGCAATATGATGTTCCATAGTTTGTTTAGCCATTGGCAATTGATAGATATTCAGGTTATTTTGAGAGATTTCTTTGTGGGGAAAGGTCACTACAAATAATGCTACATTACAATTATTTTACTAGATGTTATGAATTACTTTCTTAAACTTAGTACCCATGTTTCCACCAGCAGCATGTGAGAGGAGTTTTTCCTTTGTCCTAACCACCACTGGGGATTAGTGTTCTTTGTAATTAATGGCAGTGTGATGGATGAAATATGGCACCTCATGGTACATTTAATTTGCATTTTCCAGACTATTGGTGAAGTTGAGCATCTTTTCATTTATTTACTTATTAACCATTTGGACTCTCTTTTGTGGATTGTATTTTGAGGTTTGAATCAGATTTCTTGTTCATTTTTGTACTGATTTCTTTGCCTTTTCCTTATCAATTTATGTATTATTAAATTTCACTCTCATTCTCTCATGTGATTTGCAAATATTTTTTAGTCTGTTACTTATCTTTTGACATTGTGGTATCACTTATTATTTCAAATGTTTTTCTGGAATTTCTTTTTCTAATCAAAACTGGCTTTTTCTTTATAGTTTTGGAGATTCCTCTGTTGCTTAAGATCTCTAAATTTCATTTTGTTATTAAATTTTTAAACATCTAAACCTTTAATTCATCTAGGATTTATTTTTTTACTTGGCGTGGGATGAGGTCCAAAACTGCTTGCTCAAAATGGTTAGTCAACAATGCCTGTAAAATCTACCAAACCTTATTACATTTTAATTTTAATGGAGAAAGGACTAAATAAGCCATCCTTTCTCTTCTAAATTAAATACGATTTTTTCACATGTCAATTTCCCATGGATCCTAAGATCTTTTTCTGGATTCTCTATTGATCTGTCTGCTCCTGTTGGTTTGATTAAAGAAACTTTAAAATAAGTTTTATAGCTGGTAAGGCAAATCAACGACCTTCTCAGCCTCAAACACAACATATTCTACTCCTCTTTCTCATAATTCAGAATGTTCTTGGAGACTAATTCTTTCATGTGAACATCAAATTACTTCACCCAGTTCCAAAAATAAAATAAATAAAAACAATCCCTACTGTACCAAACCAAACACACAACCCTCTAGGATTCTACTTACACCTTCATTGTATTATATGTTTTTTCAGGGAGAAACATTGCTGTCTTTATGATATTCAGTCTTCCCATCTCAATGAAAGTTGCTTATTTGCTGAACTGATATCATAATGGTTGCTTCAAGTTGATCAAGTCTCTGGGAAAACTTCCCCCTTGGGCCTGGATGGTTCTATTTTATTGATTAAAAAGCACTAAAATTGAAGTAGGTAAGATTTGGTAAAATAAATTTTATGTCTTAGCAAGTTTCCATCTTTGCTAGATAAGGACCTAATATTTCCTGTTGGTTTACCCACTCTTTATTATTCCAAAGAGCAAGAAATCCCCTTCCTAATGGGAGCCCTGGTGGTCAAGGGGGTTGGTTTCATCTTGCTGATTTCCTAGTGGCTGCTGCCCTCTTAGCCCTAGGCATGTGTTACTCTAGTGGGAGGGACCCACTCCCCAGGCACCGTACCCAGGCTTAGGAGGGAGGGGACCATGAGAGATTCCCTGCTGCTTCTCTCCCAGTTCACCTGAGCCTCCTGGCCTGGCCACTCTGTTTCCAAACCTTTGTGCTCTGTAGACCGTGAGCCCTCAGGCCACAGTTCAGAGGCAGCACGGGCAAGCCTGGCAGGATGGAACACTTGTCCTGCAGTCATGGTATGCCCTTCCCCGTGTTTCCTCGTGCCCCTCTGGTTCAGGCTGTTTGTTTTTCTGTTGCTTTTTACCCTTTCTCAACCCCCCAAATGCCTCTAGACCACATGGCTTTCTTTGCCGCTGGGAAAGCAGTCCAGGTGGCCAGCTGCCCAGTTAATCCAGTCTTGGCATAAAGGATTCAAAGAAAGACCAGCAGACAGGCTGAGGAAAGCCTGGGTGGGAACTGCCCTGACATCAGGGCACAGGGACACTCAATCCACTGCTCAAGTTGTGCCTGGGGCTCTAGGAAGAATGGGCAAGTGTATTTGCCTACATCCCTGTGCTTGTCTGTATATCTCTTTGTATGATATTAAAAAAAATAATTCATCCATCTGTCACCAAGCCATGACTCTCTTAGCAGTCTGCTTCGGTCAAGATGCAGCAGTTGCTTCATTGTTCCTTCTGATGGTTGACATTTTCCAACATCTGCAGCCTAGATATTGAGCAAATAAGTGGCCATCAACTCACTCAGGTGGGGAGGATCCTTCATTTCTCTTGTGACCTATGTCTAGGACACATGGCAGGGCCTGAGCTGTCTGTCCTCTGTATTAGCAAAGTCCCATTTCTCAGGCCTGCTGCATGCTTAAGATGTTTGCAAAAACACTTTATTGGCTGTAGCTGCTAATACAAAGTTACTGCTTGTTATCACAAGTTGGGGATACACTTCCATGCCTATTTTTGAATAATATTTGAAAAAGTGTCTTCCCTTTGGAAAAACTAGAATGTCTTTTATAAAAATAGACCTATCCTAATGTCAGTTTTCCACCTGAATAAAAGTGAAGTAATATTAAACATTGCTGCAGGCTGCCTTGTCATTGGAGTTCAAGATTCTCTGCTGCAATAAATAATTCTGTAAAGACACAAATTTTTGTCTAAGCAGTGCTCAGCGCAGTTTTTGTAAATGCATTTTCAGTCCAGGGCACATCTATTTGCAGCTTAATGTGTGACCATGAAATGTCAGTTTTTAGAATAAGTAGCATATATTTTGAAAGAGCAGTATAGTCACCCACCTGGTAAAAGGTGGTCCAGTGGCTAAATGGGGAATAGACGATTTTCCTAGTGAGACAATAGTGTATATCTTGGAGGGAAAGTGAGTCACATCCAGCACTACGGAGCTGATGTGCACTTGAATTACACATTGGGCCTCAGCTGAAGGAAATGTGAATGAAATGTGATGTGTTGTGTAAAAAGAACATTGGCCTCAAATCAGCAGACTTGGTTTCCAGTGAGTGGCAGCTTTGCTACTCGATGACTGTGTGACCTCAAGCAATTTATTTATGCTTTCTGAGCATCGCTTTTATCGACTCCAAAAGGGAAGTATCAGCCTAGATGGGAGTTCTAAGCCGTATTATTTTACACACTGGTGTGTCTCAATCGATTCTGAGGTAAGTAATTTACTGCTGCTAGGAATAAAGTCCTGACGTTTGCAAACAGTTTATAGTTGGAGTGCAGATAAGTTTAGCCCTGTGATGTCATTCTCTCCAACTCACCTTCCGAAGGGGTTTCTGAAGAGTGTGAGTTGTGGCCGCCATACTGGTAAGACCAGTGCCACTGCCACCAAGAACCTTTCAAATGACCAATTTCATTACTGGCGTGCCTATAAAACGTTTTCATGGATACTGCTCCCCCAAAGTTTCTGGATATCTGCCTTTCATAAAAATATTTTTTGTCAACGTTTCGCCAACATTCTGTCAATATTTTGTCAACTGGGCAAAATATTGTCAGTCAAGATACTGTCTTCTGGGCACAGCCTGGAGAAGACAGTATCTCTTAAATATGGCCCACCCAGTGTGAACTGCTGGCTGGATTTCCCCTAGCGTTCCTTCTGGCTAACTACCCTCTTTGCAAAGGTAGTTACAGGTGAGGACACATACGGAGTGGGGTGGCTGAGGAAACTGATGCTGATGCTTTTGACACCTGGGAGTGATTCTGGAGGCAGAAGTGTCTCTGGAATGTCTCTGCTGCTCTTTGATTCTGATTTTTGCTGCTAGCTTGTGGAGAGTGATTTCCTGGGGTTTGAGTACTTTGAGTGTCAAATTCCACATTTTCATATTCTGGAATTTTCTTTGCCCCAAGGCATCTTAACAAAAGTATATCCTATGAGTCCAGCTATAATGAATAGCTCTCTCTTCCTCCCATTCCACCCCCCACCCAACTACTCCCACCAAACACAGACACTTAAAGAAACACCAGTAAATGGATAAGGTCACACCAAGGAGTGGTGATAACAGCCAGGGTAGTGAGAACACAACCCAACTCTGCCAGGGCTTCTTTATTGCTTACCCTGTAGTAGGCAGGGGCCGAGTTTTACATACATTAATTCTCATAACTCCATGAGGTAGGTAATATTAATATCTGCATTTTATATGTACAAATGCTGAGGCACAGAGTGATTAAGTAACTCACCCAACAGGTAGCAGTTGGCTGAGATTCACACTCAGGCAGTTTGGCTCCAAAATCAAGTCTCTTGACCCCTCTTCCATGACCTGTCATCAGTACTCTAAGTTGACTGAGCTTCTATTAGCTACTTTCACATAACTCTCCTCTGAAGTAGCTCTTCTTATCCCAGTGTTAAATTTGAAGAAGCCAAGGATAGTGAAGTGAAATAAAGTGACTAAGTTCCCATGGCTGGAAATATCAATAGGCAGTGAAGGAAATGGGATTTTTAAAAATTGAGGTATGGTTGATGTGAAATATTACACAAGTTACAGGTGTACAGTATAGTGATTCACAGTTTTTAAAGGTTATATTCCATTTATAGTTATTATAAAATATTGGCTATATTTCCTGTGTTGTACAATATCCTTGTAACTTATTTATTTTATACATAGTGTTTGTACTTCTTAATCCCCTATCCCATCTTGCCTCTCCTTCCTCCCTCTCCCCACTCATAACCACTAGTTTGTGCTCTGTATCTGTATGTTTCTTTTTTTTTTTGTTATATTCACAAGTTCGTTGTATTTTTTAGATTCCACATATAAGTGATATCATACAGTACTTGTCTTTCTCTGACTTATTGCACTTAGCATAATACCATCTAAGTCCATCCATATTGCTGCAAATGGCAAAATTTCATTCTCTTTTATGGCTGAGTAATATTCCATTGTATATATAAACCACATCTTCTTTATGCATTCGTCTGTTGATGGACACTTAGGTTGCTTCTGTATCTTGGCAATTGTAAATAATGCTGCTGTGAACATTGAGGTGCATGCATCTTTTCAACTTAGTGTTTTCATTTTTTTCAGACAAATACTCAGGAGTGGAATTGCTGGGTTATATGGTAGTTCTATTTTTAGTTTTTTGAGAAACCAAGGAGTTGGGATTTGAACGTAGGTCTCTGTCTATAAAGCTACAGCTTTGACTGTATTTCACATTGTTTTCTGAATAATAAAGTCATCTCATGGAAATGAATGTGAAATACCCCAGAATTTTTTCTGAAGATATTATTTGTCCTAACAGTTTGGAGTTTTCATCTGTAGTATAGCATCTTTTTCTAGTCACTAATTATTATTATTATAATTTTGCCAAGCACCAGGTTTTGAAGATCTGTGGAAGAGTCACTTTCACTAATGCTTGGGACATACGTTCCAAATATATGGGACTGCCTACCGATCTCTGCCTTCCAAAGACACACTCAGGTGCCGATAACATTTTCAGACTCAGCCCCTTCAGTCCTGAGCCAATCAGAACGGGGTTAATCCCTAAATCCCACCCTCTGGTGGGCAAGAAGAGCTAGTAAGCTGTCAGCTTCACAGCCAATCAGAACCAAACCTGACAATGTACCAGATGTTCCACCTCACCAGCGCTGTTAGGATCTAGAGTTGGTTTTGCTTACCTAAGGCAGCTCTGTGAGCTGCAGCTTCCTTCTTAAATGTCACAGGTGACCCACCAAAAGATGGATGCCGTGTCCTCATTCTTGACTTTTCAGTCAAGTTCTTTGATGGGAACTTTGACCACTGAAAAGCCATCAGCACGGTTCAGCTCCCCTGCTTTGAAAACAGACTGTCACTTATCCTCAATCATTGGCTAGGATTAACCCAAGTATCTCCCCCTTCCATCCCCATCCCCCCAAATTGATCAATTACAAGTTTGCTAAGCCTGTCTAAGTATTTGAATTACATGTCAGTTACCACTCCTTTAGCGGCAAGGTCTTTTCAAGCCTCCACCCTAACCTTGGGTTGTTGGGAGGATTCAATAACTGCTGTGAAAACTCAGAAGCAGTCAATCACCATTTGCTAATAGCAGCAAGAGTGATAGTAAGCAGCAGCTCCAATATGTCATTTTCAGTTTCCCGTTCGAAATAACATGCATTAAGTGTTCCCATGGCAGGCACTGTGCTAGGCCCCAGGGATCAGTGACAGTGAGTCTGGATCATGTCTACAATCTCTTGCAGACTCATTTGTGCCAGCAGAGCTGCCTTCCACTCCAACTTTATTCTACTTTTCTGGGAAGGTCAAATGACCTGTTTTTTTCAGGATCTTTATATGATTGCATTTGCCAATTTGGGGGGAAAATTTTTAAAAAACAGCTCCCAAAATTTAATTCAGAAGAGATACTGCAAGTATTTGTGGTCAGAAATTGTAGGAGCCCCAGCGTGAGGCCACGTGGTCTGGGAAACGCAAGAGGAGCATGGTAAAGTGATCAACGGTGCCTTCCAAAAGGTCAAGGCTTCACAGCGCCAGTAAAGGAGGAGGGCACTCCCAGAATGAACCTGGAAAGGATAAATGGATTTTCAAACACTGAGCAGAAATAGATAGAAAGTGAAAGAAGTTTAAACATTACCTGCGAAGGCTCCTTCTCAACTTGGAGGAGAAAATGTTTGCTGTCAGTTTCTTGAGAGCAGAAGTTGCAAGGCTGACTGCGTTGTCTGCCTCATGGGGCCAGTTCCCCCAAAGACCACCTTGCACCAGCCTTGCCAAGATTGCAAAGAGCTTCACGTACCACCAATGAAATATCTCCACTAGCTAGCGCTCACATTAAGGGAAACAGTTAGCAAGTTAATTATTTGGATTTTTCCCCCTTGCTTTTCTATTTTCAAAGCTGCTTTGCCTTGATCAGTAGCCTAAACACTTTCACATGCTCACCGAGCTTGCTTCCACGGTTCTCAAGGCAAGTTTGCGAAAATAGAGCGTTTCAGAAAAGCCAGCCAACTAAAGTGAGAGCTTAATTTCTGACTGTACTCAGCGGAAACTCTTTATATGTTTATATACAATTAATTTTAGAATAGAAATAGATATGGAGATAGATTTCCAGTTGTTTTCCCAGAGTTTATCTTTGACTTGTAGTATTTTGAGGTCAGATTTCCAGCATTTTCATAATGAAACAAACCCAGAATAAGCAACCAAAGAGCCTTCACGTACTGGTAAGTGAAGTAGCAGGAAGTGACAGAAAGCTGTTCCAAAGCCCATATATCTTACTCAAGTAGAAACGCAGAGGGTCTCACTGGCTAAACATGATGTAAAAAATAAAGAACCAAGTGAGAAGCAGGATATTCTAATAGGGGAAATCGGGATCAGAACAAAACAGTATAAGGACAATAATCTGGGGCCATTAAATGTAGGGAGAAGGAACCTGCCACTTCATAGAATCTTTTCAGAGCACCACAGCTGTTGTGATTCATACTCGCCACAAGAATAAAATCAGATTATGTTTAGTATACACTGAAAAGAAAAAACAGCATCATGATTAATGTTCTTTATAAATAATTTAATAAAAGTAAGAATATTTTTCTGAAAGATGCCTCTTAAAGGAATGTAATTTATCTAAAAAATGAATTTATGTGGAATACCTCTTCTGTGAAAATGCTAGATGATGCATTAGGTTATATCATTGATCATGTTGCATCCTCTCTTACTTGTAAGTTAGGTATTATTACTCCCAACTTTAAGAGTCATAGTAAGGTGAATGGAATTAAGCAATATTTGCATATTCCAGGTGTGATCCAAGACACCATCACTTCTTCTCTAGTTACTGACTTCATCCTACGCAGGTTTGGACTGGAAGGTTGGAGGGAAAACAAGCAGAGCCCCATTGCTGTTCTCTTTCCGTCCTCCAACTGATCTCTCACTCTTTCTTTCTCATTGCTCAGAATTGAATTGAAAGTTAAAATATTCTTTGCCTTAGGTAAATGCAGATTACAAAATGCCAATCTTACACCACTGTAAGGCAAGAAAACTTGAGTACACGTGCAATACACTAGTCAAACATTCCAGTTATATGAACTAGCACAGTCCAGTTCCGTTGGACTTTGCGTAGTGGCAGCAGTGAAGGGAAACACCACCAGTCATTAAGTGAGCACTTACTGTATGCCGAGCATTGCCCTTTATATAAGAACATATGTAATACGTGCTTTACTTACATGGTAAGAAAATATGCAATATTTATGGAATCATTTCTGTAATTCACCCAAACCTGTTTCCTGTTTGATATTAACCAAGTCCCATTTGGTTTTTACCCTGATTTTCACCCTTCATGGTTAGTTATCATAGCTTGAGCTCCCAGCTTCTCCTGGAAGTCGGCGGTGAGCCAACGTGAATTTATCTAATAATCCCTCCTTGATGGTGTTATGACATTTACCTCTTTTTTTTTTTTTTTTTTTACTTTTCAATTTTATTTTATTTTTGGCTGTGTTGGGTCTTCGTTGCTGCGCACAGGCTTTCTCTAGTTGTGGTGAGCAGGGGCTACTCTTCGTCATGGTGTGTGGGCTTCTCATTGCGGTGGCTTCCCTTGTTGTGGAGCACGGACTCCAGGCGCGCAGGCTCAGTAGTTGTGGCACACGGGCTTAGCTGCTCCGCAGCATGTGGGATCTTCCTGGACCAGGGATCGAACCCATGTCCCCTGCATTCGTAGGCAGATTCTTATCCACTGAGCCACCAGGGAAGTCCCAGCATTTACCTCTTGATCACCATACGTTTTGTATTTTCTGAGTAAAGCTGTCACTTCTTTTTATTTATATTCTAAATTCTCTCTTTCAGATGTCAGAGGATGTTCCTTCATTGTTTAGTCAGCTCATGAGTCACGTGGCCAGAGTTCTGGCTCTACCACTAGTTAGTTTTGAGATCCTGATTTATTCACTGAGCATCCCTTGACTTCAGTTTCCTCACCACTATGACAAAGGGTGGTCCTTAAGTTTCTACTGTCCCTACACCTCTCAAATTCTGTTATTTTATGATCCAATTAATACCCTTTGTGATTTCATAATCTTTGCTCACATCCCTTTATCTGGAACAGTACTGTAGCAATATATACCATCATTTGGAGATCTTTTTCAAAATATTTGATGCTGGATCCCCACTCCAGACCAGTTAAAACTGGGGGTGGAGTCCAGCAACATATTTTCCATTATGTTTCCAGTTCATTCAAATCTGCAGCCAGAATCAAGAATTTCTAGCTTTCACTAAAGCATCCTGGTTTTATTTGTGGTGTCTCCATTGGTCAGTACCACAAATACTCAGATAGAAAGAAAAGGGAAAAGTGTTCTCAGATCCCTCTTTACAGAAGCAAGGGGCCAGGCATCTGATAGGAGGAAAGTAGCCAATAACAGAAGAGAGATCATGATTTTGGAAGACATTATCAAGGAACCATTATTTTCTAGGTGCAGAAGGTAATCCTTCAAAGGCTTGGCTGGTGAAGTTCCAGGATAACCAAGAAAAAGAGGGATTGGTCTCCATTTTGACTTGTCCTAATAAGTTTCCCCCATGGAAACACACCTCCAGTTTTATAAGGCACAGTGTATGCTCTACGAATATGCTTTGGATGAGTGTTGGAATGGAGCTCTTCTACAAACAAGGGGAATCACACATATGTTATAGTTCTGACCTGTGTTCCATCTCTCATGGCCTCCCCTTTCATAAATTTCACTTCCTTGGAAAGCCATCTTGCAACAAGTGTTGCAGTTGAATTGGAATCTGTCATTCAGTGCTTTTTTTCTTGGCTTTGAAACATTTACTTCTCTTCCAATGGGAAAGACATAGACTCAAAGCAATATGTGCACATGAGTTTATCTCTGGGCTTTCTATCCTGTTCCATTCATCTATATTTTTGTTTTTGTGCCAGTACCATACTATCTTGATTACAGTAGCTTTGTAGTATAGTCTGAAGACAGGGAGCCTGATTCCTCCAGCTCTGTTTTTCATTCTCAAGATTACTTTGGCTATTCAGGGCCTTTTGTGTTTCCATATAAATTGTGAAATTTTTTGTTCTAGTTCTGTGAAAAATGCCATTGGTAGTTTGATAGGGATTGCACTGAATCTGTAGATTGCTTTGGGTAGTTTAGTCATTTTCAAAATGTTGATTCTTCCAGTCCAAGAACATGGCATATCTCTCCATCTGTTGGTATCATCTTTAATTTCTTTCATCAGTCTTACAGTTTTCTGCATACAGGTTTTTTGTCTCCTTAGGTAGGTTTATTCCTAGGTATTTTGTTCTTTTTGTTGCAATGGTAAATGGGAGTGTTTCCTTAATTTATCTTTCAGATTTTTCATCATTAGTGTATAGGAATGCAAGAGATTTCTGTACACTAATTTTGTATCCTGCTGCTCTACCAAATTCATTGATTAGCTCTGGTAGTTTTCTGGTAGTATCTTTAGGATTCTCTATGTATAGTATCATGTCATCTGCAAACAGTGAGAGTTTTACTTCTTCTTTTCCAATCTGGATTCCTTTTATGTCTTTTTCTTCTCTAATTGCTGTGGCTAAAACTTCCAAAATTATGTTGAATAATGGTGGTGAGAGTGGACAACCTTGTCTTGTTCCTGATCTTAGAGGAAATGCTTTCAGTTTTTCACCATTGAGAACGATGTTGGCTGTGAGTTTGTCATATATGGCCTTTATTATGTTGAAGTAGTTTCCCTCTATGTCCACTTTCTGGAGAGTTTTTATCATAAATGGGTGATAAATTTTGTTGAAAGCTTTTTCTGCATCTATTGAGATGATCATATGGTTTTTCTCCTTCAATTTGTTAATATGGTGTATCATGTTGATTGATTTGCGTATATTGAAGAATCCTTGCATTCCTGGAATAAACCCCACTTGATCATGGTGTATGATGCTTTTAATGTGCTGTTGGATTCTGTTTGCTAGTATTTTGTTGAGGATTTTTGCATCTATATTCGTCAGTGATATTGGCCTGTAGTTTTCTTTTTTTGAGACATCTTTGTCTGGTTTTGGCATCACGGTTATGGTGGCCTTATAGAATGAGTTTGGGAGTGTTCCTCCCTCTGCTATATTTTGGAAGAGTTTGAGAAGAATAGGTGTTAGCTTTTCTTTAAATGTTTGATAGAATTCACCTGTGAAGCCACCTGGTCCTGGGCTATTGTTTGTTGGAAGATTTTTAATCACAGTTTCAATTTCAGTGCTTGTGATTGGTCTGTTTATATTTTCTATTTTTCCTGGTTCAGTCTCGGAAGGTTGTACTTCTCTAAGAACTTGTCCATTTCCTCCTGGTTAGGTCACCTTGTCTCTGATAAAGGAGGCAAGAGTATACAATGCAGAAAAGACAGCCTCTTCAATAAGTGGTGCTGGGAAAACTGGACAGCTACATGTAAAAGAATGAAATTAGAACACTTCCTAACGCCATACACAAAAATAAACTCAAAATGGATTAAAGACCTAAATGTAAGACCAGACACTATAAAACTCTTAGAGGAAAACATAGGCAGAACACTCTGTGACATAAATCATAGCAAGATCCTTTTGACCCACCTCCTAGAGAAATGGAAATAAAAACAAAAATAAACAAATGGGACCTAATGAAACTTAAAAGCTTTTGCACAGCAAAGGAAACCATTAGCAAGACGAAAAGACAACCCTCAGAGTGGGAGAAAATATTTGCAAGTGAAGCAACTGACAGAGGATTAATCTCCAAAATATATAAGCAGGTCATGCAGTGCAATATCAAAAACACAAACAACCCAATCCAAAAATGGGCAGAAGACCTAAACAGACATTTCTCCAAAGAAGATATACAGACTGCCAACAAACACATGAAAGGATGCTCAACATCACTAATCATTAGAGAAATGCAAATCAAAACTACAATGAAATGTCACCTCACACCGGTCAGAATGTGAGGAGATGAATGCTGGAGAGGGTGTGGAGAAAAGGGAACCCTCTTGCACTGTTGGTGGGAATGTAAATTGTTACAGCCCCTATGGAGAACTGTATGGAGGTTCCTTAAAAAACTAAAAATAGAACTACCATATGACCCAGCAATCCCACTACTGGGCATATACCCTGAGAAAACCATAATTCAAAAAGAGTCATGTACCCCAATGTTCATTGCAGCTCTATTTACAATAGCCAGGACATGGGAGCAACCTAAGTGTCCATTGACAGATGAACAGATAAAGAAGATGTGGCACATATGTACAATGGAATATTATTCTGCCATAAAGTGAAACAAAATTGAGTTATCTGTAGTGAGCTTGATGGACCTAGAGACTGTCATACAGAGTGAAGTAAGTCAGAAAGAGAAAAACAAATACTGTATGCTCACACATATGTATGGAATCTAAAAAAATATGGTTCTGAAGAACCTAGGGGCAGGAAAGGAATAAAGATGCAGATGTAGAGAATGGACTTGAGGACACGGGGAGGGGGAAGGGGAAGCTGGGATGAAGTGAGAGAGTGGCACTGATATATACACACTACCAAATGTAAAATAGATAGCTAGTGGGAAGCAGCCGCATAGCACAGGGAGATCAGCTCAGTGCTCTATGTCCACCTAGAGGGGTGAGATAGAGAGGGTGGGAGGGAGGTGCAAGAGGGAGAAGATATCAGGATATATGTATATGCATAGCTGATTCACTTTGTTATACAACAGAAACTAACACACCATTGTAAAGCAATTATACTCCAATAAAGATGTTTAAAAAATAAAAGCAGTATGTGCTTATGGCGGAGACCACCATGAAACTCTACAAGTATATTTGAGGACAACAACAAGGGGTGGGTGAGGAAGGGTTAGATTTGGGGTGAGAGGCGGAGCAGTGCAGTAGAGACACTGGTTCATGTGTGCTTCAGCGTGGAAACTATACTAACCCTGCCACTAAGTGATGTGACCCTGCCAACTTCTTTTTAGCTTTTCAAAGGTCTCCATTTCCAGACTGGTGGAATGAAGGTGTGTGACAAGGTCAAATCTAAGGCTCCTTTCAGCATACAGGTGCCATAGTGTTAAGCTTATGTGTCACTAGCTGTACTTTCTTTGGCTAATGAGTAGATCATCTTGTCTAATTTTCCTTTTTAAGTGATACTGAAGTTTCTAAGACTTTTATAAGATGTGGTCACATGTAAGGCAGAGAGCCCAGGGGCCATCTCCTCCATAGGAGGTGTTAGACCAAAGGACGTAATAAGTCTCAGCCATATCACTACAACCTGTTTGATTCTTCACTTTACTTTTATATAAGATTTTATATCTGCGGGAGAAAATTTTTTTTAATATGTCCTGATGTGTGAAATGATATTTATTATTTTTAACATTTCTAGGACAGTTCCCTTGCACCCTCAGTCTAATGTTTTCCATCCATGAGCAAAACTCTTTCTATAGCTAGAAATAATGAATATTGGAAAAGTGAGACAACTCCATATTTGACATGTTTGTATTAACGGTGTGTATGCTTTGGTACCTTGAGAACTTCATATATTTTTGCCTAAAGTAATTACAGTTTTTCTAGGAGTATACAGATAGTTTTCAGTGAGCCGTAGATCTTTTGCCCTGTTAGATATGCACAGTGGTCTTTAAAAATTAGGAAGCTAATTCTCTTTGATAGCTTCTGAATAAATGTTCACTATCAAAGGCTTTAACATTAGGTATAAATTGACACTTGAGTATCAAATAGGCTTTAAAAAATCTCTCTTCTTGCTTTGCTAGCATCCATTTTGTCATATGCCAGATAAACACAGGTGTATAAAAGATTCATATTGTGATGCAGTGTTCCTGATAGAGAGGTTCATGGACACAGTGAAATCTTGATTTGCAGTGACATAAAGGCATTGGGTTTCCACTGTTTCTTGTCAAGCTCCTGCAGAGGCACCGTGGGAGCCAGATTGCCGGGGGTCGGGGGCAGAAAAGTTACCGCTAACACAGATGCGGACTGTCTTAGCAAGGAGACGCAAGTGCCCTCTGCTTTTTTCCTGGCAAGAAAGCTGTAAAACAAGACTGACTAATGAGACAGCTTGGCTCCAAGCAGCGCGAGACACTGAGTCAGATCACAGCAAGAAAAATCGCGTCGTGATTTATATTGAAATAACATACTCTTCACATTCAGCTCTTTGGGGAGGAGGCATACTCACATGCCAGAATGTTTTGCCTGTATCACCAAACCAGTGGATAGCGTCCAAAGGTGGTGTTCAAACTGCTGTTTGGGTCAGCTCTTCCTTCTTGCTTAAAAGGATCGCACTATTTTTCTCTTAATTCAGTTGTATAATTTTTTTTTTCCTAGAGGAGTTTGTTTGCTACGATATAAAAGATTCAGGTCTTCCCTGGTGGTGCAGTGGTTGAGAGTCCGCCTGCCGATGCAGGGGACACGGGTTCATGCCCTGGTCCGGGAAGATCCCACATGCCGCGGAGCGGCTGGGCCCGTGAGCCATGGCCACTGAGCCTGCGCGTCCGGAGCCTGTGCTCCGCAAGGCGAGAGGCCACAACAGTGAGAGGCCCGCGTACCGCAAAAAAAAAAAAAAAAAAAAGATTCAGTCATTGATTCAACAAATACTTACATTCATGTTTGAGGCTCCGTTTCAGATACTGGGCTCTCTTGAGCCTGTATGCTAAGGGAGAGACAGAATTAACAAATAGGTAAAAGATGAGGTGTGCCAGATTGTGATAGGTGCAATGGATTAAAATAAAGCAGCGAGTTCAGATAGGGCATGAGGGGTGAGGAGAGGGTGCTGTTTTAAATAGTGTGATCGGGGAAGGCCTCCCTGAGTAGATGATATTTGGGCAGTGAAATGGAAGGAAGTAGAGAGTAAGCCATGTGCCTGTCTGGGGAAAAGTGATGGGGGTGAGGGCTTAGAGGCATGAGGAGAAAGCAAAGTACGAAATACACATAAGGAAAACGAGTAAGTCAGTGGACAAGGGAAATGTAGAATTGATGGGCAGTTGAAGGATTATGGGTTTGGGGTGAGACCTGCAACACGGTGATGTATGTGTTTTCCAGCCACATTCAGCTGTTTGCCTGATACAGAGGACCTGGAGTGCTGGATTCATCCAGGGTGGAGTTTGCCAGGTGAGCAAGGTGGAGGAAGAGGGGTCCACAGAGTTGAAGCTGTATGCAATGGTGTGATGATAATGATGAACCCTACAAGGCATGCTTGGGGTGATGTGAGAACACCAGCTGGGGGGTGAAGTATGTGAAAAGGTGGTAGGGTTAATGGACTGACGAGCTATATAAGGTCGTCAGAAATTACTAAAGACATGGTTCTAGTAGTTCATTATGGCATGAAACTATTGTCTATTTTGATGAAAGGTAAGCACATTCATCACTGAAGTTGATTTTACTTTGAATCTACTTAATTAAGTTTTCAGCCATTAAAATTAAATTTATGCAAAGTGGACTATGGGTTTGAACATTAGTATGCATTCTTTTACTTACAATTATGAAATGAATATATTAGTGTATAATCTAAAAACAATTAGTGATTGCTAGAATACATTTCAGTAATCTGTCTCTTGTAAAGTAATAAATTGCCAAAGACAGAATTTAACTATCCTGAGAACTTTAAAAATACGTATGCTTCTTTGTAACCCCAGTGGTTTGGGAAAATGATGACAAACGACATAATCTATCTCTCCTCCTATTTTGTAAATCACTTTAATTTTTCTAACTTGCTGAAGAGGGATTTACTGTGGTTAAGGAACACCTTTCAAAAATCTAATTGATAAAATTGTGTTCTATAAGACGGATGCCAGAGCTATAAAATGCTTGACCTTGATACGATTTTGTCCATTACACTTCAGAATTTCTATATGTGAATGGGGGTTTAGCCACGCTACAATCTAACACAATGACCTTTCCCTCCACTGACCCAAGGGGCCATCTTGGATACCTTGCTCCATGCCCACTTCCCTGATTGGATGAGAAGTACCATTTTCCTCTAGCATGAGGACCCGGCCTGGTGGGCCCAGGCGCAGCTGTTTCCTCTCACACAGCCTTGTAGCCAGGTCACTTTCCACTGATTCTGTTTTGACTGGTCATGGCTAACGTTCTGATGTCTGATGCTGGAGCCTGCTCACCCACTTACTAAGATTTAATCACCACACAGGTGTGAGGGACAGTATAAACCTGTATTTTTTATCCCTTTATCTGGGATAAAATACAGACTCCAATTACAGTAAATGAAGTTGCCTCTTTCTGGTCTCAAAAGTGTTATAACATTCATCAGCATAAAAGTTAGACTAAAATTTCGAATACATTTAAAAACAACCAAAACACATATCAAAAATCCCACAGTTTTGAGGTTTACCGAATTCCTGGTTACGATGAGATGACTCGATGTTTGCTTCTGTTTCTCAATTTGGGAAGCTTGTGGTCTCAGTCTTTCCTCTCACTCAGTCTCTTGGTCCATACCAGTGGCAAATGTTCGAGGCCAAGTTCAAAGTATTCACTACTGTTCTCAAGATTCTCAAGCCTAGATCCACTAGCCATTGTCTTGCCTTCGTATGAGATCAGTCTGGAGCCTGAGTGAACCTAGTTAGGTGGCTCTGGGTTCATCTATATATCCAGTCCTCAACTGACTCTACCTGAACTTCTACCTTGAACTGCTATGCTTAGATACAGGTCTTTGACAAAAGTAGTATTATGGTCTGCATACAGCATATCATGCTATATGGGCTGGATGTCTAAAGCTTTTCTATTTGAATAATGACAGAAGAAAACTACAGCAAGTCCTCTATTTTCACATATAATGTGTTTCCGAAGATGTCAAATGTGGGAAAATTGAAAAATAGATTTATATGTTTCAAGGGATTTCTATTTATATAGGGATTTAAAAAAATTAAGTCCCCAATTACATTTTACCTATAATCTTCAATGATATGGTTTTAATATTTGGGATATATTCTTAAATTTTGTTCTTTCTTCAAAATTAAACAGACATCTTCTTAGTTCTAATAAGTGTTCAGTTGAGGCTAGAGATATGCTATTTTGTTTAACAGTCTGTGTTCCTTATCAGTAGTATCAGAGCTTTCATTGTGTCTTCTCTTCATTCCTGTAAGATAATCATGATAAAATGCAATGTTGTATTCACATTCTCAAATAAACTTCACTGAACAGATGAAGATAGCAATATCCCAAACCTGAGCCATTGTATATCAGACATTGCCATTATGCAATGACTTGGGAGGCTTATCCACCACTGATATCAAAGTATGGCTGTTGAGAGGACCGATGATACATAATCAATGGTTTCATGAAAACCAGACTATCACTGCCAAGGAGGGCCTGCTTACTATTTTCCAAAGCAGATGCCATGAACGAGGGAGAGAAAAGCGTTTAAGGGGAACTAGGACAGAGTGGCTAATGGGGGATGGAGGAAGTGGGTGCAAGGTGCCCCAAATTTGCCTTACCTGTCCATTGATGATGGTTGGGAAACATGATTCAGCACTCCCTCACATTTGAAGTATGTTTTATTTTGTGTGGAATAGCATCTGGCAATTATTTTTCTTTTTTTAACATCTTTATTGGAGTATAATTGCTTTACAATGGTGTGTTAGTTTCTGCTGTATAACAAAGTGAATCAGCTATGCATATACATATATCCTGATATCTCCTCCTTCTTGCATCTCCCTCCCACCCTCTCTATCCCACCCCTATAGGTGGACACAAAGCACCAAGCCGATCTCCCTGTGCTATGCAGCTGCTTCCCACTAGCTATCTATTTTACATTTGGTAGTGTATATATGTCCATGCCACTCTCTCACTTCGTCCTAGCTTACCCTTCCCCCTCCCAAGTCCATTCTCTATGTCTGTGTCTTTATTCCTGTCCTGCCCCTAGGTTAATCAGAACCATTTTTTTTTAGATTCCATATATATGTGTGAGCATACAGTATTGTTTTTCTCTTTCTGACTTACTTCACTCTGTATGACAGTCTCTAGGTCCATCCACCTCGCTACAAATAACTCAATATCATTTCTTTTTATGGCTGAGTAGTATTCCATTGTATATATGTGCCACATCTTTTTTATCCATTCATCTGTCGATGGACACTTAGGTTGCTTCCATGTCTTGGCTATTGTAAATAGAGCTGCAATGAACATTGGGGTACATGACTCTTTTTGAATTATGGTTTTCTCAGGGTATATGCCCAGTAGTGGGATTGCTTGGTTGTATAGTAGTGCTACTTTTAGTTTTTTGAGGAACCTCCATATTGTTCTCCATAGTGGCTGTATCAACTTACATTCCCACCAACAGTGTAGGAGGGTTCCCGTTCCTCCACACCCTCTCCAGCATTTATTGTTTGTAGACTTTTTGATGATGGCCATTCTGACCAGTGTGAGGTGGTACCTCATTGTAGTTTTGATTTGCATTTCTCTAATAAATAGTGATGTTGAGCAGCTTTTCAGGTGCTTCTGGGCCATCTGTATACCTTCTTTGGAGAAATGTCTATTTAGTTCTTCTGCCCATTTTTGGATTGGGTTGTTTTTTTGATATTGATTCCAACATATTTCTGGTTTAAGTGTGTTTATAAATTCTCTCTTTGTGAAGCATTGTATAGAATGGAAAATATATGTATGATTCCTCATGAAAATGGGTTAAAGAATGAAAAACTGTGGCTAATGCCACAATTAATGAATTAATCAGAAAATAATTCAAAAAACTTGGTCAGAGATAATGAGACAGAGTGACTGTTAATTGCGGTGGGAGAATTTTCACTTTTAGAGTGGACTATGCCAGAGGGATAAACCATCTGATACTTTAATCTAGAATATTCTGCATTAGAGTAATAGCTGCTTTCAGCTCATGCTCCATCTTCTTTTAAAACAAATCAGAGGATTAGAAGCAAGGGCAGGTGTATTCCTTGAGTTATTATGGTCACTTCAAGAGCCAACCAAATAATACTATGCTGTATTGAAATTACAATTTCTTGAATTGAACAAAATTGTGATGGAACATTGGTTAGATCTAGTCAGTGTCCTAACGCACTCTTGACCTTAGGCAAATAATCTAAAGGAAAGGCATGACACTAGGCTATATTTCAGATTCTAGCTTTCACAATTTAAATTGTGCAGAGTAAAAAGTGGGTTGTAAGTGAGCTATTTTTGCTTAAAAAATAAAATTTAATTTAAAAAACTTGGCACCTGAATGTTGGTTGCTGTATACAAAAGAAAATATCATATATACTTTTCTTACCCATTCTTGATTACAGGCATACCTCTTTTTATTACACTTTGCTTTATTGCACTTTGCAGATATTGCTTTTTTTACAAATTGAAGGTTTGTGTCAACCCTGCATCCAGCAAGCCCATCAGGACCATTTTCCACAGCAGTTTCTCACTTCCTGTCTTTGTGTTGCATTTTGGTAATTCTTGCAATGTTTCAAACTTTTTCATTATTATTATATTTGTTATGATGATCTGTGATTAGTGATCTTTGATGTTACTCTCACAAAAACATTACTACTCACTGAAAGCTCAAATGATAGCTGGGATTTTTTAGCAATAAAGTATTTTAAAATTAAGGTATGTACATTGATTTTTTTTTAGACATATGCAGTCACATACTTAAGAGACAGTATAGTGTAAACATAGCTTTTATGTGCACTGGGAAACCAAAAAAATTCATGTGACCAGCTTTATTGTGATATTTGCTTTATTGCCATGGTCTGGAACCGCACCAGCAATATCTCTGAGGTATGCCTGTGTTCTGAACCTGAAAGTGTGCTCTGTGGATGCCCAGAGATGTCTGACCACTGGAAACATGCCAACATCAGGAAAAGGAGATGTGCTGTCTGATGATGGCCTACTTGTCCCTTCTTGGAGCAGCAAGTGGGCAAGCCATAGCCTGAACTCTTGTCATCTTCACCTTTTACACCAATTCAGCCTGTTAATATGCTGTCAGTTTAATAGTCTCTGAAGCAAAATGATTTTTCAAGGTAGAGAGGCCTCTTTTTCACCAGTAGCCAGACTGTAATCCAGGGAAAAGTAAAATTCAGCCACTATAATAGAGAATCTCTTGCTTTTCCAGTTGCCTCTAATTATCCTATCACAGGCACTGATACGTGGTGGAATTAGAGGAATTATTCCAGCAGATTTGCCCTTTGCTGCAGGCTTCAGGTTTGTTCTGAGGAACTCATATGTCTGCATCCTGTTCTTGGGAATAGCAGAGGGTCTGGCACCTGCTGGCTTCCCCAGGATGCTAATGCTCGTAGGGAACCACAGTCACTAATTAACTCAGTAGTCCTTAACTCACTGCCTGGTAATTCAACTGGAAAGAGAACTGTTTGGGATGGGTCCCCCGTGCCACGTTTCCTTCTCTTCTCTCTCTTAGCATCCCACACTATCATCTCCTATTTGCTTAAGTTGCTGTTTTTGGAAGGAAGCGTTTCTACTTCCTTCAGCCAAGGAAACTGGGTGTTCTTTGAGTTCTGTACTTCACACTACACTGTTATAAAGCCCCTAAGCTGAAATCTTTAGATGAGGATAGTGATGGAGAGTAGATTTGAAGATGAGGGACTTCACCAAGGGGGAGTCTCAGAAGCAATATAGGGGGCAAAGTAGAATGAGAACTGCTTCTCTCAAACTCCTCAGCTCGTTTATAGACTTGACCTCCATACGTTCAGGAAAAGCGTCTTGTTCATCTTTGTATCTTCAGCACGTAGTCCTGTGTTTGGCCCTTAGGAGGTACTTGATGAACATTTGATGCACCGAACGGAACCCCGACACACAGCTGAACCAGGAATGGTGGTCAATTAGTGACTGACTGTGTTTGATGAAGGAGCAATGAGAGAAGGAAGGAAATAAACTTCTTATCCCTGGTTTTATCCAGGAATATCTCTCCACTGTATCCCTGTTTGAAGCTGAGTGCTTATGTAGCTCATTTGTGCAATCAGCTCTAAATGGAGCTGCCTTTCAAATCGCTGAAATATTAGCAATTGTCATACCCATGGGTAGTGGATTATTTGTGTAATTTGGGTGCCCAGACAAAATAGTTATTTCCCATAATCACTTCAACAAACGTGAAGTGTTGCCTGCTGTTTGAAATGTAATGACTTGTATTCCTGATTCCATTCTGGATATGATGGCGTCGGTCATGCCTTTACTGCCGAGGGTAGTTGTAGAGTCTACAGCTGTTAGTAGATAAATCATTATCCTGAGGTTGGTCCCTGTTATCACCTGCCTAGCCTTTACAAAGAGTGAAAAAAAGAAAGAAAAAAATCTGACACTCCAGTGACACAGTAGTCAGCTTCCCTGATTTCCAACAGCCTTGAGTACCAGGTATCACTCTTATTGCTAACTTTGTGGGTGTCATCATGGGTGTCTTCATATTTGGATCAGAAAACAAGATCTTCCTAAAACACACTTCTTTGAAAATCTGATGTCTTGTTCATTCATTCAAAAGGATTGTCACCAGTGGACATGTTTGCCTGACCCTACCAATCAGTTCCTTTTTCCTCAAAGCCCTTTCTGAAACACACCAGCTCTGTGTTCAGCAGGCCTGGGGAGAGTGATTGTGGAAGCAGCCAGATCAGTCAGAGGCCAACATGTGCTTGCAGACTAGAGGGTCAGAAGGAGGTTTCTGCTGGGCTTTGATCCATTTGTTTCATTTGTAACATGTTCACTAGAGGGCAGTAGTGAGAAGTTGTGTGTGTTCTCTGAGGCTGAAGCTATCAACCACTTGAAATCCAAACAGTGGACTTACACGGAGGACAGCTGAACCAACAAGAGAGACGCAAAGTTCAGATTCAGGTTCTTTTTACGTGTTTATTATCTGAAAAGACAGGTCTTCTGTTACTAATGTAGCCTCTTTGAGGCTGGGTGGTTAGGATCTTTATTGTAATTTAAATGTTTTTCTTTTCCCTAAAAATGTGATTTAATAACAGATTAGTAATTACTAAGGTGCTAGGAGCTAGGAAACTTTTTAACTTAAAAAAAATTTTAAAGGAATACCTAAAATGTTACAAATTTTGAATTTTGGGCTCAAATTCATCAACTGCTCTACCAGTAGAGAACACATGTTCCCAAGTCTTACCTTGTAAGTGTACCAGCAATGTAAGGGATTTGAGGCCCTTCCTAATTTCATATTTACCATTAAAATATTTTGGGCTATATTTGATAGAGAAACAGATTGAGTCAGTAATCCTAGAGTTTAGACTTGGCATTGCCATTGTCTGGCTTTCTTACCCTGGGGATATCATTTAAACCCTCTGAGCCTCAGTTTCTCCAATTGTAAAAAATAAAAGGATAATAATATCTTACACCATTATTTGATAGTCATATCTAATAAAGTATGTCAGAGTATTTCTAAAAATGTAAAGTATTATGTAAGTGTTTATGTTTAGACAAGATACGGTTGCAAAGAAAATGGACTGTTTATTTGCTGGGGGGTGGTGTTTGTTTTTAATCTCAAAATCAGATTCCTTTGAAATTTTTCCATTAGTGATGTAAAAATCTTATAATAGGGTTCTAAAAAAAAAAGTATAGAAAGAAAGAAACCTAGCTATAGGCAACCATTAGGATGAGTTAGAATCTGTGTCTAAAGAATGTGAATCTTTTCACATCTCTGTCCTGAGGGGTCAATATCTATGGTCACACAAGAGAAACAAAATTGTATCTGTGAATACAAGCCAGCCCTGAAATCAGGCTATAACAGTGCTCATTTTTAGTTATCTCTTTTATACCATATTTTCTTGGCTTCTTTTAACTAATAATCTGCCTTGTTGGGTTTCTATGAAGATCCAGATATGACTGGCCTATAAGAACCTGAAATATAAAAATAACTAAGAAATTTTCCAATGACTCGGATTCCTTTGGCTTTGGGGAAACCCGAAGTAAATAGTATCCAGTGAACATTTATTATATATCTCCCTTACGAAGTAGGGAAATGTGTAATGTTGTATGTCACATTAATTCTCATAAATTTTTGGTACATTTTTAAGGATTTCTTCATAGGTAAGATTGTTCTCTGTAGATAGAGAAATATTTGTAATATCTTTAGCAGAATTTTACATCTTCAAAACAGAATACAATCAAGTTTGAAGCTGGTTTTGTGTAGCTTTCCAGACATTTCCACCTCTCACATAGGATGTTCAAGACACATTTGGGAAACAGGTTACTAAACTATCTGTTATTCATTTTACCAGGCTACCACCTTTGGGTGTTAAAACTTGGGACCAAGTTGAAGAACTTGAACTAACACTAATTTGACCTCATTCAGTAACCATCAAAAGGATACCAAGACTGAAGTTAGGATAGACATTTGCCTGAACTGCTTTTTTTCCCTCTTATTCCCTCTCTCTCTCTCTCTCTCTCTCTCCCCCCCACCCCCTCCCTCCCTCCCTCTGTCTCTTTTTAGGCAGAAATAAGTGGGATGTTGAATAGATAGTTGTATATATGATCAGGCATATGAAATCATCTGTCTGAATTATGGACATTTGAGTGGTTTACAGTTTGGAACTATTATACTTAAAGCTATTCTGAATTTTCAGCAGAGGCTATGGTGTTGACATGTGTTTTTATTTCTTTTGGGTGAATATTCTTGGTCATAGAGTAAGTGCATATATAACTTTACAAAAAAATGCTGAATTGTTTCTAAAGTGATGGGACTATTTTATACTCCTACCTATAATGTGTGAGAGTTCAGTTGCTCCGCGTTCTTGTCAATACTTGGTACTGTTGGGTTTTTTGATTATGGACATTCTAATGAGTATGTATTAGTATCTCGTGGTTTTTACGTCGCATTTCCTGATTGACTAATGATGATAAGCACCTTTCATGGGTCGTTATCCATTTACATACCTTCTTTTGTGCAATGTCTGTTCTGATCTTCTACCCATTTATTAGATTGTCTTCAAGAGTTTGTGTCAGATTGATATTGCTTTTTTCTTAAGTGGTTGATGGAATCCACCACAGAAGTTATTTAGGCATAAAGTTTTCTTTGTGGAAAGCTTTTTGATTATAGATTCAAATTCTTTAATAGATACAGAGTCATTCAGATTTTCTGTTTCCTCTTGAGGTAATTTTTTGGTAATTCTGATATCAATAATTTATGTTTTTTTCTCATTTTTCCGTAATTAGTCTTGCTAGGAGTTTATCATTTTTAATAATCTTTTCAAAGACAAAATGTTTGTTAATATTCTGTTTTCTTTGTGTTGATCTGTGCTCTCATATTTATTATTTTCTTCTTTCTATTCACTTTGGGATTAATTTGATTCTCCTTTCCTCAATTCTTAAGGTAGACACTTAGATAATAGATCTAAAATCTTCCTCTTCTTAAAATTTAGTCATTTAGAGTTATAAACTTTCCTCTAAGCATTACACTTAACTTTTGCACATCCTGATGTGTTCTGTTTCATTATCATTTATTTTGAAATGTTTTCTGATTTATATTGACTCCTTTAATCCGTGGATTAGTTAAAAGCATATTTGTTTAATTTTCAAACATTTGAAAATTTTTAAATATCTTAGTGTTGCTGATTTCTAATTTAACTCTTTTATGATCAGAACACACATTTTGTCAGTTTCAAAATTCTTGCAATTTATTGAACTTATTTTATGGTTAAGTATTATGGTCTTATCTTGATGTTCATGTTCTCTCAAAACAAATATGTATAATACAGTTGAATAAAATGATCTGTAGCTGTCAATTAGGTGAAGTTGGTGGGTAGTGTCTTTCAGATCTTCTATATCCTTACTGATTTTTTGCCTACTTGATCTGTTTACTGCTAGAGCAGTAATAAAAAACCCCAACTTTGTCTGCTGATTCCAACATATAGATGGCCCCAGGATCTATTTGTATTGACTATTTTTCCTCTTGATAACAGACTTTTTTTTTTTTTTTTCTGTTTCTTCACATGTACAGTAAGGCCTGACTGATATTAGAAATTGTAGGTGATATGCTGTAGAAACTGGATTCTGTTTTCTTTCTCTAAAATGTATGGATGTTTGGTCTTGTATGAAGTTCAGTTTCTGAATGATCATATGAAATTTGTATTAAGCTTTTCCATACTTTGTTAGATTGGATCTGTGGAAAACCCAAGGTGTTTCCTAAGCTCTTCAAATTGACAAATCTTCAAACTCTGTCACCCCTGTGGATGTTGACGAGGTGTAGTTTTACAGTTGGTAAAGACAGGTATAGTGGAAGTCGTACTTTAAGTTATGGTCCTTTCTCCTAAGACACGGCCCTTCTGGTGTTTCAGCAGTGTCAATATTGGATGCTGGGATATTACCAAGGTCTCTCTCATCTGTTTGAGCCAGAATTCAAAAATTACCCAGCACTGCTTGATCTCAATATCTCTGGTTCTCAGCGTGGTCGCAGTAGCCCTCTGGTAAGCCTTGTGTATTGCTCTGTGCATGCACAGCTGAACCCTTAGCAAAGGGCTTGTGGGGAACACACACTGAGACTTCCAAGTCTGTTTCTCCCACACCCTGGCAGCTGTCTACGCTCTAGGACCCAGCCACTCAGGTTTCAGCAGCTTCAACTTTGATAGAATTTTGATAGAACTGGGGTGAAAATAAACCCGCAATGTAAAATAAGTAATGCCATCATCAACTAACCATGACTTGATGGTAAAAGAAATAGGTGTCTAATTCCTCCTGGCTGCTTTATGGTATAGAAAACACAACTTGGCATTAAAGTTTCTTTGGAAAGTGGAAGAATGACCAAAGGCAAATAGCTCCATATTTCCTTACTCTATTTACAGGATCATTTTTGTCCACTTTCCAATTTATTTTTCTTTGTTTTTGTTAATTCTGTCACCATTATCATGCCATCCAATTTACATTAGATGCATCTTTAGATTTTATTTTGCCAAGTAAAAAAATTCTTCTGAATGAAATTGTCACTCTTTTTAACACTCACTCCACATACTGCAAGGAGTTCTTACTGTATATTTCTGTCCTCTTCCTCCCCTCACCCTAATCTCACCCCAAGGAAGTCATCACCTGATTATAATGTCTTTGATTCAGGCTGTGGATAGAGATCTTGCTGGTGACCTCTACAAAGCTATTTCATGCTTAGGTAAATCATGTCTGATTTCATTTTGGCCTCTTGAAATCTCTGGCCTTTCATACAGTTGGGTAATGTGTGATGATGAGGACTTATGAAAAATAAGTTTTTTTAAAAACTCATGTCTCAGTAGGTTATCTTGGGGGTGGCATCCCAAAGATTGGGTTTATCTCTTACAGGAAGTCTTGAGCACCACAACCTGGATGACACTTGCTTTCTCTGCAAAAACATCCTTAAACTTGAGATGTTTTCCATTATCAGATATATTTTTTAATTCTTGGTGTTTTATGAGACCTGCATTTATTTTGACAAAATTGAATCAAGTGAAAATAGATTTTGTACGTTGAAGTGTTGATTGAGGTGGGTGGTGATTCATACATTCTGAAGGTTAGAAACTCTTAAGTGGACACTTAGGACTTTTGCTGCTTTAAGTTGTTGGCTGGCCTGTCTCCATTTTGATGGAAACAACTGTGGTCAGTCTAATACTATAAAGAGACATTCCTACATTTCCTTAATGACATTTTTTTTTTGGAAATCAGTGGAGAATTTTTGAAAGGTAGGACTGTGAACCTCCCTAGATGTTCATGTAGTTAAACTTGTTCATCAGGATCTATTTTAACCACCTCCATTGGTAGAAATAAAGTTCTGATGTAAGCAGTGCTACTCTGTATAAACAGATACCATAGATTGAGAATGACCTTTTCAGCTTACCAAATGAGGCATGTGGTCTGGGGGTCCTCATCAACTTCCTTATTCTCATTTTATTTATAAATCAAAATAAAATTTTTTTTTGTTCCTTCATCTGCAACAGTGGCCCAAGTTGTCTGACATGACTAAAATTGTCTCAACGGCACCCTCTTGGTTTGAATTTTCCCTTTGTGTATCCACTGCCGGTCATTCTGCTCTTGGCTTCAGTCTGAACCATCGCCATGCTTTGTAGCACTCATTGACCTAAGAGGAACAGTGGACTCAGGGCTTCAGCTGGTGAATTTCTCTGATGGTGGCCAGGGCTGTGGGTGGGAGCTGCAAACACCCATGGACTTGACCAGCTGTGGAGCCAGGGTGTAGTGGTGGATCACAGTCAGTCCTTCCCATGTTGACGATTTTTCTAGTTAGCTCCTGGGAGGAAGGAACACTAACTGGCAGCTTGGAGCCCATCCATTATCTTCAACATTTGCTGAACTCTGAATGATAATAGGACAACAATTTTTAGTTTTATTTGACATGAGGACAAATCACTGTTCCTTGTAGAACTAAAAAAGTCATTCTTTTCTTAAATATCCATAAAAACTCTTTAAATTTCTACAGTGTATTATACAAATTTAATATCTTGGTCTGACATGACATGATACTTTATTTAATGGTAAACGATTTTTAAATTGCTTTAAGTTCTCTCCTGTATCCTCAATATCCCTTCTTTTGTAAGTAGAATTCTATTTTGGGTTAGGCTAATGGTGAAAGTTTAGAGAGACACTGCCAGAGCATCTGTGATGTGGCTGTGTTCTCCTATGCCAATGCTTAGCTGTTGCTAAGGGGGTATAAGAAAACAGTGACTACTCATATTTTATTGAACAGGCTGCACGTAAATTCTGACCCTAACCGGGAGATTGGTTGCTTTATTACAGCAGAATTATTTTCTAACCTGGAACTTGGTTTCATATATACTCCATCATGCTGATCTCAATTCTGACATTCAGAGCACAACCTTTTGGCTTGGAAAAAAGTTTATATATTTATAAGACTTATGCATTATACATGTACAGCCATCAAACTGTATCCAAAACCCAATTTAAGGGTTAGAACACAACTAGCGTGATTGAGAACCCCTACGTGCTCTTTCCCATTTCATGGCATCGCCTTACTCTCTGTAATAGCTTTACCATGAATGCTCGTATCTCTAAGAATTATTTGGTAAGTTTGCAGGTGTTTGAGATCTATAAAAGTTGAATTATACTCTGTATTCTTCTGCAACTTTCTTTTAAAAATTTTTTAAAAGTTTTCATTGTGGTAAAATACACTTAAAACTTAGTATCCTCTCAAGTGTACAGATGAGTATTAATAAGTATATTCGTATTATTGAGTAACCAATCTCCAAAACATTATGTTGCAAAACTGAAACCTTATACCCATTAAACAGCAGTTCCCCTTCTCCCTACCCCCAGCTCCTAGCAATGACCATTCTACTTTCTTTCTCTATGAATTTGACTATGTTGGATACCTCATGTAAGTGGAATCAAATATTATTTGCCTTTTTGGGACTGGCTTGTTTCACTTAGCATAATATCCTCAGGGTTCATCCATATTGTAGCATGTGTTAGAATTTCCTTCCTTTTTTTTTTTTTGCGGTACATGGGCCTCTCACTGTTGTGGTCTCTCCCGTTGCGGGGCACAGGCTCCGGACGCGCAGGCTCAGCAGCTATGGCTCACAGGCCTAGCCACTCTATGGCATGTGGGATCTTCCCAGACCGGGGCACGAACCCGTGTCCCCTGCATCGGCAGGTGGACTCTCAACCACTGCGCCACCAGGGAAGCCCTAGAATTTCCTTCCTTTTGAAGGCTTAATGCCACTTTCTCTTCATCCACTCAACATTAAACTTGTGGGCTGAACCATGTTGATATATATAGCTATGGTTTGTTTAATTTCTACTGCAATATATTAGTCCATTATTATATAACCATTCCATAACTTATTTACCCATTCTTTTTTTTCTGGACTTCCAGTTGTTGCCAGGGTTGGTTGGTTGGTTTGTTTACTTTACAACCAGTTTCTCTGGAGCAGTCTTGCTCATAGCATCTTGCTCATGTTGTATGTACCTGTGCAAGCGTTTTTTTAGCGTATAAACCCAGGGAAGTGCTGAGTGATACAGTATACGCATGCTAACTTTACTCGATGAGGCCAAATTGATGCCTAAAATATTTATACCGATTTACATTTTTGCATGAGAGTTCTTTTTGCTTCATATCATTGCCAGTGATTGATATGGTCAGAATTTTTAATGTTTACCAATCTGGTGAGTGTGAAGTGATATCTTGTCGTGGTTTTATTTTGCATTTGCTAATGAAATTGGAGCATCTTTTTGTATGTATGACTTGCATTTTTACTTTTTGGACTAACAGAGAAGAAATATATGTCTAGGGAGAAAGAGAGTAAGTGCTCCATATCTAAATCGTAACTCTGTAACTGACTATAACTCTGGCAGCTTTTTCCCCCGGTGGAGCAATTTAAATATATAAAATGAGCACTGCCCTTAAATCCCCTGTTGAATGACTTCTGTCCTTCTGATGCTGCTCATAACATTTGAATGAAAGAGGTCACATAGTCTCCTAGCTAGGCCATGAGAAAGCTCATAGGACCAGAGTCTAGCTTTTTTGACCGAGAGATGCCTGTGAATATTTATGTGTGTGCATGTGTGCGTGTGAAACACATTCTTTTTTACAAAAGAACAAATCCACACTTTTATTTACTTACTTTTCAATAAGTTTAAATCCTTAAGGGGTACAGCATCACACGGATTCTGTTTCCAATGGCCTTAGCAGGAAGGTTGCTTCACAATTTTGGCAGAAACCCTGCCATTGTTTCCATAAGCACGTGTTACCTTTCCCCAGATTACTCTGGTTTTGTTCGGTTTGCCGCCAGGAGTTACTGTAAAACACACACATGCACCTGCACATAAAAATACCACATACCACAGTAAAACAAAAATTAAATTTACTAGGTACACGATATAGTTTGATATTTTTACTCTAATTTATTTCTAGTCTCCTTCTTTCTTTGTTTCTCTCTTTTTCTTTCTTTCTTTCTTTCTTTCTTTCTTTCTTTCTTTCTTTTTTTCTCTTTCTCTCTTTCTTTCCTTCCTTCCTTCCTTTGTTCCCTCCCTCCTTCCTGATTGGCACCAGCTAAATGGATTTCACAGTATACAAATTGTGAAATTTGTGGTGGTTCTCAGTGGGGACAGTATTGCTTCCAGGGAATATTTTGGATATTTGTGAGGGAGTTCATGGCATTTATTGGCCGGGAACCAAAGATGTGATGTATGGCTTAGTCCCCAACAATGAAACATCATTCCCTGTATCTCAGAACTTTAGATATTGCTACAGGTGATCAGTGGCTATTCATGTAGGTTTAAAAAAATTATTAACCTGAAAAAGAACTTCCTTTCACCAAGTACATTTTGCATAGGCTGAGTCTACAATATGCACTTCTGTTATAAGACTAATGTCAGTGTGTCCTATAAAATAGTGGTCTGTCACCTGCTGGAATGGAAGATCCTTGAAGGCCCGAGTGGTGTAGCATTCATCAGGGTAACGTCTACAGGTGCTCGGCAAAGGGCCTTGTGTCTAGGAGATTGGGAGGAAGTACAGTAAAGGAGTAAGTGCACAAGCTTTAGTTAGGGAAACACTTGATTTAAATTCCAGCCATATCCTGTCTATTTGTTGTGGACAAGGGTAAATTATGAAGCTCTTCTAACCATCCATCAATCACTTGCAAAATGAATCAATAATACAAAAATCATAAGGTTTCTGTGGAGGTTAAGTAAAACAATGTTTGTAAAAGTGCATATAGTAGTTGCTCAAACTATCATAACTATTATGACTGGTAACAGTTACTTTCCTTTAATAAATGTTTGTTCCATTGACTTTGACCCATCTTGTTCGAATATGTTTATTTAACCCTAATAATAAGCACTAACATTTATTGAATGCTTGCTTTGTGTCAGACATAAAAGCTTCACAGGGCTGCTTTCCTTAGGTTAACAGTTGCTGCAACCCTCCTGTAAGGTAAAATTTACATAAAAAGAAGCTAGGTAACCTGTTCAAGATCTCACTGTAGGAAGGAAGGAAGACAGGGTTTGACCAAGGAAGTCTCATGTCATCATCTATGTCTTAACCATTTTTCTGTTGTTTGCTGATATAAAGAACTTAAAAAAAATTTCAAAATACAGTCTTCCACTTCAACTGGTTTCGCTCCTTTGATACTGTTCTTCAGAAAATAAAGTTTACTGATATAAAGCAGGAAGTGAAGCCTGGGCCCAAGGATACAAACATGAGAAAGTGTGTAAAAATGTTGCAAAGTAGCCTATGTTGGAAATCAAACATCTAGCTCCACAATTTAAATTATGACGTAGGACTGACTGTGTTATGGACTCTTACTTCTCTAATCATGCCTTTTCATTACTTAACTAAGAACTGAAATATTCAAGAACTAGCTTCCTTGAGTGTGAATCCAGATGATGTGATACACTCAACCAGGGAGGTAAACGTTCAGCAAATATTTGGAACTTCTCTGTTGAGTCCAGCGTGAAGTACAGTGCTGGTCGACCCAGCATGTGCCTCAGTTCTCTATGTGCTGGTCAACAGCCCTCTGACCCATGGCCGTGAGGAAGCTGTATTTTTCACCACAGCTAAGTATCAGATGCAACCCTCCAACCTCACAGAGATGGAGTGAGAAGTCTGGATGGATGGACGTGAACACGTCAGCACTACTGGAAACACCACTCAAAGGACCTTGCCGTCCTGAGGCAGGGTCAGGTGAAATGTCTTGTTTAGCATATACTCTTTATATATGATGAATCATGCAAGAGTGTGAGAAGGAGGGCGCAGGAGCCATGCTGAGCTGCTGAATCAGTTCATAGCAGTACTTCAGAGGCAGCATCAGACGGCAGGCAAGGCCGTGCATGACATGATCCCATACGAGTCAGACCACCAGTCTCACAGAAGTGCTCTTGACAGTTCAATTGTGCTGAGAAGGACACGTGACTGGCTGATGAAGTGCAGTAAAGTTAAGCCAGGAGAAACCCTCAGCAGAGCTGAGGTCCGGGTATAGCCGCCCGACTGCCGCATTCACTTGACAAAAGGGTCTTTGAGGTCAGTTCATCAGAAGGTTCACGAGGTCCATAAATTGGAGGATATTGTGGGAGAAAAATAGTAGCAGAACGGCCAAGGGAAAGACTGAAGTGGTGCAAGAAATAGAAAACTTTGAGGGGTGGGGGGGGCGGGCTGGAGATGTTAATGACAGGAAGGGTCCTGAAGGAAGGTGGAACAGTTGAGATGGCGCCAATTTCAAGGAAAGCTTTTCAGCTCCTTTGCACTGTTTTGAAAGAATATACAGTAGTCCCCCTTTATCCACAGGGAATATGTCCCAAGATCCCCAGTGGATGAAACCACAGATAGTATTGAAGCCTATATATACTATGTTTTTTCCTACACATACATACGTATGATAAAGTTTAATTTATAAATTAGACACAGTAAGAGATGAACAACACTAACTAATAATAAAATAGTGCAGTTATGACCATGTACTGTAATAAAAGTTATGTGAATGTGGTCTCTCTCTCAGAATATCTTACTGTATAGATTTAATGCCTTTTCCATCTTAACTAAGCACTTACCACGCACCATGGCCGTAACTTTTGCAGTTTGAGGTGCGACAGCAAAACTAGCACAAATTTCTTTTCTTCGTTCATAATTTCACAAATAGAAGATTTCTTCTTACTGTAGATCTCAGCAGCCTCAGCATACTATTTTTTTCCTTTTCCTTATTAAGTTGAGAACTTTCACCTTTTCACCTAAAGGAAGCACTTTACAGCTTCTCTTTGGCATAATCCAAATTGCCAGCATCACTGCTCTTGTGCTTTGGGGCCTTTATTAAGTGAAATGAGGGTCACTGAAACATAAGCACTGTGGTACCATGACAGTGGATCTGATAACTGAAGTGGCTACTAAGTGCCTAATGGGCAGAATATATAGGACAAAGGGATGATTCACATCCTGGGCTGGACGGAGCCGGATGGAGTGAGATTTCATCACCACATTCAGAATAGTGTGTGGTTTAACATTTATGAATTGTTTATTTCTGGAACTTTTTATTTAATGTTTTTGGACTGTGGTTGACCTGGGTAACTGAAACCACAGAAAGCAAAACCATAGATGAGGGAGGAATACTATTTGTGGATAGGAAAATGAAGCCTTCCAGTTTCTTCCTGTAAGGTGATTTTTGTTACTAGTCCACACAAATATCAGAAATGGGGATGAAGATAAAGAAGTTGCTCTTTCATCCTATTAGTTTGTTATTGTTGTTAATTTATAAAATTGAGCGAATTCAATTTTTGGTATTTCCTTAAAACTTGCACGCAGTGAACTCAGCTAGTTTCTATCAGGTATGGGTGAGTCTTTGATGGATATTAGAAAAAAAAAATCTGAAAAGTCTTTCTAGCCCTGGGGTTTGGGGACAGGTGTATGGTTTCTTTTATATTAAATGAGGGAGAAGTCATTCCCATATACAATCAACCACGTATCTTCAGATTATCAAGAGTTGGCAGATTAATTTGCTCAACTACAGTTTAGGGTTCCTGTACTAGAACATACAAATTCATTGCCATGTAGCTCTTTTTTTTTTTTTTTAACTTATTTTCGGCTACATTGGGTCTTCGTTGTTGTGCATGGGCTATCTCTAGTTGTGGCGAGCAGGGGCTACTCTTCGTTGTGGTGCGTGGGCTTCTCATTGTGGTGGCTTCTCTTGTTGTGGAGCACGGGCTCTAGGCACGCGGGCTTCAGTAGCTGTGGTGCACGGGCTTAGTTGCCCCGCGGCATGTGGGTTCTTTCTGTATCAGGGCTCGAACCTGTGTCCCCTGCATTAGCAGGCAGATTCTTAACCACTGTGCCACCAGGGAAGCCCTGCCATGTACCTTTTGGAGGAGAGTGTTTCTGTGGGGAGCAAAGTTTGCCACCCTAAAATGTGTCTCTTTGGCGTGATGATTAATTTAGGTTGATTATTTTTAAGAAACAGGAGACTCAGGAAGTCTTTCTTGTTACCCACCTCCCCCCCGTTAGCTGCCTAAAGAACTTAGATAAAGGGCCTCTTCCCAGAATGGAGCTCTCACCTGAGATATCTGTAAAGAACATGGGCTCACTGTGCTGGGGGAAACTTGGCAGGGCCTAGAGATCAGGGTGCACTCTGAGTCCCATCTGTGCAGGCCCAGCAAACATTTTACCAAACATTTTGCTTTTCCATCTCCATGCAAATTACCCTCCCCCCGCTAACATCCCAAACCACTCTGCCCCACATCCTCTTTTGTCTTCAGCTAAAGATCGTATTTAAAGTGAGGGGTTTGGCCATTTGGGGCAGTTATTCAGTTCTTCTGCATCTCTCCATGTTACTAAACTTTTGTTTGATTTTCTGCTGCTACCCTGTCTCATGTCGATTTAATTCTTAGACCAGCTAGAAGAACTTAGAAGGATAGAAGAAATGTTCTTCCTCCCTGACACTGTATATACTAAAATATTTTTGTTCAGCCCCTCTCTACCCATGACTAACAGTAAGCTAGAGAGTTCTACAAAGTGGAAGACTTACTTGTATGAGCCTTTGGTCTGATGATGAGTCATCGTTATGTTTTCAAAGGGCATGCCAACTGTAAATGCAGGCGGTGTTTAAAAGATTTTAACATCACAAAGGAAGTACTGCATGTGTATTGCCTGGAACGATATCAGAAACACAGTGGGTGCTCAGTAGACATTTGATGATGGCAATGAAATGATAAGAATGGGTTACCTTAGCAGTACATGTATTATAATGTTACCATGTTAGGTATTAATCACATGATCTGAATAGATACCTGAAATAACCATAATTAGTATTTATAGAGCCTGTTATATTTGGCAGAACTTTTCTTATATGTATTTGTCAGGATAGGCTAAGTTTTGCCATCCTTACAACAATCTCCAAAACATTCTTGGCTTAACACAGCAAAGGTTCATGCCTCATTCTTTCAAAGTCAGCTGCAGGGCGAAGTGGCCCTCCAGACTATGGATCAGGACTGCTTTTGCTTGGGGCACTTGTACTACCAGAGTCATCACAGCAAGCAAAGGAAGTACATGAAAAATGATGTATTGGCTCTTGACTGCTTCCACCTGGAAGTGACACATGTCCCTTCTGCTCAAATTTCACTGGTCTAAACAAGTCACGTGGCCATGTTCAACAGGCAGCTAGTGCTCAAAAGACCCAAACTCCCCCGTGGCTCTCAGGCAAGGGTTTTTAAAGGCAACATTAGGGGGCTTCCCTGGTGGCGCAGTGGTTGAGAGTCCGCCTGCCGATGCAGGGGACGCAGGTTCGTGCCCCGGTCCGGGAGGATCCCACATGCCGCGGAGCGGCTGGGCCCGTGAGCCATGGCTGCTGAGCCTGTGCGTCCGGAGCCTGCGCTCCGCAAGGGGAGTGGCCACAGCAGTGAGAGGCCAGCGTAACGCAAAAAAAAAAAAAAAAGGCAACATTAGGGGCGAGGGCTGCAGGATGTGTGATCAGCCCATGGACATTTTACTGACTGGTTGGTGGTGAGGTAACAGGGTAGTGTTTCAGGCATCTTAAACATCAGCCTTCCGGTTCCAGCCAGTCTGGGGTCTGCGTGCTTGTGGTCAGCATGTCGTTACCATCCTCCACCTGGATGGGGGTCTTAGTTTCTGCAGAACCACTCAAAGATATGCATCATATTGTTATGTGTATCCCTGGAGGAGGGACGAGGAGTCCTGTGACTCTGTTTTATTACTGAACTTCTCGAATTCTTAAGTGTTTGAATCTGCTCTTTGTAACTCCGGGAAGGCCAGACAAGAAGCGGGGGACACAGAGGGACTTGTACCAGGAGGACCCTGCAGAGTCCTACTCAGTTTCAGTGCCCCCTTTTCTTTGATGCTTCTCAATCCTGAGGGGAACAGGTGCGGGACAAGAAAGGGAGTAAAGTTTTGGATAGAGAGGTTAGTCGTGAACTCGGCAGAGGAACTCGGTTTTAGGGGGACTCGGTTTCACTGTGACCAGAAGGAAATGAGAAAATGAAATATTGGTGAGCAGAGTAGAGTCACTATACCTACATTATCTTATTTATCATTGAGTGTGTCAAAGAGCTCGCTGAGGGTCCAAGTTCTAGTACTCTTGTTTGGCATGTGAAAGATAAAAGAACCAGAAAGGTTAAAAAACTTGCCCCCAGTCACTCAGCTAGTACGAGATGGGCCAGGCTTTGACCCCGGCCCTGGAACTCCAAATGTCTTACTCCTTCCATCCATCACTGGGATGAGTCCATCGCTGAGAGTGTGTTTTTAGGAGCAGACTTCACGTCGACTTGGTTTATCTCGCAGAGTAGTCACCCTGTTGCCAAGCATGGACCTAACGTACCAGTATGTGACCTGACCTCTGACTCTGATGTTGGGAAGGAGCTGCTTATTACGTTGCTGCTGAGAAAGTTCCCAGGTGGGTGGGGGAAATCCGCCCAGGGCCCAGGGCGCTGTCTGCCGAGCGAGCCCAGAGGGTCTGAGCAGAGTGAGTAGTCAGAGCTTGTCTCTTCGGGCCTCTCCACTTAGGGACCAGCCTTCTGTGTGTCCCGTGCCGTGACCTGCCCTACCCACAGACACCAGCCTGGAGACGAAGGAGTTCAGCCATCAGCTGGCCTTCCTTCGGGCGCCTAAAGCGTGGTTTCTACTTTACAGAGGAGGACAGCAGGCCCTCAGAAAGGTTCAGTCATCTGCCCAAGGTCATGGAGATAAGGGAGTAGGGGAGGGGAAGCCCTGGACACCATGATCCTCAGGGAGACTCCTTTGATTATACCAGATGGCCTTAAAATAGCCCCACAACATGCTTTGCCTGGACTTTTGAGAGCAAATGCGAGGAGGGAGAGGGGGTGTCATTTGCACCCATCAGCTGGCAAGAGCCCATTCTTTTTTTTTTTTTTTTTTTTGTGGTACGCGGGCCTCTCACTGTTGTGGCCTCTCCCGTTGCGGAGCACAGGCTCCGGACGTGCAGGCTCAGCGGCCATGGCTCATGAACCCAGCCGCTCCATGGCATGTGGGATCCTCCCGGACTGGGGCACGAACCCATGTCCCCTGCATCGGCAGGCGGGCTCTCAACCACTGCGCCACCAGGGAAGCCCAAGAGCCCATTCTTTAATAAAAAGGGGGAGAAAAAGAGTTCATGACTATCTCATTTATCAGACAGTATATCATTATCATCCTCCCCAAAATTTGAAACATTGAATGATGAATGTGAACCATTCTTCCCAAATCCAAGATTAAGGTTGTCATGGCAGAGAAGTGGGAACATAAATAGACACTGGCACACACACCCCAAACATACAACCAAGGCTTTTCTCATGAGCTTATGTTCCTAATCTCTTCATTACTCGCTACTTTCTTAGAATAACCAGATGTAAAATGGAAAGTATTTAAACAACAAATAAGAAGTGGAAAAAGAAATTACTTCTGTAGATGTTAGGGGTTTGGGGTTATGAGTGATTTTAGGTTTTTTTTTTTAATTTGCAGTAAAGCTATAATTAGGGTCAATTTTTATTTTGATTTATATAAAGTAGTCTTAGTACCAAAAATATTTCACAGCTCCCAATTTGCAATTTCTTGTAGAATTGTATCTGGGAAAATAGTTCTGGGTGGACTGCTTAAGAAAGTTGATCAGGGAATTCCCTGGTGGTCCAGTGGTTAGGGCACTGTGCTCTCACTGCCGAGGGCCTGGGTTCAATCCCTGGTCAGGGAACTAAAGTCCCACAAGCTGCGTGGTGTGGCAAGAAAAAAAGAAAGAAAGGGGTGGGGGGGAGAGAGAGAGAGAGAAAAAGAAAGGAAGGGAGAGAGGGAGGGAGGAAGAAAGCTGATCATCTCCAGGACTAAGTCCCCAGCATGCAATAGTTTCATGATTGCTATGAGGTAGTCTGGAGCATATGAGAACAGTCCCGTAGGGTAAGACAAGCAAAGCTGTGGTTCTTGTTCCTGGAGCCCAGCAGGTGTGTGGACATCAGAAAACAGAGAAGTCTCGCTGTAGACCTGATGTAAAATCCACCCCCCCCATCCTGGCTTAATTTCTTTGTAATTAATGATCAGACAAGACCACTGCCACCCACCATGACTGATTTCCTTTACATTTAATGAATGCCTTTTTTGAGAATGTGTGTAATTTAATGGGCTGAATTCTATCACAGGAAGAATGTTTATGAGAAAAGTAACTGCCTTCCTCAATGACTCAAATATTTATACACTGAGATACTAAGAACACCAGGGTATATGAAGTGGTCTGAGGCAGCTTAAAGCCCCTGATGAATTTCTATACATAAATAATTGACATGAAAACTGCACACTTCTCCCATGTGTGTTAAAGCAAATGGCCTAAGGACAAGTATTGGGCTGCTGCTTTGCTTGAGTTATTCAACAAGCAGGCTGTGTCTATTTTCTTTTCTCCTTCTTTTCTTCTCCCCTACTGCCTTCCTCCTTCCTTCTTTTCTTTTCTTCAACTAATAATTATTGAGGGGTAACTATGTGCCCGCCCCTTATCTAGGCTCTGGAGAAACAGCCATGAACATGGCATAACTCTCTTCTCAGAGTTGGCATTTGAGAGTAAAGGGGGGAAACCTGGCAGCAAATAGAGGAAGATCATTTCAGGGAGGGATGGGCGCTGTGGGGTTAATGGGATGGGCTTGGCATTGGTGCAGGATTAGGTAGTCAGGGAAGGAGTTTGCATTTGAAATGTCAGCAAATGACACATTTGGGAAGACGTTGGGGAGAGAATCCCAGGAGGAGGGAAGAGCTGAAGCAAACGCAGAAGGCAGGGGGCACGTTTGGTTCTGAGAGCTTCTCTATGTGTCTGGAGCAGGTGATGATGACACGCACAGGATGAGAACGTGGGCAGGACCCAGACTGCGCACGGGTTGTCTGCTGCTGAGGAATTCAGATTTAAGATGCTATTGGTGTATTGCTTTGTTTCAAATTTTTTTCACAATTTGGATTTCCTCTTCTGAGCTATACTTCCTCCAGTTCCAAGGCTAACCCTTCCGCTTCAGAACTGGTGCCCCTACTGCCCCGACGGTGGTGACAACGCTCTCTTCTCGTTCTCTTCCCACCTCTCTGACTGCTCTTTCTCTGCCCCTCCACTGGCTCTTCCTTGGTAAACGCCTCAGCTATTGCTGTGCCCAGATGTGACCCTCGACTGTCTTCTTTCTCTAGACACTCTCTCTGGGTGACCTCTTTTGGACCATAGTTTCTGTTAGGACTAGTTCTCCAACCCGACCCTGACTTCTCAGCTGAACTTATGGACAAGCTGGACATCCAGTGGGAGATGTCCCGTCTCTTCAGTGTCAACCTTCCTAGTGTCTCCGTTTCCCTGAAGGATGGGTGACCCTTATGCTCTGCCCCTACTCCGTCTTCAACCCTATAATGGTATCTTCCTCCCAAGGCTGTGAGACACTGGTAGGGAGGTTGTAGCTTACTGTCATCACCCCCAACTCTTTCCCCAAGTGCACTTCACTGAGAAGCTTGCTCCATGTACCTCTGGCCGCCGAATGGCTATCAAGTGATACCCTGGGGGCCCAGCACAGAAAGATGAACAGGACTGCCTAGATTCATAGGTGAGACAGGAGGTCAAAGATGAGGATGGTGGGGCTTCCCTGGTGGCGCAGTGGTTGAGAGTCCGCCTGCCGATGCAGGGGACACGGGTTTGTGCCCTGGTCTGGGAAGATCCCACATGCCGCCGAGCGGCTAGGCCCGTGAGCCATGGCCACTGAGCCTGCGCGTCCGGAGCCTGTGCTCCGCAACGGGAGAGGCCACAGCAGTGAGAGGCCTGCGTACCGCAAAAAAAAAAAAAGATGAGGATGGTGGAGTTCAGGGCAACCAGTAAGGACTCAGAGGACATAACTGAAAGTGAAGAATGTGCTTACAATTTTTAAAGAGCCCGTCAAATTTTTTTTTAAAAAGGAAATTGAGCCAAAGCATGATTTGGGGAAAAAGAAGAACGGATAGAAAAATGGTTAGAAAATGGAAGTTATGTAGGAAAGAAAAGCTGAGGAAAAAGTGGACAAACTATTTCTGAACCTTAGGTGAAAATGCCTTCTGAAGAAACAGGGAAGAGTGGGAATTTCTAGATAGGAAGAAGAGAACAGGCAGACTCCCAGGGAAGTCTCCACACTTCCGCAGTTAGATCGTGGACAGTGGGTCCAGCTGCACCCCTGACTGCTGCAGCAGCCTTTACAACCCTCCTCTTCCCTAAGCTAGGGGAGACCTCCTATAGAACCAGGCTCTCGTTTAAGTAAAAGGAAATGAAATACTCTGAAGAAGAAAATTAGATCCTGGGTAAAGAAACCTTAGGTGTGAAAGATGACAAGGCAGATAAAGACAACCTGAAGCTGTTCAATTTAGTAGGACATTAGCTGTAAGCTGGTCTGTCCACACCACTGCCATGAATAGCCACAGGCCTGAGGGCTGGTCCATGGTGGTGATGTCTGGCTCTGCGCAGCATAAAGGGGGCTGGCCAAGAGAGAAATCAAACCCCTGGTCCAGGCCTTATTAGCAAGATGCTCACACCTGTTGGGTCCAGCAGCGTGGAACTGCAGATGGTGGACTTCAGGGCTCCTCCAAGGATCTACGGGTCTGTACTAGTCCGGATTGGAATCAGTAATGTACACATTAAAGAAACCATTATTTGTGACACTTGTGAAACATTGTAAAGAAAACTTTTTTCAAGGGGGACAACTATGATGGGATTTTGCAGTAGGGAAGAGACCAGCCTCAACTCCTAATACAATAAGGGGAAGTAGAGCAGGTTTAGGAGCAGAGTTAGGAGTTGGTGAACAGAAGATTACTTGTCACAGGTAACCTGTAATTTCAGAGATATGGACGACCAGTCCTGGTCCCCAGCACAATTTAGAGTCAACCAGCACTTAAAGAATATCTACAGTGTACAAGTTGCTGTCGAGTGCTTCCATATATATATATATATTTCTTTTTTTTAATAGCACTGAAGTAAAAGAAGATTTTTTCCTCATGATAGGGAGAAGGTGGCAGCAAATGCCTACAGAAGGGTTTATTAGAGTTTGACAACCACAGCACGTACAGTCGTTCCAACTTCCTTTCCCCATGTTTACTTTCTTGGTTAGGAGACGTTGTGGGTGGAGGCTTCCCTGCCTGCGGTGGAATCCCAGATTCCAATCCATATATTATTCATTTCATCCATACAAGTATCCCGTGATGTAGGTATCAGTAACCCAATTTTAACGGTGAGAATATTGAAAGTAGTGGAAGTGACCCACCCAATGTCACATCTCTGATCATTGAAAAGCCAGGATTCAAGTCATCTGGCTCCTTGGTCAGAGGTATTTCCATAGCTATACAACTGTCTACAGGGTTCTAGACTGACCTTATTATCTGCCTGCCTGTGGACCCTTAATCATTTTGAAATGGTAAGAAGTCACCCAAAACAATCTCAGTTCTCCACACATGGCCTGTGCGTATTTCCAGTTAGAATTGTTTTAATCATTGGTCGCTATAAAACTTCTACCACTGAAATGCAAACATGAGGGAGACCTTCAAGATGGCGGAGGATTAAGACATGGAGATCACCATCCTCCCCATAAATATATCAGAAATACATCTACATCTGGAACAACTCCTACAGAACACCTACTGAATGCTGGCAGAAGACCTCAGACTTCCCAAAAGGCAAGAAACTCCCCATGTACCTGGCCGTGTGACAAACAGGGTCTTGGTGCTCCGGCCAGGTGTCAGGCCTGTGCCTCTGAGGTGGGATAGCTGAGTTTAGGACATTGGTCCACCGGAGACCTCTCAACTCGACGTAATATCCAACAGCGAAAGCTTTCCTAGAGATCTCCATCTCAACGCTAAGACCCAGCTCCACTCAACCATCAGCGAGCTACACTGCTGGACACCCTATGCCAAACAACTAGCAAGACAGGAACACAACCCCACCCATTAGCAGAGGGGCTACCTAAAATCATACTAAGGTCACAGACACCCCAGAACACACCACCGGACGTTGTCCTGCCTACCAGAAAGACAAGATCCAGCCTCATGCAACAGAGCACAGGCACTAGTCCCCTCCACCAGGAAGCCTACACAACCCACTGAACCAACCTTAGCCATTGGGGGCGGACACCAAAAACAACAGGAACTACGAACCTGTAGCCTGTGAAAAGGAGACCCCAAACACAGTAAGTGAAGCAAAATGAAAACACAGACAAACGCACAGCAGATGAAGGAGCAAGGTAAAAAACAACCAGACAAAACAAATGAAGAAGTCTACCTGAAAAAGAATTCAGAGTAATGATAGTAAAGATGATCCAAAATCTTGGAAATTGAATGGAGAAAATATAAGAAACATTTAACAACGACCTGGAAGAACTGAAGAGCAAAAAAATAATGATGAACAACACAATAAATGAAATTAAAAACTCTCTAGAAGGAATCAATAGCAGAATAACTAAGGCAAAAGAACAGATAAGATGTAAAGTGGAAGATGAAATAGTGGAAATAACTACTGCAGAGCAGAATAAAGAAAAAAGAATGAAAGAATTGAGGACAGTGTTAGAGACCTCTGGGACAACATTAAATGCACCAACATTCGAATTATAGGGGTCCCAGAAAAGAAGAGAAAAAGAAAGGGTCTGAGAAAATATCTGAAGAGATGATAGTTGACAACTTCCCTAACATGGGAAAGGAGATAGTCAACTCCAGGAAGCACAGAGTCCCATACAGGATAAATCCAAGGAGAAATACGCCAAGACACATATTCATCAAACTATCAAAAATTAAATACAAAGAAATAATATTAAAAGCAGCAAGGGGGATCAGGAAACTTCCACAAGCCTCTTAGATAGCCTCATCCACCAGAGGGCAGACAGCAGAAGCAAGAAGAACTACAATCCTGCAGCCTGTGGAACAAAAACCACATTCACAGAAAGATAGACAAGATGAAAAGGCAGAGGGCTATGTACCAGATGAAGGAACAAGATAAAACCCCAGAAAAACAATTAAATGAAGTGGAGATAAGCAACCTTCCAGAAAAAGAATTCAGAATAATGATAGTGAAGATGATCCAGGACCTCGGAAAAAGAATGGAGGCAAAGATCGAGAAGATGCAAGAAATGTTTAACACAGACCTAGAAGAATTAAAGAACAAACAAACAGAGATGAACAATACAATAACTGAAATGAAAACTACACTAGAAGGAATCAATAGCAGAATAACTGAGGCAGAAGAACGGATAAGTGACCTGGAAGACAGAATGGTGGAATTCACTACTGTGGAACAGAATAAAGAAAAAAGAATGAAAAGAAATGAAGACAGCCTAAGAGACCTCTGGGACAACGTTAAATGCAACAACATTCACATTATAGGGGTCCCAGAAGGAGAAGAGAGAGAGAAAGGACCTGAGAAAATATTTGAAGAAATTATAGTCGAAAACTTCCCTAACATGGGAAAGAAAATAGCCATGCAAGTCCAGGAAGCACAGAGAGTCCCATACAGGATAAAACCAAGGAGAAACACGCCGAGACCCATAGTAATCAAACTGGCAAAACTTAAAGACAAAGAAAAATTATTGAAAGCAGCAAGGGAAAAACAAAGTATAACATAAAAGGGAACTCTCATAAGGTTAACAGCTGATTTCTCAGCAGAAACTCTACAAGCCAGAAGGGAGTGGCATGGTATACTTAAAGTGATGAAAGGGAAGAACCTACAACCAAGGTTACTCTACCCAGCAAGAATCTCATAAAGACTTGATGGAGAAATCAAAAGCTTTACAGACAAGCAAAAGCTAAGAGAATTCAGCACCACCAAACCAGCTCTACAACAAATGCTAAAGGAGCTTCTCTAAGTGGGAAACACAAGAGAAGAAAAGGACCTACAAAAAAAAAAAAAACCCAAACAATTAAGAAAATGGTCATAGGAACATACATATCAATAATTACCTTAAACGTGAATGGATTAAATGCTCTAACCAAAAGACACAGGCTTGCTGAATGGATACAAAAACAAGACCCATATAGATGCTGTCTACAAGAGACCCACTTCAGACCTAGGGACACATACAGACTGAAAGTGAGGGGATGGAAAAAGATATTCCATGCAAATGGAAATCAAAAGAAAGCTGGAGTAGCAATACTCATATCAGATAAAATAGACTTTAAAATAAAGAATGTTACAAGAGACAAGGAAGGACACTACATAATGATCAAGGGATCAATCCAAGAAGAAGATATAACAATTGTAAATATTTATGCACCCAACATATGAACACCTCAGTACACAAGGCAACTGCTAACAGCTCTACATGAGGAAGTTGACAGTAACACAGTAATAGTGTGGGGGGGGGGACTTTAACACCTCACTTACACCAATGGACAGATCATCCAAACAGAAAATTAATAAGGAAACACAAGCTTTAAATGATACAATAGAACAGAGAGATTTAATTGATATTTATAGGACATTCCATCCAAAAACAGCAGATTACATTTTCTTCTCAAGTGCACACAGAACATTCTCCAGGATAGATCACATCTTGGGTCACAAATCAAGCCTCAGTAAATTTAAGAAAATTGAAATCATATCAAGCATCTTTTCTGACCACAACACTATGAGATTAGAAATCAATTACAGGGAAAACAACATAAAAAACACTACCACATGAAGGCTAAACAATACATTACTAAATAACCAAGAAATCTCTGAAGAAACCAAAGAGGAAATCAAAAAATACCTAGAGACAAATGACAATGAAAACACGACGATCCAAAACTTATGGGATGCAGCAAAAGCAGTTCTAAGAGGGAAGTTTATAGCAATACAGTCCTACCTCAAGAAACAAACATCTCAAATAAACAACCTAAACTTACACTTAAAGCAATTAGAGAAAGAAGAACAAAAAACCCCCAAAGTTAGTAGAAGGAAAGAAATCATCAAGATCAGATCAGAAATAAATGAAAAAGAAATGAAGGTAACGATATCAAAGATCAATAAAACTAAAAGCTGGTTCTTTGAGAAGATAAACAAAATTGAGAAACCATTAGCCGGACTCATCAAGAAAAAAAGGGAGAAGACTCAAATCAATAGAAATGAAAAGGGAGAAGTAACAACTGACACTGCAGGAATACAAAGGATCATGAGAGATTGCTACAAGCAACTCTATGCCAATAAAATGGACAACATGGAAGAAACGGACCAATTCTTAGAAAAGCACAACCTTCCGAGAGTGAACCAGGAAGAAATAGAAAATATGAACTGGCCAATCACAAGCACTGAAATTGATAATGTGATTACAAATCTTCCAACAAACAAAAGTCCAGGACCAGATGGCTTCACAGGCAAATTCTATCAAACATTTAGAGAAGAGCTAACACCTATCCTTCCCAAATTCTTCCACAATATAACAGAGGGAGGAGTACTCCCAAACTCATTCTATGAGGCCACCATCACCCTGATCCCAAAAGCAGAAAAATATGTCACAAAGAAAGAAAACTACAGACCAATATCACTGTTGAACATAGATACAAAACTCCTGAACAAAATGCCAGCAAAAAGAATCGAACAGCACATTAAAAGGATAATACACCATGATCAAGTGGGGTTTATCCCAGGAATGCAAGGATTCTTCAGTTTACGCAAATCAATCAGTGTGATAAACCATGTTAACAAATGGAAGGAAAAAACCATATGATAATCTCAATAGATGCAGCAAAAGCTTTCGACAAATTCAACACCCGTTTCTGATAAAAACCCTCCAGAATGTAGGCATAGAGTGAACTTACCTCAACATAATAAAGGCCATATATGACAGACTCACAGCCAACATCATTCTCAATGGTGAAAAACTGAAACCTTTTCCTTTAAGATAAGGAACATGGGAAGGTTGCCCACTCTCACCACTATTATTCAACATAGTTTTGGAAGTTTTAGCCACGGCAATCAGAGAAGAAAAAGAAATAAAAGGAATCCAAATTGGAAAAGAAGAAGTAAACTCACTTGTTGCAGATGACATGATACTATACATAGAGAATCCTAAAGATGCTACCAGAAATCTACTAGAGCTAATCAATGAATTTGGTAAAGTAGCAGGATACAAAATGAAAACACAGAAATGTCTTGCATTCCTATACACTAATGTTGAAAATTTGAAAGAGAAACTAAGGAAAAACTCCCATTTACCATTGCAACAAAAAGAATAAAATACCTAGGAATAAACCTACCTAAGGAGAGAAAAGACCTGTATGCAGAAAACTATAAGACACTGATGAAAGAAATTAAAGATGAAACAAACAGCTGGAGAGATTAAAAAAAAAAAGGTTCTGATGAACCTAGGGGCAGGACAGGAATAAAGACGCAGACGCAGAGAATGGACTTGAGGACACGGAGAGGGGGAAGGGTAAGCTGGGACGAAGTGAGAGAGTAGCATTGATATATACACACTACCAAATGTAAAATAGATAACTAGTGGGAAGCAGCTGCATGGAACAGGGAGGTCAGCTCGGTGCTTTGTGACCACCTAGAGGGGTGGGATAGGGAGGGTGGGAGGGAGACGCAAGAGGGAGGAGATATGGGGATATATGTATATGTATAGCTGATTCACTTTGTTATAAAGCAGAAACTAACACACCATTGTAAAGCAATTATACTCCAATAAAGATGTTTACAAAAAAAAAAGAAATGCAAAGAAGTTCACCCTTTTCATTTTACCATCACATATAAGAACGGTTGCTATAAGAAACAAAGTTTTTAAAAAAAATGTATTTGTGGGCTTCCCTGGTAGCGCAGTGGTTGAGAGTCCGCCTGCTGATGCAGGGGACCCGAGTTCGTGCCCCGCTCCAGGAAGATCCCACATGCCGTGGAGCGGCTGGGCCCGTGAGCCATGGCCTCTGAGCCTGCGCGTCCGGAGCCTGTGCTCCACAAAGGGAGAGGCCACAACAGTGAGAGGCCCGCGTACCGCAAAAAAAAAAAAAAAAAAGTATTTGTGTGTGTGAGAGAGATTGTGAGTGTGTTTAAGATGTGTGTGCATTTAGGAGTTCTGTGTCTCTGACTAACCCTTCTCTTCCCCACCCAAATTCCAAGTTAAAATACATAAATAATAGGTTTGAGAAGGAAATTGTATTTATTATGGGTGTGGCAAAATGGACCAGCATCACTCATTGTTTTAATAAGGCATTTGATGGAGCTGGTCTTGTCTTCCGTGGTGAGGGTGACTGTCCAGTTAATGGTTATTCAGTTAAGACAGTGGAGGCTGTGCAGTTCCTTCAGCTCTTACTTCTAGGTAGAGCCACGTTTTGTAGTTGGGAGCAGCTGGAATGAGACTCCCTTGTCAATCACCACTTGGCTCTGTGTGGTTCTAAGTTGAGTTGTAACCGCATGGAGTGCTTCAGGTAATGATGAAAGTCAGGATGGGCACTCCTAACACCCTCCCCTCTGCCACTTCTTTGTCACTAGGGGGCGTAGTTCCTCGACAGGCGTCCCTTCCATCCTCTCCCATTTACCCGCTCACTGATGCTGTGATTCCATTAACAAAGAATAAAGCCCCCTCACTTCTCAGTTTTAAGGGGAACTTTAAGTGCAAATTCCCTTGAGGGAGGTAATGCACTGACTGAAATTGACATGGAGGTGTTGGTTCCCAGTGGGTCAGGTCTTAGGTTGTGAGCCTTTGGCAGCTGTTGTCCACCTGTCTGCACTCAGATTTAAATTTAAGATAGTCTTTTAGAGAAGGTCTGGGAGCACCAGGGTGACCTGTTGGGCTCTCGTGTAAAACTGAAGACATTGCATAATAAAATAAAGAAGTTGCCTACCTTTTCATGTGATTGGAATAATGTAATAAAACGTTCCCCTGGAAAGAATTTGAGAAGCAGGGTCAGAGCAGCAGAAATACAGAGCAGGCATTTAGGCTCGGGTAGCAAGCGGAGGCGTGGATTGCTACTTGTCTTAGTGCCACTTCATTGTCCATAAATACAGTGACTCAGCTGCTTCGGCCAGTCTGTCAGTGGTGTTTTCCTTAGAATGTCATTCTGTCTCCTGAGTTGTCTGTACAGCACCCAACATAGCACGGCCAGCTATGGAGCAAACCAAAGCAATGTGATTGCCACCCATTTACCCTTAGGAGCAAAGGTCACGCCTGGTAACTGTCCTCTCCTGAGATGGCCTTTGAGTTGACAGTGACTTGTGACAGCCAGCCAGAGTCTTAATGGAGACTTCCTTTTACTGGGAAGAAGTCCCCCGTAGGCTGTGCATTCGCCTCCTTCACTGCAGGGCAGATAAAGGAGCTGTCAGACCAAATCACGCCCGGAGAACAGACATCCTCCCAAGTGCACGAGTTTATACTGTCAAGGAAGACTAGCCGAACTCTGCCGTACTGGCTTTTTACCCAGTGCTTTTCTGATCCTAAGAAAAGAAAAAGGGTTTTCGTTGCTCCTTTATTAGCCCGGCCACCACAATATGCCTTACACACGTGTGTGGGGGGCTGGAGGTGCTTTTTGGATGGAAGCTGGGGGGTGAGGAGGGTGAGAAGATGATTTAATTAGAGGATCAAGGGCTGGATTGGAGAGAGAAGTGAGGCGGGGGGTGCCCAGGGGCCACTGCAAAGTCCAGGGATGGTGGAGTGTGAGGCAGGCTGCCAGGGAAATTCCTGCGTCCAAAATAGTGTTGGCATTCTTCGTTGGTGTACACTCCAAGGGAGAAAAAGATTCAGCCAGATTCTTTAAATAGACTAATAAAAATATTACTTCTGTTCCTTTTATAATTCTGCCTTTACGCACTGCAGAGGCGGATGGTCAAACGGAGAAGCATCTTCGGGAGGATGGGGGGTGGAAGTAACTGCCTTCTGCTCGTTCCATCTGTGGTCCTCACGTGTGTGAGGCAAGGCGGCCGATCTGTACTCATGCTTTCAACCCTTCATTCACCCAACCGACATTCACCACAGCCTCCTCGAAGCCGGCACTTACTAGATTCTGGAGAAGCAGCAGTTAACACCGACGACATTTCCTGCACAAGTGGAGGGCTAGACACAATGCTAAAGCAGGGGCGCAAAGTCAGAAGAGGGACCCAACCAGTCTGAGGGCTCAAGTAAGACAACCCTACAAAGGGGACACTGGGGCCAAAGTTTGAAGGTTGGGTGGGCCTTGGCCAGGCTCCAGGTAGAAAGACCCTTCCAGATGGAAGAAAACTTCTTCTTAGTGGCAGAATGCAACTTAACAAAGGGTCTTGCCTGAGATGTGATGGGGACACATCTGAGGCCTGAGATGTGACGGGGACACATCTGAGGCCAGTCACGAGGGCACACACTTCCATCTTTTTCCTCCATTATGCCCAGGCCCGGTTCCATGGGCATAATTGGAGGCCATGGCAAGTCATCCTCCCTCACCCTACATCACCCCAGCCCAGGCTTAGGGACAGCATGAATGCCTGTCAACCCTCGGTATCTAGGTCCAGGACGATTCTCCTTTGCACTCAAACCCATTCAAAAAGAGAGGAAATAATTGGCGAGCTGCCTGTTTTGTGATGTTTGACAACCACTCTGTATCCAACCCAACTGAATCCACACTCCCAACCCAGTGCCCAGAAAGGGTGTGGCCAGTGCCTTCAAGATTGGGTCAGTGAAGCCTGGACCCAGGAATGGAGTAGGGAGGTGACACAGCGGAGCTGGGCTCCAGCTGCCTGGGGAGTTGGCTTGCTGAGGGGGTGGGGACATTCGTAGTTATGCTCTGATCCTGTCATGCTCAAGGGAGATTTGGAGTGTAGATGTAAGTGCGAGTCATTTGATCTATTTATTAATTGAAGAATTGAGCAAGATATCTCAGCGAGAATGCCCTGAGTGAGAAGAAAAGAAATTATAGATCAGACCTGAAATAACCGCCACTGGAGGGAGGGCAGGGAAAAGAGAAGGGACGGGGAGGGGAGGAGAGGAAGGAGGAAGAACGAGAGATAGCTGGAAGGAAGGATGGGAATTAGGGAAGCGACACTGCGCAGAAACTAGGGGCAGTGGTCAGTGCAGCAGAGAAGTCACACAGCTAAGAAAAAGCAAGCGGACGTGGAAACAGGTGGGTCATAAACAACGTGGGCACACACGGATAGTGACTGCAGTGGACTGAGGTGCACACAGTTTACCTGTGAGGAGGAAGGGAGAGAGAGGGTGGTAACTGTAGGAGGTCGTGGATTTGTGACAGATGCGTTTTGGTTTGGTTTTAATATTGTACAGACATGGGTATGTTACAATGCTATTAGGAGCAGTAAAAAAGGAGGTGAGGGGAAAATACATCTATGCTGGTCCTTAATTTTGTCACATGTACCATGGCAATTAATGTGGGATGCTAACACTAGGGAAAACTGGATGCAGGGTGGATGGGAACTTGCTGTACTATTCTTACAACTTCTCTGGAAATCTAAAACTATTCTAAAGCAAAGGGTTTATTTTAATATGAGCTATTGGGAAGATACCTCTAAGGAGAGATCAGGGAGAGAGAAAGGAGCAAGACTGGGAGGAAAACGGGGCCAGTGACCAGACCTAGGAGGGAGGTTTGGGCAGCGAGAAAAGTACATTTGTAGATGTGATGGTGGGAAGTTCAAGGCCTCCTGGAGGGGACATGTTTTCTATGTCAGAGAGAAGGGTCTATCGCTGGCTAATTTGAGGGGGGGGAAGAAATGGAAGATGAAGGTCATGGAGATTCTTTAAAAGCCACAGTGTATAATGGGACAGGAAGATCGCGGAGGGCAATGTAGAATATCTAAGCTCCGTGGGTGTGTTGTAGGCACAGTACTGTATGCTGGTTTTCAGTGTTCTACTGTGTCATTTAATAATACTCAGCCTCTGGTTGCGTATACCACAGTCCAGGTTACTGTTGTCAGATTCTTCTTACTCCATTCTAAGGAAAATGTTCATCTAAAGGTAGCTTTACAGGTTGACCAATGTTCAGTGAGGGTGGCTGACACGGGATGCGTCTACTCAACTTCTCATCAGCTGTGGGTCTGCAGGACGGTAAATGAATGCCTGTTCATCCTTGGCCTCCCTCCTTGGCTCTGAGCAGTTCCAACCCAACCACGGTCCGACGGTCCTCCTCTAAACTCTCCGACATCCCTATTGCTGAGCGCCAACACCACTTCATATGTGCTTCAGCAGGAGGTAGCCTTATCTCATTGTATTGCAATCACTTATTTGTTCATTTAATGCTCCGGAGCTAGATTAAAATAAGCACATCATATCTTTCAAATGCGCAATATGAAAGCATTTCCTTGTAAAGGTTATTAGAGAATTAGAGGTGGTGACCAGAGGGTTTCTTACCCATGTAACTTAGAAACATATCCTGACACCCTGGTAAACTGGAATTGGAAACTTCAGCTCATTGCTTTTTTTCTCTCTCTCCCTTATTATAGAATAGAATATATGTACCCCAGGGGGGCCCACATTTTAATGTTGTAACATTTTAGGCCATGCTTCATAGTTCATTTTAGTGTGTTAACACCTTAGTGGCTATTACGCCCAAATTAAACAGGAAGTAGTGGAGGAAAACTCAGAGAAGGACAGCATTGCCAGAGATGCTAAATTGATTCAATATGCAGAATGGAAGCCTTGCTGAATTTCAGTTTCCAAAACTACGCTTATTCACCAAAAAAATCCCTCGTCTCTGATTTCAGTCCATTCAGTTGCCAGGGCAGTTGGGCTTCCTACTACAGGGGGACATGGGGCTACTCAGGATGAAATTCTCAGAGTGCCTGTCCAGCAAGCCTGCTGTCTGGTCAAAAGAGGTCAGTGGAAGAAACAGGGGGAGATTCTGGACTGCCATGGGCGGCGGCAGGGAACAGGTGTGTTTGGGGGCGGGGGGAAGAGAGAGAGAGAGAGAGAGGCAGGCAGTGGGACTAAGCAACATATCGGAGATCTGGAGTCCAGGACTCTGGCTGTGTGAATGGAAAGTGACTTGTGTTTGAGCTCGGAAATACTATTTCCCAGAGCTTGTCTGTTACAGTCAATATGCAAGAAAGGTCACTGAGAAGCGCCAGCAAGAGAGTTCCAAGGAGGTGACACAGGACTCTCCCCAACTGTCCAAACAGCTGTTGCTGACAAATGACATCTGCTTTCCATTCCCACTGATCATCCTAAGTATGATCATCGAGGGAGGACAGCGAGAGTGATTCCATCACCTGGACCTGGGAGTGGCCTGTGTCTCCAGGTTGCCTTTGGTGAGGTTTGATCACCCGGCTCTGTTTCGAGGTTCACGCTATGTATGATGTGTATCTGTACAGGCATATGTGTGTATATAATGAGCTAGACTGGTTTTAGCTTAAAAGTTTTTAAATAGGATTCATTTTTTCAATTGAGAGTCAACACATTTTTTTATCCCACTATTCTTAGAGGGGAAAAAAACCCAAGAGGCTAAGGACAAATTGGCTTATCTCATCCACCATGTGAAAAGCAAGTGGAAAAACAAGCAGTCACAAATGGCTCTTGTTATGATAATGTAGCATAACTGACCCTTGGCCAGTGCTTTCGGGCTGCTGTTTTTAGCCAGGATAACCTTTGCATGAGGCCTGCTCCAAGTGCAGGGTCATGGCGGAGACCCCTTGGGAATGTCACCGTTCCCACAGATGCTTCAGTGGGAAGGCATCTGTGAGCCCTTGCGCCATGGCAGAGCCGCTGCCGTCCGCAGGCTTGCCACCAAATCCTGCTCAGGACAAAAACAGCCAAGTCCAGAGTGTTCCCAGCCTTGGATGGGACCTGAATGATTTTACATCCCATGTATCGTGGTAGTTTTGTGATCTTTAAGAATTTAAAGAAGAATGTATAGTCAGTGTCAATACACCAGCAAAAAAAAAAAAAAAAAAAAATTTGCCCAGAGAGCAAATTTGCTGAGAGCAGAAGTTGGGATGTTTGTCTTTGCAGCTAGTGGTGCTGCTACCGAGTGGGAGCTGGATGTCCCTGGCGCATGCATGCCCTCAAGAAGCGCCTGGCGGTTGAGAGCAGGTTTCTGAGGAATAAGGGGCAGGGCATGCGGCATCAGTAACTGAGGCAGAGGTCTCAATGTCAGTCTGTGATGTTGAGAGAAATAGAAATGACACCCCCCTCCATCACTCAGTGTTTGTCTTTGGTTTGGGATCATCTGGATGAAGGTTTATTGCATGGAAATAGTCATCTGGGAGTCCCTAACCAGAAAGGTGTCAAATGCGAAATGTTAGCTCTGTATGTTTGAAGCTAGTCACAGTCTCTGAATAATTTATTCACTTACCTTAGCTACAACCCCCCCAATAAATCGCTAATAAGCTATGACTATGCAGATTAATTCAACAAATATTTATTCATACTTATGAAGTGCTCAGACACTGTCTGAGGCTCTGGGAGCAAATGACAATGTTAATTACCCACGGCTTTGCTCTCAAACCCCATTCTGCGGGTGCTGACCCAAGGAGAGCTGACATGAATCTCGCGGGGTCTCTGTGACAAGACTGGGAAGACCCCCAAATTCTTCCCCAGGCCTTCTTTCTCCTCCATGGCCTAATTCTTACGTGGCTTCTGCAGGCCAGAGCACTGCCTAGAGTTTACTGGCTTCTAGAACTAAGGAGTTTTACAGATACAGCCAGAATGAAAGGGCTTCCAAGATAGACTAATCCAAGGGGCAGTCCTCCAAGAGAAGACTCCAAATAGGGTGACATCAAAGAGGTCTTGACCCGTGAACAGGAAGGTCATTAACCCTGCACTCCACACCCAGCAGGACTGCCACCAAGGGGGTGACTCTCAGCCTTTTTCTGCCCTGGAGCACTCTTGGGAGGACTCAGGTGAAGGGGAGAGGTCCTGGATGTCCTTCTCCAGGATCTTGTTTGGGGCCAGATGGGGATGCAGACTCAGGGGTGGCAGTTGGACAGTTTCTTTTTTAGTTCTTAGTCATCCCATCCTGGCCTGTCCTCTCCTTTGACAAGGTCTCTGGATGGATGGATTAAAGTGTATTTGATTTCTGGACTGATAACATTTTGTTTTGAACGCACCTTGAGCTTTTTGGGTGGCCACAGAATTCCTTGGTCTCTCTTTCAGGTCTTTCAGGTTGATACTTAAGATGAGTCATCAGAACACTTGAGACTTGGCCTTAGGATGATTAAACACCACATTTGCAAGAACCTTTGAGGACATTAAGGCTAATCCCCTCCTGTATCCCCTTTTGCCACTCAAATCAGTCTGCCACATTCTGATGGGTAATTTTCTGGCTTCTTTTTTTTTTTTTTTTGCGGTACGCGAGCCCCTCACTGTTGTGGCCTCTGCCATTGTGGAGCACAGGCTCCAGACGTGCCGGCTCAGTGGCCATGGCTCACCGGCCCAGCCACTCCGTGGCATGGGGGATCTTCCCGGACCAGGGCATGAACCCGTGTCCCCTGCGTCGGCAGGCGGACTCTCAACCACTGTGCCACCAGGGAAGCCCTGGCTTCTTTTTAAAGACAGTCAGTGTCAGAACTTCTCTACCTCAAAGTAGTCCAGTCCACTGGTGGCTCTAATGGACAGAAAGTTCTCCGGCTGTGTGAACCTAGTTTCAGTTTATATTAAACTTGTTTCCGTTTTAAAGACAAAGCATTACTTTCATGTTTATGTGGGACTATTTCAACAACTGACACATTGGTTTCTGGTGAAATGCACGTGTTGGGATTCCTATACCCAACAGGGAATGAATGATTTCTCTACGAGATTGGGTCAGAGGGACAGAACTTCCCTTCCCTGCAGCTGGAGCCCAAAACAGACAACTGCAGGCTCCTTGCAGCCCTGTTTTCTGATCCAGTAAAGAGGTTCCATTAGAAGGAGCCCTTTGGGCTCTCCTGGTTCCATATGATCGAAAGATTAGTTTGCGATTCAAGCATATTGTTCTCACTTCCTTCTCTGACGGTGTTATTGAATCGGGGGTCCCACTGCTCGCCACTTTCAAAAATCAATACTCGCAAATGTTGGTAGCAAAAGAAAGGTGCCTGTAATCAGAATGCTGGCAATCTGGGGAGATGGTGGAGTCAACCTTCCCCAGGAACCACCTTTGAAGATTCTGCTCAACTATGAAACTTTTAAAGGGAAGGAGCGAAGTAGTATCAGTTAGTCACTGAGATGGGGTACAGAGTCATTGCCGTCCCCCACTGTGTACAGGCTCATCGACGCTTTGTGATCTTCCTCTAGATTTTATCTTGTTCACCCAGTTTGGTTACACAGTGTGTTGGCGAGATTACTAAAGGGGACGTGAGGGAAGAGATCTGGTCATCTATTAATTACTTATTCTTCGTTTCCACTTCTTCGATCTACGGATAGAACCGATAAGTTAGACAAGGTATGGTGTGATTAAAAGATGTGAAAGGTGTGCTTGGGCCTGAGATGAGCAGAGCATGGGGGTGCCTGGTTTAAAAGTCAGTTACAATATAGCTTTGCTAAAGCGACAGGAAAGGAGGCTTCCTGCTCGGGGCGGTTTCCTGCAAAGCGCTGCGTACAATGGTAGATATAGTATTGCCTATCTGCTCTTACACAGATATTTCAGGTGCAGTGCAAGGATTCCGCTTAAACTTTTCAGGGAAATCAGAACCCAGTCACCAGAAGGCTCCAACAGCCCCTATTTAAGGCGACTTCCCTGGTGGCACAGTGGTTAAGGATCCTCCTGCCAATGCAAGGGACACGGGTTCGAGCCCTGGTCCAGGAAGATCCCACATGGCGTGGAGCAACTAAGCTCATGTGCCACAACTACTGAGCCCGAACACCACAGCTACTGAAGCCCGCGCACCTAGAGCCTGTGCTCCGCAACGAAGAGTAGCCCCCGCTCGCCGCAGCTAGAGAGAAAAGCCCACGTACAGCAAAAAAGACGCAATGCAGCCAAAAATTAATTAATTAATTAATTGATTAATTAAATTTTTAAAGTGTGTGGTGTTTTGCGATGGATGCTCAGCATGGTCTTTGCAGAGTCTGGTGATTTTCTTCTGGGAGGGTGCTTGAGGATCAGCAGATTCTCCCAGTTGGCTGTTTGGTTGGAGATAATTGCCTGTTCCTTTACAGAACAGGTGCGGATGTATTTGGTTCATAGCACTGCTTCTAGCAGTATTAGCAAAACCTTGTTGCTTGCCAGGTTGTGACTATGTGTATCCTTGACTCAAGAAGTGAGAGCATCAGAGATCAACAGATAATAAAGGCTGTGAGGGGGTTATATCTTAATGACAGACAATGTTGCTGAGGATTACATCAGCAAAGTCAAGGAAAACTTAGCCAGAGCTGAGGGCCTTAAAAAGAAGGTGTCTTAGTCCATCTGGGCTGCTATAAGAAAAATATCATAAACTAGGTGTCTTATAAAGAGCAGACATTTATTGCTCACAGTTCTGAGACCCCTCTTCTGGTTGCTGATTTCTGGTTGTATCCTCACGTGGCCGAGGGGGCAGGGAAGCTTTCTCCGGCCTCTTCTGTAAGGGCACTAGTCCTATTTATGAAGGCTCTGCCCTCATGACTTTGTCACAAAGGCTCCACCACCTAATACCATCACCTTGGAGGTTAGGATTCCAACATATGAATTTTAGGGGGACACAAAAACATTTAGACCATAGCAGAAGGGGTAACATTATAAAGAGTACCGTAAAAACTTAGTTTTGATGCAGATTATAAGGTAAACCAAGTAGGACTTTTAAAAATAATAATTCTGTGCTCAGAATGGTGGGAAAAGCATACTGTAGTAAGCTGAGTGATGGCCCCTAAAGATGTCTACATCCTCATCCTGGAAGCTGTGAATGTTACTTTTTATGGCAAAAGGGACTTTGCAGCTGTGTTTAAGTGAGGGATTTGAGATGGGGAGATTATCTCAACGTGTAACCTCAAGGGACCTATATAGGAGGAAGGCAGAGGGAGACGGGTGTAATGATAGAGGTAGAGATGGGGTGATATGCTTTGAAGCTGGACGAAGGGGTTAGAAGCCGAAGAACACAGGTGACCACTAAAAGCAAAAGAAGGCCAAGAAACAGTTTCTCCTCCCCAGAAGACCCAAGCCTGCTGACCCCTCAACTTAAGCCCAGTGAAAGTGATCTCAGACTTCTGACCTCCCCAACTGTAAGGGAATAATTTCGTGTCTTTGTAAGCCACTAAAGCTTGTGGTAGTTTGTTACAACAGCAACAGGAGATCAGTACTCCTATCTGTATGTTCTTTCTCAAATGATTAGAGGAAAGTCAAAAATCCCAGAGATGATGGAAGGAAACTATAATTACCAGAATGCCCCAAGAACAAGTGGAGAGTTCTAATCATGAACATAAGGTGTGCAAGTGAGTTGGGAAACTTCTGCATGAGAAGAAGATGTAAGGTTGTTTAATACTGTGTATTGTCAGAGGAAGATGGAAAGGTTATACAAATTTTGTGACGAAAGGAGAACAGAGAACAGCAGTAGGATTAGAGTATTTTGGAAGGAAAGTGACCTTAAAGGTCATCTTATCCATCCTTCCATATTGTAGCTGAAGGAATTTGGACATGGTGAGCTTCAGGAAGCAGTCCAAAGTCACACAGCAGGGCCACAGCGAGCTGGGTCCATACCCTTTGCCTCTGGATTCCAAATTCCTCCAGGGATTTTTCTCCCACTCCATTATATTTAAAAGTTTGCAAATAATCTGTAATGAAAAAAAGAAATGAAATGCTGTAGATAAAATCCAGCGCACAGGGCCTCAGTAATAGGCGCTAAAGCTCATTCTTCATTACGACTTTATCATCGGGTTTGAAAGACGGAGTGGAAAACATTATTGCTGTTTGCAAATGCTAGTAAATCAGGGAATGGAGTTTACTGTTACTGGGGGAAAAAGAGATAACAGAGAATTTCAGTGTAGACATTTGAAAATATAGATTTACTGAGAGAAAACATTTTTTGTTAATCTGGTAGACAGAATCGTGTTCTTCTGAGAGACCCAGAAACTGACATGTTTTTCCCACTCTCCTGACCTGAAAATGTCTTTGAAGTGAAATACCTCTTTTTTTTTTTTTTTTTTGGTCCCCAAAGTCTTAACATTGCCTAGAAATGTAGGAGGAGGAGAGGGAGAGGGAGGGGCAGACCAAGAAGAGGAGGGAGAGGGGAACAGCAGCAGTGGCAGCAGCAGTGGAAGGAAAAGAAGGGAAAGAAAAGAATCTGTGAAGGATGGGGATTGCCCACCTCCCTTCCTCTCCTCCAGCACACTTAGACCTGTAGCCATGAAGCCAGAGCCAGGCCCTGGGAGGCATCCAGGAAGGAAGCTGCTGGGGCTTCTCTCTAGTGCGGAGATGTACAGTAAATTAGAGACCTGTTAAGAGAAGGACCATGCTAAGTACCCCTCTCCTCTCCCACCCACCTCCACGCTGCGTTGTGCCATGGTCAGCATCTTCTGACTGTCTCTGGCCTTTCCCAGTTTGCTTAATAATTTTCTGAGTTTTTGAAAGAATTTCTTGACTTGAGTGAATTGTCGCCGCACAGTCAGCTTTGATGCTGTTTCACGTTTCACAGGCACAAGCATCATTTTCTCATGAATCCTTAACGGTCTTCCAGAATTTGCCACCTCTGATTGAGATGCTGCCCATTCATCGTCCTGGAGTGAGAAAAGTGGATGGAACCCTGGGCGAGTGTGGACAGGCTGGATTAATTTCTGATCCCTGTCTCTTTCTCCCTCTGTGACAAGTTACTGAACAAATAAACTTGGGGTCTGGGATTCAAGGGGGCCCCCAGTAAAAACAGCACTTCTATTTTCTGCCTGCATTTTGATCAGTTGAGGATTGAAACAAAGTAGCAAGGCAGATGGGTGTCAAAATGACACCTACATTGTAGACAGAGATGATGCCAGAGAACTTGGCTTATATCTGCGGGCCGGTAGACTTTCTCTCATTGGATCTCAGGATGTGCATCCTCCATCACCGCGATGTTGGGTCCAGGAAGACCTCCTCCCACTGGGGCAGAGAGTGTTCCTAAAGAACCGGGATAAAAACTGCTCGGGGGCTTCCCTGGTGGCGCAGTGGTTGGGAGTCCGCCTGCCGATGCAGGGGACACGGGTTCGTGCCCCGGTAGGGGAAGATCCTGCATGTAGCGGAGCGGCTGGGCCCGTGAGCCATGGCCGCTGAGCCTGCGCATCCGGAGCCTGTGCTCCGTGGTGGGAGAGGCCACAGCAGTGGGAGGCCCGCGTACCACAAAAAAAAAAAAAAAAAAGTAACATGGAAGTGATACGAAAATTAGGACTACATAAAACTTCCAATAAATTTAAGATAGTGTTTTGAGGCATCAAAATCGTATTTTATTTTACTATACAAGAAGGCTGGTATCCTACAGTGAGATGCTCATATATGATTCACAGTGAGGATGTGTGTTCATGAAAGTAAAATCTTAAGGAAGATAAAATGGTTATGCATTCACCCTTTGGGCAAATATTTTAGAGATGGGATTTATCAACCCTCTGTCATTTCCCAGAATAAATGCTTCTGAATGTTTTCTTGCTTTGTGTCCCCTGAATGTCACCTGTTTTTGGTGTCATGGGTTCTGTAGCACAGATGCAGGTATAAACAGATGTGCTGTTCTGGCCTCCAGAGACGGTGAGTTTCTTTTCCAGGCTTAGTTCTGAAACTATTGTGTGATAAACCAAACGTCACATTGAACACAAGACAGGGAAGTCACATATAAAAATAAGTATCATGGTAATCACTAATAAATTCACCAGAAACCTGCATCATCCAATCACTGAGGACTAGTGCTGCTAGATTTAAGGTCAGATGCAGCAACTAGTGCCCAGCAAACCAGCCAACATCAGTTCCTGAGATGATAGCTTGCTCACTGTTTAAATGTGTAACTTCAAGGAAGAACCAGTGACACTCTACCTCTGTAAGCTTAGCTGGGTTTTGCATAATCATCAAACCATTCAGTCCCTCCCTGAGACACTGTGCTCTTACATTTCACAAGCAAGCCCCATCCTGGAAGCTCTTGCTGAGCAGCACAAGGTTCCTTGAGAGAAGGTTCGACTTTGTAGGGCTGTGATCTAGATCTACATGGTTTCTAGCTCTTCATTTTCAAAGCAGATAACACATTCTAGTTGAAAACGTTGCCTTTAACAGCTCCCTGAGAAAGGAGCTTCCCAGAAATTCCAGATGTCCATCAATTGATGAATGGATAAACAAAATGTGATATATCCATACAATGGAATAATATTTGGCCATAAAAAGGAATGAAGTAATGATACGTGCTACAACATGGATGAACTTTGAAAACCTTATGCTTAGTGGAAGAAGTCAGATGCAAAAGGCCACACATATAATTTCATTTATATGAAATGTCCAAATAGGCAAATTCACAGATGGAAAGTATGGTTACCGGGGGATAGAGTGGTGGTAGGCGATGGGAAGTGATTGCTAAAGGGTGTCCTCTTGGGATGATGAAAATGCTCTGGAATTAGATAGTGGTGATGGTTGCACAATTTTGTGAATACATTAAAATCTCTGAATTACATACTCTTAAAAATGAAAAAAAAATTGCAGTGTTAACATTTTCTTTTTTAATACCATAATAGACCTTTCTCTTTGCTGATGATTATGCATTTAATGGTCTGTTTGTTCACTTTTTTATATAAATTATTTAGTTATTTAGTAAGTAGTTATTGAGTGCCTATTGTGAGCCAGGTGTTATTCTGGGCCCCAGAGATAGAGGATTGAATAGGGCATTTTTCTCATAGAACTTGGAGCCTTCAGATGTGGAAAAGAGTCAATGAACCAGGAATTATATGTACATGTGCTTATATAGTGCTTGCTGTGTTTCATGCTCCCAACGATCCTATGAGGTAGATACTATGATCATCTGCATTTTACAGATGAGGAAATTGAGGTCCTTATAGCTCAAGGGTTCACAGAGGTCGTAAGGAACTTGAACACAGGTGGTATGGCTGCAGAGTGTATTTTCTTCACCTCCACGTGGAAAATTAAAATATGGTGAAGCCAAAGCAGTGGAGTGGTTACCTTCAATAGAGAGGTATCAGCAGGCCTCTCCATCTGAAGTCTGAATAACAAGAAAAAGTCAACTGTGCAAAGATGGGAGCAAGGAACAGCATGTTCTAAGGCTCTAAGGCACAAATAAGTTTGGCACTATAGAGCATCCACAAGAAGACCAGTGTGGCTGGCAAGTCAGAGGAAAAAAGTCCACCATGAGGTGGTGATGCAGAAGCCGTATCTGGTAGGGCTTTGTCAGACAAGGAAAGGAGTGAGTGTGAACATTGATGATTTTGTAAAATATTGCAATGCCAAAAAACAAAATAAAATTTACAACACGAAACCTTTCATTTACTGTTGATTATTCATACAGTTTTTCTTTCTTGGCTAACGACCATGAAGTCAGCACCAGTTAGAAAGAAAAGGAAATATGGACACGCCAAAATAAGGGATTTTAAAATCAACCCCTGGATCGATACAGAAAAATGTCAGGCTTCAGTAATGTCTGCTTCTGTGTCATCTTACATAGTTATTATCTAAACATTCAAACTAGAAAATGGTTGGAATTCCCAGGGAACGGCAGTAGGGCTTCAACAAGACTGATGTCCACATTTGTTCTATATCATCCACTTTTTTTTCTTTTTTTGTCTTTTTTTAACATCTTTATTACAGTATGATTGCTTTACAATGGTGTGTCAGTTTCTGCTATATAACAAAGTGAATCAGTTATACATATACATATGTCCCCATATCTCTTCCCTCTTGCGTCTCCCTCCCTCCCACCCTCTCTATCCCGCCCCTCTAGGTGGTCACAAAGCACCGAGCTGATCGCCCTGTGCTATGCGGCTGCTTCCCATCATCCACTTTTTGTTCTCAATTCTACAGCACACATTTTCTCACATCTGGGTGTTTTCAGAATTAGTTTGCATCTTACAATCAAAATGTGCGTGTATATACTACCAAAATAACTGGCAGGGTCTTTCAGAAGTTGCAATTTCTGCATCTTGCTGGAAAAGGACATTTTGGAAATTGAGCTGTTTACCGTTTCATCAGAAGCCAGAATCAGTGAAATAGAGCTTTCCAGTGTGTCTGTGACTCCTTGGGCAGAAGTTAGACATTTGAGGATGCTCTAGCTCCATCTCATTCATGGAAGTTAACTCAGTGTGAAGATGGTGTTCCTGAAGTTAAGGCCTATATTTCGTGCCTTCAGGTGTCACTTGACCTTGTATGTTTCACGACCATAGACAGCCCCTCGGTATTGGCCCTGCCCTTCCTCAGATGTGTCCCTCACATTGGTCTCCTGAAAGATCCATCAATTATATAGAACTTCAGTTCAACTACCTCACTGTCTTTTTCAAAATTGAAAGATACATAACACGTCATAAGTCTGGCAGCAGTATCATCATCAAATGGAATGTAGCAACAGAATATTATGCTAAATGCTTTTCTGTAGTTTTCTGCAGTCCCTATTTTTAGGCTGTGAACTAACTCATCCTGTCTGTCTCTATTAGGTATCACTTACAACATCACTAGCATTTGCTGAGTGCTTCCTAAGAGTCAAACACCATGTTAAATTCTTTACCTGGATGCCTTGAACAATTCCTGGATAGCAGGTATTGACGTTAGCATCTCCAATTTATAGGTGAACATACTGAGTCTCAGTAACTTGTCCTGGGTCATGTAACCAGTAAATGGCAAAGCTAGGATTTGAGTCAACGATCCTACTCACTTACCTATGCCCTTGTCTTTTACCCGTGTACCTAGATACCAAGAGAAAGGAGATTCACTGTGTCTGGGTCACTCCATCAACACTTACCTAGACTACACTATAAGCTCCTAGAGGCACGAATTATGTCTTTCAGTTCTCCTGTCCCCGGCCCAGTACCTGACACAGAATCTGTGCATGATAATTATTGGTGGATGGATTATCCCTATTCAAGTGTAGGAAACCACATCAGACTGACCTAAAAGTATTAGCTCGCCAACAACAAATCAGTGCCTTTTTCCTTTCTCTTTCTTGGTATTAGGTTTACCTTCTAATATTTTGTTTTAATAGATGGCAAATAGGCAATTTCTTAGAACTCTTGTGTATGAGAGTCCTGGCAGGAAACAGATGATTCACTCAAGCAGAGTAATTGAAAAGTGTGGTAAAGAGGCTGTTTGCAGAGCAGTGGACAGGGTTTCAAGGAACACAGCAAAGGACAGTGCAGTCATTCAAGGCTAGTGGCTTCAGGGGTGTCGTTACCCCTCCACTTGAAAAGGCAAGGCTTGGGGGACCATACTAAAGCTGCCCCAGCAGCCCAGCAGGAAGAAGCAAGAGAGTAGTAAGCCTTGGCTTTTCCATTCTCCCACCTCCATCTCCTGCCCGTGCCTCCCTCTTGGCTGAAGGTAACCGGAAGCCAAGGTGCAAGGGAGCCCTAACTGCAGTCCTGACGTCAGTCTCCTGGGCACAGATGAAGTGCAGATGGCTGAGAATGTGACTGGTGGAGCAAGCAGACGATATTCATCACAACTTGTGAGAAAAACCAAGAGCATAGTGATGAAAAAAGTTTTCACATATTGAGGTATGGGGAAGTCATTCTGGCTTATGCATGATTTGGCTTGAACTTTGTGCTAACTAGAACAGCCTGTCTTATGGCCTCTCACACATGCATTGTACATCTGCTTTCACCATTAATGAAAAGAATGCATTTGAAAATCAAAGTGGAGTAACTGCAGTTCAGGCATTCAGATCAAGCCAGTGGCCATTGTGGATGTGGTTTCAGACAAGTTCCTGTATCACGGAGAACTTGAATTCTCTGAACTGTATCAAACTCAGGGACACCACCAGTCATTCTCAAAACAGTGTCTGCTAGCAGTTGCCAGCTGCACTTTTATGGTCTTAAGGTCTCCCGTTGTAACTATGCAGCCATTTCAGATACCAACCAATTCTTGCTTAATAAGCACTCTTCTTTCTTGCCAGCTCCAATCCTAATTGTCAACAAACAACTTGTGTAATTTTGCGGGTTTTACCTTTATAGGCCTTTCCCATTTTGTAGTCCAGCAGAACACAATTCAAGTACTTCTTGAATCTGCGTCTCCCAGGCTATCATCCTCGGTTTGGATCGAGAAAAATTCTTTTCTATGCCTATTATAAATTGTTTATTGATTATTTGTACCAACAGTAGCCTGTATGGTTCAAAAGTATATTGATGACCTAGTTTAGCTCTCCCTTGTTCCATACAGTATTCATTCATTTGACAACTAGTTGTTGATGGTCTCATACACGCTAGTCAAAGGAGATAAATTTAATAAAGTAATTGTATTATTAATGATATATTGAGTTATTTGCACCAGCATTCATTTAAGAAACAGTGTATAACCTTACCTCTAAAGATTTTCATCAAAATGGTTACTTTTTCTTTTAAGTTTCGGTGCTGAAAGAGGTGAGATATATATATATATATATATATATATATATATATATATATATATATATAAATCATTTATTTACAAGAATGGAAGCCCATCTGATTGTGGATAAATGTCAGGCTCCCAGTGGGGAACAGATGGCACACACAAATTAGGGTAATTCTAGACAGCTTGTTAATAAAGGGACTGATTACAAAGGAGCCTGTAAGAGATAGGCAAGAGCTAACAGAAGCCAAGCTATCCCCACCCCTTGTTTCAAAGAGCAAGAAGTTTACTGGAACCAGGAATGAGATAAAGTCGAGTAGAGCAGGTGGCCTGGTGACCTTCTGTCAAGGCACACAGCAAGGCTGGGCTCACCTCACAGAGATGAACTAGGTAAAAGTAAGTTCTCTGGCCCCACCCTTCTCGGTTCCTCCAGTCTCCTCCTGGGGCTTCCCATCTGCTGAATCCAACTGGAAGCCAGAGGTCATGGGAGTCCATTGTTGTAGCCCATTTAGGTCAGCTTCCAGGGGCTGAGAGAATGGTAGAGAAGGATAGAGTATAGGTTGAGGGCTAGAGGAAGACACCCGGCACACTACTTATGGTGGGTTAAATTGTGTCCCCCAAAAGATATGTTCAAGTTCTAAACCTGGTACCTATGAATGTGACCTCAGTTGGAAATAGGGTCTTTGCAGGTGTAATCAGATTAGAATGAGGTCATATGAGATCAGGGGGTGCCTAAGTTCAATGACTGGCATCTTTGTTCGACAAAGCAGAGGGATATTTGGACACAGAGATACAGAGGCTATACACAGGCTGTGTAACCATGGAGACAGAGATGGGAGTGATGCAGCTACAAGCTAAGGAACAACAAGGACTGCCAGCAACCCTTGGAACCTAGGAAGAGGCAAGAAAGTATCATCCCTAGAGCCTTCAATAGGAGCACAGCCCTCCTGACACCTGGATTTCAGCCTTCTGGGCTCCAGAGTATCAATTTCTGTTTTTTTAAGCAACCCAGTTAATGGTGATTGGTTATGGCAGCCCTAGGAAACTAACATACATTAAGCAGTGTGCTGTGCAGTACCAGTGCAATACAAATACAGATGAGTTCTCCTTCATCTGATTCTTTTAGTCAAGTGATCACAACCCCAAAGCCAGGTAACATATGATGTAATCATAGGGATGGAAGTATTTGGAGATGAGGGAGGGGTGTACCTGCTAGGACTAGAAAATGGTGTTCTTAGACTCCTGGGGTAGGTAATACTATGCTCACACAAACAAATGCTCCCCTACCTGGCTACTCTGTGGCACATTGACCAGCCTTCCCTAGGTTTCCCTGGGACTCGTTCCTAGAACCTGGCCTCCCAGCTCCCTGAGGATGACCTGCTGGTACTTGTCCTCCCTCCAGAGTCCACCCTCTTCACTGTACATGTCAGGCAGTGCTGCCTTAACTCTGTTCACCAGAATCTGTGCCTCTCCCAGCCCCACTAACCAAGGTTTCATATGCTGCTTTAAAAAAAAAAAAAAAAAAAGCTGGGTTGCAAAAGATAGCTGACAGAAAGATGCACAGACCAGCAAGTTAATCCCTTCTTTGCTTCCCTACAGCATCTTGCTTAATTTGGCATCATCATAAATAAGTAGGAACTTGTGCTTCAGCCCAAATTGGAGTAACAGGTCCCTGGCTTTCTCTTCCTTGTTCCTTAAACAATTAATACACGGGGGGAAATATAAGAAACAATGGTTTTCAGACATTAGCTGTAGGCAATGTAGGACAGTGATTCCTGAGATAGAGGAAACAAATGAGATGAGCCTTATCATTGCCCCAGTTTATTTCCTGGAGTGAGTTTCCAGATTCCAGTACTGTGAAAGGAAACCCAGGCAAAGCCCAGAGAAATCCTCGAGTTGGGAGTTCAGGGCAGCCATGATGGCTAGTGTTCACAGGGCAGGGTATCAGAGAGAAAAGAGCTGTTCAGAGAGAGAGCACTGGAGATCTGGAGAAGGTCCCTCTCAAGTCTTGTGCTGAGTATATTCAGCACATGTGTGTGAAGAAACTTCCTAAGGCTGAAGAGAAAACCACTCAAAAAGAGCAAACAAAAATTTCTTCAGAGCTCACCTAAGGCTTGGAATAGTTGGTGTTTCCACCAGCCAGAGTAAGAGCGTTTGGTAAACATGAAAAATAAATTTCTATTGAAACTTCAGAAGAGCCAAGCCTTAGGAGTCCATTCTATATCCCAAGACTAAGGATTCATCCTAAGACTAGAGGTGAAAAGTGAAATAGACCTGTCCTAACAAAATGAAAAAGCAGTGCTTCACAATGTCAAAACAGTCAACCAGTAATTTAACTGCCTGCTAGAGCAAAGATCTACACTCTTCAGAGGAAGAAAACAAAATTCAATGCCTCTATAATATGTTATTGACAGTGTTCAGTATATAATCAAAATATGTGAAGAAAAAAGAAAGTATGACCAGAAAAAACAGAAGTAGTACTAAATAGAAGCAGTCACTGAGAAACCAAGGATTTGGGGATTAGCAAAAAGTGACTTAAACAGCTTTTATAAATACGTTTAAGAACATAGAAAAAAAGATGATAACAATAGGTAGACAAATGAAGAATATCAGGTGAGAAATGGAAACTTTATTTTATTGGAGGAATGAGGATTTATTCTTTTTTTATACAGCAGGTTTTTATTAGTTATCCATTTTATACATATTAGTGTATACATGTCAATCCCAATCTCCCAATTCACACCCCCCGACACTTTCCCCCACTTGGTGTCCACACGTTTGTTCTCTACATCTGTGTCTCCATTTCTTCCTTGCAAACTGGTTCATCTCTACTATTTTTCTAGATTCCACATATATGCATTAATATATGGTATTTGTTTTTCTCTTCTGACTTACTTCACTCTGTATGACAGTCTCTAGATCCATCCACGTCTCAGCAAATGACCCAATTTCGTTCCTTTTTATGGCTGAGTAATATTCCATTGTATATATGTGCCACACTTCTTTATCCATTCGTCTGTCGATGGGCATATAGGTTGCTTCCATGACCTGGCTATTGTAAATAGTGCTGCAGTGAACATTGGGGTGCATGTGTCTTTTTGAATTATGGTTTTCTCTGGGTATATACCCAGTAGTGGGATTGCTGGACCATATGGTAATTCTATTTTTAGTTTTTTAAGGAACCTCCATACTGTTCTCCATAGTGGCTGTATCAATTTACATTCCCACCAACAGGGCAAGAAGGTTCCGTTTTCTCCACACCTTCTCCAGTATTTGTTGTTTGTAGATTTTCTGATGATCCCCATTCTAACTGGTGTGAGGTGATACCTCATTGTAGTTCAGATTTGCATTCCTCTAATAATTAGTGATGTTGAGCAGCTTTTCATGTGCTTCTTCGCCATCTGTATGTCTTCTTTGGGGAAATGTCTATTTAGGTCTTCTGCCCATTTTTGGATTGCGTTGTTTGTTTCTTTAATATTGAGCTGCATCAGCTGTTTATATATTTTGGAGATTAATTCTTTGTCCGTTGACTCGTTTGCAAATATTTTCTCCCATTCTGAGGGTTGTCTTTTCGTCTTGTTTATGGTTTCCTTTGCTGTGCAAAAGCTTTTAAGTTTCATTAGGTGCCATTTGTTTATTTTTGTTTTTATTTCCATTACTCTAAGAGGTGGATCGAAAAAGATCTTGCTGTGATTTATGTCAAAGAGTGTTCTTCCTATGTACTCCTCTAGGAGTTTTATAGAGTCCGGTCTTAAATTTAGGTCTCAAATCCATTTTGAGTTTATTTTTGTGTGTGGTGTTAGGGAGTGTTCTAATTTCATTCTTTTACATGTAGCTGTCCAGTTTTCCCAGCACCACTGATTGAAGAGACTGTCTTTTCTCCATTGTATATCCTTGTCTCCTTTGTCATATATTAGTTGACCATAGGTGTGTGGGTTTATCTCTGGGCTTTCTATCCTGTTCCATTGATCTATATTTCTGTTTTTGTGCCAGTACCATTTTGTCTTGATTACTGTAGCTTTGTAGTATAGTCTGAAGTCAGGGAGTCTGATTCCTCCAGCTCCGTTTGTTTCACTCAAGACTGCATTGGCTATTTGGGGTCTTTTTTGTCTCCATACAAATTTTAAGATTTTTTGTTCTAGTTCCGTAAAAAATGCCATTGGTAATTTGATAGGGATTGCATTGAATCTGTAGATTGCTTTGGGTAGTATAGTCATTTTCACAATATTGATTCTTCCAGTCCAAGAACATGGTATATCTCTCCATCTGTTGGTATCAACTTTAATTTTTCTCATCAGTGTCTTATAGTTTTCTGAATACAGGTCTTTTGTCTCCTTAGGTAGGTTTATTCCTAGGTATTTTATTCTTTTTGTTGCAGTGGTAAATGGGAGTGTTTCCTTAATTTCTCTTTCAGATTTTTCATCATTAGTGTATAGGAATGCCAGAGATTTCTGTGCATTAATTTTGTATCCTGCAACTTTCCCAAATTCATTGATTAGCTCTAGTAGTTTTCTGGTGGCATTTTTAGGATTCTGTATGTATGGTATCATGTCATCTGGAAACAGTGACAATTTTACTTCTTATTTTCCAATTGTATTCCTTTTATTTCTTTATCTTCTCTGATTGCCAGGGCTAGGACTTCCAAAGCTATGTTGAATAATAGTGGTGGGAGTGGACATCCTTCTCTTGTTCCTGATCTTAGAGGAAATGGTTTTAGTTTTTCACCATTTAGAATGATGTTTGCTGTGCGTTTGTCATATATGGCCTTAATTATGTTGAGGTAGGTTCCCTCTGTGCCCACTTTCTGGAGAGTTTTTATCATAAATGGGTGTTGAATTTTGTCAAAAGCTTTTTGTGCATCTATTGAGATGATCATATGGTTTTTATTCTTCAGTTTTTTAATATGGGTATCACATTGATTGATTTACGTATATTGAAAAACCCTTGCATCCCTGGGATAAATCCCACTTGATCATGGTGTGTGATCCTTTTAATATGTTGTTGGATTCTGTTTGCTAGTATTTTGTTGAGGATTTTTGCATCTATATTAATCAGTGATATTCATCTGTAATTTTCTTTTTTTTTGTAGTATCTTTGTCTGGTTTTGGTATCAGAGTAATGGTGGCCGTGTAGAATGAGTTTGGGAGTGTTGCTTCCTCTGTAAGTTTTTGGAAGAGTTTGAGAAGGATATGTGTTAGCTCTTCTCTAAATGTTTAGTAGAATTCACCTGTGAAGCCATCTGGTCCTGGACTTTTGTTTGTTGCAAGATTTTTAATCACAGTATCAATTTCATTACTTGTGATTGGTCTGTTCATATTTTCTACTTCTTCCTGGTTCAGTCTTAGAAGGTTATGCCTTTCTAATAATTTGTTCATTTCTTCCAGGTTGTCCATTTTATTGGCATGGATATGCTTGTAGTAGTGTCTTATGATGCTTTGTAGAGAAATGGAGACTTTAAAAAAGAATCAAATGGAAATTCTAGAGCTGAAAAGTACAATAACATAAATGAAAAAAAAATCACTGGATAGGCTTAACTGCAGATTGGAGACACGGTCTATTAACTTGATTTCAGAGCAACGAAAATTATACATCACAAAGAAGAGAGAGGAAAGAACAAACAAAAATTAAATGAGAGAAACAATGGAGCAGAAAAAGTATTTAAAGAAGTAATGACCTTCTTTTGGAATCCCGGCATTGAGTCTAAACCACATAAAGCTATGTTTTCAAGGCATTAAAAAAAAAGACACAGTGGCCCCCCAAATCCCTAAATTTACAAATAATATGAATTTACAGATCAACATATCTCAAGACAACAAATTCTGATAAATCAAGCACATACACACACTTAAGTGCATCATAGTAACAATGCTAAATAACAAATATAAAATTCTGAAATCAACTGAAGGAAGATGATACATTATATACAGGGAAAAAGCATAGACCAGAATGCTTACTTTCCCCACTTCTATTCATTGTACTGGAGACCTTGGCCAATGCAACATGCCAAGAATAAAAATATATATAAAAATATACACACACAAATATATACACAACTGACCCTTGAATAATGTGGAGGTTGGGGTGCCAGTCCTCTGTGCAGTTGATAATCCATGTATAAAATTTGACTCCCCCAAAACTTAACTACTAATGACATGAACCGCTAACATATACAATTGGGAAACAAATATTTTTTATGTTATATGTATTATATACTGTTTTCTTACAATAAAGTAAGCTAGAGAAAGGAAAATGTTATTAAGAAAATCATTAGGAGGAGAAAATACACTTACAGTATAGTAGTGTATTTATCGATACCATAAGTTTGCATTTACAAGATAAGTTGTCTGTCAGTACCTACGTCAATATTGTTTTATATGGTATAAAACAGTGTAGATGTTATATGTATTACTAACACTAGGCATCAAAAATGAAAGATAATGTGAAAAAATTCATATTTACTTACAGATATAACAATTCACTCATTGAAAATGAAGCAGCAGCAGTATGATTGCTTTATGGTTGCCTAGTGTGATTGATACAATCACAGTAGCCTAGCCTATACACTAATGAATGAATCAATATAAAATTTTTATGGCATACAGTATTATGTATTCATAATACAATATTGGAAACATTGTTACATTTTTAAAAACCAGTTACCTGTAATAATAGCTTCTCCAATTATGAGAGAGGCATATTATATGGGAATGTAATTTTTTTAAAGCAGAGTTATAAAACAGCAAGAAAACTAACACATTATTAATATTATATTAAATATCACTCACCTTATGCCTGTGTAAGGATAGGCTAGCCACTTAAATACAAGTCTTGCAAGAGATGTTCTACATGTATGTTTTTGTATATTTATTGAAAAAAATCCATGTGTAAGTGGACCTGTATAGCTTAAACCCGTGTTGTTGAAGAGTCCACTGTATGTGTGTATATGTATATGTATAAAGTACACGGCACTTCCACAAAATAGAAGTATAAGGAAAATAAGGAAAAAATAAGAGGTAAAAACTGTCTATCTTACAGATGACATGATTTTTTTAGAAATTCTTGAGCAATCTACAAATTAACTACTACGACAAATAAATTTACCAAGATCTGAGAATTCAAGGTCAATATATAAAAATCAATTGTGTATCCATCTAGTAGAAGCACACAATTGCAATGTGAAATTTTTTAAATCAAAAAACATAAGGTAATTAGGAATAAATTAAACACAAGTGGTGCAATACTCATACACTGAAAACTATAAAATATTGCCAAAAGAATTTATAGTAGGTCTAAATAAATGGAGAGATATACCATGCTCATAGGTTAAAAAGTCAATATTGTTAAGTTGTTGTTTCTCCCAAAACTCATCCGCAGGTTCAGGGCAATTTTGATCAAAATCACAACAGGGGACTTCCCTGGTGGTGCAGTGGTTAAGAATCCACCTGCCAATGTAGGGGACACGGGTGCTAAACTTTGGCATCTACTACCTCCTGCACAGAGAAATTAATATTAGATAGATCTAATAATAAAAGCTAAAACTGTAAAGCATCTTAGAAGCCAACATAAGTCAATCTCTTCACTACCTTGTTTGGCAAAGATTTTTTTTCAGAAAGGATACTAAAGTCTCTAAATGTAAAAGGAAACATTGATACATTGTACTTTATCAAAATGAAAAACTTCTGCTCATCAAAAGATGACAAGCATTAAGAAATGAAAAACTATATTCTCTGTACATAATAAACTCTACAAAATAATAATAAAAGACAGAAAGACAGTGAAAAAGTTGGAAAATGAGTTGAATACATACTTTATCAAAACAGGTATACAAATAACAAATAAACACATTGAGAAGTGGTCAGCATCCTTGGTCATCAAGGAAATGTTAAATAATTCCACAGTAAGATATCATTTCACACTAACTAGAATGGCTGAAGCTAAAAAGATAGATGACACCAACTGTTGATGAGAAGATGGAGAAATTGGAAAAGTCATGTATTGCTGATAGAGATACACATTGGAAAAGTTCGGCAGTTTCTTATGGAGTTAAACGTACATCTACTTTATGATCCATTCAGTCCAGTTCTAAGTAATTAAACAAGAAAAATAAAATATACATCCACAGAAAACACTTCTACAAGAATGTTCATAACAGCTTGCTTCATTATATCCACAAATAATGCAATTTTCATCAGTAGGAGAATGGATAAACAAATTGTGATATGTTCATACAATAGAACACAACTCAGCAACAAAAAGGAATGAAATATTGATACCTACAACCACATGGATGATTTTCAAAACCATTAACGAAAGATGCTGGTGCTTCCCTGGTGGCGCAGTGGTTGAGAGTCTGCCTGCTGATGCAGGGGACGTGGGTTTGTGCCCCCGTCTGGGAGGATCCCACGTGCTGCAGAGCGGCTGGGCCCATGAGCCATGGCCGCTGTGCCTGCGCGTCCGGAGCCTGTGCTCCGCAACGGGAGAGGTCACAACAGTGAGAGGCCCGCGTACCGCAAAAAAAAAAAAAAAAAAAGATGCTGGACACAGAAGACTGAATACTATATTAATCCATTAATATGAGGTTCAAAAGGAGCTTAGAACTAATTTGTGATGTAGAAATTTGAACAGTGGCTGCTTTTGGAGAGAGGTGGGAATCAATTGCAAAAGGAGATAAGGAAACTTTCTGTGGTGATGGAAATGTTTTGTATTTCAATTGAGAAGGTGGTTATAGAAGTGTATATGGTCTTCCCTAGGTATCCATTGGGGGATTGGTTCCAGGGCCCAACCAAGGTACCAAAATCTATGGTGCTCAATTCCCTTATATAAAATGGTGAGCATTTGTATCTGACCTACCCATATCCTTCTGTATACTTTAAATCATCTCTAAATTACTTATAGTATGTAATACAATGTAAATGCCATGTAAACAATTGTAAATATAATGTAAATGCTATGTAAATAGTTGCCGGCATGCTGCAAATTCAAGTTTGGTTTTTTGAAAATTTCTACAATTTTTTTTTCAAAATTTTGTTTGTATTTTTTACTGAAGTATAGCTGATTTACAATGTGTCAGGTGTACAGCAAAGTGATTCAGTTTTATATATATATATACATATAAAACTGAATCACTAGGGCTTCCTTGGTGGCACAGTGGTTGAGAGTCCACCTGCCGATGCAGGGGACACAGGTTCGTGCTCCGGTCTGGGAAGATCCCACATGCCGTGGAGCAGCTAGGCCCGTGAGCCATGGCCACTGAGCCTGTGCGTCTGGAGCCTGTGCTCCGCAATGGGAGAGGCCACAACAGTGAGAGGCCCGCATGCTGCAAAAGAAAAAAAAAAAAAAAAAAAAGGGAAAGTTAAGAAACATCTAGATAAGGGGAAATGTACCTAATCCAATTTTGGATAATTGAGAAATTACTGCATTCCCATCAACTCCCAGCCCTAACAGAGAAGAGCATCTTTTTCCTTAAAGCATCAACTCGGATCCTTCCAACACTGGTCATTTACTCAATTACCTTTCACCCACCGCCATATGGAACAGAGGCTTTGCAACATGTCTGTGACCTAATCTGATAATCTGCTCCGAGTTCTTATATACAAAAATATTACACATTGTCCATTTTTTTGCCTCATGAGGTTAGTTCATGAGTGTGTGCTGCTGGTACCAATGGAAACCCAGTAGAAACATGGGAAGTTAGCCTGTCAGTAGATAAGGGCTCAGATTCTAGAGAAAACTGCCTTGGTTCAAATCCCATCTCTCACCAGCTGTGTGACCACAGCAAGATACTGAACTTCTCTGTGTTTCAGTGTCTTCAGTTATAGAGTAAGGATGATAATACTTCATAGCATTATTGTGCTAATGTGTGCACAAAGCACTTAGAACAGTGCCTAACACATTGTTTATTAACTAAAACAATACAGAGAAGACCACTTGGGGTATTTGTTCAGCAGGGTTTCAAATTTAGGTTGGGTTGAACGTTAGGTTCAATACCACAACCAAATGCTTTTTTTTTTTTTTTTTGCAGTACACGGGCCTCTCACTGTTGTGGCCTCTCCCGTTGCGGAGCACAGGCTCCGGACGCACAGGCTCAGCAGCCACGGCTCACAGGCCCAGCCACTCTGTGGCATGTGGGATCTTTCCGGACCGGGACACGAACCCGTGTCCCCTGCATCGGCAGGTGGACTCCCAACCACTGCGCCACCAGGGAAGCCCCCAAATGCTATTTTGTTAATACCTTGAAGTGATACTGGATTTAGTGAAGTTTTCTTCTAGACTTAAAGAGGTGAGAGAGTCTGTATCTCTTAGTTATGTTGTGGTTTTGAAAAGAAAGCTGAGTCCCTGTATATCAGAAAAGCTTTATTTGTTCTTTACTCTTTACTGTCATTTTCCTTCCACTAAAAGGTAAGCTCCATGAGGGCAAGGATTTTATTATTGTTGTTTCTGTTTTTGCTTTGTTGTTGTCTTGTTTTGTTTATAGATGTATCCCAAGTGCCTAGAATAGTGTTTGGCATGTAGGAGGCATTTAATACATTAGATAAATATATGAAAAAATGAATGATGAATGAATGAATGAGTGAATGAAGTACAATGTAAATAGAAGTCTGAGGAGCTGGGTTCAATTCTGGTTTAGTCACTAATCCTGATAGGGCTTTATTACTTATCTATCTGTAAAATTTACTCATTTTTAGAACTTTTTTGAATGCCAGTCTATACAAGTTAATCTGCTAGACTGTGAGCCCTCAACAGGCTCACAATTTGAGAGCATAGGTATGAAAGGGACATAAATAAGTAACACAAGGTAGAAAGAACTAGGTATTCTTAAAAGAAAAAAAAAGAGAAGTGAATGTAATACAGTGAGAGAGACAACTGGAGGAATCAGAGAAGATTCTTTACTGGCCTTTTATCTTTTAGGGATAGTTGGGCTGATTTGTGTGATCCTCCCATGAAGTCTTCTTAAATAAATCTTTTGAAAATTAAGGTATTTGTCAAGTTCACAAACCCTATGAAAGCCTGACAGAAAATACATGGGGAGTTCTAGTAAAACAAAATACTCTCCTGTGCAAAAGGAAATAGGCAGCGAGAGGACAGTTGTTTTCTAGGGGACTCTGATGAGATTTTGTAAGTCTGATTATTTTTCAGTTGGTTCATATATATTTACACCTCCAGTTGTTTCGTTACTTCTCAGAGTTATTTATGTTATTTAATTTGTAGAAGTACACAAGATTGTATGACATATGCAGAGTGAGAATGTGTTTCTCTGACAATGATTACTTATATTCGTACAGAATAACATTACAAATGCATTAAATCCAGATACCCCCAAAGAAACTGCAGCTATAATTTTCACTTAACAGAAAAGCAGACGTCAACTTTCCTTTATTTTTTACTTTTCTTAGATTTAATATTTATAATATCGAAGAAAAGATTGTCTAGTTTTTTTTTTAAAGCCACTCTGCTGAAAGTCATTTATGATCTTGACAATGAAGAGGTCCTGTGAATGAAATTTTTATTTTAACCAGTTGAAAAGTGTTCAGTTTTGTGCAGATAAAGCAATGGAGCAATATCAAAATGAGAAAATTGTAACTTCTTTTTTTAAAAAAGTACCTATCTGTCTATCCATCTGGCTGTGCCAGGTCCCAGCTACAGCACGTGGGACCTTTGTTGCTGCATGCGGGATCTTCACTGAGGCGTGAGGGGTCTTCAGCTGCACTTTGCGGGATCCTTTAGCTGCAGTATGCAGAATCTTTAGTCGTGGCATGTGGAATCTTTAGTTGCAGCATGCGAACTCAGTTGCAGCATGCACGTGGGATCTGGTTCCCCAACCAGGGATCGAACCTGGGCTCCCTGCATTGGGAGCGTGGAGTCCCAACCACTGGACCACCGGGGAAGTCCCGTAACTTCTTGATAATTAAAATTCTCTGGTTTGTTTACTAAGCCATCTTCAGTTGCACAGGAAGTGAATGCAGTGGGAGAGCATGACAATCTGGAATCAGAATAACAACAGCTAACACTTACTGAACACCTCTTATATGTCAGACACTCTCCTAAGACTTTAAATTTTTAAACTCATTGGATTCTTGTAATAACCATGGGAGGCTGATAATTTTATTATCTCAGTCATAGAGGTTAATAAATCAAATGAGAGGCATTAAGGAAGCTGCAGTCTTCCAGGGCCACTAAATGGCAGAGCAGAAATTTGAACCAAGATCGCACTCCCTTTAACTCCTTAATCCCTAAAGACTCTGTGTCAAATGTGTTGACCCACCAGGCAAATAGTAGTTATGCAGTAGTTGTAATTATGGCAACTATCTAGGCTCTGTCTACAAAGTTTAGGACATTTTTCTCCAAACGATTATTAGGATTTTTTGGTAATTCTTACACTGAAGTGTTGTGAGAGTTCTGTGATTGCTTTATGAGAAGACAGCAGTTAAGATCAAGTGGAAATGCTGAATGGTGGAGTATTTCAGCCTTAGTTCTTGCATGTTTTCATAGTGTTCGCTTTACATTTCATCATTTCTGATCCACGGACGTTTTAAAGACATAAGTGACAAGACTCAATCGCAGACAGGAGGATGGGGGGAAAGAAACATTTAATGAGCATGTAATTGGGCCAGGTTTGTGCCAGGGCCTTTACTGGTATGATCTCCGACAAAACAGAAAAGAATTCTGTTATTCATTTATTCACTAATTCATTCACTGGGGATGGTGATGGAAATGAATTTCAAGTTGGAGAAGTACAGATGAAACTGGGGTAGGGTTAGAGACTGGGATGGGCTGAGGTTGGGTCCAAGAATACAGAAAAGGATAGGATGGAGATGGTTTTGTGTTGGGAATGGGAAGAGGTTGGAGACAGCATATCACCATCCGGCATATTGTACGTATTACTTATTTGTTTATTGTCTCTTTCCCCCTACTAGAACATGAGCTCCATGAGGGCTCAGCTTATTTTTGTGTTTTCTCTACTGTTGCCTTTCTGTGGTCTAAAACAATGCCTAGGGCTTCCCTGGTGGCACAGTGGTTGAGAGTCCGCCTGCCGATGCAGGGGTCGCGGGTTCGTGCCCCGGTCTGGGAGGATCCCGCGTGCCGCGGAGCGGCTCGGTCCATGCGCCATGGCCGCTGGGCCTGTGCGTCCGGAGCCTGTGCTCCGCAACGGGAGAGGCCACAGCAGTGAGAAGCCCGCGTACTGCAAAAAAAAATAATAAAATAAAATAAAAAAATAAAACAAGGCCTAAGCTATAGTAGGCATAAATAATGAATGAATGAAAGAATGAGTGAGTGAGTGAATGAATGAATGAACAATTTTATAAATATTCATCTTGCTGTGCCAGTACTGGAGTGTCCATGATAAAAGAAACTGCCTTGGCTCTTAATAAACTTGCAGTTGAGAGATGAACACATAAACGGGATATTACCATTGATGTGAAAGGTATTACTGTGACAGGAGGAATTCAGGAGGCACCTCTGTGATCCCGTGAACCTAATCCAGCCCTAGGGAGGTAGCATGGCCTTCCTAGAGGAGACAAGCGCATCTAAGCTGAGACCTAAGGCAACATAGCAGTAGCCAGAAAAGCTAGAGGGAAGGATATTTCAGTCAAAAAACAATAAGAAAAAGGCTGACAAGTAAGAAGAAGCAAGGCAGGTTCAGGGAACTCTTAAGATTCTCTTAATGTCCTTGTTTTAGTTTTGAGAAGATTGGAGGTCAGAAGATAAAATAATTGGCCCTAGGTCACAATGAATCAAGATTCTAGTTCAGTTCTGTCTACATTCAAATGCCATAGCTTTTCCGGTCTGCTGTATCCATATGACCTCACAGACCTGAATCTCTTGGTGTATCAAACGCCCTCTTCCTGTTCATATAGCTATAGCTTTCCAAATGGAAAACATTCGTCTCATTTCTGACCATTTAACGTATTCTTTAGAGAACCACAAAGCTAACTTTTCTGTTTTTTTCCCATGCGATGCAGACTGGGACCAAGCTAAACATATAGGGAGTTGTGTTCACTTACTTAGGACACCAGAGATTCATTTTGTGGACTGAAATGTACATTTAATCAATGTAGCTTCAAGGGTTGGAAGAATTCATGCACCATCCAAAAAGGTTGATTTTCTCCTGGGAAATAGCTTGCACACAGGGAGTATCATCCTTGTTCCAGGAGAATAACTGCTCAACAATTGTTGGGCCATATTCTGCAATAAGCAGAGACTAACTGATGGAAGATTGGCTTGTGTCCAGCCAGTACCATGTGCATTATGCAGCCTCATTCCACATCACCTGTTGGCCAGCTTTGCCTTCTTCTGGAGACTTCATTTGTCCTTACCCACAGAACCACACATTTCTGAGTTGGAACTGTTTCTGTCCTCTTATTTTACATTTCTGCTATAACCATCACCACCCATGTGCTCTAGACCTTTCTGTCTCCCCGTCATTTCTGTGTACTCAGCAGGTGTCTTACAAAGGTAGGAACGTAGTGAGATTCAAGTCTGTAAAAGGCAGTCCTATTGCGATCTGTTCTTGAAACCATGGGGGCTGTAATAGTGTCCACTGCTGAGAGAAATTGCCCCCGACTGAATGCTACAAACAGGGCAGTTCTAAATACTTGGAGTCAGCTAGGGATTCAAGAGTTCTTCTTTCATGGCAGTGTTAACAAGACTCTTCAATACTCTTCTGGGCCATTTTCTTCCATCTAGGAACAAGGTACTAGGATTTGGAAAATCTGAGTCTCAGCTTTAGCTCTGCCGTTTAGAATTCCATAGTCTTCATGAGCCTCAGTTTCCTAATCTATGAAATGGGGACAGTAACACCGGGTTTGCCTACTTCCTAGTGTTGTCAAAAGCAACAAATGAGATAGTGTGTGTGAACATAACCTGTAAACCATAAAACATTCCATAAATGTAAGCCATTAACATTATTACTATTATCCATGGGTTGAGATACAATTGGGTGTTTTTATTCAGCTCTTTGACTATGACCAGCCATCATTTCAAGCAAGAGGACTTGGCTCAATGATGTATCAATAGAAACATATTGCTGAGTGTCGGTGGCACCTCCGAATCACTTGGACCACCTGAGCTCACAAAGTGAGGAAAGGCAGCAACACAGATTTCAGGGATTTCACACAAGGGGTCCTATTAACGTCACTTCTTGTCTGCTTTCTGGGAGAAGACAGTCGAGAAGTTCTATAATTCTGTTTGATGATATCAAATATTATTGAAAGACTAATTTTAGGACTGGGCTGTTAGCAAACGTGAGGTACGTGGTCTAGAAGATATCACATCGTGGCCGAGAACATGGGTTCTGATGTCTGCCTGATGTTCTAACACAAGTTGGGTTTAGTTGGGTTCGTACTTGCTTATGCTACAGGAACAAATTAATCTTGAAATACCCATGGGTTAGCATACTGTAAGTGTATTGATCTTTTATGTAAAATCTGATGCAGGTCAAGAATGGTTCCCTTCCATCTCCAGTGTCTCAGGAATTCAGGCTCCTTCCAGCTTGAGACATTGCTATCTCAACATGCAGCTTCCAAATTTGCCAAGAAAAGGGAAAAAGCCAGTATAAAATTGACACACCAGCTCTTGAATGCCTTGGCCTCCACGTGTCACCCATCACTTCCATCCATGTTTCATTGGCTAGAAAAGTCTAACGGTTTTGCCTGACGACCAGAGTCTGGGTAGCATAGTCCTCCTGTGTTGCCAAGAAGTAGGGGAGAACCAATATGGAGAAGCATTAGGGGTCTCTACTGTACCCAGCTTTATCCCCTTTTTAGCCAAGTGAGTTTTGGCAAGTTAGGTTTCCTTATGTATAAAATAGAAGTAATGATAGTTTCTGCCTCATGTGGCTATTGCACTGATAGATTAAATGAGATAATGAATCTAAAACGCTTAGCATAATACCTGGCACAGAATAAGTACATAATAAACGTTAGGCATTATTATTGTTGTTATGGATGAACTGATCAACCTAAGAGTTAATTGCATTAGGAGCTGACTTCTGAATAACCTGGTGGAGAGCCTTCAGCACAAGAGTCAGTTTATTTCCAGGAGGCTTTGAGTTTTTTCCCCAACAACGATTAAAACATTATGAGTTTCATAATTTCTAAATGAAACTCTTCTCTTGCTATGAAACCAATATTTTCTTGATTTAGGTCAGTTTTATCCAAAGGCCAGATGAAAATGCATTTGTGTGATAAGATGTTAGCTCTTTGAAGGGTTTGTCATTTTCTGCATCCATTGAACAAGGCCGTGTGTGATTTTTTTTTTCAGGTAGCTGTTTTGTTTTTATTTAAAACCATCTGGAGCTTTCTTCCTCTAGTAAGTCAATTGCCAGAAAAATTAGAGCAGGTATAATCAGCAGGCAGGAAAATTCTTATGCGTCCTGGCCACTGGTTCACTCCTCAATGAAAAGGGGGGGAAAATGAACATATACTGATGACCTGCTCTGCACTGAGCACTTGACATGTCATTTCAATGAATCATCACAGCACATTTGTGAGGTAGGTACCATCCTTCGGTTTACAGATCAGAAAACTGGGTCTCAAGAGGGTCCAGTCACTGGCTCAAGGTCTCAAAGCTAGTAAATGGCAGGGCTTGGATTTGAGCCATGGTTTGAGGGAGGGGGAAGAATAATAGAAAGAATGCACACTTTGCAGTGAGGAAGAGCTGAGTTTGAACCCTGGCTTTGCACTTACCAACACTGTATCTAGATTAAGTTACTTAATCAAGTCTATCCATCTGTATATAATGAAGAGAATAATACTACCAACAGTAGCAGCCAACACATAGAGGGCTTCTTGGCAAGGATTTTTACATAGGGCTTACTATTCCAAGTTCTTTTAATGTGCTTCATGGATATTAACCCACTTAGTTTACACAGCTATCTCACTGAGATGGGCAGCATTATTATCCCTATTTTACAGAAGACAAAACTGAAACATTCAAGGATTAAGCAACTTGCCCAAGGTCACATGGTTAGTAAGCAGCAGAGAGTGAATTCAAACCCAAGCATCCTGGCTCCCCTCAGTGTGGGTTCATAGCTCCTATAGCTGTCCTCCACTCAAGGTAATAAAGTTGTGCAGTGCAAATGACAAATGAACAAATGAAGTGCAGTGCCCACCCACAGGAGGGCCTCAGCGAATACACATCATTGTCACCATCACCTCTCCACTCTACAATTCTGAGATGATATTTCCAACAGATGATATTTCCTCTGAAAAGGGGCGATCTGGTCTGGGGACCACTGACCATTGGCCCAATGGTGAATGACTCTTCACTCCCTTTATCCATCAAAAGGCCCCTCTCCTGCCCTTTATAGTGTCTTGGATGCTGTCCTCCATGGACCAGACATTTACAGTCGCTCTCATCATAGGGAAATCATGTTTGGGCTGTCACTGTCCAGTCTCCATTAGTCCGTATCGGGCAGGTTGTCTGCCCCATGGAAAGGCTGTGGGTGATGAAATGCAAGGAGATTAAGGAAGCAAATCGTGGCATTTGAGACCATCCATCAAATGGCAAGTTAGCTGGAGAGTATAGTTGCTTGGAGATTTTATCATATATTTGGTTTTTGCTGATGGAGAGCCTTAACTATAATCCTCTTAAATTGATTCACCATTACTTGTGTTGTTAGCCTGGTTGGTAAGAATGGTTCCTCATTTCCTTTCAGTCCATTTCATCACAGAAATCTACGAGACGAAGAGAAATTCTGTTTTCAGATGAGCAGTTGAATGGACAGGAACAATAAGAGAAAATGTGGATGGCCTGGAATCTTTAGATTAGATGTGGCATCTGATGAATTTGGAGGAAACACTGAGAGAGGGAACTACTTGCTAGCTGAACAAAAAGCTAATAAGCTATATTGACTACAGAGATCAGTCATAGTAAGTTACTACGAAAATATTTTCCAAACCTCCGGGCAAAAGCAGACTCAGTGAAGACAAATAACTCTCAGAGTCGTTTTGTTAGGTGAATCCATAAGGGAGCTACAACTTATGAACAACTCTAATGGCCCCATTTTGTCTTCTTCTTTTCTAACACTGAATAAAAAAAGTAAAAGTTGGGGTTAAGTGAGATCGTGGCCTTTCGTGGTACTTTTGTGCTCCTAGATCTTTTGACGTTTTTACCCCACATTTAAGACCTAAAAAAATATACAGTACACACACACACACACACACACACACACATATACACACATTAGTCTTAGCATTATTATATATCCTATGAATGGCTGTGTGTCCTTGGTAACTTAGGAGGAACATTACAGTAGTTCAATATACATCATTGCAGACATATTATGTTCAAGGCAGTAGGCTAATTACCTCACTGCATTAAGATAAGATGTCTTTAGCAGTCACCTTTATGCACCTTCTAATCGGTTGCCAAATCCTGTGGACTCTACTGGGAGGACCTTCCCCACCCCACCTCCTCCCTGCCTTCCCTTCACCCTCAGGTCCTGCTTCTCACCCACCTCCCCATGCCTCTTCCCTTCCTTTGAACAGGTGTCTGTCCTTTAAAATGTAAATCTCATCATGCCCCTCCCCCACTGAGAACTCTACGGTGCTACCCAACCGCCCTCAGCATCACGACCCTATTCACCTTGACCTTACAGGATCTGGTGTGTGCTGCCCTCACGTACCTGGCCAGCATCTGCATGTTCCTGGTCCAGCTGCACTGTTCTCCAGTCTCACTTGCTCTTGGTCATTTCCTCAAATGAGCCCTGTCCTCTCCTGCTACATCTGCTGCTTCTGCTTGCACAGATTTTCACCCTCACTTCACCTAGCTAGCTCCTATACGCCTTTCAAGCACTCTGCACTGTACTCTGTGTACTCTGTACTGTGACAATGTCGCCATCATCACAGTTTATTTGCATACTTAATTGTATAATTAAGTTGCAAGTCCCACAGAAACAAACTCCCAGACCTTCGTGAGGAGGTGATTGATTGCTGTATCTGCAGCGTCTAGCATACCTCCCCACGCAGAGAGATGCTAAATGTTTGTTGAACGAATAAATGAAATAACTTACTATTCTTGGAGAGAAAAAGAATATTTGCAGCTAACCTAACAGAAAGCAGAAAAAAAGCCACCTTGTGGAGTACAGATAAGACAGCCATTCATTCTCTAGGGTGGGACTGAGAAACTCTCCATAGATTAACAGGGACTTGTAAGGATGAGCGGAATTCAGATATGCCAAATAGAGGGAAAGTTCCTCCCATTCAGAGAGAAGCACGTGGCCAAAGGCAGGCAAGCACATGGTACTTTGAGGAAGGACAAGTCTAGTAGAGCTCAGATGTAAGGGGCTATATAGTGGCAGGTTGCTGGAAGGGAAGGTGGCATGGGAGGTGGATGCCACACCAGAAAGTTGGGGCAAGTCTATAAATAAAAGACAGCCTTTTAGTGTCCTTGTGAGGGAGAATAGCATGACCCCAGATGATTTTAGCAACACTTTCTAGTTGAAAAAAAAAAAAAAGCCTGAACTTGGCTGATGGTGAGAATAAAGCAGGGAACAGATGCAAGAGAGAGTGCAAAAACTGAGATTTCTTTTCACATTGAAATCAAATGCAAGATTCACATAAGAATTTCTTGAGAACAACTGTGACTTTTCCCCAGTGAACAATTCATTCATTTGAAACAACTCTTTCTAACTTTTCTAGAAAATGAAAGAAAGAGAGATGGAGAAGATTGGTTGATTGTTTTGGTTGCAAGAGAGATGAACTTGACCCCACTAGTTTAGGCAAAATGGAGAATGTATTGGCAGCCTGTCGTGCTGTAGAAAGGCTAACTTGCTGCTGGAGACTCTTTTTACTTCTTGTCATTTTTCATCTTTGTTTTACTTTGGGTATCAGTTTTACTCTCTCAGCTACTTTCTGAGCTTTTTCATGCAAAAGTTGTTACCATGCTTTCTTTCTTTCTTTTTTTTTGGCCGTGCAGCTTGTGGGATTTTATAGTTCCCTGACCAGGGATCGAACCAGGGCCCTTGGCAGTGAAAGCACTGAGTCCCAACCACTCGACCGCCAGGGAATTCCCCACCATACTTTCTTTAGATGTTATTTGAAAATTCCTAGAGAAGGGCTCTCAGTGACCTAGTTGGGGGCTGTACATGCACTCCTGGGGCCTAGAAGAGGTGTTCTATGACAGCCCCTCTCTAGAACCATAAGCTTGACATTGTCTGGTGGAATGGATCTCTAAACGAAGAAGAGTTCCAGTAAGGAAAGAAGGAAAAGGTCTGGTGAGACAAAACAGTAGATGTCTCCTACATACGCTGTGGCATACAGCATCTGAAGTGCTGGTTATTGTCACATATTGAGGTGCCAAAAATCAGCACAGCTATTCACATGTCTCTTCCTAGCATTCATTCACTTGTCTTATAATAATCCAAAATACCTTCTCCAGCGTGCCCTGCTTGCAATTTGAAGAAAATAGAAAAGCTTTTTAAATTTTACCCTCTTATGGATCTTGGGTTTGGTTAACTGAAAGATTATGCTCTTCTTTTAATGAAGTTGGAGAGCCCTCTTTTCATTCCAGAGATAAAAGAATATTTGTGAAGAAAAGGAGATAACTGAACATAATATTTCTGCTGCTTCTGATTCTATTTTGTTTCATAGTTGAATAATGTGCTAGAGGGCCAAGGGGAAATAAATAAATGGAACCAATATTTCACTTAAGAAATTTAAACAAATACCCATTAAAGCTCTGGGAATCTAACCCCGTTTGACCCATCCTAATGGGTTCATTAAGGCTTTATTCCCCTATATATGTTCAAAATAATTCATTTTACAAAGAACAGATGAATATGGGCTAATTGCTCAATAGCTCATCTTATATTTCATGTAATCACTCTTACATTATTTATTTTATAATAGCAAAATAAGATTTGACAGATGTGGATTTGAATAACTATATCTGAGGGCAGATAATTTAAAGCATGTTATACTTAAAAGAGATATCTTGATACTCCTAAGAAGCCAAAACCACTAACATATGAAATTACAATGCATTAAGAATGTTCAAATTATATTTTTATGGATTATAAATTGCAAGATTTTTTTTACAGAGCCTCCAGGGGATTTTAGAATTTGCATTGGAAGCATTCTGTGGAATTCATAAGACACTTTAAAGATAGGAGTGTTCGTGGGTCACTAAGGGCTTCTGTAGGGCCCCATAAAAGTGCAGTTTCCATAATATATCATATTAATACATTTAAATTTATTTATCTTTGTGCCTTTCCTCCAGCAGTAACCTAACAATCATCCTGTCTTTTACTTTTTATGTTATACTTCCTTATGCTTATATTCAGATATAAATCTCTACTTTCATTATATTTCATGTGGCCTTTTCCGGACCACGTTATCCAAAGATAATATTTGAAATGGCACCAAGAAACATTTTTGTGAAGCTCTCAGCCAGCAGTGCTGTGGGTCGGGAGCAGGTTGAAATGAAGACTTTTAAACATTTCCTAATAAGAATATTATACAGCAATAAATTTCATGACAGTTTCTATAATTAAAAAAAAATTCAGCAAGCATTGCATTCAAAGTTGTTCCCTATTCCCTCTGTGTGTACCATGGGTTGGCTGGTAAAAGGGCACTTTCTCATGTGTTCTCACACCTAGAAACTATCTTAAAAATAATCCCTGTGCTTTTTTTTTTTAATGTGGCAAATTGAATGAAACAGATCTAACGAAGTCTAGGAAAATTATTCTTTTGAGAAGCAGCTGAGCTAAGACAGTGTATGAGTTTGCTAAGGCTGCTATAACAAAGCATCACTGACTTCCTGGCTTATACAGCAGACATTTATTGACTCGCAGTTCTGGGGGCAGAAGTGCAAAATTTTGGTGTCAACAGCGTTGGATCTTTCTGACGGCTGTGACTGAAGGATCTGTTTCAGGCCTCTCTCCTTGGCTTGCAGATGGCTGTTTTCCTGTATCTCTTCACATTGTCCTTCCTCTATGACATTGTATTTCCTCTATGAGTATCTGTCTCTGTGTCCAAATTTCCCCTTCTTGTAAATAACGTCATTCATATTGAATTAAGGTCCACCCTAATGGCCTCATTTTAACTTGATTACCTCTGTAAAGACCTTTTCTCCAAAGGCAATCATATTCTAAGATCCTGGAGGTTTAGGACTTAAACAAATGAATTTGGGGGGCACTCAGTTTAACTCGTAACAGGTCGGTTGGCCTGGCTGTCTGACCACGTTGGCCTGCACTGGCCAAGGGACTTCTTAGGTGTTATTCTCGTGGAGAGTGGTTGAGAGAGTAGGTCCTGGAGTTGGAGGGCCTGGATTAGAATATTGCTTCTGACACTTGTTATCTGTCCGACTAGGGATGAATACTTAACCTCTCAAGATCTCAGTTTCCACATCTGTAAGATAGGGGTAAAAAAGAACCTGCCTCATTGGTTGTTCTGAGGCTTAAATGACATATTCTACAAAAGTGCTTAGTAACTGGAATAAAGTCAAATATGGTACCTCCTCTTATTATTTTTATCATCATTACATTTTCTGTCTAAAGTTACAGTTGCCCTCCGTTATTGGAATGTTTCAGTAATAACACCTTTTATAATTATGTTAACAAAAAAAGGAGGTCCCTTGGTCTATTTGAATATTTGTAGTTTGGATGTGCATCAAGGAACTTGAATGAAGCTACTATGTACCATGCCTGCAATCTGATTATATTTAGAAAACTAGCAGACTGAATGGTCCCCTCCTTCCATTCCAGCGAGTACATATAAAAGTTCTGATTCCATCTGTGACTTAAAAAATTTATTTTGCACACACAGGACTGGACTGGAAGTTAACTGGACTAGAATTTCTAGTCCAGATTCTGCTACGATCTCTCTGTATTTGTTTCCTCTTCCATAAAAAAGAGGATCCCTGACCTAAGGGTAAGATTTTGTCATTCAAACCTGAGCAGGAAGGGCTTCTCTTCAAACACGGCCACTAGCTGCCTGTCATCAGACAGAGCACATGAGGAGGGGGGGTGCCCAGGCACAGATCTTGCTTCATTTGTGTTGGGTATTTTACAGACAAAATCTTAATAAAATATTAAAAAATTGAAAATCTAGAAAGGAAAAAAAAAGGGAAAAAAGATTTTCAGGTCCCAGGTAATGATCTTCTTTTTTTAATTTAATTTAATTTTATTTATTTATTTTTGGCTGGGTCTTCGTTGCTGCATGTGGGCTTTCTCTAGTTGCGGTGAGCAGGGGCTACTATTCATTGCCGTGCGTGGGCTTCTCATTGCGGTGGCTTCTCTTCTTGCAGAGCACGGGCTCTAGGCACATGGGCTTCAGTAGTTGTGGCTCGTGGACTCTAGAGCACAGGCTCAGTAGTTGTGGCTCATGGGCTTAGTTGCTCCGCAGCATGTGGGATCTTCCCGGACCAGGGATTGAACCCATGTCCCCTGCATTGGCAGGCGAATTCTTAACCACTGCACCACCAGGGAAGCCCTGGTAATGATCTTCTTAATTCAAGTATTGGGTTGAACTACAGTGAAATGGACAATATTTGACCTTTTTTGACCTACAAAAGTAGCAGTTTCATATGGAATAGATGAATTCTCAGAGAAAGGAAGTGTTTCACCATGAACGAAGCTGATAGGTATATGCTTAACAGGGAAGGCTCTCCAAGAGGTACGTGTTGTTTCTTTTCACTTCTTTACTCATGAGGTCTGGCTTTATGGAATTTCACTTCTGGAAAGCACCCAGCATGACCATCTTTTTTGTTGTGGTTTTTAATAGTTTTATTGAGATATAATTCACATACCGTACAATTCACTCATTTAAAGTGTTCAATTCAGCACAACGTACTAAAAAGTATATTCACAGAATTGTGCAATCATCACAATTGATTTTTGGCCCCCTGAAAAGAAATTCTGTAGCTCTTAACAGTTAATCCTCATTACCAACCAATTTCCTAGTCCTACACAACCACTAATCTACTTCCCATTCTATAGATTCACCTATCCTGGGCATTTTATATAAATGGAATCATACAGTGTGTGGTCTTTTACGACTGACTTCTTTCACGTAGTATAATGTTTTCACAATTCATCCACCTTGTAGCATGTGTCAGTACTTCATTCTTTTTTGATTGCCAAATAATATTCCATTGCATGGATATACCACATTTTATTTATCTATTTACCAGCTGATGAAGATTTCGATTGTTTCTACTTTTTGGCTATTATGAATAATGACATTACAGATATCTGTGTACAGGCTTTTCTGTGGGTATATCCTTTCATTTCTCTTGGGTGCATACCTTAGAGTGGAATTTGGGGGCCACAAACTACGTTTAACATTTTGAGGAACTGCCAAACTGTATCCTAAAGTGGCACCATTTTACATTCCTGTCACAATGCATAAGCGTTCTAATTTCTTCACATCCTTGCCAACACTTAATGTCTAATCTTTATTATAGCCATCCTACTGTGTGTGGAGTGATACCTCATTGTGATTTTGATTTACATTTCCATACTGCAGGTTAAGCATCTTTTCATGTGCTTATAGGCTAATTTGAGACCTCAATGTCTAATGAGAACCGTTGCTCATTTTTCAATTGGATTATTTATCTTTTTATTATTGAGTTGTAAGGATTATACATATTTTTTTTTCTGGATACAAGTCTCTTATCAAATACATGATTTTCAAATATTTACTCCTATTTTTGTGGGTTGTCTTTTCACGTCCTTAATGGAATCATTTGCAGCACAAAAGTCTTTAATTTTGTTGAACTCCAAATTATCTGTTTTTTTTCTTTTGTCATTTTTTCCTTTTGGTGTTATATCAAAGAAGGTTTTATCCATGGTGACAAAGATTTACTGCTGTGTTTTCTTCTTAGAGTTTTATAGTTTTAGCTGTTATGTTTAGGTCTATGATCCATTTTAAGTTAAATTTTACTTACGGTATAAGAAAGGGGTCCAACTTCATTCTTTTGCATGTGAATATCCAGTTAATCCAACACCATTTGTTGAAAAAACTATTCTTTCCCTCATTGAATTGTCTTGCCAGCGTCACCTTCTGAATATTCTAGAATCAAATGTTGATCGATGGTTGATGAATTTTTATGGTTATTTTGTTAAACAAGAATTTCCTTTCTTGTGAGAGAATTTACATTACACTTCATGAGAAAATTACTACATAACGTTTTGTTACACTCCAGTTTTCATACACATTTGTCAGTATTATGATTCTGCTTGAATTGAAAAGCCTCAGTTTGAAAGGCTATATATATGTCTTTGAATTTTCTCTATCATTGTAAAATTGTGATACCACTTTGTCAGCTGATGCTGATGAGTTCAAAGTTTTTTATGTCCTTGTTATTTAGGTGCAAAGAGAATTAAATATAGGAGAAAAAAACAGCTCTAGGGAAGGAAAAGGGAATTACTAAAGAATGTTATCCTGATCATCATAATCATAGCTACCATTTATTGAGCAGTTACTCTGCACTACGTGTATTGTCTGATTTAATCCTTGAAGCAGCCTATTTTACAGATTAGGATCTAAGACTAGACAGATTAAGTGATGTCTCCAAAGTCATGCTATTTATAAATGGTAGAGCTGGGATCCAAAGCCAGGTCTGCATGAATTTAAAGTTCAAAGACAGCCTAATGCCCATTTCTGAAATGGTTTTCAGCCTCACGGAGGCTCCTGCTGAAATCCCATAAAATGGCATCCTATATTAGGGCAACAAGTTCATGTATTTGTCCAGGTAAAAGACAGTTATTTTGCCCAGATTGAGAAATACCAGTTAGCAAATTCATAACCTGCTAAATATACTTCAAACAAGCACACTGCTCCCTCCTGCAAAAGTTCTTCTTTATCACAGGCAATCAGAGGTGATGCTGAGAAACTGGCTCTTGTTGTGAGTCTGTTTGCTTCTGTCAAGTCTTAGATTTCACACCAATCTTGATCGGCAGGTTTTTTTCCCATGGGATCAACTTCTGCTCAAGACATAAAGTATGACTCGAAAACAACAACAACAACTCTTATTTCAGCTCAGGAAGGAAATGCCACCACGTTCAGAGTGGGCTTGCATGTTCAACCCTCTGGAACAATCCTAGAATCAGATGTTAACAAAGTAACCTCCAAATACATAACCAAGTTTGCCAAAGTTGGAAGTGAAAAAGGACGTGACCGATAGGGAAAGCAACTGAGGTTAATTCACTGACGGAAAGAACGGAGCATTCGCATCGACTGTATGCACCCCAGATTGAAAAACACAGCTTAAAAGGCTTAGCCCCTAGCTTTCTGGGGCTCATTATTAATAAGCTGCATAATGAAGGTTTTATACTGGGCAGAGGAGTAAAAGCCTGTGTTGTGAAGGACTGGGCTTGAAGTCTATGTCCAACAATTCCTAAGATGCTAACCTTGGAGAAATTACAGAGCCTCAAATTACAGTTTCCTTGTCCATAAAATGAGGCTGCTATGAACTGTTAAATATGTAGTCTGGGGCTTCCCTGGTGGCGCAGTGGTTGAGAGTCCGCCTGCCGATGCAGGGGACACGGGTTCGTGCCCCGTCCGGGAAGATCCCACATGCCGCGGGGCGGCTGGGCCCGTGAGCCATGGCCGCTGGGCCTGCGTGTCCGGAGCCTGTGCTCCGCAATGGGAGAGGCCACAGCAGTGAGAGGCCCGCGTACTGCAAAAAAAAAAAAAAAAAAAAAAAAAAAAACGTAGTCTGATATAGAGATCAGGGACCTGGGCTTTGTACTTATTTACACCAGGGTCCAAATCCTAGTTCCTCTTCTTATCAACTGTGTGATGTTGGGTAAATAAGTAGCCTCTCTGAACCTCAGTTTTTTCTTCTACAGATGGTGTTATTAATACCGAGGGCTTGTGGAGATTAAGTAAGATAACCTGGATAAAGCACATAAAATTGAACCTGGCTCCTATTACATGCTAAAAAATATACATACCATCTGTTGTTTATTATCTGTTGTTTATTATCATCATTACTACTACTGTCTGTGCTACGTGAAACACCTAGTACAGCGCCTACAGTGAAGAGAAACTCAGTATATATTACTTCTCTCTCCCCACATTATAATTTGAAAGAATCTTCATAAGCTTAATGATTATCCTTCCCTCCTATGGATGGGTATTTCCTCCTTGGCCATCATGTAAACGCAGAAAACTTCTGGCTCCTTTTCACGAGTTCTGGGTGTAGCTGTGTCCTTTCTTTCTCCTTAGCAGTTAACTTTGAGAGATTTCGTTTAATTACTCAAAGCACATTGCAGAAAGCATGGCTTTCCTGGGTCAGTGGTGCACACAGCTGATACACACAGAAGTAGAGAAGCTGGGGTGATGGCTTACTAGTGCCCCTTCTCCTTACATGGAAAATACGCATTGTCAATGAAGAATCTCTGTGGAAGCCGCTGGCTCCAGACACAGAGACTATTTTTATCAGGAGAAGCTGGTCCCTGAAACTTTCTTTGCCAGCTGATTTTATGGCACCCTCACTCCTCTTGTCTGGCTCCCTGCATTCCTTTAGACTGGAAGTGAGATCGGGTTTCAGGGAAATGCTTGGCAGGCAAGCAGGACACGTTTTATAAAAAGCAAGCAGCTGAAATGAAGATTTCAACCTGCTGTCCCCACGGCAGCGTCTTCCAGCTGTTCGTTTCTACTCTGAAGCAAAATTAGAAACACCAAAATTCCTTTGAAAATAAAAAGTAAAAAACGAAGCCCTTCCTTGGTTCTGATGAAAATGCACAGGCCAGTGCTTCCCTAACTTCCTTGTACGAGTCACGTCACGAGGAGCTTACAAAGGGGGACTCAGATCAGGGTAGAAGCGACTCCCCGTGGAAGATCTGTTGGCGGGAGGAAATGTGAGGGTCAACTATTCCGAGCTGACTTTGAGGCCCCAGCGGTTATGCTCAGAGCCTCACAGGTGCAAGGGTCCCACCCTACCACCAAACAGCACACCTCCACATTGGATGGAGTTCCTGGAGATTTCTGATACTCTTGCTTCCTTTCACTTGTGAAAATGTCACAATGGATCCTTGTAATAGGGGTTATTCATCTGGAAATAGAGGTGTTTCCACGTGGCTGTTACCATCCCATGCCCAATTCCCTTTCTGACCCACTGCACCTATTTTCCAGACAACTTTTCTGGGCTAGCCAGGCAGATAATGAGGAACTCACCTGTCTGTGTAGGGACTGCTGCTAGTAGCAGTTTGTGCCTCTCTCTCTCTCTCTTTTTTTAATGTATTTTTTTAAGTCTTTATTGAATTTGTTACAATATTGCTTCTGTTTTATGTTTTGTTTTTTTGGCGACGAGGCATCCCTCCCCGACCAGGGATCAAACCCGCACCCCCTGCATCGGAAGGTGAAGTCTTAACCACTGGACCACCAGGGAACTCCCTGTGCCTCTCTTTTGATTCATCCTCCACAGATCCAGAATGAACTCAGAGACTCCCAGTTCAGTGTCAGAACTAACCAGATCAACCAATCACATCCACTCATTTTTAGATGAAGGATTGAATTGAGTCTTAGGGAGATAAAGCAATTAATCTACAACCACCCAAGCAGTTTGTGGCAAAACTGGAACTAGAAATCAAGATCTTTCTTCGTCATTCCAGACTGCCCCTTTTCCTGTTACCAACCAGTGGGGTAACAGGATTTACCCCCACTGAGTAACTGAGTAACGGCTTAACTGGATGTATTCTTCCTCTACAAGGTTAGAAATGGTCTAGTCTCAAATGAACTGCAACTGTTATATCATTGATAACGACTTAGGCAATATTAAAATACTATAATTTGTGCCCAAAGGCACAACTGCTATTTCTAGGCAGATGACACATACATCTCTGCCAAAACTCTCCCTCCTGACTCAGGCTCACATAATATTTTGTACACAAGAAAATTATTCCTTAATACTCCATCAGCTCAGATTTAATGAGCACCTCCAGTAGGTTCAGTACTCTTCTAGGTGCTCTAGAGATTAGAGGAAAAGACAAAATTGTCAATACAGATTTAGAAGGAGTTGCCTGTGGAGGAAAGTTAGAAGGAAAATGTCCAAAGACTTTGGTTCCCAAAGACATGCTGCATCTGGAAATGTTAATGGCTGCTCGTGGGCAAGTAGGGATCAGAGATTTTATATAACGTCGCACTGAGGACAGTGTTGTATCACACTGACCAGGTCAAGGGAAAACTCTTGATGTTTCAAGATGAAATATACTTTACTTTGCTTAAATCAAGACTCTGTGTGTGGGTTTAATTTGTTCTAAAGGGGTACAGGAGCAAAGTCAGTTGCAGCCAGAGAGCTAATAAAACCCTGTGAGACACCACTCTCCTTCTCAGCAGAATAATAGCTAAAAGTTAAAGATGATTATGACTTTTAGTCTTCAAGCCTTTCTGCTGACACAGGTCTCTTTCCTTATATATGGAAGGAGGGGTACCCTTGAAAAAATGTTGCCTCTAGAATTAGGTCCTTCTTGGTTCCATAAGGATGATTTGCAACCCAAGGTTTGAAAAGAATTTTGATTTAATTGTGAGAAGAAAAGCATGTTTTGAAATGGTTTCAAACTTTGTCAAACTTCTTTTCTTTAACCACTTATGTACCGTCTTTCAAACCTAGTTTTTAGAGTGTTATAAATGTATGTAACTCTGAAGTTTATAAAACACTAGCATTTCCCTGCTTAGAGATGAGGGGAGGGCAAGCATTTTTCCCCACTAGTTATCAGTACTATTTATTGAGTATTTACTATGTGTCAGGCACGGGTTTTTGTTTTTTGTTTTTTAACATCTTTATTGGAGTGTAATTGCTTTACAATGGTGTGTTAGTTTCTGCTTTATAACAAAGTGAATCAGTTATACGTATACATATGTTCCCATATCTCTTCCTTCTTGCATCTCCCTCCCTCCCACCCTCCCTATCCCACCCCTCTATGTGGTTACAAAGCACTGAGCTGATCTCCCTGTGCTATGTGGCTGTTTCCCACTAGCTATCTATTTCACATTTGGTAGTGTATATATGTCAATGCCACTCTCTCACTTTGTCACAGCTTACCCTTCCCCCTCCCCATATCCTCAAGTCCATTCTCTAGTAGGTCTGCATCTTTATTCCTGTCTTGACCCTAGGTTCTTCGTGACCAGTTTTTTTTTTCTTAGATTCCACATATATGTGTTAACATACGGTATTTGTTTTTCCCTTTTTTTTTTTTTTCTGCGGTACGCAGGCCTCTCACTGCTGTGGCCCCTCCCGTTGCGGAGCACTGGCTCCGGACGCGCAGGCTCAGCGGCCATGGCTCACGGGCCCAGCCACTCCGCGGCATGTGGGATATTCCCAGACCGGGGCACGAACCCGTGTCCCCTGAATCGGCAGGCAGACTCTCAACCACTGCGCCACCAGGGAAGCCCCTGTTTTTCCCTTTCTGACTTACTTCACTCTGTATGACAGACTCTAGGTCCATCCACCTCACTACAAATAACTCAATTTCTTTTATTTTTATGACTGAGTAATATTCCATTGTATATATGTGCCACATCTTCTTTATCCATTCATCTGTCGATGGACACTTAGGTTGCTTCCACGTCCTGGCTATTGTAAATACCGCTGCAATGAACATTGTGGTACATGACTCTTTTTGAATTATGGTTTTCTCAAGGTATATGCCCAGTAGTGGGATTGCTGGGTCGTATGGTAGTTCTATTTTTAGTTTTCTAAGGAACCTCCATACTGTTCTCCATAGGGGCTGTATCAATTTACATTCCCACCAACAGTGCAAGAGGGTTCCCCTTTCTCCACACTCTCTCCAGCATTTATTGTTTGTAGATTTTTTGATGATGGCCATTCTGACCGGTGTGAGGTGATATCTCATTGTAGTTTTGATTTGCATTTCTCTAATGATTAATGATGTTGAGCATTCTTTCATGTGTTTGTTAGCAATCTGTATATCTTCTTTGGAGAAAAGTCTATTTAGGTCTTCTGCCCATTTTTGGATTGGGTTGTTTGTTTTTTTGTTACTGAGCTGCATGTAAATTTTGGAGATTAATCATTTGTCGGTTGCTTCATTTGCAAATATTTTCTCCCATTCTGAGGGCTGTCTTTTCATCTTGTTTATGGTTTCCTTTTCTGTGCAAAAGCTTTTAAGTTTCATTAGGTCCCATTTGTTTATTTTTGTTTTCATTTCCATTTCTCTAGGAGGTGGGTCAAAAAGGATCTTGCTGTGATTTATGTCACAGCAACAGACTGTTCTGCCTATGTTTTCCTCTAAGAGTTTGATAGTGTCTGGCCTTAGATTTAGGTCTTTAATCCATTTTGAGTTTATTTTTGTGTATGGTGTTAGGGAGTGTTCTAATTTCATTCTTTTACATGTAGCTGTCCAGTTTTCCCAGCACCACTTATTGAAGAGGCTGTCTTTTCTACATTGTATATTCTTTCCTCCTTTATCAAAACTAAGGTGACCATATGTTCATGGATTTATCTCTGGGCTTCCTATCCTGTTCCATTGATCTATATTTCTGTTTTTGTGCCAGTACAATACTGTGTTGATTACTGTAGCTTTGTCGTATAGTCTGAAGTCAGGGAGCCTGATTCCTCCAGCTACGTTTTTCTTTCTCAAGATTGCTTTGGCTATTCGGTGTCTTTTGTGTTTCCATACAAATTGTGAAAATTTTTGTTCTAGTTCTGTGAAAGGGATTGCGTTGAATCTGTAGATTGCTTTGCGTAGTATAGTCATTTTCACAAGGTTGATTCTTCCAATCCAAGAACATGGTATATCTCTCCAGCTGTTTGTTTCATCTTTAATTTCTTTCATCAGTGTCTTATAGTTTTCTGCATACAGGTCTTTTCTCTCCTTAGGTAGGTTTATTCCTAAGTATTTTATTCTTTTTGTTGCAATGGTAAATGGGAGTGTTTCCTTAGTTTCTCTTTCAGATTTTCATCATTAGTGTATAGGAATGCAAGGGATTTCTGGATGTTAATGTTGTATCCTGCTACTTTACCAAATTCATTGATTAGCTCTAGTAGATTTCTGGTAGCATCTTTAGGATTCTTTATGTGTAGTATTATGTCATCTGCAAACAGTGACAGTTTTACTTCTTCTTTTCTGGTTTGCATTGCTTTTATTTCTTTTCTTCTCTGATTGATGTAGCTAAAACTTCCAAAACTATGTTGAATAATAGTGGTAGAGTGGGCAACCTTGTCTTGTTCCTGATCTTAGAGGAAATGGTTTCAGTTTTTCACCATTGAGAATGATGTTGGCTGTGGGTTTGTCATATATGGCCTTTATTATGTTGAGGTAAGTTCCCTCTGTGCCTGCTTTCTGGAGGGTTTCTATCATAAATGGGTGTTGAATTTTGTCAAAAGCTTTCTCTGCATCTATTGAGATGATCATATGGTTTTATCCTTCAATTTGTTAATATGGTGTATCACATTGACTGATATGCGTATATTGAAGAATCCTTCCATTCCTGAGATAATCCCCACTTGATCATGGTGTACGATCCTTTTAATGTGCTGTTGGATTCTGTTTGCTAGTATTTTGTTGAGGATTTTTCCATCTATGTTCATCGGTGTTATTGGCCTGTAGTTTTTTTTTTTGTTTGTGACATCTTTGTCTGTTTTTTGATATCAGGATGACGGTGGCCTCGTAGAATGAGCTTGGGAGTGTTCCTACCTCTGCTATATCTTGGAAGAGTTTGAGAAGGATTGGTGTTAGCCCTTCCCTAATGTTTGATAGAATTCGCCTGTGAAGCCATCTGGTCCTGGGCTTTTGTTTGTTGGAAGATTGTTAATCACAGTTTCAATTTCAGTGCTTGTGATTGGTCTGTTTATATATTCTATTTCTTCCTGGTTCAGTCTCCCAAAGCTGTGTGTTTCTAAGAATTTGTCCATTTCTTCCAGGTTGTTCATTTTATTGGCATAGAGTTGCTTGTAGTAATCTCTCATGATCCTTTGTATTTCTGCAGTGTCAGTTGTTACTTCTCCTTTTTCATTTCTAATTCTACTGATTTGAATCTTTTCCAAATTTTTCTTGATGAGTCTGGCTAATGGTTTATCAATTTTGTTTATCTTCTCAAAGAATGAGCTTTTGTTTTATTGATCTTTGCTATTGTGTCCTTCATTTGTTTTTCATTTATTTTTGTTCTGATTTTTATGATTTCTTTCCTTCTGCTAACTTTGGAGGTTTTTTTGTTGTTGTTTTTTCTCTAATTGCTTTAGGTGTAAGGTTAGGTTGTTTATTTGAGATGTTTCTTGACATAAGATTGTATTGCTATAAACTTCCCTCTTAGAACTGCTTTTGCTGCATCCCATAGGTTTTGGGTCATCATGTTTTCATTGTCATTTTTTTCTAGGTGTTTTTTCATTTTTTCAGTGATCTCTTGGTATTTAGTAGTGTGTTGTTTAGCCTCCATGTGTTTGTATTTTTTAAAATTTCTTTCTTTCTTTCTTTCTTTGGCTGCATTGGGTCTTTGTTGTTGTGCGCAGGCTTTCTCTAGTTGTGGCAAATGGAGGCTACACTTCATTGTGGTGCACAGGTTTCTCACTGTGGTGGCTTCTTTTGTTACAGAGCACGGGTTCTAGGCACACAGCCTTCAGTAGTTGTGGCACACAGGCTCAGTAGTTGTGGCTAGCAGGCTCTAGAGCACAGGGTCAGTAGCTGTGGTGCACGGGCTTAGCTGCTCCATAGCATGTGGGTTCTTCCCAGACCAGGGCTCGAACCCGTGTCCGCTGAATTGGCAGGTGGATTCTTAACCACTGCACCACCAGTGAAGCCCCATGTGTTTGTATTTTTTACAGTTTTTTTCCTGTAAGTGATATCTAGTCTCATAGTGTTGTGGTTGGAAAAGATACTTGATACAATTTCAATTTTCTTAAATTTACTAAGGCTTGATTTGTGACCCAAGATATGATCTATCCTGGAGAATGTTCCATGAGCCCTTGAGAAAAATGTGTATTCTGTTGTTTTTGGATGGAATGTCCTATAAATATCAATTAAGTCCATCTTGTTTAATGTATCATTTAAAGCTTGTGTTTCCTTATTTATTTTCATTTTGGATGATCTGTCCATTGGTGAAAGTGGGGTGTTAAAGTCCCCTACTATCATTGTGTTACTGTTGATTTCTGCTTTTATGGCTGTTAGCATTTGCCTTATGTATTGAGGTGCTCCTATGTTGGGTGCATTAATATTTACAATTGTTATATCTTCCTCTTGGATTAATCCCTTGATCATTATACAGTGTCCTTCTTTGTCTCTTGTAATAGTCTTTATTTTAACGTCTATTTTGTCTGATATGAGAATTGCTACTCCAGCTTTCTTTTGATTTCCATTTGCATGGATTATCTTTTTCCATCCCGGGCAAGCATTATTACCTTCATGTTACAGATGAAGAAACTAAGCTTCATAGACATTACGACACTTGCCCAAGGTTATACAGCTAAAGTGGTGGAGTTGGATGAGGAGAGAGGTCTTTTCTGATTTCATCCAGTGTTCCTTCTGTCACACTCCAGTAGCTTAGTGTAGAAGGAAGGAAGGGAGGGAGGGAGGGAGGGAGGAGAGGAAGGAGGGAAGAGGAAGGTAGGAAGGAAGGAAGGAAGTTAGTTAGTTGAAGAAAGGCAAGGGTTAGGACTGGTGGATACCTACTAAGGTAATCCAGCTTCCTGAAAAGCAAAACAGTTGGAAATGAAAATCCTCTCCATTTTTATATGTTTTAAAGCCCTCACCAGTGTCATATAGAATGAAAAATTAATGAACACCTGTAAAAGATTTCATTGCCCAGCTCCCTGTGACCATGATTTAAAGGTAATGTTATTTCCTATATCAGTAGCTGTTCCCAATGATGTTTCCTTTTACATTAATGCAGATGCCAGGTAATTTGGAAGAGACCACATAGACCAAGGAGCAACTCAAATTGCGCACTCCGCAGCCCTCTAAGCTGAAAAGAGAGCTCCAGGAGCAGTTACTACCACTGGGACCACGTCTGAGGTCATTAGATGCACACAAGCTAGTCCTTAAGAATAACATCCCCTATTTCTTATCCTTTGGAAAAACTTGTGGTCTCCTAGTAATTGTAGACTAGAATTCCATTATCACAATACTCCCACTGAGTTTCTCTGCTACTGCTCATTTCTCAAACATTTTCCTTAAACATGACTGCTTACCCCAGCACAGATAGGGGAGTATAGGATGACACATTGTGCTCATAAAACGGCAGTGATCATCATCATGGTGATTTCAGACGAAGAATGGAAATGTCCTGAGTCGGAGATCCAAGCTGAGTAGTCAGAGACATCCTCAAGATTTTGCAGACTCTTAAGCCGTGTCTTTATTCTGGAAGAGCTAAGGCTGCAGCACCTTCCTTTAACCTGCAGCCTGACCTCCCTCAAGGAAAGAGAAACTTCTGAATGTTCCCAGGTTCTTTGCTCCCCCTCTTCTGATCAGAAACTTATTTCTCTGAACAGAAAACAAAGGAAATGTATGGATGTCTTTTCTGACACTGGCTTGAAGTTATTCTGATTAATTAACCTAAATTAGAGGGGAATTTCTCAAGTATGGCGAATATTTCACATTGAATTCATGTTGGAGGTTTGTATATGCCTTTGGCCTTTGAAGCACAATGCTATGGAGAATTAAGGGACTAGCTGTAGAAATAACAGACTCCAAATATTTCCAGTAATAGATGTACCTCCATCTATGTAGAATGTGCATATGTTACTCTACAAGCATATACTAATACACAAAATGCTTTTAAACACACACATAGAAAATGCAGGCTGAAAGATGACATAATTATAAATAGGAGTTGTATTGTTTTCTTTACTTTTAAGAATCATCTTAAGTTCTTCTTTAATCAAAGTTTTAAAATCCTCTTATGAGGTCATGGGACTAACCATCATGTTCTACCTGCCATTTGCTCTCCAGTTGTCCTGTGAGGATTTGGTAAGGAGAGCGATCTTAATGTACTTTACTTGAGTTACTTCTACTTGCTTGTTACCTGGGTAGCAAAATGAGCACGGCACATGGATGGTGGCAGAGTTCCCAATTACCAGGAACATTAGGCAAAGAACAGTGGGGCAGAGACCCAGCTGCATCTTTCCCTCAAAGTTGTGTCTCCAGTGAATGACTATATGTCTTTGTTTTTTTTAAAAAAATAATTAATTAATTAACTTATGGCTGCGTTGGGTCTTTGTTGCTGCACGTGGGCTTACTCTAGTTGCGGAGAGCAGGGGCTACTCTTCATTGTGGTGTGCGGGCTTTTCATTGTGGTGGCCTCTCTTGCTGCGGAGCATGGGCTCCAGGCGCGCAGGCTTCAGTAGTTGTGGCATGCGGGCTCAGTAGTTGTGGCTTGTGGGCTCCAGAGCACAGGCTCAGTAGTTGTGGCACATGGGCTTAGTTGCTCTGTGGCATGTGGGATCCTCCCAAACCAGGGATCGAATCCGCATCCCCTGCATTGGCAGGCAGACTCTCAACCACTGCGCCACCAGGGAAGTTCCTGTTTTTTTTTAAAAAAACAATTTTTTTTAATGTGGATCCTTTTTTAAAGTCTTTATCGAATTTGCTACAGTATTGCTTCTGTTTTATATTTTGGTTTTTTGGCCTTGAGGCATTGGGATCTTAGCTCCCCGACCAGGGATCAAACCCACACCCCCTGCATTGGAAGGTGTAGTCTTAACCACTGGACCACTGGGGAAGTCCCTATATGTCTTTTTTTTTTTTAATTTATTTTTGGATGCATTGGTTCTTCGTTGCTGCACGTGGGCTTTCTCTAGTTGCGGCGAGCGGGGGCTCCTCTTCATTGCAGTGT